>NC_090315.1:31371568-31988299 GCF_039906515.1 Pseudorca crassidens | reverse complement strand
TTCAGTGATCCTTTTGAAGGGGTTCGAATCAAAGAACAAGGTGTAGGACTATATTAAACCATGGGTTGTTAATATCTTCCCTGCAAGATTTGTTTTTTTATATCTAGGAGGAACAAGCAATTGCCCGCAAAGCTAGAATAGGAAAATCAAATACTCTGCCTATTTACACATGGTTCCCTAAAGCCATTCCTGATTAAAAACTGTACTATTTCAATCCTCCTACTGGAGACAGCCATTAACTAGCACTGCTTGGGAAGTCAATGAATTTAGTATATAATTAATGATACATGTATCCTATACCAATCACTTCTCAATGACCTCTACTGGCAGAAATAAACCAAGGAGGGATGATTGGCTCATTATAAATCTACGTGAAGATTTCACTGGGAAGAGGTATTGAGAGCAAAGTCCTGAAAGATCTTAAGCTTCAACTGAATTTAACTTCAGCAGGAAGTAATCATTTCTGTTTCTGGATACCTAGTGCATTTTACATGAACCTCTCCTGTGGCTGTAACACTCCCTTTTCACTAAGTAACCATGTGACCTTGGACAAATCACTCCCATTCTCCCTGCCTCAGTGCTTTCATCTGTAAAATGAGAGGCTGAACTAGCTGAGTTCAAAAGTCCCTTCCGGATCTGACATTTCATCATTTCATAATTACAACCACCAGAGCACACCTTACTTCACCTATCCTCTCAAGGCAAGAAGGGCACTTGATTCACCTTTGGTGTTTCCATACTGTCTAGCACAGCGACCTGAACCTCCCTTAGCAACTGTTCAACCAACATGTTCAAGGATGCAGAAAACAGTACAGTTGTCTGAAATTTCCATTCTCTTTGCCCCCTTTAGGCCCTTCCCAACCCCAATCATGATTTTAACTGAAATGGTTCCCTTCGAGCTCACCCTTACCATACCTCTGGCAGGATTCTAAAGAGGCCAGAGAATTAAACACAGCACTTGTCACCTGGAAGAAATGCACCCAGCAAAACGTTTCAAGGCCCATGCTTTTTAAACCATCTGACCCAACATGATACACACAGCCAGAGACCTAGAGAGGTTCCCTTTCCTAGTCTAATGCATCCCCGTCATCTGAGAGGAGGTACAGAAAGCTACAGCAGATGTTGTGGGGAGAGGGCAGTGAGGTGGCGGGGAGAAGGGAGAGCATCAGGACTTGCAAACGAGAAAGTAGAATATTCCCGTAACCTTTCCAGAGGTGGACATTTTAAAAACCAAACTCCCACAGGTAACTATACTGCAGGGGCAGGAAATACCTGCTCATAAGCCATTTAGCCTTAGCTAAATTCTGAAACCAGAATGTCTGCATTCAAATTCTGCATTCAAATCCTAGTTATGCTAATTCATAGCTGTATAACCGTGGAAAAGTTCATCATCCTTCTGTGTCTCAGTTTCCTCATCTGTAAAATGAGGATAACAGTACTACTTCGTTCATAGGGTTGTTGTAAAAATAAAATGGGTTAATACATGTAAAATGCTGCTACCAGTGCCTGGCACATAGTAGGTGCTCAATAAATGAGAGCTTCCAGTACTGGGCTAGAGTTCTGGGAACCTCGGGGGTTAAGAGAACGAAGGAATTACCCTGCTCCTACAGATTCAAATTCTGCAGTTCCCTCATCTAGGTGATAACCGCAAAGATAAAGCTTTATGTATTTACGTATATTTGTATACTTTATCAATCTTAACTACTCCCGACCACAGAAACTATTCATTAAAAATTTTCATTCCTTTCTGCAAGATATTCCAGGTTTCAAAAACTATTTGATCACCCACGCTCTGGAAGTACAATAGGACTATTAAACAGAAGGGCTGAAAGTCTGTGGGAGCACAAAGACATCTTTGTAGCTGTTTGAGCTATCACATACCACCACCTCGGTTTCAGAGAGTTGCCTCCTTAAGAAAGAAACTAACAAACTCCATTGTTCGTTCACATCAGAGTTCTTGGATGTGATAGTTCTTAAATCCCTGGCAAGGCCTTATTAAAGATCAGAGGATCGCGGTTCTTTCCATTAGGACAGCATCAAATCCCCTTCAAGCAATTTTCTTGGGTCAGCATCATTATTTGAGATGCCAGAGAAACTGGTTAAATTTCTAACTGCTAAACTAGTTCCTTGTTTCCGGCTGAAGACATAAGGTAGAGTTAGAAAACATTTTAGCTATCCAGAGGAAATTTTTGAGACTGGGAAATGGTAAGATATTTAGAGAGAGCCAGGAGAGTTTCTTATTTAAAAATCCCTTTTCCAAAACAGTCGTTTTAGTAAATAAGAGTCAAATAACAACAAAATCCAATTAAAAACTAGCTTTCAGAAAACAATGACCCTTAAAAGTTCCAGTTGATTCCCTGATGGGATATCTATTGGGTTGGCCAAAAAGTTCATTCGGGTCTTTCCACAAGATGTTACGGAAAAACCCAAACGAACTTTTTGGCCAACCCAACAGAACTCTGCTTTTCCAATCACCTTTTAATAAACAGGAAGAGATTAAACAGGCAAAAGAGCCAATATTACGTCTTGTATTCCTTTGACAAATGATCAGGCAGAGAAAATCAGCAATGGTCACTCTGTCTTTGACGTGTTCACCTACCTTTTTTATAACCCTATTCTGAAAAGCAATGGGTACCTTAAACACACACAAACTGAGCAAGCAAAGAAGGAAAATTCGTGCAGACCATAAAAAAGGTAGCCTGTGACCTCTGTTCCAAGGGCACCAGATTTCAGAACCTGCAAGAACGAGTTGGCCACACCAACCCTCTCAGGCCTAAAACTGCAGAACTGAGGCGGGGCTGGAGAGTTTCCTGAAAATAGAGGCCTGTCGGCTTGTAAAACCCACCTCAGCTGCTTCCGGCGAGTAAGGACAGTAGTCAAAACTGTAGGAAGCCAAGAACAAGTCCACATTTGACAAATCACTCCCTTCAAGACAGTGATGTCGCCCGTAATAAAATATTTTGGCAAGGCTGGAAATGTACACCTGTGGGAATCTGGAAGGATTTGACAGATTTTTGTTTTCCCGGCCCTTTATCAGCAAGTTAATTATAGCACCTGTACGATCTATTCTGGGCTTTAGAGAAAGGCAGTTGGCTGTGTGAAACCAAGATGCTGCTCTCCTGGGCCTGGAAAAGACAATGACAGTAGTGCTTACGCATGAAAATATGCCAGCTGAGCACAGTATAACGATGAGCCAGACAGCACAGCTGGATGAGAAAGAGGCATATTCTGTAGATATATGGGCGTGGCAAACCTTAGAAGGACACACAACACCTATGTACACAAACATACACACACATGACCACATATATTTCCAGAGCCTGTGCAACTCTGGTCATGTTACGTTCGGGGCTGCTTCTTCACAGAGCAGACTGTACCTTCACAGCTATAACTGTACACTGCCACCGCTGACCTGTCCACCAGATTTTCATCGTGATGCCAGCTCACGGCCATTTTCCCCATGCCAAAATACGGTTCCTCTTTCAGGTATGGCATTTTCGGAGGATCCATGAAATTCAACAGAGTTACGTTGTAGGCTGCTCGGTTCTTCATGTCTATCTCATCTTGTCCATCAAAGGATGACCCCATGCCAACCCTGGGGAAATCCGGACCTATACACACTGGCACGGCATCGATATTGGCTTTCTCCTTAGCAGCGAGTTCTTCCAAAGCCTGGATGGTCTCTACCTGCAGGTAGTCGTTGAGCTTGAGGAAGGTTTGACAGGCGGCAGCTACTTCGGCCTCGTGGTACTTTGCATCAGAGCCTTTCACTGGCCAGGGTACCGTAAAGAGCCTGGTGTTCAGGTACTTGTAGGTGCAGCCAGGGTTACCAATGAGGATGCGAGAGACTGGAGTGAGCAAATCTTTGCCTTGGATCCTCACCAGGTCCCGAAATAAGCAGCCGTGCTTGTGCAGCGTGAGAAAGGCTTCTTGAACCTCTTTATGGAGCTCCTCAGGGACGCTGGCGGCTTCTCGGAGAACTAGTTTAGGATATTTCAGCTGCCACTAAAACAAAAGTGAAGCAAAATATGCATTTATGGATAGCTATAATTTTACTATTTCCAAAAGTATGTGTTTCTTTGTAAGTTTAGGAGAAAAACAGACTGTCGGGGGCTATTTCTAAACAGGATTCATACCTCTCTAGCCTAAAACAGAAAACTAAATGAAACAAATGTCATCAACTCTCCAGCCAAGAGTTTTCAGTCCAAGCTCGGACAATTGCAAACAATTATAAACAAAATGATAATAATTTGGTCTTTGGTCTCCCCAGCTCCCACTATGACCACTTCTCCCCAACCTCAACCTGTCTTCCAGCCTTTGGTCCTCCAGAAAACACAACATTATTCATTAACTGCTTGATACCTATTTTTTAAGTGCTTCCTGAGTGCTGTGTACTCTTCTAAATGATTTATACACACTAACTCACTTACTTCTTACAACTTTACGTGGTGGTACTATTATTATCTCCAGTTCATAGATGAGAATACTGAAGCAGAGAGACATTCTAAAAATTTGCCCAAAGTCACACATAGCTGAGAAATAGGAGAGCTGGAATTTGAAGCCCCGGGGCCCCAGAGTCGAGCTCCAGAGCATGAGTTCTTAACCACAAGATTGCATGGCCTCTCAGTAAATGACGAACTGGTTTCTGCTTCAACGCTTCCACTGAAATAGAAATCACTTCACTTTGCGAGTTAGACACTGAGTCCCATGAACACAACAGCCGTGATAATTCTGCTCCCAGCTATAATACTAGTGCCCAGAATGTACTTGGTAAATGCTGGATGGATGAATGAATGAATGAATGAGGTATCCCACTGCAATTTAGAAAGTTGTAATAATTCTACTCGTGTCACTGGAGGAGGGTACTATAAGATAATGCCCTCCTCTAATACAGAAATACAAGGATTTATCGATGCAGTTTAGGACTTCATTAACTTTTGAGCTACCACTTCTGGCTCTAACATGTGAACTGGCATCAAGCCAGAGTTCCCTGATTCTACACAGTGAAACTGAGTTTTTTTAAAACCAAAGCACAGGATTTCACATTTACCCCTATAAAGTGTAATCTGACTGGTACCTTTTTAGTATTGTGCTGCCTACCAGTTTTCACACTTTTCTTCTATATCTTCATTCAATAATCGTTCATATGATAAACAGGGCAAGACCATTATTCTTCCATACATTTTTTTTTTCACTCAACTATGTCTACAGAGCACCTACCAAACGCTAGACAGATAAGGTTCCTGTCCTCACAGAGCTTTCTACCAAATCAGGTAAATAAAGAAAAGCAATCCCAAGTTGTGTTAAGCACTGGGACAGAAACAAACCAGTGGGAAATCTGTCATTAGAGTAGGAAACTCTCACTTGGAGCTGGCGTTTAGGCTGAGCTCTTCAGGAAAAGAAGGCACCAGCCACATGATGAACTAGAGAAAGACCTTCCAAGAAAAGGGACCAAAAAATACAAAGGCACTGAGGATGGAGACCAGCCTATTCTAGAGACAAAAAGAAGACCAGTTTTACCAGAGCAAAAGAGCCAAAGGCAGAGTGACATGCAATGAGGATGGAGAAGAAGGCAGAGCTGGATCACACAGAGCCTGGGAGGTCAAAGTAAGGAATCTGGATTTGACTCCAGATTCAGTGCAGTGGAGGACTTCAAAGGGCGAAGAGCAATTTGATTTACATTTTATAAAAATCACCCAGTTAAAATATTGGGCATGGATTGGAAAGAGACAAATGTCAAAGTGGAAAATTCTATCAGCTGCTATTACAACCATCCAGGAGAAAAGTGATGATGGTCTGAAACAGAAACAGAAATAGACAGGTAAAATACGTATTTTATAGGCAGAGCAAATAGACACATTATGAATTAGATGTGAGGGATGAAGAAGGGAAAGAAATTACAGATGACTTCCAGATCTCTGGACTTAATAACTGAACAATTCACTATTTTTTAAATTAATTTATTTTATTTACTATTTTTTATTTTTGGTTGCATTGGGTCTTTGTTGCTGTGTGTGGTCTTTCTCTAGTTGTGATGAGCGGGGGCTACTCTTTGTTGTGGTGTGAGGGCTTCTCGTTGCGGTGGCTCCTCTTGTTGTGGAGCACAGGCTCTAGAGTGCAGGCTCAGTAGTTGTGGCTCACGGGCTTAGTTGGTCCACGGCATGTGGGATCTTCCCGGATGAGGGCTCGAACCCGTGTCCCCTGCATTGGCATGTGGGTTCTTAACCACTGCGCCACCAGGGAAGCCCTACTATTTTTTAAAATAAGAAAGACTGGGGCAAAACAAAACAGGTAGAAGAACAGGAAGGAATGAGGAGCTCCATTTTGAAGCTGTGGCCATGAAGATGGCAATGAAATCTTCAGATAGAGATGAGGAGGCATCTGGAGCCCAGAGGAGACAGTGGGGCTAGGGAAACCAAGGTGGGAGCTGTCAGCACAGCACACAGTTGATATTTAAGACCTGGGAATGGCTGAGATCTCCTAGGGGAACAGCACAAACACAGAAGCGAACCCAAAGCCATTTTCTGAGTCACGGAGGAAGGCTCAACAGAGGAAACCTTTAAGGTGGAAAACCAGGAGAGTGTATTATCGCAGAAGCCAATGGAGAGGAGCATCTCAAGAAGGATGGAGGAGTCAGCGATGTCAGCTGCCCCTGAGAAGCCAAGTGAGATGGGGACAGAAATTATCCACTAGATTGGGCAGCACAGAAACCACTGATGACAATGACAAGGGCAACTTCAGCAGAGTGAGGGGGATGAGAGTCGGACGGGACTCAGCTGATGATGGAACGAAAGAGGAGGCGGTGGAGATGGCATTTATATGTCTGTTGGCATGGTTCTGCTATGAAAGGGAAGAGAAAAATGGAGCTGTTGATGCAAGGGAATGCTAGACCAAGGGACGATCTTTAACGTGCAAGACGGAAGGGTACTCTAGGGTTTGTCAGCATACTCATGGGAACGATACCAGAAGAAGAGGTTGATGGTACAGAAGAGACAGTGATTAACTACAGAAGCAAAGTCCTTGAGTGTCTCAAGCAGGGGGATAACTATTTGAGGCTGGAAATTCAGGGAAGGTTTCTTTGAGAAAGTGACCAGGAGGATGCGAAGGACCTGCCAGGTATGGAGTTGAGGGGGGGAAGCCTGCCTTGAAGATGAAGTACTGAATTTCTGGGCCCTTGAGGCCGATAGGAAAAGAAGCAGATGTGGTCAGAGGTGAGAGGGACATGAGTTATCAGTGAAAAAAAGATGTTTTTGAATACTTTCCCGTGTCATTATTATTGTTTTATTTTTAGAGTATTGTTTTTAATGTTAAGGTATTTACATGTGATATTCGTATGGTTATGTGAATTTCCCAGGTCCTTGGAGTTATAATTCCCCTGTATTAAATATATCTTCACTAGCCTCCAGGTCCAGTCTATACTGAACAATAGCGGCAAGAGTGTATGTATTATTTCCAGGCTTCTTCCTCTCTCAGTCCCAGAGGGAGTATGTTTCAAAACCAAGTTCTTGGGAATTATCTTACTTTTCTTTAATATTTTATACTAAGGATTATTTAAAGAACACTGGAATTGTTAAGAAAGTACGGAGAAATTTCCTTTTAATCACTGCTGCTAGTCAGATGTGCCTTCAAGTATACTGAGGCCTCAGGGACCTGCTCCGAGAATCGCCAGTTTAGCGACAAAATTAGAGTTACTGCTCATGGCTCCAGAATGTTCTGTCTCTTGCTTACTAGATTACGTTGCACTCTTCATGAGTTGTGTAAACAGAGAGTGTATTTCTGTCTCTGTTGTCCTACTGGGATGAAAGAGGTATAGAAACCAGAAATCCTAAATGGATCCCTGGTGGTCTCACTGACAGGTGTGAGTGGTACCACCTAACTCTGCTCTTTGTCACTTTATGATCACACACCTCACACAGGCACTCTGAGAAGCAGGGCAGTCCTACTATGCTTTCCTAGTAAAGTCATTTTCCCACATTCAGACTTGACTAACTCATTTCTCCTCTTTGTACTTCCTCAGACTTACTGCATCCTTTCTACTATTTCTTGCATTCTGGATCAGGCAGAATGGGCTGTAGTAGCAACCCTCAAATCTCAGTGGCTTCACCCAACAATATTTCTTGTTCACTTCACATATTATTTGTGGGTTGGCAGAGAGTCACTACCCATTAAAGTAGTAATGCAGGGGTCCAGGCAGCCGCCAGATGGTTACAATGCAAACGGAAAAAGAGTGTGCTGGAGGGCCTGGCACTGGCAATGAAACACTCCAAGCTAGAAGTGACGGCTATCATTTTTCATTGGACAGAAACAGTCACGTGTTTCATCCAATATGAGAGGGCCCAGAACTGTAATCCTACTTTGGGACCCAAAAGCTGGGTGACAGGGGAGGGATGGAGAACCATTTGGCAAACAGCCCTAATGATCGGCACACATTCTTAGCTAGTGATTCGTTTATTTTCACTTAAGTGTCCCTCCTTCACCCCTGCAAGATCCCCTGAAACTCAGTCATCTACCTATTATCAAATTTACAATCTCATCTGAATTTAAATCTGCTTTCTCCTTCCAGCCTATTCCAGTATAGGAAGGATCTTTTCTCCCGTCCAAATGTTTTTGATCAAAAATCCCGCCAGTAACAAATTTTGAGCATATACAGTAGTGTCCAAATCTTTAGCAATTGGCTCTCTGGGGAAAAAAAAAAAAAAAAAAAACAGCCTTGATTTTTAGTGTTTCCTGATTTCTTTGATGTAAATATACAGATTTATATCAACAGAAAAAAATCACACATAAATTGAGAAGGCTCTCAATTAAATACAGAAAAAAAAAAAACTTAACTGCACCAGGTCAGAAAAAACACAAATTAACATTATATTTGTATTATATTACATTTAGTTTAGTTTTACCTATCAAGTTTGCAAAAAACAAAATTTTATCCTGGTAATACACATTGTTGCTGAGAACAAAATCAAATACTCTGATAGTCTGCAATTAGGAAGGCAGATTATTACAACTTTGCTTAAGGCCAATTGGACAAGATCTATCAGAACCTAAACATGTTCATATCTTTTCATCTAGTTATTCTACTTCCAAGAATTTGTCATAGGGAAATAATTAGAGAAATGTACCAAGACTATAAGGATATTCACCATACTGTTATCTATAATAATTAAAAACTGAAAACCATCCAAAATGCCCAAAGAGAGGAAAATGGTACATTCATGTGATGAAATACTAACGTAACACATTTTTGAAGAATTTTTATATGTTTTTATGAAAAACGTTAAGTAACAAACTACTGCTATACAAGAAATCAGTAACAAGATACTTAGACAATAGAGTCATAGTTTCATAAAAAGAAAAACAAAAGTATATATGTAAATACTCATAGAAAAGAAGATTTGGAAAAAAAAATACAGCCAAAAGTTTCTGGTGGTTATCTCTGGGTAATGCACTTGGGTGTAATTTTAATTTTCTTCTTTAGACATCTGTATAATTTTCAAATTTTCCAAAATAAGTGTAGAATACTTTTTAAATCAGAAAAGATGTTACATTAGAAAATTCTTAATTTCACGACATCTCTCGTATGTGCCAAGAGATTCTTTCTGATGGCTCTAAATTTAAAAAATTTTCAAGATAACGTCTGGTACTGTCTAAATGTGACTTGGAATGTTGCTCAGTGCTCTAGGAAATTCTGATTTTACCACAGGGAACACCAATAACAATAACTGGATAATTTTGTCATAATCTCCAAAAACTGCAAGAGAGAAAATCCTCAAGCCTAAAAGCCCTTTACTGTACATAAAGTTATTAGATTAGTGCCTGGCACATAAAAGTGCCACGTGATGGGCTTCCCTGGTGGCGCAGTTGTTGAGAGTCCGCCTGCCGATGCAGGGGACACGGGTTCACGCCCCGGTCCGGGAAGATCCCACATGCCGTGGAGCGGCTGGGCCCGTGAGCCATGGCCGCTGAGCCTGCACGTCCGGAGCCTGTGCTCCGCAACAGGAGAGGCCACAACAGGGAGAGGCCCGCGTACCGGAAAAAAAAAAAAAAAAAAAAAGTGCCACGTGGTGTTTGTTAATTTTTTCTTTAAAGACAACAACAGGTAACACTGGAAAAGAAATGAACATTAAATAATATTAGTTCACCCTGTCAAATAAATAAGTTCACTTTCCATTTTGGACAGGTACAGGTAGAACGTCAGATATCACATGATAATTTGGAACAGCTGTTGGCACATTTTCAAATACGTTAGAATTTTTTTTTGTTTAATCCCATTGAAGTTTTTCCAGGGAGTATACAGTCATGCAATTATATTAGTAGTTGTCTGGTCACATAATATATTCCTTGAGCTCTACAAAAGATTCTATGACATAAATGACGATTATATAGTTTAATAAGTATTTGGAAAGGTATATTTTTTAATTGAAGTAGAGTTGATTTACAATGTTGTGTTAGTTTCAGGTAAACAGCAAAGTGAATTCAGTTATACATATATATGTATATATTCTTTTTCAGATTATTTTCCATTATAGGTTATTACAAGATATTGAATACAGTTCCCTGTGCTATACAGTAGGTCCTTGCTGTTTATCTGTTTTATATATAGTAGTGTGTATCTGCTAATCCCAAGCTCCTAATTTATCCCTCCCCCACCCACTTCCCACTTTGGTAACCATAAGTTTGTTTTCTGTGTCTGTGAGTCTATTTCTGTTTTGTATATTGGAATGGTATTTTAGATATAAACTGCCAACATGCCAAGCTTTTATCAATGGCTAAAAGATACAGAATGTTAGCTTCTCTGGAGAATAAGCTTTATTTTCTACCTAGTTTAAACCATTATATAAAAATTCTACCTCCTCCTCTCATATCAAGGGATGGTTCTGAAACAATTTCATCATATGGAGAAGCCAGACGTGGCATTAAATGAATAAGATACCAGTTTACAGGAGGCTCACCTAAATGAAGCCCAATGGAACTCAACCTTTCAGAGAGTGAAATAAAATTTAAAATCTTCAAGTGACCCAGGAAAGGCACTTCATGTAAGTGCTAGGATACTCTGATTTCATGGGAGTATATTTCTAATCTGGCTGTTAACAGATTTTGCTGGTTAACATACTTTATATTTTGCACTCTATAGAAATTCGCACTATATCAGTCATCATATTTTCTATATAATTTTCATTGTAAATTGCTTATGACTTGGCAGCCATCCCAAGACAAATGGGCTAGACACTTATTTGGCCTAGCTCCCAGCTGCAAGATGCTGAGCCGTCTCCCAAAAGAAGTAGGCACTCTTCCCAAGTCACTGCCCAGGCCTTGCTACAGCTCTCACAAGGAGTCTCGTGATCATGTGTCATGTGCTACAAAGTGACACAAAATGTGTGTTCACTCATTCATTCAGTAGTTCATTTTTCGTTTATGGAAAATTTATGGAATATCCACTTGTACCAAACGCTGTATAAGTGCCGTAAGTATAATGATAAAAACAAGTTAGGTCCTGTTACAGAGCATCTCATAGTTTAACAGGAGAAACAGAAATAGGGACCAGGAGTTAGAGATTTGAGACTTCTCACAACAGAAGTATGAATATACTAGTATGGGAGCAGGAAATAAATTATTAGGAAGGGAGTCTGGACAATTCTCATTTATTGAATACATATTTATCGAGCAAATATTATTTGCAAAGCACAAGGTGCTGGAAATACAGAGAAAGCAAAACTTCTGTATGTTCTCCGGGAGCTCATATTTATATATATAGTATAAGTATATAGTATATATAGTTCATTCTATACATATATATATATAGAGAGAGAGAGAGAGAGAGAGAGAGAGAATTTTACTTATTTATTTAGTATTATTTGTTTAATGAAATATATTTACTTTATATTTTAGATTGTGTATTGTTGTATTACTGTGTATTGATGTATTTTAGACTGTGATATGTGCTACGGAGAAAACCAAACCCAAGTAAGTAAGATAGGAGTGCCAGGGTGATTGTCGCTATTTTACACAGGATGGGCAGAGAAGGCCTCTGATGAGGTGCCATCTGAGCTGAGAAAGGCAAGAAAGGAGCACTCAAGCCCTGCAGATAGCTGGGGGGAAGAGACTTCCAGGCTGAGGGAACATTAAGTGCAAAGGCCTTGGGGCAAGAGTGTGCTTGGTTTATTCCAGGAAGAGCAAGAATGCCAGAGTGGGAAGAGGAGGAGGTGGGGAGAAGCAGGAAATGAGGGAAGAGAAGCAGTCAGGAGCCAGATCTTGCCCTGCTTTGTAAGTGACTGTCAGGGACTAGGCTTTTACTCTGCAAAGATGGGAAGCCACTGAAGGGCTTTGAGCAAGTCTAGTGAGCTGATATATGTTTTAAGAAGGACACTACTACTGATGCTATGTTAAAACAGTCTGGAGAAGAAGTTAGGCATGGCAACCATCTGAGAAAGAGATGGTGGTAGCTTTGGCCACGGTGTACACGGCAGAGGTGGTGAGAAGCGTTCCAATTTTTAATATATTCTGAAAGTTACACAAGTGGGACTTCCTGGTATTATCCCAGAAGGGACTGTATTTAAACAAAGTCTTTAAGGATGAGTAGATACTCACCAGACAGAAAAGGGGATGTGGGTACTCTAGACCCAGGGGACAACAGGTACAAGGGCATGAAAGGATGACAGGCACAGCAAAGCCAAGGTGTAGTGAGAAACTCTGTACGACAGGAGTTTGAGGCTGGACGCTATGTCAGGCAATGGGGTGGAGACTAGACCAGGGAGGCTGTTTGGGGCCATACAGTCAATGGCCTTGTAGGGTATGCAGAGGAGTTTGAACTTGACCTCAGAGGCAAGAGAGACCCAACAAAATTTACAAAGCAAGGAGTGACAAGTCTGCCATATTTATCGGAACACAATTCTGATGGTGTTGGCGCGGGCATAAGGAACACCAACTAGGAGACTCTTAAAACTGTGGTTGTGGAAGATGACAGATGAGGACCTGACTTCACACAGTGTCGGTGGGACTGGAAGAGAAGAAACCACTTAGGGCTTAGGGAAGCCATGGAGAGAAGCTGAGGACAGCAAGGGTCCGATTTGAACAACTGGACAACAGGGATGACAGTAGAGAAGGGAATGAATGGAAGGCAGGATCCCTGTAAAATGTAAGTCATATCCTGTCGCACTTGTGCTCCAAACCCTGTCACGTCTTCTCCTCTCACTCAGTCACGGCCAGTGTACTCATTGTAGACGGCAAGTTCCTGTAGAGTTGGGCCACTGCTCTCCGATCTCATCTCCTTCTACTTTCCCCAACTCTCTCACTTCCCTCCAGATGTGTTAGCCTCAGCTGCTGGTCCTCAAACATATCTTAGAGGCTTTGCTGTTCCCTCTGTCCAGAATATTCTTCCTGCAAGTACTACATGGCTTGCTCCCACACCTCCATAAGGTCTTCATTCAAATATCACTGTAGGAAGACCTTCTGTGACCACCCCAGTTGCAATCCCCCACCTATAGTCTCTACCCCCCTTACCTCCTTTACCATCTCCATACCAGTCTTCCCTTCCAATATTTATCTTTCAGTTTTATTTCTTTAATCTCTCCTCCTTCCCTCCCATCCCCAACCCTACCAGACTCCACAAGAGATAAGCTCAAAGAAGGCAAGAATCTTTTGTCGGTTTTCACAACTTCATCTCTAATGTCAAGAACATTACCTGGCACAGAGTAGGAGAGCTAAATACATTTGTTGAATTAAGTAAATAATGAATACATATGGATCACGTTGAGTTAGACGTCTCTGCAAGACTTTTGGGTAGAGCCACCCAGCAGGAAGCTGGAATCGGAGCCCCACAGGTCACAAGAACGAAAAGGGATGGACACAGAGGTTTGGGACCATCGGGATAAAATCAAAGCAATTCCAGAAGCACCAAGAGATACAGTAGGACAGCGCTTATGAGTCAGACCCAGGACCCAGACAGCCTCGATCCTGGCCTTTGACACTTCGTGCTTATAAATCTTGAACAAAGTTTTAAACCTCTCGGTGCCTCTGAGCCTCATCTCTAAAATGGAGTTTTAAGAACAACCTGCCTCAGAGGGTTGTGATAAGATTTGAATGAGCAAATCCATATAAAGCACTGAGGGCAAGCTGGCAGATGGAAGGCACAAAACGGGGAATGCCAAGGAGGATGGCACTGTCTCAGGATAAGAGGGGTAGCACTCCTATATCTGGAATCCAGAGCTTGTTTTCTATGTAATTCATTTCCTTGTGCTCTATCGTAAACCAACAGAGGTTCTCTCTGCTCTTCTGCTTTGAGTTGTTGCTGTTGTTTTCTTTCACTGGTTTTCTCTATGACCTTATCAGAAGAAACCAAAACACTTCTCTGAAGGCATTGTGAATTTGAGCACGATATACTGGGAAGCATACGGTGTAGCAGAAAGAGCCTGGGTCTTCAGAGTCAAAAAATATGGGCTTGAACTCAAGCTCTGCCAGATTGGTAAAACAGAAATGACAGTATCTACCTTAAACACCCTGAGTCTGAAGAAGAGTAGCTGCTGAGTATGTATTTGTAGAATGAAGGAATGAGGCTGCTGTGAGGATGAAATGTGACAGCCTTCATCCAGCACTGAGCACAGTCCCTGGCACCTCGTAAGGGTCAATAAACAGACCCAATATGGACCCTGCAAAAAGTCTTGTTTTTAGGACTGGCAGCTGGGTTGGCATTCCTGCGGCTAGGACCTGTTTAAGGGACCCAATGTCAGGTCTAAACTTTTTATTTATTCATGTCATTAAAAAAGTATTTTTACTTCATCTTTTAAGAGAACAGATTTACTTTACAAAGGTTTGGCTGAAGCACTCCCTTATTATAAGGTGCACTTAAAGTGATTAGATATTGGTATCAGGTTTGTTGTGGGTCTTACTAGCAAGATAAAAGTGAAGCCTTGAAAATAAACTCAAAATGGATCAGAGAACTAAATGTAAGACTGGACACTATAAAACTCTTAGAGGAAAACATAGGAAGAACACTCTTTGGCATAAACCACAGCAAGATCTTTTTTGACCCACCTCCTAGAGTAATAGAAATAAAAACAAAAATAAACAAATGGGACCTAATGAAACTTAAAAGCTTTTGCAAAGCAAAGGAAACTACAAACGATGAAAAAGCAGCCCTCAGAGTGGGAGAAAATATGTGCAAACGAACCAATGGACAAAGGATTAATCTCCAAAATGTATAAACAGCTCATGCAGCTCAATATTAAAAAACCAAACAACCCGATCAAAAAATGGGCAGAAGACCTAAATAGACATTTCTCCAAAGGAGACATACAGATGGCCAAGACACACATGAAAAGATGCTCAACATCACTAATTATTAGAGAAATGCAAATCAAAACTACAGTGAGGTATCACCTCACACCAGTTAGAATGGGCGTCATCAGAAAATCTACAAACAGCAAATGCTAGAGACGGCGTGGAGAAAAGGAAACCCTCTTGCACTGTTGGTAGGATTGTAAATTGATACAACCACCATGGAGAACAGTATGGAGGTTCCTTAAAAAACTAAAAGTAGAATTACCATATGACCCAGCAACCCCACTACTGGGCATATCCTGAGAAAGCCATAATTCAAAAAGACACATGCACCCCAACGTTCATTGCAGCACTATTTACAATGGCCAGGTCATGGAAGCAACCTAAATGCCCATTGACAGACGAGTGGATAAAGAAGATGTGGTACACATATACAATGGAATATTATTCAGCCGTAAAAAGGAATGGAATTGGGTCATTTGTAGAGACATGGATGGATCTAGAGACTGTCCTACAGAGTGAAATAAATCAGAAACAGAAAAACAAATATCGTATATTAACGTATATATGTGGAACCTAGAAAAATGGTACAGATGAACCGGTTTGCAGGGCAGAAATAGAAACACAGCTGTAGAGAACAAACGTACGGACACCAAGCGGGGAAAGTGGCGGGGCGGTGGTGGTGGTGGGATGAATTGGAAGATTGGGATTGACATATACACATTAATATGCATAAAATGGGTAACTAATTAAGAACTTGTTGTATAAAAAAATAAATTAAATAAGGTTCAAAAATTTTTTAAAAAGTGAAGCCTTGATAGTTGTTCTGTTTGCCTTGGAGTCTCCTTTTGTGGCTCAGCGTATGGCTGGCTCACAGCACCTGGGCTATCCTTGTTTAATTGTTCATGCACTACTTTCACCATACAAAAGCTAAAAAGGCTCAGACGTTGCTTTATAATAATGTGCATTACCATGTACCAGGAAGCTCCTATCTATGAAAATATTAGCAAGGATTTAAGAACTGATTACATTTGGGATACCTTTAAGGATACTTTTTAAAATTATTTTTTTCCTGATTACAAAAGAATACATGTTCATTTAGATAATTTGGAAAACTAGAAAAGTTCAAAATAGAGAAGTCTACCAGTCTGGGAAATAACATTTCTGTATCAGTCCCGCAGATGGTTCTAGAGGCCACCTCCCTGGGGAGGAGCATTTGTGTGTAAAACAAAACTAAAATCACACCAGATATTATTATATCTGTCTTGCTTTTTAAATGAGCTAATGCATACATTAATTCATTCATCCATTCAAGCAAACTAATTAAATACCTACTAGGTGCCAGGCCCTATATACAGTACAGAGAATGAGGGAAAGGAGCATATAAAATCATTCCAATGACCTGAGATAACTAAGGTACACATGAAGTACTACAAGTGCACACAAGAGAGAGCAGAGACAACCTCTGGGCTATAGACGTGTCAGGGAAGCATCCTACAGGAGATGACACGTGAGCTGTTACTAATAACAGGTAACGCAGAAGTTCTCCAAGGAAGGAAGATGGAAAGGATGTAGCAGGAAGACCCAAAATATAATACTGCACAGCTAGTCTGAGCTACTGCCCAAACCCAGTGTGTGTACAAAGGTAAAAACATGGGGAAGACGAGGCTGGAAATGCAGGAGCCGGGCCACAGACCATTGTGGGATTTGAAGCAGAATGTTGACATGCTTGGATTTTTGTTTTGGTTTAAAAAAAAAAAAAAGTCTACTACAGCTTTAAAGAGGGGCAAAGAAAACTAGAGCAATCCATAAAAGGGCTGTCCAGGTGAAAGGTAGCGAAGTTCTAATGACAGTGGAGATGACAGATGATGTCCTGGAACTGAGAATGCACGAGAGACCTGGGATTCTAGACGGGTAAGCTCGTTCTTTCCTCTCTTCTTTCCATGGTTACTGAGAATCAGCTATATGCACGACAAGCATATGCTAGGTGCTGGAGAAACCAAGCTGATGTGACCCAATTCTTATACCCCAAGAGCTAACATTCTAGTAGGAAAGAAGAGATGAAAAGGTACTATTTTTACTGCTCAGCATGCCTTTCTTTCCTTCTTTGGAACAGGGCTCCAGTTTTCCTTTGGGAAAACCATCCATCTCTGACTCACACTCCATGCAATGCGAGTGGGAATGGTCATACTCCAGCCCTACTCCAAGAGTGGGTGCAGAAACTAGGCCAGGCAAACAGGAGCATCTCACTCCCTTGAACACAATGACTGATTCAGGGATAGGCACATGCCTCTAACCAGGCCAACGAGATCATTACTGGGGGAATCAGACAGACCAGGAAAAAAGAAATCACCACCTTCTTCTAAGATCCTATGTGCTTAAGACCACATACCCCCCTGGGCTGTCAGAGTCCTCCTGTACTATCAGGGGAGAGCCTATCTAGCATGAAGCCACACAGAAAAAAGCGAAGCCAAGAAACAAAAACAGTGATCAGATGACGTCTTTCGAGAAACTGGATTCGGCCATGTGCTCCTTGACATCCAAGTTAAGTAAGTCAATAAATTCCCTTTTTTGTCACAATGAATTTGTTTGTGATTTTGTCACTTGCAATTGAAAGAGTGCTGACTAATTCAGGGGACGAGACACAGAATCGCACAACTGCGATACAATGTGATAGGTACAATCAAGTTATTTATAAGGTACAAGGAGCACAGCAGAGAGTGCAATCAATTCTATTAGTAGGTAAGGTAAGTAAAGAAACTTTCACAAAGGAGGCGATGTTTAAGTGAAGTCTTGAAAAATTAGTCATCTGGCAACAGGATAAGAGGCAAAAGAATATTCTATGCAGAAGAAACAGAAGGAGCAGAAGCAAGGAGTGAGGAAGAACACAGAATGCTTGGGGAAGAAAAGACAGTCGACTATGCTAAAGCACTAAGTTCAGAGCAGAAAGCAGATTGTGCAGGAATTTATATATTCTGGGGGTGAGGAGACACTGGATGACCGACTTAGACCATTTCACCTCTCATTTAACCTCTCTAGACCACAGTGGCTTCATAGGTAAAATAAGGTAGAGCAGGAAAAAATCAGTGCAAATTGACAAATATTAAAAGACCTTACCTGCTGATAGAATTCATCATCTTTGGGGGTCAGATAAGGAAGCCAAGTGTCTTCAAGCTCTTCAAGAAGCCTCAGTTTCTGTTTAAAAATAATAATGATTACAGGTGACTGAATATAAACTGACCCAAAACATAAGACAATCCCTTATTTTTTCCCATAAGAGACTACCCTCCAAAATTTAGCCAACTTGAATGTACAAACTTTTCGAGAGAGAAATTAGTCAAAAGTCAATTATAAAATGTATTCATTTAATTACTTGCATTTAAATTATACATCATATAAAACATTAACTTAGACATAATCATTTTATTCACTCTCACATTTCAGGAAGCAATTTGCTTCACTCTTGACCTGTATCTTTAACATTAGGGTCTTTTTCTTCATCACTAGAGTCACCTTTTGAGTTATCCAATCAAACTCAAATTTAATTATCCAATCAGTTTTCCAGAACAAATCTTCCTGCCTGTATAATCTGCTTGAGACACAGCAGTTTTCGAATCCTTACCATCACTGAAACTCTCCAACCAAGCCACAGGTATCCATTTACATAACGTCAGGGTATTTGGAGAATTTATTCATCCTGTATACATTTATTTGAGATCATATCCACTTACACATTACTTTTTTTTTTTTTATGCGGTACTCAGGCCTCTCACTGTCGTGGCCTCTCCCGTTGCGGAGCACAGGCTCCGGACGCGCAGACTCAGCGGCCATGGCTCACGGGCCCAGCCGCTCTGCGGCATGTGAGATCTTCCCGGAACGGGGCACGAACCCGTGTCCCCTGCATCGGCAGGCGGACTCTCAACAACTGCGCCACCAGGGAAGCCCCACATTACTTTTTAAAAGTGATCTTTCATCCCTAGAATAATTACTAAATGTATCTTGAATATCTTTGCTTCTTTTCTTTTCCAATTTGATAAAGAAATCTTTTCAAGCACCCACAACTAGTATTGTCTGAGGCCATTTCAAGCTACTTTGTCTTCCAAATAGTACCCATGCTGTTCAAACAAGGTAACTAAGAAACGACCCCGCATTATAAAGTACTTTATAAGGAACCAAATACATACAAGATGACACCCTCCTTATGAGGGATTTTTTTCAAAGAATATCTAACCTTATATTCAAGCATGTGTGATATGTGTGTGTGTGTACGTGGCATATAAATAGCATATATATATACGTGTGTACACAGACACACATACACATAGAAATCACCTATATACTACAGAAATTTTCTGAAAGAAAAAAACAGAAAAGGCAGAAACAAATAAAACTGCAGTACAATGTGTTATTCAGGCTGTTGTCAGCCATTAAGGCACTTTTATAAGAATTAGAAAATGGTGTGTCTTACTCTGGGTTGATGCCCCCCTACTCCCTACAGCATGACTTGGAGAACACAAACTGGATTTTAGCCCCAACCTGTCCCAATGGGCACTGTCTTTATGCAGTGAACAACCTGCTCAACCAGACATGGTGGCCCTGAGAATCATCCTCTCCCATCTCTGGGCAGCCTTCTCACACTAACCCATCACAGAGTAGTCCAGAGCAAATACCCCTTCAGGCAGAACTCAAGTCCTTTCTGGATCTTTTTTATAATTATCCAAAGTGAATAAAGAAAAAAGGGAATAGAAAAATGGCAACCAGTTGACCTAAGAGAGGCAAAAGAGTACACTTTACTCTTATGCAAAATTCTAGTCTGTTTATATAATTAAAGCTTTCTGCTTTGTCTAAAAGGTACTTTCTCATCTGTAATGATAAGACTGGCTTACCAGTTAAACTATGAAGAATCTTCCTTTACAAAGGACCCATAATACTAACACAAACCATTGGTTTATATAAATCATTGGTTAAGAGGTTTATCTGTTTTCCACATTAGTCATTATTTGGGACACAGAAAGAACTAATGATGTTTTCATGCCTATACTTGCACATTTATGCAGTCCATTACAAACTTAATCAAAACCTACACCTCAATTTTCACTTCAGGCTCAGGAAAGCCTGCATTTTCCTATGAATCTTTTACCAGTCCTTTCTATAGACAGAACACTTACATGCCCCCCAAAAAGTTTTAATGTTTAAAAAGATATTAAAGGCTTGAACAATTGAAATGCACATGATCTCTCAGACTTTGAGATGGCTCCACCTTACAAATACCACCTTAAAATCTCTTCAGGAGAGTCCATAAAGCTAATCTGCATATAATAGGGAACACAAAGGTACAGATTTCTATTAGGAATTACGTATTCCACCTTGACCAGATTAAACAGCAAGAGACCTGTCCCAAAGATGAACAAGCACCACTGGAGGCTGAAATTCCACTTATAATAAATACTTCAGTAAAATTATTATAAAAACAACCACTTCTCGGCTCAGTTGAGGTCCAGTGCATCAGACAGACAGAAAACATCATAACCTGTAAGGCTGTATCAAGAGGATAAAATTCCTTTTTATATATATAGTAGTCTGTATCTGTTAATCTCAAATTCCAAATTTATCCTTCCTCCTCCCTTTCCCCTTTGCTAACCATAAGTTTGTTTTCTATGACTGTGAGTCTATTTCTACTTGTAAATAAGTTCATTTATATCATTTTTTTAAGATTCCACATCTAAGTGATATCATACGATGTTTGTCTTTCTCTGTCTGACTTCACTTAGTATGACAATTACTAGGTCCATCCGT
This sequence comes from Pseudorca crassidens, assembly GCF_039906515.1. Lineage (NCBI taxonomy): Eukaryota > Metazoa > Chordata > Mammalia > Artiodactyla > Delphinidae > Pseudorca > Pseudorca crassidens. The sequence goes on along the minus strand of NC_090315.1, from coordinate 31,967,230 downwards.
GTTGCTGCAAATGGCATTATTTCATTCTTTTCTTATAGCTAAGTAATAATCCATTGTGTGTGTGTATATATATATTTATATATTATATATACACATATACATATATATACACCACATTTTCTTTATCCATTCATCTGTTGATGGACACTTAAGTTGTTTCCATGTCTTATTATTGTAAATAGTGCTGCTATGAACACTGGGGTGCAGGTATCCAAAAGGATAAAATTCTACAGGAATGTTCCTACCATAGAGCAAGCAGAATATAACTGGTCTTTTTCCACTGGGAATTTTAATTTTAATACTGTGAGCATTGTTATATCTCTATGACGGGAGAGAATGGGGTCAGGAAATCACTCAACTTAAGGCCATACAGATGAAATCTGCTCTGTACATCAACATTCACAACCTGTAATTCTACTGATTAACTAATGAGATCAATTATAAATAGCACTATTTATCAACTTAAAAAGAACCTTTGGTCATATTTGCCTTGGTGAAGCAATCAGGAATGATTATTAGATTAAACTGGTAGTTCATGAACATCACACATTTCTTGAAAATTAAGATTGCTTTATAAAAAGGCATAGTCACTTTGAGCATAACTGTAGAGAAACAAGTCCTCTCATACTCATGAGTGCACAAGGGTACAATTCCGATGCAGGGCAACTGACAACTCCTATCGAAATTCAAATGCATTCCCTTTGATCCCAAAATCCTACTTCTAAGGATTTTAATTTCTTACTTGTACCATGTTCTGAAGAATGTATGTACAAGTTTACTCACTGGACCACTATTTGTAGACCAGAAGCTTGGAAACATATTAAAAACCACTTAGTTGCATACTTAAAAGGTTGAATTTTATGGTGTGTGAATTATATCCCAACTAAAAAAAAAAGATTAGAAACAGTGCCAGTGTCCATCCACAGAGGATGGTTAAATAAATGCTGGTACATCCACACAATGAAATACAAAGCAACAGTAAACAAGACCGAGGAGGCTCCCTTTAGTGAAACAAAGAGCTCTCCAGGACACATGGGGAAGTGAAAGGCAAGGGAAAGAATATCTGCTTGTATTTGCATAAAGAAACATAAAGGACATGTGACAAACTACTCAAGTGGTTCTCTCTCAGGGGCAGAGGTAGGAAACAACTAGAAGGGGCCAGGGATGGAGTAAGGTTATACAAAGTATTTCCTTTTGTATTGTTTTGATTTTTGAACTCTGTAAACATATTGCCTATTCAACATATTACCAATTATCAACTCAAGTGTATTACCTATTAATTCTTCACGTGGAATTCAGTACAAAGATGAAGATGACATGACATGATTTTTGGCTTTATATTAGACAGTGCATACTTTTGTGATGTATGCTAAAGTATTTCAGGGGTAGACTTGTAGACTAGCACAGTAAAGAGTGAAGAGGGGGAAGAGAAACAACTCTGACAATTTCTTTGTGTCAAATGTCAAGCCGTCAGTAAACACACACGACATTCAAATGCACTCTGGAGTGGAGGCAGAAGGCACTCGTGTTTGACTGTCAGATCTGGCTAACTGCTGCTCCTCCGCCTGAGATGCAGATAAATCCACACAGCTGGGCCTTACAGCACACTGCTCTGCTCACAGCTTCTTTGCTGTCACCCTGGTGTCAAATACATCAAGCTGTTCACACATGCCACACAGAAAGCCAGAGGGAGTGCAAAGCCTCAGCTCTCCCACCTGCAGGAGGAGCTCTGAAGACCCCTCCATGAGGGCTACAACCACCTCCGTAGCTCCTGCAAGGAACGGGTACACAGACACAAGGCCTTAAGTAAAACACATGGCAACTCAAAACCATAAAGGTTGGATGTCAGAAACTTTAACCCTAATAAGCTTCTGACTCACTGTGAAAAGTTAAGCTGTATCTGAGCTTCCATATCTTGTCAAATAGGCATATAGCTTGCGAATCTTACAGGTATTACCTAAAAAGATTAACTGGATCATGACTCCTAATGTGAAGATGTATCTTTCACAGATGAAGTGTATTTTCCATCCCACTGCTGTCTCTTCAGCCTCGTCAGATTATGCTAACAGCCCCTATTCTTTATCCATTTTTCATTTTCCACATAATTTTTAAACTATGAATCATATTTTGTCAGGTTCATTAAAAAATTAATTTTGTCTGAGTCTTCAAAATATAATCACAAATAAAGGCTTATGAATGTTCAATATAAAAATAAGCACCTGATCTTCTGAGGGTTTCAAATAATAAGTGGGAAAACTGACCTAGTCCTTGGGAAGAGCATAAGTAAGGGAAATCTCCCCAAGGAAGACACATCAAAACTAATACCAGAAAGATGAGTGAGAAGTAGTTAAGCCAAAAGAAGTATAAATAAATATTTCATATACCCATATTCCATATTTGCTTTTAAAAAGAAAAAAAAGTATCTCAACAAAGAGCATTTGCTTTCCCTTACTCACTGAAAATACGGCACGGTAAAAATAAACAATTTGGAGGGAAGAGTAGAATTTGTATCCCGACTCTATCACTTCCTAGATGTGGTACCACACCTGAATCAACCTCTCCAAACCTCACTTTACTCATCTGTAAAACCCTGTTTCACAGGGTGTTGTGAAGATGAAATAAAATTAATCATATATATTAGTGCATTTTATAAACTATAAACTATGCAGATATTAAGAAAATGGCATTCAAATGGAGGAAGGGGTCTATAACAAAGCATGAGCATTTAAGAAGCCTAACTGTTAGTTCTAACACCAGTACTACCAGCGTAAATATATGATTTGGGACTGGTGTATCTCCCTGTGACGTATAAATGAAGTAGTACATGTAGAGATCTAAGACCATTGCCAAGTACATAAAAAAACCCTCAATACACTTTGGCAACCACTTGCTACTGTTATTTACCCATGTCTGAAAAGGACAGTTTTATTTATTAGTTGTGAATTATTTATAAGCAATCCTATGTGTAACCCATCAAATTATACTTTATGCCATGTACATAAGAAATTCAGACATTAATTTCCCTGGGTGAACTACAGCAGAACTGTATAAAAACTCTCCATAAAACTTTATATATATAAAATGCCTCGATTAACTACACTGGTGATAAAAATAAAAATTATTGTGAAAGTTTAGAACAGATGAAGAAACAAAGGCCCATCCAGAGATACAAAGTGGCTGGCAAAAATTACACTACTAGTCACAACTCATAATCTCATTCCCTAAGTATAAAGGTAATTTCCACTACACTCCACCACACAACCCTGAAACAAGAGAAATCTGATCTTTCAAGAAGTGTTCAATCTTTCACTTTAAAAAAAACACATATAAATGTAAACATTTTAAGTAATTTTAATTAAAATCAATTCTATTTTTTAAACTTAAAACCAATGCTTATAACCACTACTTCTGGACTCTCAAGTCCTGGCTGCTTTGGTAGCTCTACAATGTTTTCAAGAATTTTTTTTTTTAGCATTTCTTGTTCAGTTCTTAATAATGGGAGCCTATGCTGTAGTAGACCAAAAATCCAGTTAGAGTGAAAAAAAACTCATAATCCACAAATCAGGAAGAATTCTCAGGAGGATTTTGCCTCAATAGTGGTATAAAATTAGCCCTGGACTACTGCTCTATTCCTTTATAAACAGCTTAAAAGTAAGACTGAAAAGATCAAACTAATCAAAAACTACAAGGCATGGAAAGGAAGACAAGACTATAAGGCAAGGTAATATGAGTGATAATGAAGAGAAAAATCAGTCAATTGGAACCGACCCCAAAATGGCACAGATGACAGAATTAGGAGACAAGTACATTAAAAATAGTGACATAACTGTAGTTCATAAGTACAAGAAGTTGGGAAAAGACTGAACATGGTTAATAGAGAAAAAGAAATTAAACTTCCAGACAGGAAAACCACAATGTCTGAGATGAAATATAAATATATTGGATAGGATTCAAAACAGGTTAGATATTACAAAAGAAAAGAATAGTGAAAACAAGACATAGCAGTGGAAATTATCCAAATGGAAACACAGGCAAAAAATAATTATTAGAGTATCAGTGAGCTGTGGGATGACTTTAAGCAGTTTAATACATATGATTACAGTCATCAAAGAAGAGGAGAAAGAATGGGAGAAAGAAAAATACTGCCCAAGAATTTTCCATATTTGATGAAAACTATAAATCCACAGATTCAAGTTGTTCAAAGAACTACACACACACACACACACACACACACACACACACACACAATGAGGAAATAACGCTAAGGCACAATATAATCAAATTACTTAAAATCAGTGAAAAAGAGAAAATCTTTAAAGCAGTCAGAGAAAAAGAAATAGTAAGTACACAGGAACAGATCATAACATGAAATATCTCATGGAAAGCATGTTACCCAAAGATAGTGAAGAAACATTTTCAAATAACTGAGAGAAAAAAAAAATTTACCAAACTAGGTTTCTATCCCAAGCCAAAACATCTTCCAAAAACAAAGGCAAAATAAATACTTTTTCAGATATATAAAAGTAGAAATTCAACACCAGCAGCGCTTCATGGTAAGAAATGATAAAGGAAGACCATCAGATAGGAAGAAAATGATACTAGATAAATCTGAGTCTTCACAGGGGAATAAAAAGCATCACACATAATAACTACATTTGAAATAGAAAAGACTTTATTCCTTACTATATAATCTTTATAAAAGACAACTATTTAAAGCAAAAATAATAGTACACTGCTGGGTTTATAATATATGTAGAAGTGAAACATGTAATAACAATAACACAACAGTTAAAACAGAGCGGAAGTATATTGTAAGATTCTTAAACTACATGTGAAGTGCAATAGTACTACTTCAAGGAAGAATCTATTAAGATAAAGATGGATACTAGAAATCCTAAAACAACCATAATATAATAACAAAGAGTTATAGGAGACTAGCCAACAAGGGAGATAAAACAGAATCATGAAAAATCAAACCAAAAAAACAGAAATAGAGAATAAAAGAGAACAAAGGGCAAAAAGTAAACTGGTAGAATTAAATCCAACCATATAAACAATCACATTTAATGTAAACAGTCTAAACAATTCAGTTAAAAAGAAGAGACTGTCAGATTAAATTCTAAAAATCAATATCCAACTATATCCTGCCTATAAGATATTGACCTCAAGAATAAAGAAACAAATAAATTAAAAGTAATAGGATGGACACAACAACGTGAATGTACTTAATGCCACAAAACTGTACACTTTAAAAAGTCTTATGCATATTTTATCACAATAAAAAATATTTTAAAAAGTAAAAGGATGAAAAAAAAAATATTTACCACAGTAATACTAATCAAAAGAAAGTTGAAGTAGCTATACTGACACTAGACAAAATAGACTTCAGAGCAAAAAATATTATTAGAGGCAAAAAGAGTCATTTCACAATCATAAAGGAATCAATTCATCAAGAGAACATACCAGTCTTAAATATCTATGCAACTAATAACAGATCTATCAAATACATTAAGCAAAAATTGATAGACTAGCAAACAGAAATATGCTTGACCGTTGAACAACACAGGGGTTAATCCACATATAACCTAGAGTCGGCCTTCTGTATCCGCGGTTCCTCCGCTTCCAGATTTAACCAACTAAGAATCATGTAGTACTATAGTATTTGCTGTTGAAAACTATCCACGTTATAAGTGGACCCACACAGTTCAAACTCATGTTGTTCAAGGGCCAACAGTAGATGATTCCACAATTACAGTCAATATCACCCCTCTCTCAATATGCTAGAACAAGTACTCGGAACACTTAGTAAGAATACAGAACAACACCATAAACTAACTTGACCTAATTGACATTTATATAACAGTTAACCAAACAGCAAAATACACATTTGTTTCAAATACACGTAGAACATCTGCCAAGATAGACCATATCTTGATATCACTATATTTAAAAGGATTCAAATCATTTAAAAAAACATGTTGCCTGGGGGAGAATGATGTCAGGAACATGGCCGAGTAAGACGTCACTTGATTGTATGCCCCCCCTCAACAAAAACAATTTGGCATCCAACCACAGACAAAAGTCCCTTCTGTGGGAGCTGTGTGATCCAGCACCACACTCCAGGGACCCAGGAGAAGTCTTGTCAACCTGTGAGTCAGGAAATAGGCATACAGACCTCAATCCCAGCTGTGGCCCCTGAAATGGCCCAGGAATGGGCCCCAGCTCCTCTCAGCCAAGGTCCAGGAGGCCCTGGAGAACACCGACTTAGACAATCACCCACAGAAAAGAAAGCCTTTGTGGAAGTCGAGGAGTTCAGTGGAGAAGTTCCAGCACAGTGTTTGAGCACAAATATCCAAGAGTGGACACACTGGAGAGAGTAAGAGGAATGGTTTGACGTACCAACATCACCCCTCCCACAAGGGAGCACAGCTCAGTGCTAAGAGAATCCGTCTTGGCCTGAGATTTCTCCCACAGTAAAAAGTGAAACCGTGTGAGTGGGTAGCCAGCTCCTCCAGCTGTGTGGGATGCTACCAAAGAGGCACATTTCTCTCTCACTTAATCATGAGCTGCATGACTGGGGTCGGGGGGAGGAGGGGGAGCGTGAGAGGCTGAGAGAACAGCAGCCAGGGATTGGAATGAATGTATTAAAGGGACATATATCCTATTAACCACATCATGGACTCCATCAAGGGGCCCACTCACAAGACACTAGGGTTGTCCCATCTGCTGATCCCCCAACTGGACCATGGGCACTGCCAGATCTCCGTAAGCTTCACTCACAAACACTCCCATTCTCCCATTCTGTGGCAGGTATGCACACTCCTGATGGTGGTGAGAGCAAGCTTTTTCATGCTCTCTAGTGAGCATGCTCAGAAAGCCATTCTGAATCTGTGGAACAGAGAGAGACCACAAATCTGAGCATTCAGCACTGCCTTTGGAAAAGCAAAAGGGAGGCTGTCAGTACTCAGCCTGGTGCTTTGCAGGACTAAGAGAAGGTATACAAGCTTAAGAATTCTCCCACAAGAGGGAGCAAGAAATGTGGGACAGGGGTATCCAAGAAGGTTTGAGAGAGCCTCAGAATACCTATCATGGCAAACAGTAGGAATTTCCCTCTGGAAGTCACTCAGTTAAGACTAGAGGAAGTGAGTGCTACTTCAAATGCAAAGACAGAAAATGTAAGACTTCAAGGAATATGAAAAATCAAGGAAACAGGACACCATCAAAGGATAGCAATAGGGCTTCCCTGGTGGTGCAGTGGTTGAGAGTCCGCCTGCCGATGCAGGGGACACGGGTTTGTGCCCCAGTCCGGGAAGATCCCACATGCTGCGGAGCGGCTGGGCCCGTGAGCCATGGCCGCTGAGCCTGCACGTCCGGAGCCTGTGCTCCGCAACAGGAGAGGCCACAACAGTGAGAGGCCCGCGTACTGCAAAAAAAAAAAAAGGATAGCAATAATTTTCCAGTAACTGACTCCAAAGACATGGAGGTCTATGATTTGCCCAATAAAGAATTCAAAACAGTTGATTTAAGGAAGCTCAATAAGCTACAAGAACATACAGAAAGACAATTCAAAGAATTTAGGAAGAAAATTCACAAACAAAATGAGAAGTTAAACAAAGAGACAGGAATGATAAGAAACCAAACAAATTATGGAGCTGAAAAATACAGCTGAATGTATGAAATTATGAATGAAATAAAAAGTGCAACAGAGAGTATCAACAGCAGAATGGATTACACAGAAGAAAGAATCTGTGAAGAGAAAACAGGACTTTTGAAATTATCGGGTCAGAGGAAAGCAAAGAAAAAAATGAAAAAGAGTGAAGAAGGCCTACGTGAACTATAAGATACCATCAAGAGAAGCAGTCTGTGAACCTCTGGAGTCCAAGAAGGGAAAGAGAGGGAGAAGGGGGCAGAAAGCGTATTTAAAGAAATAATAGCTGAGAACTTCCCAAATATAGGGAAGGATCTGGCCATCCAAATTCATGACACTCATAGGTCCCCAAACAAATTCAACCCCAAAAGATCTAACCCAAAATACAATGCAATAAAACTGTCAAAACTCAAAGACAAAAAAGAGAATCTCAAAAGCAACAAGAGAAGCCTATTACCTACAAGGGAACCCCCATAACGCTGTTGGATTTTCAACAGAAACTTTACAGACCAGGAGACAGTGGGATGATATATTCAAGGTGCTGAAAGAAAAAAACTACCAACCAAGAATTTATTTGGCAAAGTTGTCCTTTGAAAATGAAGAAAAAATAAAGACTTTCCCAAACAAACAAATGCTGAGGGAATTCATCTTTATGAGGTCTGCCTTACAAGAAATGCTGAAAGGAATTCTGTAAGCTGAAATGAAAGGACACTAAATTAATAACACAAAAATATACGGAAATATACAATACAATGATAACATACATAGTAAAAATCAAAACTCTGATACTGTAACATGGTGATGTGCTAACCACTTATCTCTAATATAAAGACTGAAATAGTTTAGTAAACATATTTTTTAAACTATACCTACAATAATTTACTAATGAATACACAATACAAAGAGAGGCAAATTTTGACATCAGAAAAATAAAAGGGAGGAATAAAAGGGTAGTCTTTATATGCAACTATCAGCATAAGATAGATTGTTACATCTATAAGATGTTTTATGTAAACCTCATATTAACCATAAAGCCAAACCCTACAGTTGATACACAAGCATGAAGAGAAAGGAATCAAAGCATACCACTAGAGAAAATCATCAATTCACAAAGGAAGACAGCAAGAGAGGAAGAAAAGAACAAGGGCACTACAAAATAGCCAGAAAACAATTTAAAAGATGGCATTGGTAAGTCCCTTCCTATTAATAATCATTCTCAATGTAAATGGAGGGGCTTCCCTGGTGGCGCAGTGGTTAAGAATCCACCTGCCAATGCAGGAGACACAGGTTCGAGCCCTGGTCCGGGAAGATCCCACATGCTGCGGAGCAACTAAGCCCATGCGCTACAACTACTGAGCCTGCACTCTAGAGCCTTTGAGCCACAGCTACTGAAGCCCGCGCACCTAGAGCCCGCGCTCCACAACAAGAGAAGCCACCACAGTGAGAAGCCCACGCACCGCAACAAAGAGTAGCCCCCGCTTGCCGCAACTAGAGAAAGCCTGCGCACAGCAACGAAGACCCAACACGGCCATAAATAAATAAATAAATTTTAAAAAATAAATAAATAAATGTAAATGGATCAAATTCTCCAAACAGAAGACACAGAGTAGCCAAATGGATTAAAAAAAATACAATACACAACTCTTTGCTGCCTACAAAAGACTCACTTAAGATTTAAGAACACAAAAAGAGAGCTATACTTAGGGTATAGGGTAGCTATACTTAGATGAAATAGACTTTAACTCAAAAGCAGCAATAAAAGATAAAGAAGGTCATTATACCATGATAGATGGGTAAATTCATCAAGCTGATATAACAATCATAAATATATATATACCCAACATTGGAACACCTAAATATATTAAACAAATACAGTCGTCCCTCAGTATCCATGGGAGATTGGTTCTAGTACTCATCTCAGAAACCGAAATCCAAGTATGCCCAGTCCCACAGTTGGCTCTCTGTACTCATGGGTTCCACATCCAGAGATTCAACCAACCACAAATTACAAATTTAGTACACAATCCATGCTTGGTTGAATCTGTGAATGCAGAACCCATGGATATGGAGGGCTGATTGTATATTTACTGAAAAAAATCTGCATAAAAGTAGACCTGTGCAGTTCAAATCCATGTGGTTCAAGGGTCAACTGTACTAACAGATCTGAAGAGAAAAACAGACAACAATTCAATAATAGTGGGGACTTCAGTACTGCACTTTCAACAACAGGTTATCCAGACTGAAAATCAGTAAGAAAACGTTGGACATGAACTATACTTTAAGTATACTTTAATACTTAACATACATATACAGAGCATTCCATCCAGAATACATTCTTCTCAAGTGCACAAAGAACATTCTCCAGGACAGATGTATGGTAGGCCATAAAACAAGTCTTAGCTAATTTAAGAGGACTGAAATCATACCAAGTATCTTTTCTAACTACAATGGTATGAAACTGGAAAGCAGGAACAGAAGGAAAGTTGGAAAATACACCAACATGTGCAAATTAAAAAACAGACTCCTGAACAACCAATAGATCAAAGAAGCTATAAAAAGATAATTTTAAAACTATCTTGAAACAAACAAAAATGGAAACTCAACATACCAAAACTTATGAGATGCAGGAGAAGCACTTATGAGAAGGAAGTTTATAGTGATAAATGCATACATTAAGAAAACAAAAAGCTCTCCAATAAACAACTTAACTTTACCCCTAAAGGAACTAGAAAAAGAATGAACTAAGCTCAAGTTAGCAGAAAGAAGGAAATAACCAAGATCAGAGCAGAAATAAATGAGAGACAAGAAAAGAAAAAGAAACAAAAAGAATCAATAAAACCACATGGTTTTTTTAAAATATATGCTAAATTGACAAACTTTTAGCTTACTAAGGAAAAAAGAGAGAAGATGTAAATAAAATTATAAATGAAAAAAGAGAAATTACAAATAATAACACAGAAATACAAAGGATCGTAGAACTACTAAGATTAATTATATGCCAACAAACTGAATAACACAGAAGTGGATAAATTCCTAGAAACATTCATCTACCAAGATTGAACCATGAAGATTGAACCATGAAGAAATAGAAAATCTGAACAGACCAATAACAACAAGTAAGGAGACTGAATGAGTAAACAAAAACCTCCCAACAAATATGATTTCACTGGTGAATCAAACATTTAAAGAAGAATTAATGCTCTTCAACTCTTGCAAAAATTAAAGAAAAAGGAATACTCCCAAACTCATTATTAGCAAACAGCACATTAAAAAGATCATACACTATGACCTAATAGGATTTACCCCTCAGATGCAAGGATGGTTCAGCATATGCAAATCAATAAATGTAATACACCACATTAATAGAATAAAAGATAAAAATTATATGATGATTTCAATAGATGCTGAAAAAGCATTTGACAAAATACAACATCCCTGCATTATAAAAACTCTTCAAAAAATTGGGTATAGAAGGAATGTACCTCAACAGAATAAAAGCCATATAGGACAACCCCACAGCTACATCATACTAAAGGTTCAGAGCTTTTCTTCTAAGATCATGACAAGGGTACCCACTCTCGCCACGCCTATTCACAGCATGATACTAGAAGCCATAGCCAAAGCAATTAGGCAAGAGAAAGAAATAACAGACATCCAAATCGAAAAGGAAGAAGTAAAGCTGTCTCTGCAGATGATATGATCTTATGTACAGAAGATCCTCAACACTCCACCAGAAACTGTTAGAACTAATAAACAAATTCTGTAGGGTTGCAGGATAAAAAATCAACGCACAGAAATCTATAGTGCTTCTTTACACTAACAATGAAGTATCTGGAAAATAGGAATAAATGTAACCAAGAGAATCCAAAAATAGTCCATCCTATTTATGGTCAATTGCTTTTTGACAAAGATTCAAAGTTAATTCAATGGAAAAAGAAAATCTTTTCAACAAATAGTACTTGAAGAATTAGAGATCCATATTTAAAAAACAAAAGAACTTTAATCCACACCTTGTACTATATATAAAAATTAACTCTAAATGAATAAATATATAAATATAAAACCCAACCCAAAATATAAATATAAAACCTAAACTATAACACTAGTAGAAAAACATATGACAAATTCTTTGAGTCTTTAGGGTAATCAAAGGCAAAGTTTTCTTAGATATGAAACCAAAAGCACAATCCACAAAAGAAAAATAAACTAAACATCAAATTCACCAACTTCTACTTTCAAAACTCTCAAAGCTAGAACTCTAATACACTGCTCTCATGAAAATAAAATGTTCCAACCACTTTGGAAGACAATCTGCCAATTTCTTAAAAAGCTAAGGTATATACCTGCAACGTGACAGCACATGTCCATACAAAAACGGGTACAAAAATGTTCACAGCAGCTTTACTTGTAACTGCCAACCCACTGGGATTAACCCAAATGTCCATTAACAAGTGAAGAGACAAAAAAATTGTAGTATACTGAAAAACAGAAAAAGAAATTGTGCTATATCAATACAAAAATTCACTACTCAGTGATAAAAAGGAATAAACTATTGATACATACAACATGGATAAATCTCAAAACCCTAGGCTGAGTGAAGGAAGCCATGCCAAATCAAAGAGTACATACTTCATGATTCCATTCATGCAAAACTCTAGAAAATGCAAATTAATCAACAGTGACAGAAAGCAGATCAGTGGTTGCCTGGGGCCAGGGATGAAAGGAAGAGGGAAGGATTACCAAGAGGCACAAAGAAACTATAGGGTGTAATGAATATGTGCAGCATTTTGATTCCGGTGGTGGTTTAAAAAGTATATACACGTGTGAACACTTATCAAGAAAACGTTTTTACAAAAGAGAAGGGGGAAAGTGAGGATAATATGGCATATGCAAAATTGGACCTGTTGTCATCTGGGGCGTAAACTTTGGATTATCGTTCAGTTTCCTTCATTGCTTTAGTCAGACTTTCTACTACTTGAGGCAATTTAAGTAATGTATATTTTTCTAAATATCTATTTCACGTAACTTAGTTCTCAAATGTATCATATTTTCATATTATTCTTAGTGATACCAGTAATGTGTCTTCTTTAGAGTCTCTGATATCAGATCACATGGTTTACTTCCTCCTTTCTCACATTCTCATTAATAATTGTTATCTACAGTTCTGATTTTGTACTTACTTTAAAACAGAAAAGTAGTATTTTAAACCAATAATTAAGTGAATTTGCCAATACGTTTTATCAATTTCTATGCTCACCCTTTTTTCTTGTATTAAAAACCTTCCCTCTACGTTCACTTTTCTTCTTGTTAAATTGCAACATATAACAGTTTTCCTAGTGAGAGTCAGAGTGTAACTCTCCTAGTCTTTTTTTTTTTTTTTTTTGGCGGTACGCGGGCCTCTCACTGCTGTGGCCCCTCCCGTTGCGGAGCACAGGCTCCGGACGCGCAGGCTCAGCGGCCATGGCTCACGGGCCCAGCCGCTCCGCGGCACGTGGGATCCTCCCGGACCGGGGCACGAACCCACGTCCCCTGCATCGGCAGGCGGACCCTCAACCACTGCGCCACCAGGGAAGCCCATCTTAGTCTTTTTTATGGCCGAAAATATCTGTACTTTTTCCTCATGCTTGAATCAAAGGCTACTTGGATTTTAAAAATTGAAATTAACTATAATCTTCCCTTAGCACTTGGAACACTTTATTCCCCTGTCTTCTAGCATCTACTGTTACTAACAAGAACCTTCTTTTTGTATATAAACTGCATTTTTGGAGTGTGAATCTCTTAGGGATTTTTTTTTTCTTTATATCCCTCACATTCCAGTTTCAACGTGATGGTATTGCTCAGAGTATCAGACTCATGTCTTTCTTTAAATAAGGAAAATTCTCAACTCTTGCTTCTTCAGATTTTGTTTCTCCATCATAATCTTCATTCTACTTTTCTGGAACTACTATTAGACATTTGGTGGAATCTCTCAATCTATCTTCCAAGTCTCCCAACTGCTCTCTCTTTTTTTTCAGTCTTTTGTCTCTTTATGCTACATTGTGGGTGAATTCCTCAGTAGTCTCCCCCAATTCATCAATTCTCTTTCCAGTTGTATCAGGGCTAAAGTTCATCCCATCTACTGAGTTTATTATTTCTATGACTATACTTTTCATTTCCAAAATTTGTACCTGGCTGTTTTCCATGTAAAGCCGTTGTTGTTCCATTTCTGCATTTGGGGGCATTTTTAAATCTCATTTTTATCAATGTGATGCCTTTTCTTATCCCTTTGAATTTCTTAAACACAATTATTTCAGTCTTTGACTGACTTTTCTATAAAATTAATCTCATCTGGAATGAATTTTTATTCACATTGTTGATTCTCTTTGCACTTGTTTTCCTTAATTATTTCAGTATTTTGTTTTGAAGGTTAAGTCTGAGTGGACAGTTTTTTTGTCTTTGCTTCCCCCCCACCTCCACATGTGCTCCCCTTTCCCTCCACAGTGGTTCAGCAGTTTCCTCCGCTAGGACCCTATACCACCAGTCCAGGACCAAGCCTCAAATGGTGATCTGGAGCACTACATTCTCTCCCCCCATCACTCCACAATCAATCAGTCTGATTCAATTTCTACTCTTGAAGGTTTACCTATCTTCTGTCCCTCAAAACCCCTAGCTCCATATAAGCTATGTTCCTGACACCGTGGTCTTTTTTCAGTCTCCTTTTACGAGGAGTACAACTCCACCTCCACCCCTGGCTTCACACAGTAAGCGTAGTTCTGGTCCCATCTCAAGTGGTAAAGCTTAGTCCCTATGACCCATAGGACCTAAATTCACGTTTTGTTTCCACACCAGAAGCCCTGCAGGACCACAGTTTCAATCCAGCTTATCCCTTTACGTTTTGTTCTCTCTCTGGTCAACAGTATCCTCCCTGTAAGCCCAGCTATGACTCTTTTATTACCCTTTATTCTTTCAATGTGTTATCTGTCATTGACATTGTTTGGAGCAGAAGGCATACATAAACTGTGAGCTTAACTGCACCATTTAACAAGAAGGCACAGATGATTTCTTTATGATAAAAATTCTTTGCAAGAGACTCACTAAGTCAAAAGGTATGCTCTTTTAAAGCCTCTTGATTCAGATTGTGAAACTGCCCTCCAGGAAAACGGTATCCATTTCATCCCCTCAATAGACAATAACTATTTCTTCATATACTCAAATACCAGTTATTATCAAACTTTTAAATCTTTAGCAAGTTGATAAATGAAAAAACAAGATCATCCTAATTTATATTTCTTTGATTGTTATTCAGGTTGAGTAACTTCTCATACGTTAATTGCCATTTGCAGTAGCTCTTTTGTGAAATGCTTGCTCATGTCTTTTGTCTTTTGTGTGTGTGTGTGTGTGTGTGTGTGTGTGTTTTGCTGTTCTAAATCTAAGAACCTATGCTTGTGTCCATGTAAAGACAATGAATCTGGGTCTTATGCAAGTTGATTAGTTAGAATTCATTTCTCCTTCATTCTTGCATTATGAGCACCTTTCTAACAAATAGATGCAAGAGAGGAGTTCACCTCTCTTGCATCAAGCTATAAAACTACATTTTTCAGCACTTTTTAAATGTCCTCCCTAAGACAGCACCTTTCCCTACACCTCATACTTTCCCAAGTATTCCACCAAGTTAGCATTCCTTGATCTCATAAATTACTCTTTGAGGCAAAATTTTTTTTAAATAAGTAAAACCCCAGGTATGAAAATATATACTTTAGCTCTTCAGATAATAATTTGAATATCAAGACCTATTTACCTCACCAACTTGATCTTAAGTTCCCGCCTACAATCATCAATTTTAAGAATGTAGACCAAGTTTCAAAAGGGAAGAAAGTTTCCTGAAAAGAAAATTTTCTATGATAAAAAAGCAGCTAAACAGGATCTAAAAGGAAATAAAGGTCGGGAATTGATTGGGGAATGGACTGGAACTTTGGGGGAAGGGCAGTTTACACATGTGAATAATACAATATTAATATCAAAGCAATAAGTACCTTTAACAAAAGGTTGGGTTCTTCACTCAGGGTTAATGACCTACAAGAATTCTAACGTCTTTGGACTTCATTTGGAGTAGGTGCCTTATAAACTAAAATTTCCTTGAGCCACCTCCACATATTCTGCTGAAAACAGAGATAATCACTTACCCAAGATTCTTCTCCACAAAGTACTGCCCATAATTTTTAAAGTGAATACAAGAGCAAGGGCAATACCATTCCAAACCATAAGAGAGATAACAGATTAATTAAAACTCTTTCACTGACATTGTACCTTCATTCTAGCTCCAAGGACCTAATAATGGACCCCTTACATTTCCAAGAGGAGAAAAACTCTCCTCTTGGCCACACCTGTTTAGTTGAAAAAGTCAAATTCTCTCAATCATGTTTCAATCTTCAGGGAACTTTCCACCTGGAAATTTGATACCCTTAGTAGTCTACTCCCAGGTCAGAGGACAGAGCTCTGAGATTTCACCACGTGTCTTGCCCAGCTTAGCATCGGTCTGATCAAACTAAGCACTTTCCTGCTAGCAGTCCAACTGTAAATAATAACACTTGAGGCCAGGAGGATTTCTGACTTCTTTGTAATTTTACAAAGCTTTAACTATTAAACCATGATCGAACAACCTGCCATGGGAAAGCAGAATATACATGGTGCTGCAGTAAAGACATCAGTAAGTGACCTCAGTGACTGTCCATTTAATTATCCTTAGCTCTCCACTGTCCCTCTCTGGATCTCTGTGGTTTCCACAGCAAGTGCTGCATAAACAAACATTAAACACCTCCCCTTGTGCAGCCACAACTGAATTATACAAGACATGATATATTACTTTAACAACAACAACAATAGAAATCCCTTAGCTGCTGACACAGCTATAGAAACTATTAGTTTTGCCTAGCAGTGATGAAAAGGTAAAGGAAAAAATACCTAAAAGAATAAGTTATTTAATAACTATTTTATGGGTCTATAATACAAAGTAGATATTTCTTTTTGCTTTCATTTATCCATTCCCAGGATTCCAGAGAGTCAATACATACTCTTTATTATCAAAATTTCTTGATTGAGGTATTGAGCAAAACGGTGTAACTTCATCAGTATGCATTTAATCTTATTTCAATATGTGCATTTTATGTTCACAAGTTTCCTTTTCCGATTATATCACTAAGGAGAAATTACCACTGCTGGCTTGTCTTGCTAAAAAGTAAATAATAATTCTAATAAAGTTATTCTTCTTTTGCAAATACACTAAAGCTTGCAACCTAACCTAACCAACCCATGTGTTAATTTCACTGTGCTGTAAAATATATATAAAACTCCAATTGACATATAATAAGCAGAGGACCAGTCTTCCCACTTAGTTATTCAGATTTTAACTTCAGACATAAAGATACTTCTTTAAGTACTCTCCAAATACAAGACAAAAAAAGCGGGAGACACAGCCTAAAATAATTGTTAAGAGCACAAGCTCTAAACCTTACTGGTTCAAATCTTGACCCTGTCAATTACTAGCTGTGTGACCTTAAGTTGCTTAACCTCTCTGTGCCTCAGTTTCCCCATCTATAAAACAGATATAGTAATCGTACCTACCTCACAAGGTTGTTATGAAGATTAAATTAAATGGGTTATTTGTAAAGAAACAAATGTGTGTGCAATTCCTTGTAGAAAATAAACACTATATAAGTTTTGATATTTTATTTAATTTTACATGTTAATAAAAGTTTAAAAATAGACTAAAAAGGCCAACAATTTTGCCTGTCTCATGGTTCCATTCCTTCCTGTTTCCCTGGGGTCATGTGCCTGTCTTCACAGTTCTATTTTATATCCTCAAGCTACCTTTTCCTCTCCACAGGTCTCTTCTCTTCATCCTTTGTGAAGACTTAAAAAAAAAAACAATCCTGCCACCCTAAGAAATTGTTAATTAATTAGCTAATTAATTATTAGCTAATTCCTTGGCTTTTCCCACTTCCCACCCCAGCTACCATCCCAATGCGTTTTTTGCCCTACCAAACTTCCTGAAGAACCACTTAAGATAAATGACCCAAGTTCTCACTATCTCATTTTGCCCTAATGCCCATTATGACCTAGCTTCTACCACTGTCATTCTACTAAAACGATTCTTCCCAAGATCAGCTAACCAACTGACCAACTCAGCTAATCAGCTGACCAACTCCTCTGGCTAAAATGCAGCCTCATCCTCTCAGTCATTTGGGAAGCATTGGGCACGGTTAGGTACATGCATTCCTTTCTCAAAATCCTCTTTTCCCTTGGTTTCTATAAAATCTCCTCCCTTTTATTCCTCTAGCCTAGCCTCCCTCCTTCTCAATCTCTGTTTCAGGTCTTTCTTCCTCTGCTCTGAGTGGCAGACATCCCCTACCCTTCTCCTTCTTCCCCCTCAACAAAACATTCTTCCTTTAGGCAATCCCACCTTCTTAAAATGAGTTCACTACAGGTAACGCTCAACATCTCATCTCTAACCCAAACCTACATCAAATTGTCTCCAGGATATTACAACGTGAAAGTCCCCACCGGCACCCGAGATTCCATAAGCTCAAAATCAAAGTCAACGCTTTCCTTTCCTAACTTCCTGAAGTCTGTTTCTCCTGTTTTTCATCTTAATGTCAGCGCCAGCCAGACTGAAAATGGTGGAGTTCTGTTCCCCTGCTTCTTCTCACTCACTTCATTCATGGTTATTGACTGTAACAGGCATGCTAACTTTCAATCACTACAAAAGTCTTACAAGGATGAAGCAGATATCATTTCCCCCATTTTAAAGAAGTGAAAACCAAGACTTAGACAAAATGCCTGGTTCAAGATCTCAAAGCTAGTAAAAGTCAAAGCCAGGATTTGAATTCACATGTTTATCTGCTAAACCCAGGCTGCATAATACAGTACACTGGGAATATTTATTTAAACTTAAAGATGCACATTCCAACCACTGCCTCTACTGAGAGCCAGGTCCCAAGGAGATAACAGTGATCATGTCAGATCTAACAAGACAGATATTCCTGCCATCATGGAACCCAACACATGGTAGAAGTATCAGAAAATTAAACAAGCAAACTATAATCAAATGCAGGAAGTCCTATGATACAGAATGCAAAGACGACAGCACCTAACTTAAAAGATAGGATACAGAGCTCTGGGGGAAGGCTTGCCAGAAGTAACATCTGAGCTGAGAACCGAAACACCAGTAGGTGTTAGCCAAGCAGAGGGAAAGGTGGTCAAAAGCATCCCAGTGATAAGGGCTATTACCAATAGAAATAAATAAATAACAAGTGTTGGCATGACTGTAGAGAAACGCTGTTGGTGGGAACGTAAAATGGTGCAGGTCGGGATGGAAAACAGTCTGGCCGTTCCTCAAAAGATTAAAAATTCAATAACCATATTATCCAGCAATTCCATTTCTGGGTATACACCCAAAAGAACTGAGTAGTGGGTTTCAAAGAGATATTTGGACACTAATTTTCATAGCAGCATTATTCACAACAGCCAAAAGACGGAGGCAACCCAAGTATCCATCAATAGATGAATGGATAAACAAAATGTGATATATTCATACAATAGAATATTATTCGTCCTTAAAGAGTTAGGAAATTCTGATACTACTATAACATGAATGACCCTTGAGGAACATTATGCTAAGTGAAATAAGCCATTTCAAAAGGGCAACTGCTTATATGAGGTACCTGGAAGAGTCTCAGCTCATAGAGACAGAAAATAGAATGGTCATTTCCAGGGGCTGGGAAGAGGGGGGAATTGAGAGTTAGTATTTAATGGGTACAGAGTTTCTGTGTGGGATGATGAAAAAGTTCTGGAGATGGATGGTGGTGATGGCTGCACAACAATGTTAATGTACTTAATGCCACTGAACTGTCCACCTAAAAATGGTTAAGATGGTTAATTTTATGTTATGTGTATTTTACCACAATTTTTTTTAAAGTGTTCCAGATACTATGAAAAGTACGTGCGAAGGTCAGAAAGCAAAAAAAAATAAAATAAAACAAGAACATGGAGAATCTGAAGAAAGCAAAAAGTTCAGAAAGGCTAGGGAAAAAAAGACCAAAAACACACATTTTCAGTTGACATGATTTCTAAACTAGATATGATCTTAAGCATCTGAGGCCACATACTGTTCTCCAAATAGAGCAACCACATATGATTTTTCGCATCATGGAATTAGGCCAGAAAAAAAAAATGTTAACAATTGCTTAATCAGAAATGAGAGCCTTCTCGAGCTTCAAAGTTAGGAAACTTTCATCAAATTCCAAGAGCCTGTGAAGTTTTTCTAGGCTGAGGGTACAGAGGAATCATACTCACATGAAGTCTAAACCACAAAGAGTCTTAGGGCTTCATCCCAGCTCTCTGAAAAGACAAGTAGTACTTGTTGCTTTTGGAGAACAACCTAGCTCATGGGGCAGAGTAGGGGGAAGGCTTCTGCCTATGTTCTCTGAACATTTTGTAGATCTTGAGCTTACTTTACAGATCATTACAGCTCTGCCTGCGAGTAGGATTACACACAAGGTTATGCCAATGGTTCCATTTTCGGGCTATCTCTCTCATCCGTAAAATTCAATTCAGGCTTAAAGCTGGCACACAAAGTCCTGGCTCAGAGAATATCTTGATTTATGTAGTATGCAAATGAGCACAGACGTAGTCATATATTTGTATGTATGTAAGTAAGCATACACACACATACACACATACAAAAAACAAATAGTAATGAACAATTTTAAAAGTGCACAGCTCTAACAGATTTTAAGATGCTTTCATCACTGCAATATATTACAGCTTTACAAATGTACTACAGTCTTAAACCAAAATATTTCATTTCCAAAATGAAATCTGGCTTGTGGTTAATTTATTCCAGCACCTAGTTCTTATTACTTACTCAATAGGCTTGAATAGGAAAATACAATGTATTTGCACACTGACTGAGACAGCACAGTGTATGAACAAGTAAGAGACACATGCCTGAGCTCTCCCTACTCCCCGGGAGGGAACTGGCCCCGTGAGACTGAAGAAGCATCCAGTACCAAGTATTTTCCAGGAAGACAGGGAAATGGAGACAGAGGGTGAACGAGAATAAGGTCAATTTTGTATCAAAAGCAGAACAGCACACAGCCCAAGAGGTAAAAGGAGGTCGAGAGTAAAGAAAGAGCAAAGATGAAACACGAAGAATTTACAAACTTTAGTTAAGGTTTAAATTTGGAGAAGACCCATCAGACTATAATTTCCTAAACTCAGGAATCTGTACAGTTGACTCTAATTCGGGGCACATATTCTATAAATGTTGACAGAACATCACTTGAGGGAAGGAAACGTGACCCACTTTGCTTCTTGTTGATCTTCACACCAATCCTGCTAACTCTCAACAAAAGCATGGCATTTCCGAATACCCACAATTTATGGTTGAGGGAAGCAAGGAGACTCAAGTGCGACAGGAAGCAGAGGGGCCAGCCCTAGAATTACCCAATCACACGGAATCAGCGTAACACATATCTGGATTTGCTCTGTCACAAACCAGCAACAATGAATAATTCAGTGTCCTTGACTGGTCTGAACCTTCATCACTCAACTATGGAGTCCAGACTCAACTGTCTTCTCTCTGATATTTTATTTTTTGGCTTGACTGAACTATAATTTCACTTGACTCACCTAGTCTGCTAGGGACACACTATACAGACTTAGACTTAACATGAAAGACGTTTATATGATTAGTTAATATGCCAGACTTGCAGATGAACTAAAAGAGGGGGAAGAAGAAAAACTCAAAAGCTTAGGAAAAAAATGTCACCTGCCAACATAGCATTAATCTCATCCATTTTTATCAATGTCATTCCCCTTTCTGTTCAACATTAGGTCTCAAATTTAATCTGCTGAAACTATATGAGTCAGCCTGAAATGAACGATGAGGTTTGCATGAAATCTAACACAAAAGAAGGTTAATTTTGTTTTTAAAATTCTACTTGCTCTATTTTCCTTGGGCCAACAGGCACATGTATACTTAATGTTTAATGTCAGGCAAACCCTTCGTTTCCTTATCTGTAAAATGTGTGGTAGTAGATGACCTCTATCTGGGATTGCTTCTGGGGTGATTTTTATGACCACCAAAATCAAAATTAGCTAGCAAATACTGGTTGCATCTTCCATTAAGAGGAACCCCTTGTCTTGCTTTGCCTCTTCCAACAACATTAGGGCTGTTTTCACCTTTACCCTTTGATCCATAAGGTGACGGTGTGAATTTCAAGCTTTTCCACAAAGACATGCAAGTTGTAAAGCAAAGGCTGCTGCCCTGGAAACTGAAGGTGCGTGACTCTTATGAGGATGATGTTTCTAAACAACCAGTGCACCAGTTACACTCAGCCTCTCTGCCACCTTATGTTCCAACATTAGGTCAGGAAGAACCAGCTTCAAGTTAATGGTTTCAGAGTACCAGCTATTAGCATTTCAGTTTGCTTTTATGTTCTCCCCCTCCGTTTCTGACTGTTACCTATTAAAACTTCACAGTAACAGAGACTATCCAAGTGGATCACTGAATTCACAGCAGTCAAAAAGAATCCAGAGGAATAAATCAGACATTCCAAATGCATAACCGATGTCTGTGTTTATAAGAGAGCACATTATCTCATAAACTAGATTTGAGATAATCTCTTCTGAATCCTATTTCCTTCAAGAACCAGAGTTGAATTTTCTGATTTTATTTTCATTATGCTCTGATCTGCCAAAAGATACACAGTGTGTGTTGCCCTTCTTCCTTGAATCCACGCTGTCAAAAATGCCTGGACCCGCAGAACCATAGCTGTGTACCACCCTGAGCAACACACACGGCTCGCTTTCTCCTCTCCCAGGGCTCTCCATACTTCAGAAACAGTCGTTTTCTCATTTAATGGCAATAATAATCCCATAATCCAACAAATGCTTTTTAAAGAATGTTCATCACGAAAAGGAATGTGTGTCTTTGTGTGTGCCAACTTTCTCATGCAACTCTCTGAGACCGCTGACCAATTTTCTCTATTGCAAAAATACATTCCAAATCCACCCACTTCTCTCCATTTCCACTGTTACGCCCCTGGGGCAAGGCACCACCACCACCTCTCACCGACCACGCTCCAAGGGCCTCCTCCTGGTCTTCCTCTGGTTCCCCGCCTATGGTCTATTCTCCACAGCACTCAGAGCAACCTCTTTTAAAAAAATAGATCAGATCAGATCATTCCCTTGCTTAAAATCTTCTACCTTCTTCATGGGCTCCCAGTACACACAGAAAAAAATCCAAACCCCTTATCGCGATACAGCCCCTGCCTATGTTTCCACGCCATCGCAAGCCTCCCCTCGTTCACTATTCACCAGTCATCAGGTCTTCCTTCTGTTCCTTAAACACTTCTCCTCCCCGGCTTTGCGAGACTGTCTCTCTCTCATCGGTCTCTTCCCAAACCAGCCCACTCCTGGCCAGCCTATCGAAAACAGCATCCTCACTCCAGGCACTATCTATCATATATTCTGTTTATTTATTTGTGCTTACTTTTTTTCTGCCTCTCCCACTAGACTGTAAGCTCCATGAAAGCAGAGATCAAGTCTATCTTCCTTTCTTCCTTCATTCAGGACAGATCTTCCTCAACTTATGATGGGAGTATATCCCGATAAAGCCATTGTTAAGTTGAAAACATCATGTCAAAAACGCATTTAATACACCTAACCTACCAAACGTCAGAGCTTAGCCCATCTTAAATGTGTCGGAAAACACATTAGCCTACAGTTGAGCAAAATCATCTAACACAAAGCCTGTTTTATAATAGTGTTGAATTTCCCATGTCATTTATTGAATATTGTACTGAAAGTGAAAAACAGAATGGCTGTCTGGGTACAGGATGGTTGTCAGTGTATCGGTTATTTACCCTCGTGATTGCGTGGCTGACTGCAAGCTGCCCAGCATCACAAGAGAGGATCGTAGCCAAGAGAGGATCGTAGCCAAGAGAGGATCGTGGCTAACCTGGGAAAAGATCCAAGTTCAAACTTCGCAGTGTAGTTTCTACTGAATGTGTATGGCTTTCACACCATCGTCAAGTCAAAAAAACGTACGTTGAACCACTGTAAGTTGAGGACCATCTGTAATTATTTTGTGTCTATTTTGTGCAAGGCTAGGTTACAAGTTAAACCAATGAGGCAAAAATCCCTTTCCTTATATGCTGCCATCCTGCCTTGTTTATCACTGTATACCCAGGACAAGGTGGGCACTCAACAAATATTTATTGAATGAATGAAACATTGCAGTCATGTGATCCTCAAGTCGTACTGCTGTGCTTTACTATGCCTTTTAAAAATATTTTCATTAAGCCAATCAAGTTACCAATGAATGAAATCTATTGAGACTGGTCATGTATACACATAAGTAAAACACAGACGATGATAATATCAAAAATCTTAGCTCTAACACAGGTGTTTAGAGCTGAGTGTTGTCCAAAGCCTACTTAATATGTACCAATCCTAGAAGAAGAAACTTTGCTTACCAATCCTACCCTCTTCTACAGTTTCTCATCAATCACAACCTCTCTTCACTTCTCTGCGCCACCCCACCCTGACAGAGAGAAGCGAACTAAGTTAACAGTTTTGAAACAGTTTTGATATGCATGAACATGTCTACAATTTCTGAATTCTAACTCCAAATATAGTCTAATTTTTCTTTCTTTAGTTTGACTTTGCTTTTTAACATAAGGAAAATCATTTATCTACTCCATGGCTGGTAATAAAACCCCCTTGGCAATTACCTGTTAGATCTGTCACACCCAATTTACCACTTCCAGCAATTATAATAAGTAAAGTCCAAATGTGAAATCATTTAAGCTTCCTCTCCTTTTGGCTGGTAGGATGCCCTGAGTCCCACCCAGAGGAGCCTATCACTGCCAACACCTTGATAGCTCACCTATTTTCAGGTCTGCTGAGATAGGACTGCCAAGTCAAGGAAGAGGAATCCTGGAAAACCACAAATGCAACTCCCTTGTTCCACAAAAAAAGGATTTACCCTTGAACATCTCCATGTAACCAACGCCGCTCAATTTATATGCTGGCATCTAGTCAAAGAGATAACCCCCATACGTGAAAAGACACAAGGAGAGTCAAATGGGGCTATTACCCGTTCGGGGATTATGTGTCTGATGTCTACATTCATTTGTCTACATGACTTCAAGGACTTTTCAGAGTGTAAGTGTTCAGACAGCAAACACACGATCTGACTGTTCCAGAGGCCCCTAGAACAGAAGCATGTACTGAAAACAACATACAAATCTTTGAGGAAGAGGAAATGTGATTAATGTAGAACATCAGGTCCCGGTTCTAAGACAAGTACTCACATTTACCTGTAAAGCAGAGGTGTCTAGCTAGACTGGCTGCTCATTTCAACTGCCTACAGAGTTACTATTTTTCTGTACAGCTTCCAAGGCCCCAGCCCAAAGGGATAGGGTCTGGGTACCTGTGTGTGGGTGTTGTTTCTGGGATAAAGTGATGATCTACCATACTTAGAAACTACTGATCTATAGAACCTAAAACGTGAACTCAAATACCATCAGAAGCCAGGCAGGTGAGTAAAAGACAAAGGAAATAATGGAGCATGCATTCAAATTATATTCAGAAAAAAAAAATATTGCGGGCCAAATTTGGCTGGCTGCTCTTGACTTTGTTATTTCTGTATTTAGACTATAACTTCTTGAAGCTAGGCACCATATCTCATTCATTCCTGGGCCTTTTAGTGTCTGACATACAGTAAGTAGGTTCAATCGACGTTTGCTAAATTACTGATGAAAATGAGGTGAAATCCCAACTCTTCTGATATTATTAAAAGAACTGCCAGGAAAACTCCTTATTCATTCATCCAACCAAAATTGATTACACATCTACTATTCATATAAGGCTCTAAGGATACTGAATTGAATAAGATAGACAAGATTCCTGTCCATGTGGGGTTGATGTTTGGGGCAGAAGGAGAAAGAGAGAGGGAATAGACATTCATAAATAAGGCAATTTCAGACAGTGATGTTACTCAGCATTACATGGCTGCATGTAGTCTCAAAGGTTGTTAAACCACATGGAAGACAGTGGAGGGTAGTGGTTTCAGAGGAGGTGAAGAATACCCTCTTGATGGGGGTAGAGGACGAACTTAGGTGGAGAGTTTCATGCCCTGACCTCTGCCACCACACCAGTTGACTGACCTTGGACAAATCACTTAATCGATCTGGAGGAATTAGATTAAATGGTCTCTAAGACTTTCTAGCCCTATGATTTTATATTCCACATTCTACGTATGAGCAAAATTTCACACACTGTGATAGTCAGGCCCAATCTAGTGTCCAAATACTTTCAGGTCCCACCCCTCAAGGGTTGGCTCATGATATTTACACATTAGTATAAATCAAAGATATTTTCTAAGCGTTTCCTGACTCCACCTCTACAGTTTACCTAAGGCAAAAACCACAAGCTCAGATATTTACTGCCACAGTGCAGTGGCTACTGGCATGCCCAGACGAAGTTATGAAGTTGGCACTAACACCGGCCCTAGGGCAAAGGAAACCAAATATCAAGTTCAAGGTGATTAAGCAATTCAGAAATTAGTTAAATTCCCTCATTCAACAAACATTAATAAGAGACCGCAGGAAGCAAACTGGTCTGGCTCCTAAGGAAAAAAAGCAAGCGCGTGCGCACACACACGCTCTTCCCATAACCATAAGGACCCTGGTCTGCTGCAGACATGCTTAACCTGGGTTTCAAAGGCTCCATGAACCCTACGAAATTAAATGCCAAATTCGGGGTGTATGGGCATATTTCTAAGGAGAAAATCCATAGCTTTTATTAAATTCTCAAAAGGGTCGATGATCCATACTGAAGAAAGACACTTGAGGCAAGGTCTCTCTTTGAGCTGTCATGCAAATCCCCTTTATATAAACAAGGAAACTGAGGTTTAGAGAAGGTAACGTGCCAAGATGCAGCCCAGAAGCGGCCCAGCGAAACCTGAACCTTGATCTGACCGTGGCCAAAGTCTGTATTTTTTCCTGCGTGTCATGCACTCTCACACTGTTTTCATGGCTTACCAAAAATAAAAATAAATAGAAAAAGGCTGTTTAAAAGAATGAGTCAGTGAAGCCCCCAAGGACCATCATCATGTTCTGTCAGGGGCAAAGGCAGAGTCCAGCCCACAATTTCCTAGAAGCTGCAGAAGCCAACATTTCCATTTCTCAACTTCTGCCTCCACCCCACTAGGATAAGATGACAAAAGAAGTACAAGAGCCCAAAGTAGGGGTTTATGATTTCAGAGATTCTTTCCCTGAAGAAGTCAAAGCACATGAATCTCCTCAGGCAGTCCAATCCCAAGGTCACTGTCTTGCACATCCCCAAGGCACGAGTCGGGTAACTTTTTTCCACCCCTTGAATTTGGTGGGTTTGTGTATATCTCACCTTCTGAACTTTCCTCTGGGTTTAACTCTTGGCCTTGACCCCTCATATTCACAGAAACGGTTGTTTTCATTTCATGAGTCATATCAGGATGTATAAAAAGGCAACCTGAAAATCATGTATCAAACACGACAGAATTTGGAGGAAAGAAATATACACTAATGTTCTTTGGTGTAATGGACAGAACGTGGTCTTTGGAATCAGGATTAACCTTGGGTAAGTAACTTTACCTGTCAGAACCCTGATTATACAATTTCTAAAATAGGGATAATGATGTTTCAGATTTTAATAACCACAAATTTTTGGTGAGTGCCTACTTGTGCCATGCACTGTCCTAAGCTCTAGGGGTACATTTGCAAATGTAACAGATAAGGTTCCTTCCTTCATAAAGTGTATATTCTAAGTGGAAGAGAAAAACAGCCAAATAAATAAATATAAAATCATTTTAATAACACTAATCACATTAAAATAATAATAGCTAACGGTTCTTGGGCATATACAATGTGTCAGAAACTATTATGTCTTGACTTATTTAATTCTCATAATGGGGGGACATAAGATTATTATATCCATTTTCTAGAGGAGAAGACTAAAAGGTTACGTAACTTGCCCAAAGTCACACAGCCATTGAGTGGCAGGGCCAACCAAGACTGAAACCCAGACCATCCGACAGCAGCAGAACCTCATTCTACACCTACACCAGGTAAACTAACGCAAATAAAATGCACGACACAAATAGAGGGAAGTTGCTGTAGCTTGGCCGGTCAGAGAAGCTACACTGAGCAGGTGTCATTTTAGGTAAGACACAAGTCACAAAAAGAAGCCAGGCCCAGAGTAAAGATCTAACGAGAGTGTTCCAAGCAGGAAGAACAGCTGGTGCAAAGGCCCTGAGGAACAACCAGCCTGGGACAGAAAGAAGCCCAGCGGGTCTGAGCACAGTGGACGTGTTTGGGGAGTGCGGTAGATGAGTTCTCAGATACAGACAGAAGCCAGATGGCGTGGGGCGTTGTCAGTCAGAGCACAAAGATTTCACTCTGTGCTCAATGGGGAGTCATGGAAGGGCTTTAAGTGGGGAGGTGACACAATTTGATTTACATTTTTAAAGTCTGAGTCCAACTGATGTGTGGAGAAGGAGAAGGCTGTGCAAAGTTGAAGTGGGGAGACCAGTTTGGGGGTATGGAAGTCCGAGCAAGAGATAAATGATGACTTGATCTATAGTAGTAATAATAAAGGTGGAAAAAGCGCACAAGCTCAGGATGTATCAGAGAGACGCCATGAGGATTGGATGAGGATGGACAGAGCACCTAGTAGAGTATCAGACACACAGGAGACATTTGCATACGTTAATTACCTTCCCTGTCTAACAGTAATGAGTAAGAGGCTTGGGATAAAACTATAAATCATACCCCAAATGACTAAGCCTCCCTGATTCCCCCGCCCCAATTTCTCCAAAGAAGCCCATAGCTCAGAGAGTACCCTGGGAGTGCACCAAGTTCAAAACACAATGGAGAATTGATCTATTAAAGGAGCTGGACTGTTAAATTAAAACTGTTTCTGTGTGCCAAGCTGAAACACAAAGGAACTAGTCTTCTTCAACAATAAAGACCAGTTAAGAGGAGACTCCAGTTACACAATCTCCTCCTCTTCACCGTGAGGCACTTAGACGGAATTTTTTTTTAATAGAAAAGACAAACTCTTGAGTAAATGTAATAATTGTCTCAATAATGTGCCCCAACCACCCAAGAAGTTAAAAAAAAAAAAAAAAGGAAAAAAAGAAACTGGAAAATTGGGATTCTTCTATTACAGGATCGGTTCATTGCTGTCTCAAGTGTAGGCTATATTCACCCCAGCGATGGGATGATGCTATTTTCAAGATCTGACAGCCTGATAGCAATTCAAGAAGCAGAAAGATTACCTTCTAAGTATTAAAAAAAAAAAGAGAGAAGAAAGAAGCAAACAAGCTAATACAAAAATCAGAAGCTTGTCAACGAGGTCAACTGACTGAAATAATTTTCAGATGTTGCCCAAAATAGGTTCTTTTTAGAGAAGCCTTGCCTCAAAAATGTCCCAAACAGGCAGTCCTATGGTGATCTCAGTCATCTCAAACATAGCACTTATTATATATTTTTCTCTAACAACAACAAAAACCACAACCAACTGATCTAAGGTAAACATTACTAATCACCGAAAATAGAGAATCTCCCTGTGCTTCCTAAACTCAAAAAACTCAAGCTCCAGGAATTAAACCCTCAGCTGAAAGCAAGCCCAGAAGAGGAGAGAAATTTTCTCCTCTGCATTGCCTCACTCAGGCAAAGCTCCAGAGTGGAGAAGAAATTAGCCTTGAAGCTAAAACCCATAAAATGGGACTTCTCTGGTGGCGCAGTGGTTGAGAATCCGCCCGCCAATGCAGGGGACACAGGTTCGAGCCCTGGTCCAGGAAGATCCCACATGCCATGGAACAACTAAGCCTGTGAGCCACAACTACTGAGCCTACGCTCTAGAGCCCAAGAGCCACAACTACGGAGCCCACATGCCACCACTACTGAAGCCCACGCCTAGAGCCGGCACTCTGCAACAAGAGAAGCCACCGCAATGAGAAGCCAGCGCACCACAATGAAGAGTAGCCCCCACTCGCCACAACTAGAGAGAATCCCATGCGCAGCAATGAAGACCCAACGCATCCAAAAATAAATTAATAAATAAAATTTAAAAACAATAAAACCCATAAAACTCTTATTCCGTTCTTTGAATTTTTAACCATTCAAATCTTCTAACTGCTCTAGCGCAATGGTTCAACAAAAGATCTGCAAGATCAATACTATTTTCATAATACTATCATTTGCTTTTTTCACTGTGTTGACGTTTGCACAGATGGTTCAAAAGAATGGTGAGTAATGCTACAGGTACCTTAGCACAAATCAAGCCAAGAGCACCAAACTGCACTGGTAATCACTGTATTCTTCACACCATGCAGTCCAGTAAAAAGAGAAAAGAGAGCTAGTTTCACGTGAGAATGCCCCTGATGAAGCAGTAAGAAAATATTAACTTTATTAAAACTCATATGTGAAGTAAGCCGTCTTTCTTTTTAGTATTCTGTGTGACAAAATGGGAAGTACACAGAAGCACTTCAAAGTAAAATGGTTGTCTCAAAGAAAAGTACTTGTGTGATTATTTGAGTCGTGGACTAATAAACTAGCCACTTTTTTCATGGAACACCATTTTTACTTGAGAAAATGACTGACAAACAAAACATGGTTAGTCAGACTTTATAATCCGGCAAACATTTTCTCAAAAATAAATGAAGCGAGGGACTTCCCTGGTGGCGCAGTGGTTAAGAATCCACCTGCCAATGCAGGAGACACGGGTTCGAACCCTGGTCCAGGAGGATCCCACATGCCACGGAGCAACTAAGCCCACGCGTTCTAGAGCCCGTGTTCCGCAACAAGAGAAGCCACCGCAATGAGTAGCCCGTGCACCGCAACGAGGAGTAGCCCCGGCTCGCCACCAACTAGAGAAAGCCGGCGTGCAGCAACAAAGACCCAACGCAGCCAAAAATAAATAAATTAATTTAAAAAAATTAATGAAGTGAGCCTGTCATTTCAACTGGCCATATTTGCTGCCAATGATGAAATTTGAGTTTTCAAGCAAAAATTGGAAATTTTGAAAATCTGTATTTCTCACCTTGCCCTTGACAACTTCCTAATACTTAAGGACTTTTCTGATAAGATCAATGGTGATATTAATGAATGTGGCTTTTGACACTGTATAATGAAATGTGTCCACATGTGCAAGATCTGCATAATTTAGTGAACCAGTAATTCTCCAGCTGACTAAAGTCTGATGTTACAAAATCATGCATGAGTAAGAGATCCATCCAAAGTGTGAAATAGGTCAACAGGCAATATAACAGAGGAGGAAAAGATAATTGATATGGTCTCAGACTCTACGCTGCAAATAACCTTTAAGAAACTATGACTTGTTGAATTTTGGTGTAATATCAAAGAGGAATATTTACATTTCATAGCTGAAGAAGCAGTTAATATACTCCCCTTTCCATCAGTGTCTGTGTAAGGCTGGATTTTGTTCATATACTTCAACCAAACCAACACACTGCAACAAAATACACCTAATGAGAAGCCAGCTTCTATTAAGCTAGACATTAAAGAGATTTGCAAAAATATAAAACAATGCCACTCTTCTTGCTAATTTTTTGTATTGGAAATATGTATTTTTCATTAAAATATTATTTAGGTTAACATGTGGTGGATTTTTTTTGCTATTTTTAATGAATTAATAAATATGTCTATATTTTTCAATATGGTAAATATCAATAGATATAGCCCATGTGAACAAAAGCTTTTTGGGGTCTTCAACAATTTTTAGCAGTAAAGTCAGCCCTCCATATCCATGGGTTCTGCATCCGCAGATTCAACCACAGATCAAAAACGATCGGGGGGAAAAATTCCAGAAAGTTCCAAAAAGCAAAATTTGTAGGTTATATACAAAACCTATGCCATTTTATATAAAGACTTGAGCATCCTTGGATTTTGGTACCTGGAGGGGGCCCTGGAACCAATCCCCCACAGATACTGAGGGCCGACTATATAAGTCTAAAAGCCTCCTGAAGCCAGTAAGTTAAGAATTTTTGGCTTAGAACAAATATATAATAGCTGCCTTTTTCACACACACACCCTGCACAAACAAAAAGCAGAAAGAAGACAAACTGAATTTCTTTGGACTCTATTGTGCAATTTACTTAAGACCCATGGGCCTTGCTAATTTGCATGTCTGATTTACTCCAAATCCTTTCCTCCTCCTACTCTCTGGCAAGAAACCACAGATAAATTCCATTGCTATTTCACAACCCCCTGTTAAGCAAACTGCCATGCAGTGGTATAGACATGGAGCTCATCCAGCCTGGCAAACAGGGAGAAAGAGCTCCAGGGCTTTCCAGCCAAGGGCCCTTTTCAAACATTAAATCCACAAAACACGGCATTAGCTTGCTCAAAGCAAATAGTTAATTTGTCCTTTCACAGAAAATCAAAAGCACAAAATCACACAGCTAGAGCACTGCTTCAGCCCCCGCACTAACCCTTCACCATCCCCCTTTTCCCAGACAAGTAAATGTCTAAACCATTAAGAATCAACAAGTCAATCAATCCATAACAAATATTTATACTGTCTACATGGAAAAAAAAAAAAAAGAGGATATATATGGTCACAAAAAGAAAACTAACAATACCAGTAAAAAAAAAAAAAAATTTAAAAAAAAGCCCAAGTAAACTGTGCTATGTAAGTGTGAAGAAAGGACAAAATAAAAAATAAAAAAAATACGCACCAACATGACCAAGTGCATGAACAAATGGGAAGAAGAAAGTAGAAAATTAAATACAGGTACTAAGCGTGGCAAAGCTGAAAAATTAGTAAAGGACAGGATTCTCAGACATCAGCAATTGGACCTTTTGGCTAAAATTCCATTTCAACAGGGGGAAAATGGAAGATGACATTAGAATGATAGATTGTACCCAGATTATGGAAGGTCCTGAAAGTCAGGCCAGCTGGTCTATCCTACATGTAATGAGGAGCCACAAAAAGGCTTTTGAGAAGGACAGGAACACAATGGAAGTGTGCTGTTTTGTTTTTTAAACGTTAATCTATTAATAATATGGTCTAGTTAAAAGAAACCAAGACAAGAGGTTGGGGCGCCAGATAAGGAGACTAAAAAGCACAGGCAGACATGAGCTGGGCTTGAACAAGGAGATGGCGATGGAAATGAAAAAGCACCAAGAGCTACATCGAGGTAGGTAAACCTGGAACCTAATCTGGTGCCAAGAGCATAAAAGAAGGTGGGACCACACACAGAAATAAAGAAGTCAAGGTCACTAACAACACATCTACTGAAGGCCTACTAAACTTCTTGCTGTGCTAGGCTATAAATGAAATACTGATTTGGAGGTAAAGATATGAGATTTTAAACATGCCGAGGGAGAGGGGTATGGATACGATGGACTGGCACTCAGCAGCCTTCCAATGTCCTATCACGGTGCCTTCCTATGCTGCAGAGGATGGAAAGCTAAAAACTACATTTCCCCTTTGCAGCCAGGGGTTCTGGATGAGGATACAGCTCTACCAGTTACAAGGCTCCGTATGAGATTTAGAAGGCAGAACTAAAATGGAGGCCATCTTCTTCCTGTTTTGACTCTTTCTGTAGGCTACACAGTCGTGGAAACATTGAAGATTTCTGTAACAGTATTCCAGGATCTGGCCAATAGCTTTGAGGTTATCCAATGGCTTCCTGATCCCTGGCCTTCTTGAGTGTGACAGATTAGCAGTCCACCTGGCAGGCCAGTCTGTTTCAGAAGGCCACCTCCAGAGGTTCAGCCTTCCATTTCTCTGGTCCTCTCAATGACTTTGTAAGAATCTATTTCCCTATCTTACATGATTTCTGCTTCCTGCAACTAAATGCAGACACATTAAGTGGGTTTAAATAAGGGCAGAACAACTAAGTGAAAGTATTTGATACATAGTTTTTAAAATGTAAGTAAAACTTGGGAACAAAGCCAGACAGAGCATAGAAACTAGGTATTACCTGCACAGATGCAGCAGTCAGAGACCCCAGACTATGTTAATCCAGTCTCTAAGATTTCCACAACTCATCTTGGGAATCAACAAAGAAAAATCCTCTTAGCTTTCTTAAGGAATTATATCAACATCTTACATTTATCTGGAGCTTCGAATATGAGTAAAGGCATTTTGAGGAGTTTTCACTTCATTTTACCTGGCAGAGGATACCAAAAGGATGGGTATCATCATCTTAATTTTTAAAAATGAGAGAACCAAAGCACAGAGAAGGTAAACAATCTGCCTAAGGTCAGAGAGGTGGTAAGTTATTGGTCCAACTAAAGTATTTCCTGCTTTCAACCTATTTTCTCTTGTTTGGTCTTCTGTCAGTTAACTCTAACCATGTCCTAAAGTAAATGTTAAAATTGTTGGTGTGGAAATATTAGGAGCCTAAGAGGGCTTGTAAAACCGCAGAGAATTCAATGGGGCCTAACTTACAACCATGGAAAAAATTAAAATCCCATGTGTAATTTTCTTCTCCAATTTTAACCTAAAATGTGGTGTCTGTGGCAGACCCACTGTTCCTATGACACACTTCCAACACACACAGTCTGGGTAGCAAGTGTCATCCAACCATTCAGGCAGCTAGTCATTTATTTTCCTATCATTCTAAGAGATGGAAAATTAACAGTGTTGTGTTTACAAACCGTCACTCGGCTATTACATAAAAGCTCAAATATGTTTACCTTACTCACACCTCCGGTATGAAGAAGCTCAAAAGCAAGTTAATATAAACCGATTCTGAGCAAATGTGCAGAAAGTAGCCCTGTTAGAAAGAGGTTAAGCTTTGACCTTCCCAACTTTTCCCGCAGAATGTACAATCCATCACGTACAGGGAAGATGTGAGGTGTTGGTAAGTACCCCTGTTAGTGAGAAATTCTGCTAATTATTACACCAAATAAGCATAGTTAACAGGCCATGGCCACAAGAGGGCCATGTTTCAGGGTATTAAACGGCTGCCTAGGGGTGGAGATGAATATATTACACTATGCCCTCTACCAATAAAACAATTTCCCTGACACCTAGAAAGCCAGTCGGCTGAAGCAATAACACAAGGGTTCCAGGACTCTGCTATGTGAAGAAACAATGCTTCAGTGCCATCTAGTGACTTGTGCCTTTTAAGTTGCAGAGTTCGGGCAACTGGCGATACCTTTAACCTAAGCTTGGAAGTACGAAAAGGAAACAGGAATAGAAGATATGGAATTTTGAAGGCCTCTCAAACTAAATACTTGCTTTTTAAAACACACATATATTCTTTTCTTTTCTTATTTCCTCCACCTCTGGAAAAGACAGCAGAGGGGTAGGAAATTAAGACCAAATAAAACCAAAGGCCTTGAACCCATAAGGCAGATACAAAAATTAGCACACTCTACGTAATACATTAGCATACTCTATGTAATATATTAGCATAATGCAAATAATTTTTTAAGAAGGTAGGAAAACTTACCAATCTATAGAAAGAGTTATCTGACAATACCTTTGAGGAGTTCCATTCCACCCTCTGACCCAAAATTACCTTTCCCATAGAGACTGTTTCCAGGCTGTTGACTTCTAACATTGTACCAGCTAAATACACTGAATACTCCGTACAAATATAGTGTATTCCCAAAACACTGCCACAGAAATCCATTTCTTTCTCATGCTAATGGTGAAAAGAGATCTGAACTACATTGCTGCAGATACAGTAATGAACAAAAGCAAAGTCACTGTCTCCTGGAGTTCACATTCTAATAGAGGAAGGTAGACAAAAAAACAAACAAGAAAATATATACTATATCAGATGATGATAAGGACATCAAGAAAAATAAGACAGGGTAAAGGCATAAAGAAGGCCATCAGGCAATGAGATGGACAGTGCTATTTTAGGGTAATCAGGGGAAGCCTCCTGAGAATGTAAAGCTTAAATAGAGACCAAAAGGAAGTGAGGTAACCAGCCATGCAAATATCTGAGGGAAGAAAGTTCTAAGAGAGAACCGCAAGTACAAAGGCCCTGAGGCAGGAAGCAGTTGCCTTGTCTAACAACAGGATGGAAGGGGGACACATCATACAGAAAGCCAGAAGGGTTTGTGGTTGTTTTTCTTTTTTTTTTTTAATAGCAGTTTCATTGAGATGTAATTCACATACCATATAATTTGCCCTTTTAGAGTTTATAATTCAGAATGTATATGCACAGAGTTATGCGATCATCACCACAGCTTAATTTCAGAATATTTTCATTACACCAAAAAGAAACCCTGTACCATTAGCAGACGCTCCTCATTCCTCTCTCTCCAGCCCCTGGCAACCACTAATCTACTTTCTGTCTCTATGGATTTGCTTATTCTGGATATGAAATCATATAATATGTGGCTTTTTGTCACTGGCTTCTTTCACTTAGCATAATGTTTTCAAAATTCACCCATTTGTAGTATGTGTCAGTACTTCATCTTTTTACTGCTAAATATTCCACTGTATGGATATACCACATTTTGATTATCCATTTATCACTGATGGACATTTGGGTTGTTTCCACTTTTGGGCATATTGGCATTTTTGGCATTATGAGTGATGCTGCTATGAACTTGCACGTGTCAGTTTTGTACGGACATACATTTCCGTTTATCTTGGGTAACTAGGAGTGGAGCTGCTGGATTATACCATTATGAGAAACCATAAAAAGGTTTGAGCAGAGGAATGATATGATGTGAATTTTTTTTTAAATACTTGCTTTGGTTGCTGCACATAGAGAGAGGCAAGGCGAGATGCAGGGAGACTACTTAGGAAGCCATGGCAAGGATCCAGGAGAGAGATGCTAGTAGCCTGGAGAAGAATGGCAGAGGCAGGGGTTGTGAGGAGTGGCTGGATTCTAAATACACTTTGAAGACAGAGGAGACAATTTGCTAACAGTTAAGACATGGGATATAAAAATGAGAGTCAAGGATGTCTCTGAGATTTTTGGCCTGAGCAACTGGAAGCATGAAATTGCCGTCCACTGAAGTGGAGATGACTGTAGGAGGAACAAGAAATATGAGTTCACTTCCCACTCCCTTCCTGGAGGGAAGTTCCCCCCTGCTCCACTCACAGGGGTCCCTGCAATGCCTGATCAGAAGCAACAGCCCTATTTCTTATTTTGCCTATGCCTTTCAAGAAAGTCTATACCATAGCTCTAACCTACATCAAAGTCTCTTCTGAGCTATTCTGCACATTTTGTTTTTGTAATCAACAAATCAAATTCCAATTGGCAGGGCTGAGCAAAAAAACAAGAACCGAAAGCTACTGCAATGAAATAACCCATGACAGGATCCATCATAAGAAGTGGTTTTTGAAACTACATTTCCCAATTCCCTGGCAGTCCAGTGGTTAGGACTCAGCACTCTCACTGCCAGGGGCCCAGGTTCGATCCCTGGCGGGGCAGCTAAGACCCTGTAAGCCACGTGGCACAGCCAAAAGAAAAAAAAGTATTAAAAAAAAAACCCTGGGCTTTACTGGTGGCGCAGTGGTTGAGAGTCCGCCTGCCGATGCAGGGGACACGGGTTCGTGCCCCAGTCCAGGAAGATCCCACATGCCGCGGAGCGGCTGGGCCCGTGAGCCATGGCCGCTGAGCCTGCGCATCCGGAGCCTGTGCTCCGCAACAGGAGAGGCCACAGCAGTGAGAGGCCCGCGTACCACAAAATAAAAACAAAAAAACCTACATCTCCCAAATGCCCATTCAGAAGTGCCTCACTTTGGAAGAACAGGAAAATTTAGGAAGAGGAAACCATGGTCCGAGAGGCCAGGGATGACTCAAAAGGAAGACCAATCCAACCCTAGCCTTCAAACATGACTGGCAAAAAGAGAAGGCACTTTTCCTCTCTGTCATCTCCAAGACCAAGAACCTGGGTTATTAAATGCAGTATAATTTATGTTCTTAGATATCACAGCAACAAATATTTTATTAGAAATGAAGGGGGTGGAGAGAAGAGCCTAAGGGGAAAACATGAGTTCAAAA
Organism: Pseudorca crassidens; assembly: GCF_039906515.1. Lineage (NCBI taxonomy): Eukaryota > Metazoa > Chordata > Mammalia > Artiodactyla > Delphinidae > Pseudorca > Pseudorca crassidens. The sequence continues at coordinate 31,929,545 of NC_090315.1, read as the reverse complement.
TGCAAAATGTGTTTAGTCAATCCCATCACATACCTTTTCAAAGCAACTAAAATGTGTCGCCATACACTAAGACTCAACAGCAGGACTGTTTTAAGATCATCTAAGCCATGATCACTAATACTTTTGAAGGCCCCCATCTCAACAGCCAAATAAACATATTAAGTTGTACCCATATGTCACATTAAAGTTTCTTTGCAATAGAAAAATATGAGGGGATTTTTAACATTTTCCATTTGAATTCATTGGGCTTTGAGAAGCTCATTTAAGATTGACTATAATCTCAACAATCATCGGGCATACTTGGGAATTCCTGAGAAATCAGAAAATCCAACTTACAAATTAATCTCAAATTTAATAACATTTGATGAATACTAAATGTAACAACTTATGGAGCTGACAGAGGCTACCTTTAATAAACACTGAATGAAACACACATTCATTTCAATTCTGCAATTTTATGTTTGTAATTTGGAGTCAACGCATGTTTTTCAAGTCTTGTACATTTTTACAGACCCCTGAAAAACTCTGGGGCCGAGACTGGTAGCTGCTAAGTTCTGGCCAACAGAATGTGAAAGGAAGTGATGAGTGCCATTTCCGGGTTTGGCCCACACAAAACTCCTAAGCACTTTTCTGCATGTTCTCTTCCCCTTCTGAGTGGCTAGAAGGGAGATAACCTCAGGTGACCTTACAAGCAATGTACTGAAGATGGCAGAACCTCCTCCAGCCTGCATCATTTAAATGAACGCATGCAGGAAGCCATCCCACCAAGCCATTTCCCTACTCATTACTCTTACATCAGCAATAGAAATACCTCAGCAAGAAATACATTTTTAATATGTCCAAGGCATTATACAGTATTTTGATATGATTTTTGTTACAGCGGTAACCTACCTTAACTAATATAAATCCGCAAGGCTAGACACAATGCCTAAACATCCCGTAGATAAATGACCCTGTTTAATGATTTACACCTTCATCTTTTTTATTTGTGCAATTACTAATTCCTAATAAAAATAATAGCTAACACTGTATAGCAGTTACCATGTATTTCGTTTGGTTCTAAATGCTTATGTAAATTAACTCATCTGACCTTCATAACAACCCTCCTTGTACTTACTATAATTATCCTTACTTGACAGATAATGATACAGGTCAAAAGAAATTAAGTAATCTGCCCAAGGTTACACAACTAGTAAGTAGCAGAGCCAGGACTCAAGGCCAAGTAGTATATGGAAGCGGCATCTATGCTTTTAGTCAGAATGCTATAAACATGGAGAAAGATGTAAAAACTTGAATTCCAAAGTAGCTTGATTTTCTTCTCTCTCTTGCACAAGAAGGCAAGATAAATGGGCCAACAGAATATTCAATACTCCTCCTCCATGTTTGTCCCATACATGTTCATTTTTAACCTTCAAGAGGACTTCAGATAACTCAGGACAGTTATGATTTGCTCTGTCTAAATCCTGACTTTAAAAAGCCATCCACTGCATATGTGAGTAGATGGATCCAAAAGTCAGTGGAATTATATACTCACTGGCATGAAAATGCAAGTATCTCTGGAAGCAGCTAATAAGTAAATCTGTACTCTTCCAAAGAAGCAAGGATTAACTTCATTGTGGGTTAAATTAGCTGAACATCAGAAAAGGACATCCAAAATAAACAGTCACGTGCTGGTGGTAGCCAGGGGTGATGTGACCGAAGACACACTTGACGAGGAATTCCAAATGTGGTCGTGAACATTTTCCTGATTCAAAGTAAACAGAGAAATAAGGCAAGTTTTGACATGGACAAGCCATTTGAGATCATAAAAAAGCAGCAGCCTCACCAACAGGCCACAAGTCTAGATTAAATGTGTATTTCAGATGACTCATGAACCACCCGCAATATGACTCTGTACTCATGAGCCCAACAGAGGCCATTTCTCCACTTACGAAGCTGCCTGTCCATTCCACCAACGTTCTGCTGCACAGATTTGCCCCTTTGTGCAACAACCAGAGAATTTAAAAGAAGTATAAGATCCCCTTGGTACCAACTACTAGGATAAGACATAACTATCTAACTTCTACCTCATAGGAAGCCACAACCCCACTTCCCAGAACTGTCTCCCTAAAGGCAGAATTGACCAGCAGCCATGATGCTGAGTCAAGCGACATTTACCTATTCCTGTGCCCAGTACTGCACTAGAAATGTTAATATTTATTATCTCTTCTAACTGCAAAGAATTTGAAACCAGAGCTCTACCTGGCAGCTAACAGAGAAGACAGGCAGACATGGAAATGGCCAAAATTCATGCAGCTGCTTTTGTGAGTAACCAAGTGAAGGACCCAAGGATGTCAGGTACTTAGATCATTTTAGAAAAGACATGAAATTGGCTCTGACACTGCAAGTGTGGAAGGAAATCCCAAATGTCAGAGACATTAATCAGTCACTGAACATCTACCTAAATACTGTACTATGTGCCTAGGGCTGTGCCGGCTATTGGGGCTGACAGAAAAAGCAGCTAACATCTCATCACAGCAGCTAATAACAGCTAACATCAGTGCGCACTTACTATGTGTCAGGCACTATACTAAGTGCCGTAGCCTGTGTTAACACTTTTGAACCTCAAATCAACCCCATGAACAATCCGGCAAGAATTTCCAGACACAGGACGAAAATACTGATACATGTCTTATTACAGTAGAAAGTCAAAACTTTAATATGAAACTATTATTTTCGGATGATTTCTAGGGATTCTTTATATCCTTTAGGCCACTAAACAATGTATCCCTTAATTGTTACTAAATTGTTCAAAATATCCTCAGAACCTGACTTGTAAATATTATAAAACCTAACCTGTAAATGGAGTATGTTGAATGCCACCACATCACAATAACCACAAAGAAACTATTTTCTTTGATGCAACATTAAAATTGAGGAGTCTCATGGGTTTAATAATGGCATCTTTAAAAGAGGCACCTTTTCCTGTTTAAAAAAAAATATCCATAAAGTGAGCCTTATTAGAAAGTAGCAGGAAAAAAAAAAAAAGGAAAGTGAGAATACAGCATTTTAATAAGGAGTTTCACAGCAAAAAATTCAGCATGAACTCTACTGCTACTGAGAAGAAAGTAATTCTAAACAGTGTCAAAATTAGTCTTCATTTTTACTAAGAACAAAAGAGTTCCCATCTTTGAGGTCAGATTAAGGTAAGAGACAGGCTGGATTGAGCCATCCATCAGGTAAAATAAATGCTTCTGGACAGTGCCTAGACTAAACAGGGCCAAGAATTCCTAAGAAAAACACCGCTTGTAACAGTGGAGGTCAGCACAGAGGCCTGACCCAGTGGGGAGATGCCCTGTAGCTGTAGGTCTGGGGAAGGCTACCCTGCAAATTCTCATCAGACGCCTAATCAATATCACGCCTTAGGACCTGAACTGCTACTCTAAAATCAATATTACCTTTATTTTAAGTAGCAGGAGGAACAATGAGATGATCTTGTTCCTTATAAGTCTGTCATGGAAAATCTGGTTCATGGTGTGTGTCATCTTCTGTTTTTGCCTGGGAGGAACGCTTTTGTGGGGCTTGGAGACAGTCTGGTACTGAAACCCAGAGACAGGAAAGGTGAAGGGGTAACACTAACTCAGGAAAGCTGGGTCCTAAAGATTCCTTACAACCTAAGGAAGAACAAGGATTCACGAGGAGAGGAGTTCCCAGGCTTAAACCCATCGGCTCTACGCTGATGACTCAGAATTTCTCTCTCCAGCCCCGACCTCCGGATTCTCCCTGCGCCACAGCCTAAATGACGGCCCCAGATATGTGAACGTCCAAAGGAGAACACCTGATTTCACACCCACGGCTGCTTCTTCCTCAGTCTTCTGATCTCAGTAAATGGTCACAATGCAATCCATCAAGCTCAAAACGTGGAATTTATCCCTGATTCCTCTTTTCTTTCAAAACCCTTTCAAACCCTGTCAGCTTTGCCTCTGAAATATATTCTAAATCCTTCCCCCTTCTCTCCACCTCCATAATCACCACCTGGGCCAAGGTATCAGCTTAGCTCTCCCCCTGATTTCTCTTCCTAATTCTACCCTGGCCCTCCACTATTCCCCACACAGCAGCCAGAGTGATCTTGACAAAATGCAGATCAGATCCCACCACACCACACACATACATACACATACACATACACACACACGCGCGCGCACACAACCTTCCTCTTCAAACCCTCCAGTGGGCTCCCATCAGGTTTCTCATTAAACCGAAATCTTTACCACGGCCTAGAGGCCCTAAAGTGATCTGGCCTCATTCCTTCCCTCTTTTATCTCTTTCTCCTTAATGTCTGGCCACTGAGAATCTGAGCTCCTCCTATGTGCCGTGCCCCTGTGGCTGGAATGAACACCCTCCTTATCCTTCAGATCTCACATCAAAAGCCAACCTCAGACCACTCTCTCCACAGCAGGTCCCTTCCCTCAGTCACTGTACCATACTGTTTATCTAGTAAACATGGCCTTATTCACTATCATCTTAAATATTGTTTAGTGCCTTTCTTCCTCTAATAGAATGTTAACCTCCATCAGAGGAGGGACTTTGGTCTGTTTGTCACCACTGAATTCCCAGAGTACAGTATAGCACTGAGCATATATGGTCAGAGATAGAATTTAAGAACAGGTAAACCTTTGATGTGCCCTATACGTGCCCTATAGAAATATCATACATTTCTAACATTTTGCATGTGAAAAGAGTGAGATGTTCAAGAAGACGCATAAAGAAATCAATTCTCAACTGTGCATATGCTCTCTAGACCAATTTTGAGCAGCAAATATGACAGTGGAAGTTCAGAAGAAGTCTCAAATTGCCAATACCACATTTGCCTCTACAGATCAGTGAATTCAATCCTTCCTTTCCCTATCTGTCCATCACAACACAAAACACACACACACACACACACACACACACACACACACACTTCTCACCAATCTCAGGTAGTTCTCCCTCCACCAATCAAGAACTTCTAAACGTCTCACTTCCTCACTTCCTAGACAAAACCTTTTGGGTCTAACTGAAGAAGAAAGGAAAAGAAGCTAATGTTTATGGAGTATATCCCACATACCAAGTATTGTGCTGAATGCTTAGAAGCTTTTTCACTGGGACGTAAATTATCATTACCCCACTTTCAGAGATGAGAAAACTGAGTCAGGCCCATAATTTGCCAGAAGACAAATAAGTGGCAGAGGCAGGATTTAAATCCACATCATTCAAACCCTACCATCCCAATTCTTGCCAAGTCATCATTTTAGCAACAAAAATAATAAGCATACCAATATTATCTTACTTCTACTGTTTCAATTTGGGAATTAATACATCCTTGCACAAATAGGTCCATACCACATTTCACTGATAATGGATCCTTAGACCATAAACTTCTTTGTATGCAATGGAATCCCGCATTATAAATAGAAAACGCCTTTAAAAGTTCCCTTACTTATAATCTATGGACAAAATATTACAATTGTAGGCTTCCCTGGTGGCGCAATGGTTGAGAGTCCGCCTGCCGATGCAGGGGACACGGGTTCGTGCCCCGGTCCGGGAAGATCCCACATGCCGCGGAGCGGCTGGGCCCGTGAGCCATGGCCGCTGAGCCTGCGCATACGGAGCCTATGCTCCGCAGCGGGAGAGGCCACAGCAGTGAGAGGCCCGCGTACCCCCCCCCAAAAAAAAAAAAACATATTACAGTTGTAAAGGAAAGTTTCACCCAATTTCCCTTCCAACATTATTACTTTGACTTTACAAGTGACAGAAATTTATCAGTTTAGGACAATGTGATCACAGGGACAAATAATTTTGTTTAGCATAACTCATCTCAAACATCCAGAGAGCTCATGACAGATACCAAAGTCAGATGATCCCCTTGAAAGGCCAATGTCTGTGTCTGTGATCAATCTGAGCTTCCTTATTAATACATGATTCGATTCTAATACTGCTAAAAAGCAAAAGCAAAAACACTACATTAAAATAGCTCCCAGATACAATCTGCAGGTTTTTTTTTTACATATACCATGCGTAAAATTAAATTTAATAAATCAAATTATTTCTTGTCAACATTTATTCATCATCAACAATAAATATTTTCAATAATACTACATAATACCACAAAATCTAAAAAGGTTTATCACTATAAGAAAAATTTACATGCAAAGTACTGGCAGAGTGGCAAAACAAATTGGCCTGGCATGTTCACTTTAGCCCTTTTCTATACTGGAACTTATTCGAAATTCTCTAAATATATCAGCTCAGATAAATATCTCCCAAACCTTTACTAAGTAATCCATATACTGCTGCCATTATATTAACTTTCTCTGTGGATCATTGTTAAATAAATACAACACAGGCCTATTTAAAATAGCATTGTATTAAAAATAGATAAATCACATATGTTGTTTGAAAATAACGTATTAGGCTATTTGGTTCTTTGCTATTCAAGTCTCTATTTTTACAGATAATAAAATGAGGGCTTTTAAGGCAAGTTTAATAATGAGATACTGATTAAATTAAAACCTTAAACTTGTGATGGCAAGAAACCATGACTTTAAATGGTCATGAATATATATATACTTGAAGAATATATAAATGTATAACTGAATCACTTTGCTATACAGCAGAAATTAACACAACATTGTAAATCAACTATACTTTAATAAATTTTTTTTTAAAAAAGAAACCATGACTTTTTAGTCTCTTTTAAGGACTGATTAAAACTTGGCTTTTTGTAAGGTTACTGTCTACAAAAGGAGACTTGCTCTGGTGAAAAGCTACTGCAAACCACAAAATATCACCAAATCAACAACTCTTCTTTCCCTTCATTTTCTTTTTCCTTTCTTCCTTTCTCTCTCTCTTTTTTTTCTTTCTGTTTTGCTTTTTTTTTTTTTTAAAGATTTTTTTTTTTTTTTTTTTTTTTTTTTTTTGCGGTACGCGGGCCTCTCACTGCTGCGGCCTCTCCCACTGCAGAGCACAGGCTCCGGACGCACAAGCCCAGCAGCCATGGCTCACGGGCCCAGCCGCTCCGCGGCATGCGGGATCCTCCCAGACCAGGGCACGAACCCACGTCCCCTGCATTGGCAGGCGGACTCCCAACCACTGCGCCACCAGGGAAGCCCTGTTTTGCTTTTAAGATCATAGAGTGGTGAGTTGTTTGGCATCAGGTTCAACCCCAAATGACAAAAACCCACCCACTCTCTTTCCCACCCTAGCATGCTCTCTGGGTGTAAATATTTCATGGTATTACCATGATTCACTCAATGCTTATATTGTCTAATCAAGCCTCTATTTCTGTCTGTTAGATACTCTGGAGGATAGAGTTTTTGCATGTCTGCTGCTCAGCCACCTAAAGCCCTTGCTTCTCAAAGGTTCTTCAAAGTTCAGTAATTTATTAAACACTGTGCTGGGGTTGGTAAGCACTCACAGAAATGCATAACTACAGAATATGTGGAACTATTAAAGAGTTTCCTTAATAAAAAAGGTGACTTTAGAGAAAATGACAGAATTGTTACTTATACTAGAGGGGCATACTCTCAACAACTGAAGCTATCCGAGGCTGAGAGGCATGAGCTAAGATGAACGCAAGTACCTGGTTACAGGTAACAGTCACTAAGCAAACGCACTGTGAAATAGAAGTCTAAAATCAGAACTCAAGTCCCAGATTTCCCCTTTTTCAGTATAATGACTGGTCAGGTCTCCAGTTCTCCTCTTTCTAAATACAACTGAAAATTTGCAATTTCAGTGAAATACTTTTGAAGCTGTAAGCCAATGATATTTTTAACTGAATGATATTACTCCCAAAGTCTACTCACTATGCTTATTCCTTCCTATTGACCTCTGAGCAATAGGTTGAGAGGACACTGCAACAGAATCACATAAAACACATACAGAAGCAAAGTAATAAAAAAAAAATTGAGTATATATTTTGACCAGCAAGTACTGAATTCAAATTCATCAGGAGCCATAGGGAATACATAAGCAGACTGCAACATCATTGTATGTTCACAGGCTACAAAACCTAGTTAGGTGACAATGCATAGAGCGAGACCCAAAACAGAATGAAATTCATTGCTAAATTGAGCGGGAGTCTTCGAGGGCCACGGTAGGTAGACCCAAGCCAATCTGAGCAACGGTAATCAAGGAAGAAACTATTTTCTACTTATTACATTTTGTTTTCTTAATTTGATTTTCAAATAAACCTTAGGAAAAGAAACTCTGATACCCAGATGAATGATTAACACAACAAATTAACTTCCGGTTAAACATGGCAGATACAAAACATGCTCTTAGTCCCTCCCAAAATGTCACGAAAATGCCTGTAAAGAAATCAAAACAAAATAAGCCAAAAAACAAAAACAAAACAACAACACAAATCTTCAAGGACAAAGCGAATGAAAGAAAAGATAAGCAGATAAAAGATGTCAGCCCCACATTTTGGAAGATGAAAGGGGAGTGTTAAACTAATGTAATAGAACAGGAAAAGTTGAAGCCTACTGGCAGGGCAGGGGTTGAGGAAGAAAAGGGGAAGATGAATAAGGGTGGAGCTGATTCATTCCACCATCTCCAGAAAGGCTCAGGAATTACAGCAACCAGGTACCTCTGATGGCAGGTGCATTTCGGAAGTGGAGCTGAAAACAGGAAACCTGGTTAGAAGTCTATGAACAGAAATTAGACAGCATGTCCTTTCTCTGAATCCCAATCATCAGGTAGCCAGCACACAGCCCTGACCAAGCAAAAGATGGTTTACTGTCTGAAAGCAGTTGGCACAGGGAGTTCTGGAGTTTAAGTACCCAGCCCAGCTGAGGGCATAAGTAAGAGCTGCATGTCAGCTCTTAGGGGCTTCTCTTCTTCTCTGGGTACCTGTAACTTCATGAAGAAGGGCCTTGCTAGGGTCATTTTTCAGCTCTTGGGCTGGATACTCAGTGGGCTTTTTTTATTTCAAAATTCACATCTTATAGATCAAGAAAACTACCTTGTATTATTTCTTTGATAATTTCTTCCCTTCTGATATTTTTGGTTCTTACTCTACAACCCATATAATCAGATATTGGACCACTTGGACTGACCCTAATTTTGTATCTTTCCTCTCTAATCTTCCATTGCATTGTTCTACTTTATTTTCTAATCCTATTGAAATTTTAACTTTTGCTATCATATTTTTAATTGGGTCTCTAAAGGCTCTCCCCCCACTTTTTAACATTTTACAATGGAAAATTTCAAGCACACAAAAATAGAATTACATAATAAGCCCTCATATACTTATTACACAGCTCCAACAATTATCAACATTTTGCTAATCTTAACTTCTCTATTCCTTTACCCTACCTTTCCTTCTGAATTACCTCAAAGCAAACCTCAGGCATCATAATTCAATTGTAATTCTTCGGTATGTATCTCTAATACATAAGGACAACCTTTTTTAAAAAATATAATCACAATACACTACCACAACTAACAAACTTAACAATATGAATGCTCCTTTTTATTAATATCCTATTCCTGTTTCATATATGTAGCATCTTTCCTCATCTCTTTAAAAATATTAATCATCATTTGTTTCGAAGTTTTGTATTCTGTTCTCCACACTGGCCTATTTCTCCGGGTTCCCTTCCTTCTGTTGTTTGCTTTGTGTTGTCATTCTCTTTGGAGGCATTCCACACACAGTGGTGTTTCGTGATCCTTGCCTATCCATTCATAATTTCAAGTGAGGCAAACCAAATGGGATTGAAAGCACTGTGTGCAGAAAATGAGTTTGTCAACTGGTGGACGCTGTTGTAGAGTTATATGACAGAAACCTGGTCTTTTCTTTAGATATCCCCAAATGTCAACCTACATATTTTTCTCTGGGCTGGTCAACTTCCTTGAAAAGGAATCCTCACATCTCCTTCTCTGGTGACATCAATTATATAATCTCTCTAAATAACAGAGACCACAAAGGGCAGACCCTCATTTGCTTCCAGTCTGAGGAAGTAAATATGGTATATTTGGACCATGTGGTTTGAAATTTCAATTAGTGGACTGCTCTTTAAAATAAAGAGCTTTCAAATAAAAATCCACATCTTCAACTTCCTTCGAAAAATCAGAGTATCTGCAAACACCGGGCCCACACTCACACACTGAAGCTAAGTTGCAGCTGGCCCCTGTAGGTGGTATATGTACTTCTTACTTTAGCACTGGCACTGCCAGGCCCTGTTGTCCCTCCTAGGTAGGTAAAGTGTAAGCTTCCTGCTATAATGAGATGTCACTGCATAAAAGGAAAATACATTTGTAAAATATACTTTGCTTTATTTTATTCTGGGATATCCTGGAAAAGAGCTGACTGAATAATCCAGCCAATGGAACAACAGTAAAATAAGACCAAACGGACCCCAGCACTCGGCAACAATGGAAAAGTGAAACCCTGTATCAAAATAAACCTCCCTCCAAAATCTGAGTCCCCTCACCACAACCAGAATCAGCTCTTCTCAAAGGGCGATATGCCCAAGTGCAGAACTTCAGCTGAGAGACAGACAGACAGACACAGAGAGAGAAGGGGGGGGGGAGAGAGAAAGGGAGGGAGAAGAGAAGAGAGAAAGAAAAAAAAGGAAGGGAAAGAGAGGAAACGGAAGAGAGAGAGAGGCATGAGAGAAAGGAGCAGAGGTTTGTCCTTTGCATTCTGATAGGGAAAGGAAATTCTCAAAAATGCTTTTCCTTCACCAAAGGGTAGGCAAGTCATGCTTTATAGGGGTAAAGACAGATCAAGTTTTGAATTCATAGACTTATAAAAGCCCTAAAGTCTCTTTTCTTAGATAACAGACTTGGTATTTTGTGTGTGTGTGTGTGTGTGTGTGTGTGTGTGTGTGTAGAGAGAGAGAGAGAGAGAGAATATGTCATACTATATATGAATTTATATTTTTTCCATAATATATATATATATATGAATGACATGACCAAGATTAGCAAACACATAAGGAAAATTCCTAGAAGTTTCCGAAGACAGTTTAGACATGTTCAAGTGACTTTTTAAAACACAAAATGATAGGCCATTAAAAATATCCAGTGCCGTTTTTTTAACTGGTTGGAAAACAGGTTTTGCTCTGTTTCTGAGTTAAAAGTCATCTCCGTGACTCCTGGCTATATACCTATTAGCTAAAAACAACAATGCTACAAAACTGGCTTTTGGATTAACAGCCCTGTCATTTATCCTTTAAATATTTATCTCCTTTGGTCACAATTTTATTATAGTTAAACAGCAACTAGTGTGGGACCACAAGCATTCAGATGCCCTGAGTACACAAAGAGCACACTATTCTGTTTTCCAGCTGAATGGACTTTTACTTGTGTGAACAAAAGACAAGACCCTGCTATTCTTCAAATGAAAAGGAAAGAAACAGCAAGGAAAAACATGGCACAGAAAACCTCTCTCTTGGTTCACGTTACAAATGCTAATAAGAACAACTGAACCAAACAGCTGTATTTTTCGCCTCCAAAAGTTTAAAAAATCATGAAAAGCAATTACACATCTCAGCATCTATTTTAAAAGGGTGTGTTAATAATAATTTGCAATGCACAATAGCTAATATAGTACATGTTATCTAATATAGATCATATTAGAGAAGGGATGGCTACATGCAAATATTATGGCCTAAAACCAATGAGTCAGGCAAAATATAAACAGCGGTATCCAGCAAAGGAACTGAAAGCATTGAATAGACTTGACACTGCAACCTAAAATTTTAAAAAGCTCCCCAAGTCCGTAAGAAAGCAGATGAAGTTACATCCCTAAGGCCCTCCAATAATCTAAAAAAGGAAGTTGCTGCTGCTTCGACACTGGAAGGCAGTGAGGACTCCCTGACCTGACTCTTACAGAAGGCCATTAAGATCAGCCCCAGTTAACACTTTCCTAAATGAGTTACATTCTCTTCCAGTCTTTGTGCTACCCTATCTCTCATATATCTTTCATACTCATATATCTCTCACGTCTTTAGTTCTTAAATAAATTAATGCATTATCATTGTCACAGGTTGTTTTAATTTGTAGTAGTTGAAAGAAGGAAGAGTTAGGGATCTGTTTGAATTTTGACATTAATATTCAGGATGACAGAAGGAAATCTACAGGCTTGGGATTTCTCTTCCTCTTCTGCAATGTGCAGAAATCGTGTATAATCTAGGATTAGGTTTGGCTGCAAGTGACAGAAAATCCAAACTGGCAGTGGCTTCACCAGGCTGGTATGGTGGTTCTCATGCTGTCCTCAGAGACTCAAGCCCCTTCCAGCTCACCACCTTAAGGACTGGCCCTCACTCTCAAGATCCAAGTGCAGCATTTACATTCCAAGCAGCAGGATTAAAAAAGGGCCTCAGAAGAAAAGGGCAAAGGGCACACACCAGCTTTCTCTGAAGGAAACATCCCAGAAACGACCACAGGCTACATCCTCTTAGTCAGTAGCCACACCGAGCTGCAGGGGAGGCTGGGAAATGCAGTCTGTATTCCGGGCAGCCAACTGTCCTGAAAAGTCCATGACAGAAGGAGGCAAGAAGGGATTTGGGAGTTAATTTGCAGTGACTACCACAAAGAGATTTCCTAGTTTTATAAAACTAGAGATAGTTGATAATGTCAAGCAAAAAAATCTTCTTCAGAATAAACTTGCAAATGCTCCAAACAGAAGAGCCACTGAGATATACAGACCTGAAAACAGAGCCCTATCTCAATGATCTGGATCAGACAGCTGAATACTCTCATGTTCCTCTCCCCACCCCCACCCCAGGAGTGAGTGTCCAGTTCCCGTGACTCCCACAGACCTGGAAGCTTATCCCCTGGGTCGTGTCAACTGTCCAAGTACTTCAGCCTTGCAGCCCAATCACCTCCCATCATTAAGAAAGAGAGGCCTTTCACATCCAAGGGGCAAATCTCACACAAATGACATGTGGCTGATGCCCAAAGGTGACAGGGATGAGAGCAGGATAAATAAAGAATAATGTAGAAGTCAGTTGGGGCAGCCTTTCATTATAGCCCTTTCAAGAGCTATTAATCTTGGTCATAGTCAGTCGGCTAAAAATAACTACTTCTTCTAAAACATGCTGTACACACCAACTAGCAGCCGTAACTAAGGTCAGCCCTTTTAACTTAGGAAAGATGTGGCTTCTGGCTTGCCTCTAGCCATCTGAAATGGTGTCTGCACAACTGTTCCAGCCCAACTTCATCTTCAGTCTCATCTAACAATAATATCAAAAGGAAAAACCACTATCAGCAATATATCGTCAGACTACCGGTAAGTTGTAGAGGCACCTGGAAGAATAAAGACTATTAGGAAGTTCCCTGGTGGTCCAGTGGGTAAGACTCCCAATGCAGGGGGCCCGGGTTTGATCCCTGGTCGGGGAACTAGATCCCACATGCATGCCGCAACTACGAGTCCGCATGCTTCAATGAAGATCCCACGTGCCACAACTAAGACCCGGTGCACCCATAATTAATTAATTAATTTTGAAAGATAAATATTAGAAATATTTTACAAGATTTGTTACTTCCTTTGATTATAATGAAGGTAAATAAAATTTTAAATAATTAAACATCATTTTTTTCCAAAGTCTTTCATTGCTGAGGTATTTGAACAGAGTGCCATTTGTCATAATTCATCCAAGCTCTGGATCTGGAATTCTATACTACAGAGTCAGCTCTGTAATTAAGCAGCTCCGTAATCTTGAAGAAGCCCACAAACTCTCTGGGCTTTATTGGGCCTCAGCTGTACTATGGGGAAGTTTGACTCAAAAAAGCCATGTGGTTCTTTAGAGACTCAACAGTACATATAGATGGGTTTGTATAAACCCATAAGTGATATCACTTAATAATAATACAATAATAATAATCTATCTAAACATCAAATTCATCAATAGGACCTACCTGAAAGAGGGATTATAAGAGGATTCACAGTGGGGTTTCTTTACGTCATGGACACTTCCAACCTCAGTTCACTAACAATATAAATATGATATAAAAAATAAATGAAGACATCGGTGGCATAAGGGAAGGTGCCCTGTCATGCAAACAGATAAACCACAGCAAGAGCAGCCTCTAGCTGTGGGTCAGTAGGCAGCAAGCAGCAGGAACACGAAGAAAGTGGAGTATCTTTTAAATGAAACCATAGCAGCCAGATTGCCTACAGTTAGAAGGAAACCCAACATGGAAAGCCTAGCTTTACATGAGAGCAGAAAGCTTCTGATATAGGGAGACGGGGCACTGCTTCTACAATGCCACATTTCCCAGCTGAGGAAATGGTGAGATTGAGCCCAATGTGCTCTCTTTCAAAGAGACATCTAAATTATAGTCGTGGGCACTGTATCAAATACACTGTGAACGGAAACTGCTCACCTCTTACCTAGGCAGTCTTACCTAGTACGTGTGGGGCTCACCGGAGGATTTACAGTGATTGGGAAAGATAAGAACCCAAGTGGCACCAAATAATAAAAGCAGGAGTTACAGCCAAATTATGGGACCTCCTAAGACCAGGAAAAATCCCAGCAAATATTTTGTAAATTACATGAAGTTAGTATTATAAAGCATGCACACAGATGTAAAACTTGGAAGAATTTTTTCAATTATACCAAAAACCAAAAAGTGTTAAGTTCCTAGAGGAGGATCTATAAATCTTATAACATTTTCATACTCTATTCATCCTTACTGGGCTTCATCAAATAAATGCCTACATTAAAAAAAAACAAAAAAAACCCCTGCAGATAGGTTTTCAAACTCCCAATGAAGGATGCTTTAAAAAAAAAAAGTTATATCTGACTACATGAATTTTCCTTGCAAACTCTTTATACCTTGGGGGAACTTGGTTTACTTTTATTATAACTGTAAACTTCATTTATCATTTCACAGGAGACATTAAAATAATTAGGGGCAACCTGATATTGTCCCTTGTAAGCCACATTCCTGCCCTGCAGATACACTGCCACCACACAGCTGGGTTAGAAGATGGTGTTAAAATTACTGTGGAACCACATAATTGCTCCATCATTAGTGGCTGAGGGGTAGGGTTGTGGGGGGGCAGGAATGAGTCTTAAAACAAATTATTCCACATGGATTGAAAAGGGATGGGCACAAACAGATACAAGGCTGGTTGCTGAGCCACAGTATAGAAATCAACTTTTCACAAAGTTTTTTGACAATATTTGAACACTACCCTCTTGAGTTACAATTCCTAGAATCGAAACTGATTTCTATTCAAATCCCCTTTGACCCAGCTCTTCTACTTACATGCCTATATGGATATACCACATTTTGTTTATTCATCAGCTGACAGACATTTGTGTTGTTTCTACTTTTTGGTGATTATGAATACTGCTACTATGGGGGCGGGGGGAAGTGTATAAAAAAAAGTCTAACCCTGCAAAAGTCTGTCTCTCTCCTATTACTTGGACATCCAAATTTTCCCTCCTAAAGAAGTAACTGTTGTTGAATCTTTCCAGAGATATTCTACCTTTATGTAAGCATTTTATGCAAAGAGCAACAAGTATTCTGCGCCTTGTTTTATTAATTTAAATATCTTGAAGATTGTTTCATATTGGTACATATAGAACTGTTTCTTCTCAATGGTACTAGAGTAGTTCATCGGCTACATCCTCCTTAATATTATTAACGTGTCCCCTACAAATGGACATTTGGATTGTTTTCTTATGTTTTACCACTACAAATAATGCCACAATGAATATTCTTGTTCATATGTCTTTGTACACATGTGCCAGTAAAGAAAGTGGAATAAATTCAGGTAAGTAGAATAGCTGGGTCAAAGGGGATTTGAATATAAATCAATCTTGTTTCTAGGAGATTTTAATTCAAGAAGGTAAAATACAAGAGTCAAACCCTGACTGTTGCTTGAATAAGAGGGTGTATAATCAGCTGCATTACTAGAAAATGAGCAATCGGCTGCATAATAATTTTGTTAATATCTTTAGTGAGATATCATTCACATAACATAAAATTCACCCATTTAGAATGTACGATTCAATGGTTCTTAGTATATGCACAGATTTTGAAACAATCATCACAATCTAAATTTAGAACTTTGTCATCATACCAAGAAGAAACCCCGTACCCATTAGCAGTCACCCACAAGTCCCATCTCACCCCATTCCTAGCCCTGGGCAATCGCTAATCTTTCTGTTCTTTATAGAGTTGCCCACTGTAGTCATCTCATATAAATAGAATCACATAATATGTAGTTTTTTGTGTTTAGCTTTCACTTAGAGAAATGCTTTCAAGGTTCATTGATGCTGTACTATGTATCAGTACCTCATTCCTTCATGTTGCAGAATAATATTCTATCATAGAGCTACACAACACTTTGTTTATCCAATCAGTTGATGGTCATTTGGGGTTGCTTCTATTTTTTGGCCATTATGAATAATGCTACTATGAGCATTTGTAAGTTTTTAGGTGGACATATGTTTTCATTTCTTGTAGGTATGTATCCATGGGTGAGCAAATGAGTGAATGAGTGAGTGAACCGATAGAAACTTGCATAAAAAAAATTTTTTTTAATGTGAATGTTGCCTAGGAAAGAAAACAAAACATTGACACCTGATAGACTAACAAGAAGACTCTAGGGCTTCCCTGGTGGCGCAGTGGTTGGGAGTCCACCTGCCGATGCAGGGGACACAGGTTCGTGCCCCGGTCCGGGAGGATCCCACGTGCCACGGAGCGGCTGGGCCCGTGGGCCATGGCCGCTGAGCCTGCGCGTCCGGAGCCTGTGCTCCGCAATGGGAGAGGCCACAGCGTGAGAGGTCCGCGTACCGCAAACACACACACACACACACACACACACACACACACACACACACAAGAAGACTCTAACAGTACTTTGATGACAGAGTAGACATCAGTAACTTTAAAATGACATTTTAAATAAGATGGCATTTATTTGAAAATGAATATGAAAATTAAATAAATGTCCATACATATTAGGTTTAAACAAATCCAGAAATGTCACCAGCCAAGTGAACAGAGGAGGTAAAGTTCTATTCCTTCAGATCTACGACCTTCCATGGTTTTTTCTCGGTTCTTATCCTCTGAAATGTCTTAACTCCCATGTTCTGTGTACAATTCAATAAAGTAAACTTGTTCTGAGCTTGTACTATGTTCTATGCACCCTGCTAGGCCGAAAGACACAAAGATTAATAAAACCCTTGAGTTTCCATGCTCTAGGAACTCACATTTTTTTAATGTGTGACACTTTTTTGTATGCAGAGATTTTAAGGGTATCAACCAAGGGAGTGCAAACTTTTTCCATAAAGGGCCAGACAGTAAATATTTTAGGCTTTGTGGGCCACATATGGCCCCTACTGAATATTCTCATTTTTCTCTTTTTTTCCTTTACAATCTTTTAAAAATGTGAAAACTATTCTTAGCTCAAGAGTCAGGCCCTAGTATAAACTATAAGCAAAGAGAAAAATTACAGGTTCACTATCTTACCAATTAAACATGCTAGATACAATTTAAAATTCATTACTGTAAGTTATAATAGCCTCACCTCAACTCTGGCTCCTCTCACTAATTATCCTTTTATTTCCACGACTCTCTTTATACCAGTATTTTTTCTCCCACAGATACCTTGGTAAGTGATGAAATAAACTCTTTTCCTGTCCCTAAATTAGGTCTACCCTTCAATTACCAACTGAAACTACATTTGGCAAAAGTAACTGAAACCTTGAATACCAGGCCCTAGGTAACACACACATACATACACATGTACACACACATCTCTTCCTGTACTAATCCCTCTGTGTTAGTGAAAATGGTCTAGGCTACACTGTGAGTAAACTCCCCAATCTAAGGGACTTAATACATAACAGTCTTTCTTGGTCAAGTTCCCTGCCCCATATGGGCCAATGAGGGCTCGACTCCACACAGTCATTCACGGACCGAGCCTAATGGAGATCCCACCATCTGGAACACAGAACCCCCAAGGTCATTGTAGCAGGGCAAGGGAAAACACACAAGTAGCACACCAGCCCTTAAATGTCTTGACAAGGAAATGATACTTATCACTTCCACTTCATTTCATTGGTCAAAACAAATCATATAATTCCACCTAACTGCAAGGAAGCTGGAAGTTGTGATCTTCCAGTGCCCTTACAAAGAAGAGCAAAAACTAGGCGTTGAATAGAAAAAGCTGAAGCAGATACAGGATGCCAAAGACAACTCACCAAGGCTGGGTGTGACTCGCTGATCTCACGCTATACATTATGCAGTATGATTGCTGAGGTACAGTATATAGACTACTCAGGCATAAATCAATCCCCATTCACCATCCTCAGACTCTGCAGTCTAGTAAACCCAGGTCATACCATATTCCTGACTTCAGTGCAGCAGAAATGAACAAGGGTCACTTACCCAGTTGGCTCTGGGGTGATGTTATAGGGCATATCCCATAAGCAGTTCCAATATTAATCAAATTTTAGGCTCATCCAAAGCAATAAAACCTTTACACAACACCAGCAACAGCAAATATGCATTGAAATGCATACTGAGAACATGATGAGAAAATGGTAATTGATCATTTTGACAGAAAGACGCTGAGATCTTCCTACCAGGCCCCATGCCTCTCCCATATGCCCTATGTCCCCTTTGAGGACACATCACACAAAATCTACTTTACACACAATGCCATGCTCAGTATTTTGTATCTAGTAAGGTGCTTAATAAACACTTCTTTATTTGAATGAAATACTGAAGGAACTGAATCAATGAAATTATGGTGGAGCCGAATCCTGTTACAGTATTGCCTCTTTCATAGCAACATTTGAGAGCTAAAAGGCTGGGACAGAAAGAGCTGCCTGTTTGCCAGAAGAGTCAGAGAAGGTATGTGGAGTGGGTAGTCAAGTTGGACTTTGGCTCACAACGCCCCAAGGACACTGACAAATAGCCCAATAATAACCATCTGAGTCTCAGAAGTCACTCCTTAGAGCTGCTCTATAAAAGCCAAAAGGAATTATTCATTAGCGAGTGTGAATACCACTGGATACCACCAGCAGATTGTGTTTGGCCTTGCTGAATTATTCATTAGCATTTGTGAGAAATGTACAACCCAAAGGGTGTTAAACCAATCCAGATTGTTCAGCAATGTTTGTTTTCCTTTAAAAATATTAAAAAAAAAAAAAATCACCTCTAAGCTACAGTTCTTATATTTAAAACCAGTTATAAATCTGGCTAAACAAGTAGGTGAAGAGTAGAAAGTCAAGTAAGAAAGGGATCTCCGTGATCTTATTTAATATTCATCATTATAATGACAGGCAGTAGACTGAACCAATGTTTGTTTACCTGTCCACATTTTGCCTTTTTAGATGTTGTATGGTCAAAGACAGTAGGAGCTCTACAATGAGATTCCTATGTGGAGGGGGGAAAAAACTCCTTTGAGTCCTGTCACAGAGCAGATGCAAATTTAATTACTGTGCGTTAAGCTTTCCATCTTGTCTAGGTGTCCTTGGAAAGCAACTGTAAACAAGAAGCACTCGGGAATCAGGTGTCAGGGGCTCATTTGATCTGCTAGGAAATATGTCATAAATCCCTGGCAGGAAGTGAGTCGGGAAAGGGAACAAAGAGAGAGGACTGACAGTGTCGGGGGCAGATCTTGGGGGTGTGCCTGTTAGTGCTGGGAACCGCTCCCACACCCAGCTCCAACTTCCGGAGAAAGTGTTCCCTGCCTGACAAGACTCTCTCATCTCACATTTGTTATACATTTTCCTGTGGTCTGCAGAAATCACCAGCACAACTGGGGAGTCAAATGGAGAGGGACTATGCACAATTGAATTATTCAAGACTAAGGAAAACCTAGCATGAGCTGATTTTTTTTTTAAGACAGTTGGACAACTCTGGAAATTAGTGTGGAATCTAAATTCAGGTAAAAGAGATCCTATCAGCCAGCAGTCTCAAAGAAAACCACAGGCCTAGCTGCATTCCCATCTTTTCAGTGTGCCCCTAATTGAGTAAGAAGAACGTTCCATCCTATGAAGCTCCGGGTCTGAACCTGAGCTGTCAAATGCCCAGCTGTTTCTATGATAACGGGTGCTGCATTTGTAGGCAAGTGATAGGAAGTGATCCCTGAGTGTACGCAATTTGTAATGCTGCAAAGAGCCTGTAGCCTTCCTGAAGGGAGCCCACATCCGGAGCTCGCCTCTACCAGACAACTGCAGAAAATGGATTTCTGCCCTCACAACCATGGTTCCAGGAGTGCTTTCTGCTGAATTATTCTATAGGAATTTTAAATTTTGGTGCTTAAGTCAAACTCTCCCCACCGCTATAATGAATTAACAACTTCCAAATGGAGGGGGAAAAAACCTTAAAGTAACGAAGCTCCATTAAACTTGGGGCAAATTAACCAATCTCTCTAAGCTTCACTGTCCTCATCTGTAAAATCAGGGGGAAGCTGCAACCATGTAGGACTCCTGTGAGGATCACAGAAGATAATATATGTAAGTGACAGCCAGTATTATCATATTAAAGAACAGGGAAATTAATATCAGTAATACGATTATTATTTGCCTAGTAACACAAGTATTCCCATGATATTAAAATTGTTCCTAAAATTCTCTGAAAACATGTTACAATTATTTTATTATCTAGATGAGCACAGAAGTTCTTCCCCCACACACACTTCACTACTTTTATAAATGAGAAACAGATATCAAAGACTCAGATTCCAGAGAATTAATCTATTCACTAAATATCAGCCTGTGAGCAAGGAGAAACAGAAGTAGAGAGGAGAAAAAATCAGGCACCTGGGATGATCAGAATGCAGGTCCCATTCATTTCTTAATGTTCTTATTGTCTTATCTTCCTTACATCCATTTCGGGTTCCTTCAAAGAGTGTGGCAACAGAAGGGACAGAACCAAAAGGAGACACCTAGTGGCCAAGTGAGCTTCCATTCAGGCTACAGTTAAACAGCAAATAATGTCAAATAACTTTATAATCCAAGAAAACCTCTTTTTAGCATGTGATATGACAATTAAAAGCAAGAGAGGGACTTCCCTGGTGGTCCAGCAGTTAAGACTCCTCGCTTCCAGTGCAGGCGGCCCGGGTTCAACCACTGGTCAAGGAACTAGATCCCACATGCCACAACTAAAGAAAAAGATCCTGCATGCTGCAACTAAGACCCGGCGCAGCCAAATAAATAAATATTAAAAAAAAAAAAAAAAGCAAGAGAGAAAGTATAAGTATTTCTTATACTTATACTTCTTATAAGTATATTTCTTATACTTTTAAGTATAAAAGAAATATAATACTTTACGTATTAAATGAAGCTGCATTTTAACTCCTATATCAGCCTAACTAAAATTCACTGCTTCCATAGATTGAGACGGAATCAGTCAAGGAAAGCAGACAGGTTTCTGGAGTTATACACACCTGGTTCAAATTCCAGCTCTGCCACCTACTCGTTGAGCAATACTTTCTAACCTCTTCCACATCACGAAGCACGCAGAAAATTAGGATATTTGCAAAGCACACTGGAGTAACCAGAAGAGGCTGCTGGGGCCAGAGTTGAAAGTCCCCACCTACCCACTCCAAGAGCTAAGGGGACCATTATCTCCACAACCAATAATAACCCATTCAAGGCACACCAGTGGAATGTGCTCCTTAAACAATCTACTTAATATTATTTGGCCTTAGCTTCTTCATCTGTAAAATGGGACAAATAATACCCATTTAATATGAAGATTAAATCAGATAACATACATTAATATACATTAATAAAATGACTGGCACATACTAGGTACTCAATGTTTTCCTCTTTCTACGCTACTTCTTTCAGTGGCAGTGCACAAAGATCCTGTTATATCAACAAACTAACTCCCAAAACTATACTACATAATTTATAAGGAGTAACAATAAACATAGCCAGTGTTTGAGGGCATATTATAAACCAGACAAGTGCTGGGTTGTTACCTCACTGAACCCTTACAACCACCTTAGAAAGCAGGAATAGTAGATATCATCTTCTGCCCACCCAGTAACTATTATGACAATTTTTCTTGTTAACAAAATCCTGATTCTGACCTGGGCAACAACGGGCCCACCCAAAAAGCTTGCTTTCTCAGACTTCCTCACAGCTGGAGTAGCCATGTGGCATCATTCTAGTTGAGGAAATTCAAGTCTACTACTGATTTTAATTTTTTATTTGATTTTTACCTAATTAAAAAAGCCCTTCTCCCCTCCCCTTCCAGCCTGGACCAATGCCTGATGGTCTACCCACCTTTAAATAAACCTCATGCAGAATGATGTGAGCATCCTCTAAGAAGGGCCTCAATAGTTCCTGCCTCCTGGTACTCACACCCTCATGCAGTTCTTCCCCTTGAGTGTTGCCTGGGCCTAGTGACTCACTTCTAACAAACAGAATACTACAGAAGTGATGGGGTATGATTTCCAAGATTAGGTTACAAAAAAGACTGTACCTTCGTGTGTGTGTGTGTGTGTGTGTGTGTGTGTGTGTGTGTGTGTGTGTGTGTGTGTTGTCTTCTGTCCCTCTCTCTCAGAGACACTCGGGGGAAAGCTAACCACCATGTTGTAAGCTGCCCTATAGAGAGGTCCACGTGGCAAGGAACCAACACCTCCTCCAGCCAACAGCCAGTGAGGATGTGTGGTCTGCCAACAGCCACAAGAGTGACCTTGGAAACGGATCCCCTCCACCCCTATCAAGTATGAAAATGATTGCAGCCCCAGCCAACATCCTGAGTGCCGCCTTATGAGAGACCCTGAGCCTGAGGTACCCTGCTAAGCTGTGTCTGGATCCCTGACCCACAGGAAAATAACTGTAAGAGGATAAACATTTGTTGTTTCAAGTTGTTAAGCTTTGCAGTAATCTGTCCCACAGCAACGACAGAGTCTATTCACCATCTTTCAACGAGAGGATATGCTGAAAATGGCAGAACAGGATGCTAAAAGATGCTGGGTGCTCATGACCTTCAAATAAATAAACCTTTATTTCATTAAACAATTAAAATCAATTCTAAGTGATATAGTAAGTACTATCATTATTATTACTGTTCCCAGGTAACACCTAATGGGTTTATATGATATAAACATAAAAAGAAAAGCAGTGGGTCTCAGATTTTAATTCAATAGAATAAACAAACAAAAAAAGAACTCAACAGAAGTTACAGATAAACATAATATTCTGTCGGATGGGCAGATTACAAAAGCACACAGAATGACTGCACTGTTTAACACACACACAAATATTCACACGAATGCACAGGAAAAAAAGAGTCTTGAAGGTTATGGACCAGAGGTCAGCAAATGTTTTTCTGTAAAGGGCCAGACAGTATATACTTCAGGCTTGGGAGGCCTGGGAGCAGGCATATACAATATGAATATAAATGAGCACGGCTGTGTTCCAAGGAGGCTTTATTTACGGAAACTAAATTTTAAATTTCATATTATTTCCATATGTAACGAAATATTATTTTCTTTTCATTTTTTTCCCCAACCATTTAAAAATGTAAATACCATTCTTAGCTCAGAGGCTGTACAAAAACAGGTAGCAAGCCAGATCTGGCCCCCAGGCCGTAGCTGACTAACCTCTGTTACAAACCAAAATAGTCACAGGGATTATGCTTGCCCGAGAAGGAAGATTAAGGAAGACTTTTACTTTCTTCTTGAAACTTTTCAGCATTGTCTGAATATACAATCAAGTATTTTATAATGAGAATATGCAGTGAAATGTTGTCCATATGAGGTGGGCAGGGGAAGGAGGACAAAGTTTCTTGGGAGACACTGGGACTTTGAAATACACTTAAAAAGTCTATTGACCTGGGTCCCACCAGATCAGCAATAAAAACTGTCAGCTAAGCCAGAGATAACATTTTCAGTGGCCCTAATGATTCTCCAAAGTGGACAGAAACCATGTATTCGTCTGCAAACAAACGATATGAGATGGAGCATTGAAACAGACTGGGGAAACCTACCAAGAAATGTGCTGTGTTCCCACAAAAAATAACTCTACCATGCTGAGCAGAAACACAAGAAAAAACAGAAAATATAACATAAAGCACTTCTTCAATCCTGTGTGTACGTTACAAGTTTCATATTTTCACAAAATATTCTATTCACTTAGTGGAAGCATAACATGAAAATATAATTTACGATAAAATTCTTCTTTGCAATTTTCATCAAACTGTATGTAAAATTCTTCAGGATTATAAAACTGATGTAACTAATGACATCCAGTCACTATGTCCAGCGCTTAAAAAAATACACTCTACACCTACCCAGGTAACTACACGTGTAACTTTCAGCTTTGTAGGCACCATGTCATAAAGCCATTCTAGCTGTCAGCATTCCTGTAGAAAAACAGTAAGATGGGGAAAACACAAGTTCTGGTGCTTCTTGTTAACATTTACCAGATGATCCTCGGGGTTAGAGATGACGGTGCTAAATATTCATGTCAGAATGCAAGGCAGGCATCTCACTCTAATTTTGAAAAGGCTCTATCTAAGGTATGGAAGAAAGTCAAACATAATGATCTAACTTCCTTCAAAGCAGGTGACTTTTGTTTGCCTTCTGGTCCTTCTATTCATGTCCCTTCTGTACATCTAGGATGGCTCCCTGGAGATCACACTTTGTATTTCTCCCTCTTTTTTAATACAAAGAAAGGTATTTTTAAGCATATGCAAATATTTTTCAAGACAACTATTAGAAGCACTAAGAAATAATCATGTAAGAGCTGTCATCTCATACACTTTAAAATGGTAAATTTTATGTTATGTAAATTATGCCTCAATATTTTTTTACCACAGGCAAAATAATACAACCATGCTGATATTAAAAAAAAAAAGTGGGGATGGGAAATGTGATCTCCAACATAAGTAGCTAATTCAAAAACTTCTAAATTACTTGTGGATGATTTGCTGTTTTGAACTATCCATGCCTCTTCCTCCCCTTTATTCACACACATACTAGGCATCTCATTTCATCTGTCCTTTGACTTGAAGTTTTCATCTATGAAATAACAGTAAGAATATTTTTCTCTGGCTAACTCAGAACTGTGGGAATTAAATGAGAGAAGTAAAAAATGGACAATAACAAGTGTTGGCAAGGATGTGAAGAAATTAGAACCTTTTTTTACACTGTTGTGGGGATGTAATATGGTACAGCTGCTTTGCAAAACAGTTTAGCAGTTCCTCAAAAAGTTAAACATAGAGACTTCCCTGGTGGCATAGTGGTTAAGACTCCACTCTCCCAATGCAGGGGTCCCAGGTTCAATCCCTGGGGCTAGATCACGCACGCATGCTGCAACTAAGAGTTCGCATGCCACAACTAAGAAGTCTGCATGCCACAACTAAAAGATTCCGCATGCCGCAACTAAGACCCAGAGCAAACTAAATAAATAAATATATTTTTTAAAAAAGAATGAATGGGGAGTGACAGCTAATGAATACAGGGTTTATTTCAAAGGAGGTGAAAATGTTCTAAAGTTAGATTTCAGTGGTGATAGTTGTACAACCTTGTGAATAGACCAAAAAAACCCCAAACATTGGACTGTATACTTTAAATGAGTTAACTGTATGTACGCAAATTATATCTCAACGAAGTTCTTTTCCTTTAAAAAGAATAGTCATCTCTAAGTGGGGAAGTTGGGAGGAATAAGGGGGAGAGTTGTTATTTTCCATCATAATCCCTCTGTACAATGTGATTATATTTTACATGTGAATGTTATTAATAAGATGAAAAAATAAAAATAATTATTGGAAAAAGTACATGCAAAACGGTACAGACATCATTCTTTCCTCATAAAGTCAACCTAAGTGAACAACATATGTTTCCCTAGAAGGCACCACACACATAAAATAAATGGTCATATTGCTGCTGGGTAACAAGGAGCACTCTCACGCACGTGTGTGTGTGCGTGTGTGTGTGTGTGTGTGTGTGTGTGTGTGTGTGTACACATATGAATTTCCCTCACACAGAGAAACAAGTAAAATACATCCATCGTGCAAAATGAAAAATATATTCTCAGGACATCATACCAACCCTTCCCTAAGTATCAGGATAGCCCTTCTGTTGGCAAAAATTGTGCTGTGCTGTATAGAAACACATGCAGACAAGGTCCCTGCTCTCCAGGACCCACCATCAAAGAGCCACCAACTACACCAACGCAATGGTGAAGTACAAAGTGAAAGTGATCAGAAACTAAACTGGTAAGTGGGCACAAGAGAAGGAAGGATTTGCAGAGGCAGAAACTTTCAAACGAAATCTTGAGAAGGCACTGGATTTTCCCCCAGATGAACTGTAGGGAGGGAAGAGGACAGTGGGTTGGAGGGATGAAGTGAAGTTGAAGGGGGACTCCCTGACAAAATCAATAGTAAATAGATGGGCCTGGAAGGAAGGAGGCAGAGAGGGGCAGAGCTGGGAGGGGAAGGTTAAGTTAGATAGCAGCCTGGAAGTAAAAGGACACGCATGCACCTGTGGCACTTGGACTTTATCCTATAGGCAACAGGAATGCATTTAACGACAGTGAATTAAGACCAGAGACAAATAATAAGAAAATCCATTCTGTTAGCTAAGTAAAAGATGGACTGGCAAGAAGAGGGGGTGGATGCTGAAAAGAAGGGAAGGACAGTGGCAAGAAAACCAGCTAGGAAGCTGCTGCAAATTTGCTGGAAGGAGGTATTTTGAGATCATATAAACTGGAGCAGAGGCGGTAGGAATGAGGAGGGGTCAGATTTTACAGCTGCTGACAAACTGAAAGACAGTCACAGACTGAAGACAGATGGCGAAAGAAAGGAAGGGTAACCCAAGATTTCCGGAAAGGAAGCAATACTGACTTGGGCAACGGAAGAAATTACTAACTGCTACTGAGCTAAGGGTTTGACTTGGTTTGTCCCGATAGAATGGCGTATAGAAGAGTACAACTGACTTTTCTCAGTACAACATAGAGCATGGACTCAGGAGCCAGACAGCCTGCGTTCAAATCCATCTCTACCAGCTACTAGCTGGAGAACTCTGAGCACATGATTTAATCTCTCTGTCCCCAGTTTCTTCATCTATAAGACAGAGATAATAATAAGGCCTATTTCATAGGGATAACATGTGCATTCAGTGAGATAAAGTGTTTAGAAGTGTCTTGCACATATTAAGTGCCCTACTGGCACTTACTATTTCTACTATGGCGATGTATCAACTCCATTTTATAGAATAAGAAACTGAGGCTCAGAGAAACCCTGTTTCTTACACAGCTAGTTAGAGGCAGCATCTTTAATCTGTCTGGCTTCAAGGGTGATGCTATTTCCACTGTGCTATGCTGCCTCCAGAGCTGCTGATTGAATTGCCCACTCCAAGAAGTGCATGGAATTCTCAAGTTCCATGGCACTGTGTCCACAGGAACGGCCAACTGCTTTTTGCCTTGATTTCCAGGAGAACCTACACAAAAAGAGGGTGGTCAGTTCATCAGTTTCTGAGATGAACTGAGTCCTGAGACTCAGGACGTGGGCAAGGATGTGACCCCCTCCAAGAGGCCTTTCCCTGAGCCTGTATTAGCTGATTTCCACTCACTGCACAGCAAACTCTGCTGGCCCCCATTCTGAACACTAATGCCGCTATTTTGAAACTATTTCCTAATCTCTGTCCTACTGGTCTATAAGCCCTGTGAGTTTGGGGACTGTCCATATTATTCACTACAAGATCCTCAGCTTTGAGCAACAAACTGGTACCCCCTGAAAGTGCTAATTAAATGTGCTGAATGATTGATGCAAATTTCCAATCCTGGGTTTATATGTATTTGTCCCAAAAGGTTATATTATATGGTAACAAGGGCCACACCCCTTGGTCATTCCGGAATAAAAGATAAAAATCTCTTTCCCAGTCATATATTAATTGAGTGTGGCAGAAACCATGGCTGCTTACTCATCAGTTCTTCCTTCTCCTTGCCCATAACAGAGCAGCAATGAGCACAACTCCAAGAAATGGATCATGGGTGTTCCAAGCCAGGCATGGCATCTTAGTCAGCTCAGGCTGCCATAACAAATTACCACAGACTAGGTGGCTTAGCAGAACTTTATTTCTTAGCATTCTGGAGGCTGGGAAGTCCAACATCGAGGTGCTGACAAAGTAGGTTTCATTCTGAGGCTTCTTCTCTTGGCTTGTAGGCAGCCCATCTCACTGTACGCTCATATGATCTCTTCTCTGTGTATGCACAGAGAGAGAAAGAGTGAGCTCTGTGATACAACTTCTTAGGAGGGCACTAATCCCATCATGAGGGCCCCATCCTCATGACCTCATCTGACCCTAATTACCTCCTCAAAACCCCATCCCCAAATACCATCACATTGGAGGTTAGGGTTTCAACAAATAAATTTTGAGGCGACAAAAACGTTCACCCATAATACATGGAAATATCATTCCCTTTTGCTAAATCCTAGACTCCCCAGCCTCCCCTGCAACCAGGCATGGCCAAGCAATCCAGATCTGGCCAAAAGGGCATAATGAGGAGTCTGCTAGGAGCTCTGTGGGAAAGATTTTCCATCTAATATGAAAACTCCCTTTTATCTTCCCACCCTCTTCCAATCTTCAATATGAGGATGCAATGAGTGGCGCTAGTGCAACCATCTTGTGATCACTAGGTTAAGCAGACCAAAAGGTCCATGTGCTAAAGATGGAGAGCAGAAAACTAGAAAGTGCCAGCATCCTTGGTTATATTACTAAGCCACTGCTCCAGATGAACTTCCTTCTTTCAGACAGCTTATGATGTGAGACAAGTCCTATTTAACCCACTGTTAAATGGGAATTCTGTTACTTGCAGCCAATGTTTTTCAAATTCATACTGAGTAAATGCACAAAACTCTTCAATGTACATCTACTCTAATGTGATACTGGCCACTCAACCTGAATTGTAGACATTTGCTATTTGCAATCAAGTGAACACCACACTCATCTATTCTAGGGGAAGAGAGCTGTCATTTTGGAAACATTAAAGAGTCCCTACCTCACCACAGAATGTTTATTGCTCTCAAATTTTAAATGGATGGTTCATAACATGAAGAACAGAATAGACAGTGCTAGGAATACAAATTACTTCCTTTAAAAAATAAGAGATTCAATCTCTTATTCATAAGAAACCTAAATAAATAGACCAGAAATCAGGAATCTGAAGTTGTGGCATTATCCAGCTTTTTTACCACTTACAAACGATGTTAACAAGTGCAAAACTAAGGAGAAAGAAAAGGTCGGGCAGGGAACTTCATTGTTAGACTTGACCTGGTAATACCACTAAACCAAAAAAGATGCTCTTTTAGTACTTTTCCATTCTGTACATTTTTAAAAAATGATTTGTCGTGAGTTGATTCAAATGAGGGAATTAAATAAACTTCCAAAAATACCTTCAGCTTGTAGGATCCCTGTGCTTCTATTATGCGGCATAAGTACTGTCTGTTTAATTGTTGTTATTGTTGTGTGTTTTCTACCTTCTTTCCAATCAGTCTTCCATTAATACAAAACTCTTTTATTCTGGCTAAAGTAAGTTTCATTTTAAGATTTAAAGTTCTAGAGGAAATCCTTATATAACGTTCTTAGTAACACCTCAAGAATGTTGCCGTGGTAGACAGGAGACAAACTCAGCCTTTTCCCGAGACACCTAGAAGTGTCACGTATCACTTTTTGTGTTATCTCCATATAACTCATATTTCAAGATGACAGGTTAAACCAGAGTTACTGTCTTAAAAAAAGCCTTAAATTACATCAAACATCTCCAAATAGCTACAGCTTTTTCCAAGGGTTCTCAGATTCTGTCCTCAAACTCAAGTAAGTAAAATACATTTAACCGAGGAAAAAAATCCTCCTTCACTGAGGATGGGTAATTCGCTGTCTAATTTTCCAGGCGGGCATCTCCTCCAGGGCTGTAAACTCTACAGGTAGTCCTGTATTGAGTTCATCTTTAGAGAAGTCAGCCAAGCCATGTTAGAGATCTTGGCTCCAAATAAATGAAGGTTAAATAAAACACAGACTGAAAGAGGAGCTCCCTCTAGGGTTTGAGGTCTTAGGATTCTGCCAACAGACTGTTACAAGGTTGTGATTTGAGCCCCTCTGAGTCCTCAAATCTCTAAGAAGCCAGACTCCTTCCTTTCCTCGTTCATTCATTCCTTCCGCATTCACAATGTTCCCTCTTCCCCTCCCAGCACATTTCCCTGGGAGCCAAAAATGTCAAACATTTCCGTGGGTAAACAGAAAATCTGCTGGCCTTTTTGTTTGCTTTAATGCCTGCTGTTAGTATGAGAGGTGACAGTGTGCCTCGGGCACCTCTCTCTCCATCCAGGCCAGGCAGGTCATTTTCCTTTTATCAGAAAGGAGGATAGGTCATGACATTTTAGTGCATGTTGACACCACTGCTAATAAAAGCAAGATAAGAAGTCGTTGGCCTTAAGGTGCCTTAACCTGTACCTTGCCTAAAACAGCTATTTCCCAGCTCCTCCTCTGGAGCTGGAACCAGGAAGTGATCTGACACCACATGGCCTTAACCACACAGATGTCAACCAGGTATCCGGAGAGCCGCGAAGCGCGCAGGAGGGACCCTAACTCAGGAGGTTACTCCTCTCTCATTTAGGCTAGCAAGATGGTTCCTTTAAGAAAGCAACAGTGAATCAGGATACTTACTTCTCAAATAAAAAAGCAGAGGCAGGAACAAGATCCATTCTGAATCACTTGTCTGCAAATAGTACTAGTGAACTTAGAGGTCTACTAATCCGTAGCTTTCAAACTTTTTATGTTTTGAACCATTAATTTGAAAGAAATCTTACCCCAAAGTATAAACATAAAAAATTCATAAAAAGAGGCCAAGCTCTTCACAGGCCTCCACCTCCTGCAGCAGAGTCCGAGGAGTGCTCAGGACACAGTCTGCAAATCAGTGCATCAGAGCCTACACACCTTTGGAACAGGGTAAAACTTGATATTTTGTTGTTTGTTCTTTCATTCTCTCTCTTCTTTTTTCTTCTCTTAATAGCCATACTGCACTCTCCTCTAGATCACCTCTTAAATTTAAAACCCCCAATGAGATTCCCCAATTCACTTGTAGGTAATCTAAGAAACGCACTAGACACAAAAAAGATACCTTTTACAGCCTGTCTTGACAGTAATTTATATACCTTTTCCAGAAGATAATTTGGTAATATGCAACAAAAGGCATTAAAAAATAGTCCTATCTTTTGAACGAATTGTTCTATTTCTAGGAATTTATTCATTAAAAGATAAATAAATAATGCACATAAAGACGTCTGAACAAACACAGCATTATTTATGCTAATAAAACTAAATGAAATAAGCCAAATGGTCAACAATAAGGAACTGTTTAATTAATTATTAGACCCATATGATGGGTCTGCCATGCTTTGGCATTAAAATGCTTCTAATATAATAAAAAAATGCAAAAATTCGTGACAACTCTTTACAATGTCATCTGGAAAATGTAAAGTTAAATGGATGGATTCGATAAATTATAAAATTTACTTATTGATTGAATTGGATACTAAATTTAGTACTATCTGCCTTGGCAAAAGACACATAGCATGTTGGATTATTAAAAAAAGCAACATAAAAATTTATCTGGAGCTAACTTACTCACTGACACTATACACTAGTATTACTGTAATTAGTAGGAAATGAATATAATATTGTTTTCTAATGTGTCCATGCTCCACCCTCCTTTCCCTTTAATATGATGTTGGTTATTTGAGGTAGGACTGAGGGAAGAAATCTCACTAACAATAATGGGATATTTGGACCTAAGATGTCTTCGAAAGGCATATATCCACTCTGATCACATATAAACTCCATGATAAAACTGTCCCTAAATATTTCTGTAGATTACTCCACAACAGATGACAGTTTACTGAGTGTCTGTTTTGTTCCAGACACTATGCCAGATACTGAAAATACAAGAAGTGAATGAAAACACAGCCCTTGCCCTTGAGGAGCTCAAAGACTAGTCATCTAAATGGACAAAAGGTATAGAGAGGTCAAAGCTAAGAAGTATATGAAACACTGAGGGTGGCAGAATCAGAGAAGTCTCAGAAGAGGGAGGTGGCATTCGAGGAAACTGTTGAAAGAAACCTCATTTTCTCATCTTCTAGGTGCCATGAGGTCAGAGAAGAGTCCAGGGAGAGAAAGGCATATGTCAAGGCACAGAGGCCTAGTATGTTCAGGGAGGTGTCGTGTTCTTCCAGTTCTTACAGCAGGGGTATCAGGTGTGAAGTTGTAGGGGGAGAGGGTGGGAGCCAGGGGTCAGGCCCAGATAATGAAGGAGGCTGAAACAACAGGGACCTCATATGGCAAGCCCAGCCCAAGGGCCTGAATTTTTAACATGTAGCCAGTGGCAAATCTCTGAGAAACTGTAAATAGTAGAGTGCTGTGGCCACTTTACATGTCTAAAGATGGCAAGGAACTACCGCAGGCTAGTAGCCTAAGGAAACAAAAAAGGCGTGAACACAGGAGTGACAGGAAGATGAAGACAGGAAAGCAAGTAAGTAAAGGGAAGGGAAAGGAAGGAAGGGAGGGGAGGGGAGGGGAGGGGAAGGGAGGGAAGGAGGGAGGGAGGGAGGGAGGGAAGGAGGGAGGGAGGGAGGGAAGGAGGGAGGGAGGGAGGGAGGGAGGGAGGGAGGGAAGGAGGGAGGGAGGGAGGGAGGAAGACATTAGGACAGAGGCCAAAACTTGGTGACCAACTGGCTGAAGAGCAGGAGAGAGAAGTGCGGCCCCCTTTTATCTGGAAGCCCCTCCCCCATCTTCCCAGGGCCGTCTCACTCCCCAGGTCAGTTCTCAGCTGAAAGACCCCTCCACTGAGAGCTCTTCCCCGACAACCCAAACCTGCTTTATTTTTCTTCACAGCATATAGAAGTACCAAAAAAAATAGTTATTTGCTTACTTATTTTCTGTCTCTCCCTGCAGAATCTGAGCTCCATGAAGGCAGGCACATCCGGTCTGTTTGGTTCATGGCTGTGTTCCGGAACTGAGAACACGGCCCAGCACACAGGTAGAGCTCAAAAAATATTTGTGGAGTGAGAGAAGGCGGGAAGGAGGGAGAAGGCAGGCAGGCCACTCAGATCTGTGACTTGAGTGCTTGACTAAAATGTGATACTATGAACTAAAATCAGTAATGTGGGGTGGAAAGAGCTGAAACACAAAGATTGACTGTCCTGAGTTCTAGAGTACGTTATCTGCCCAAGCATTGCCTTAGGACTATTTAATAAATCTTCCCTGCTAACAAAAGGACAAAAAGGAAATCAGGAAGTACCTACGGTGGGGGGGGGGGGGTCTCAGAGTACTGCACAAAAGCAAGTACTTTTCACACAGAATCTCCTTTCATCCTCACCAGACATTAGTACCCCCATCTCTGCACATGAACAAACTGAGACTAAAGGGTTAACTTACTTATCCAAGGTGACACAGTTGGATATGGCAGAAGCAAAATTAGAATTCCCACCCCATTCACTACACAACGCTACTCTAGAAGCAAACCAAGTTTAGTTACCAGAATTTTTCATATACGTTAAGGATATTGTTAGGCTTTCCCTCATCCTTCTCCACTTTAGGATGCTTTTTAATTCAGAGTCTCAGATTTGTAAGAAAAGATGGCTTTCACCGCCATATTTTTTTCTATCTAAGAAACACCTTGCCTAAGACTGACCTCTGAAGTTTCTAAGACTTGGTCACAGACAATTAAATTCTTGTGTTTGAACTTCTTTACCATGACGAGAAAAAAAAAAAGTCTTATCCTCCCTTCATAATTTATTTTAAATTTCAATTCCTGCTTTACAAATCATACCAACTGACCCAAAATTACATAAACACGTAAACGTTTCATCCTGTCAGCTAACCCCAGGTACCACTGGGCTAGCATCCACTCCCTTAAACCAATGGCCAAAAGCTGATAGAACATGCAAGACAAGTCTGAGAGTTTAACTGGCAGAGCTGTTCAGATCCACATTGTGCTATTATATGAAACTCAGACCACAGGAGACAACAGTTCACTATTTTTACGGTGGCCCACAGATTCAACCTCTTGGCCCTGTGAAAGTCATCTGAATATATTTAACCAAAAGAAAACTGAA
This sequence comes from Pseudorca crassidens, assembly GCF_039906515.1. Lineage (NCBI taxonomy): Eukaryota > Metazoa > Chordata > Mammalia > Artiodactyla > Delphinidae > Pseudorca > Pseudorca crassidens. Next base: position 31,895,471 of record NC_090315.1, on the reverse strand, counting down.
AAGAGGAAGAGAGAGAGAGAGAGAGAAAAGAAGAGGGAAAAACTTCCGATCTTCTGATTGCAGATATATTCAGCACTCTGATTTTTTATGCACATTTGATCATGCTGTTGACAGCTTTGGAAGTTAAGTAAAATGGACTGCTGCACAGAGGTTTCAAACCTTGAAGGAAACCAATGGCAGGCTCCTTTTGACAGTCAAATAATGACAAGCACGTTGCAGGCCAATGCCCGTCATTCACCAACATCTCCAACCTGCTCCAACCGCTGCACAGCGACTAAGTGGAGGGTCAGAGGTTAAGCTCCAAGAAGCCAGCAATGAAGGGCAACTGTCATGCACCACTGCCTGTTGTGAAGCAGCAAGGAGTGACTGTCTCCTCCGGAACATGCAAAACGGTCTCATTCTGTCCAGGCAGAGACACATCTGAAGGTCCTAAATGAGACCACTGCCAATTCATGAAGCTCTAAACTGACAGTATGCCATTCAAGCTGTCTCCGATTTGACTTTTTTTTCCCTATTTCAAATCACAAATGCATGTAAAGTATACAGTTAAGCATAACTCTTCAGCCATGGTTTTAAGCATGCTAGGCTTTTAGACACCGATGTAGTCTCAGACACATACACATTCTCAGAGCCTATAAAAAGGAAAGAAAATGCAAAATTAATTTATTCTTCTTTAGGTAGTTTCTAATAAAGTATATCATTCAAAATGGCACAGAAGAACCCAGGTGCCAGTTTTCTAGTTAAGTTCCTAAGTGTCTACAAAAGAAAATAATCTTAAAAAGGAACTATTTCATCTTAATATCATATTACTATGAGAGCATAAGAATGTAACTGTATAGAGAGAGAATTTTATTTAATGAAAGCAATATAATTTTAAGTACACAGTAACTTATCAAAACATTTTATAATTTTTTGAGTTTGTTCCAAGAATATAGTTCACAAATGATTCAGAGTTTAGCACACAACACAAATACATCCTTCTACAATTCTAAGTTTGAGATCTTATTGCTTTTTTATACAGTGGAATTATGTGACTCCACTCAAATGTGTGTGTTAACACATATTAACAAAGAGATTTCTCCTTTATCTTTATTGAGTAAAAAGAAATATCTCGTCTTATTCAGAAGCCAGAGGACTGTCACTAAAAGTGACTGGCTAGGATCAAGAATTAAGTTAAACAGGTCTTCTTACACCCTTTTCACCAACAGTAGGATTTCTATCCACAAATAGAGCCATAAGTGGCCCTCATCAGAGACAGCCTTAGAGGTATGAACTTGAAAATGAACCTTCTATGAAGGTGTTGGTCTACACCAACTGCAGCACTAAAGTCAGTCTTTAAGCCCTGATCACTATCACCCACCCTTCCTTAATGAAGCCTGGGGACAGGAGATAACCTATCAACTCTAAAGAACAAAGCGTACAAAGACACCCCAATATTAAAGCTTGTACAGACAGAGGTCAACTAATTACCCTCTGCTCTATAGCAACAAGAACATACCTAGTCTCTAATGCAGAGCTGCAGAGAACCAAGTGTAAGTCATTTTAAGTACTATATGAGCATGTACCAACCTTCCACTCCCAGACAAAACCAGAAATCACGGTGTATAAACTTAAATTACCGTATATAGCTCTGATTGAGAAAAATATTTCAAGCCACAATTACCTATCATTGTTCAAAATAAAGCAGCCAAGTGAACATTCTGCAATACAAGAGACTTGATAAGAATTTGAACATGAGCTGGCTTTTCTTTCCTGAGGGATAATTTTAGTGGGAAAATCCCTTACTTAGTACTCAGGCATGTATGATACACAAAATCACAAAGACTAAAATTCAGAGACAGGAACTTCTTTCCCCATATCCTTTTATTTTAGACCTGGGTTGCAAATCTCCAACTCTAACGTGAACTGATACAGGACACATAAAAGGAAATACTCCTTTAGGTTCTCCAGAGTCAACTAATGGCACTCATATTCTTAAGGGATAATAAAGAACAAAAATTTAAATGGCTTCAAAAACAGATTAGCAGCTTAACCAGCCACAGATTCACAATGAGTAACAAAGGTAAACTAAGAATTTAGGAGAGGCAGATCCTTGAGCAGATCCCAAGAAAAACTTTACATGGATAAGTCCAATGCTCAAATTATTACAATATCAGCAAAGTCAATACTTTAGGAAAAAGAGGGTGTGATACCTGAATCTGTCATTGTCAACCCCAGATTCAGAGGGCTAGGCTAAATTCCCTCCTCAGGCTTTCCTGCTCTGTGATGTTGAATGAAGGCGTCCCCACTTTCATGCAGATGACACACAGGATATCGACCTCTGGTCCGTCATTTATTTCCCCCCTTCAAATATCTTATGGGGGGAGGGCAAGTAATGGCAGTTGGTAGGGGTAAGGCAGGCACACACATTCTGGGTTTAATAAAGGGGAGCATGACAGTCTTTCACAAACATTCAAGAAGAAGGATTCGCCCTCATATCCAATCTCTCTAGCCCAGGACATAGTAGATACTCAATAAATGTCTAAGGAATGCATGAATAAATGAATTCCTCAAGACCCTTTGTCAAACTTTCTACTGGGTTGATGAACAAAGGAATACATCAAAATGGCATTTTCTTGGAAAGAAATACATTTGATTCATATCCCCAAAAGATGAGGATGACAACTGCTCGCTCGGTACCACTTTCTCCATTCACTCCCTATTATCCTCCCCCACCTTTCCACATATCCCAAAGTCCAATATCTAAAAGGTTCTTTCATACATACAATAAGATTCAGCAAGATTCAAAAAAAATATTGAACAACAAGGTCCCACTGTATAGCACAGGGAACTATATACTCAATGTCCTGGAATAAACCATAATGGAAAAGAATATTAAAAAAGAATATATATATGTGTATAACTGAGTCACTTTGCTACACAGCAGAAATTAACACAACATTGTAAATCAACTATACTTCAATAAAAAAAAATTTTTTTTAATGTTGCTGGATTCAGCAACATTCACAAGCAGTCAAATTAGTGACTCCTACTATTTCAAAGTTCCACAGATCAGTGAAGGTGAGCACACCTCCCAGAAGTAGGATGAAGGCCGAAGAATGTGGCCTCAACGGCAGTATCCTGGTATTTCTTCCAAGTGCAGATAGCAGCCGATGAGAGTCCCGTTAGACCTAGACCAAGGTTACTCTCCCTCCTCTTACTATGTGCCTTTCTTGTTAGGTCCTCAGTGATATCGTGACACACCATTTAGTTTTACCTTCCTTTTATAAATGAAAGCAAAAACCTATATACTTAAAGCTCAAATAATTTTAGAAACATTGTTACATGCGGGGGGGAGGGGAGGGAATATTCAACTAAATGGAGGGACTGCTTTCTCTATGTCTGATTCTGTAAGGCGAGATGCTTCACTGAAGAGCCTAAGTGCTGTGAGGTCCTTGGTTTAGAAGATGAGTTAACCCAAGCTGGCGTCCTGCTTTCCTCCTTTCGGCTGAACAACAGCCAGACACACACACTTGACCATATTCATTGTACACTGAACTATAATCTGCAAAGAGTGCCAGTTGCCTCTGGGTCATGAAACAGTACTAAAAACTTTATAATCATTCATTGATTTAGTTTTCAGCATACTATATCATTTGAATCCAACGGGAGCATAAAGAGCTATTTGTGAGGTCAACCACGGTACAGACAGATGCTGACATGCTATTGATGGCAAGGTGGAAAGAAATTGCTAAATACAGCAGATCAATACCTCGTTTCACTGTTACAGCTTTCTGCAGACATAAAATATATATCTTTACAGCTGAAAAAATAATAATAATGAAAGTGGGAGATAAATGTTTCCCTCAAGGTAAACTATTTGATTAGCTAAGGGCAAAGGTGACAGCAGCACTTACACTAAAGTAACTTTATAGTCTTAAATAAAAACAGGAGGAAGAGCAGTAGATGAAATGGCAAAATGCATCGGGACACATAGGTGGTTCGGATATAACTCTTTTAAAAAAACAACAGTGATAGGTAAAGGGCCACCAAACTCTTAAGATTTTCCTACAGTCCACAAATACAATTCCCTGAGATCTATTCTGTCATGTGGTTTTACACAAAACGTTTCTAAACAAAATATTTTCTATTGTTGATAGAGAACAAATCGAGAGGTGAAAATAAATAAATGCTCTGTAAAGTTAAAAAAACAAACAACTTCACCTTCCAGTCCATACACGCTTCCATTTGACCAGAAATGTTGAATGCCAACTATCTTTAGTACCTTGTGAGATACATAAAACAGATTTATACCATGGTTCTTGGCCAGAGGGAGCTTATAATCTCCCTAGGAAAAAGATAATTACATAAAACACTAATAGATACAATTAATAATAAAATGCCAAATTTAACATGACCAAATGCCAAGACGTCGGGTACCATACACCAGCAAGTGTACCACACACCAGCAAGTGTACCACACACCAGCAAGTGTACCACAGGCATACCTACTGTTGTTACCATACATTTTGAAATAGCAAATAAGGTCAGGAAAGGAAGAGATGAAGAGATTAATCCTCAAAAGCATCATGAACCAGGGGGAACTGGAGACAATTCCTCAGGCATGGGAGGATCTAATACATCATCATCAAATTAGTTTTTAGTGCTCCGACATGAAACTTTTTTTGTAAATCCTCAGAGTTTGAGCTTACAAACAACCAAACAGAATCTGCCATCAATTATTTGACATATAAAGTCTCACAGGAATCTTTAAAAGTAGCCTAAAGGGTATCTGTGTTTTTAAAGTTATATGAACTTTATCCAGCTGCAATGAACTGTTAAAAAAAAGGGGGCCGTGGAGGGCATAGTAGGAGTACTATATGCTCACATGCTGCACTAGAAGTCATGATAAAAATTTCAGTGGTTACACGAAACCCTTCAGTGAGTGCTATTTTTAAAGAAAATATTTAACAATTACACAGAAAAATACTACCACTCTGCATTTGGATGGCATTTAGCAATTTAAAAGCAACCTGTTAATCTAAGACTGACTTATCAGCTGGCATTCATTTCCTCAAAGAACATGTAAAGACTATTTTTTTTATTGAGGTATAGTTGATTTACAATGTTTCAGGTGTACAGCGATGTGATTCAGTTACACATATATATGTAATATATATTCTTTTTCAGATTCTTTTCCATTATAGGCTATTAAATATATGGAATATATTGCTATACAGTAGGTCCTTGTTGTTTATCTATTTTATATATAGATAAAATTTACTATATAATTTATCCCTCCCTTCCCCCTCTTTCCCCTTTGGCAACCATAAATTTGTTTTCTATGTCTGTGAGTCTATTTCTCTTTTGTAAATAAGTTCTTTTGCATCATTTTTTTTAGATTCCACATATAAGTGATATCATATGATATTTGTCTTTCTCTTTCTGACTTACTTCACTTTTTTTTAATTGAAGTATAAGTTGATTTACAATGATAAAGTCTTAAGTAAAAGAGACGGTGACACAATATCACCCCTCCATAGCAATAAACAAAATAAGTTAAAAATAAATCTCAATGCAAGGGAAGCAATGAAATTGTAATGTAACAGTAACTGAAAGGGAAGGAATAATCATACACTTATTCTTCCGTCAAATAAGAACGTTTTTAAAACAACTGCTCTCAGACTTATGAAAAGGGAAAAGAATTTTTACCAATTTTATAATTTGTTATCAATGTATTTAGATTACACTAGCTTTTTAGTCTATATTCTGGGAAGAAAGTATGTCTGCAGCTTTCTTCTGCAGAGGAAATAGGACTGTACCAAAAAGTTGATGTCCTCAAACAATGCACATCCATTTCACTAACTGTGTGTTGATTCAACTGTCTAGGTCACTCCAATAAACTAGAAGCTTTTTGTTTCACAGTAAACTAGAAATTCCATGGTTGGGTACAGGGCTCCTAGGTCTTCGCAAACTTAAGGATCACTCGGTAATGAGCAGTTGAAAAGTGAGCCTAAGAAAACATTCAATCAACGAATATTAACTCTAAATTTGCCAACAAAGTTCTGTGGTAGATATTTCAGAGGACACTATATATATTTTATACAATATATATAATGCACATACATATTTTTTAAGAGTTTCTGCTCCAAAAAACTTGATAATTTCTCTGTTGGGAAGTGGGGCTGGTAGAGTGGTAGGTAAGACAAGAATACTAAAAGCCTTTTATTTTAAATCATATTTACATCTGTATAACTTTCATGTTCAAAGTTCTTTTACATTCATTATTGTTTGACAACTCAGATGAAGCAGAGAGGGGAGAGGATGATCATCCCCATTTTAAAGATGAGGAAACATCACAGAGATTGAGGGACTCATACCAGGTAATGAATGTCTAGTAAGTGACAGATGTTAAGACCAGAAGTTTAGCCTCCTAACTACCAGTGAAGTGGTCCTTCCACTTTAGCAGCTACTACCTCATGTAAAGAGCTACTGAAGTCTGCACAACGCAATGAACAGTTTGGGACTTGGTTAATTCCTGTGGTGGGGGGGGAAGGAGAGAATGGGAGAGGTTGATATTCATTCAAGAAACGTTATTTAGGGAGTGTTGTGTTCAAGACTTTACATGTACTACAGTACAAAGATAAATACAATGTAGTCTGTAAAACTAAGGAGAGGAGAAAGAGATTAATAAAAAATCAGTACAACAGTGAATAAGTGCTACAAAAACATGCATAAATTGCTATAGAAACACAGAAAATTATTTTTAAGATTCTGAAGTGCTTTACATATTAAAAAAGAATGAAAATAAATGAACTAAATATTCCTCTCAAGAATTTAGTAAAATAAAAACAAAAAGTTTGAGAAAAGCATAAGGAAGGAAACACGAAAGAGGCAGAGATAAATAAATTAGCATAAACAAATTCAAGAGCTAGTTTTAAAACAGACAAATATAATCAATTTTTGAAGAGAATATATGTGTACAGAAAGTTATAATTAAAAAGGAGATATAAAATGAATATGGAATTTTTAAACTATGAAACTATGCTCAACTCTGTCTTAGTAAACCAGAGAATGTTATGTTGAATACCATGCCAATAAATTTGAAACCTCAATTTCTGAGAAAACATAATGACCAAAATTTACTCAAAAAGAAAACTAAATAGGCCATTAACTAGAAAAGATATTGAAAAAGTTATCCAAAACTTATCTTCCCCAACATCACATGATGCGTTTTACAAGTTAATTTAGTTCAAACTTCCAGGGACAAATAATGCTGGTGTTCTGTGAATGGCTCTAGAGCACAGCAGGAAAATGGTGCAATTCATTTTATGACACAGGCTTAACTATGCATCAAAACTTAACAAAACAAACCACAAAAAGGAATATTTCTCAACATTTTTACCCATTTTACCTCCCTCTACGTTAGCCAAAAGAGCTTTATTAAGTTTCACTAACTCTAGTATGAATAATGACCTTAACATGTATATTAAATATGCCTCACTGAAGATTCTGATATTCCCCCTAGGGGTACCACCTTCCAGCTTCCTTGGTAATCACTGCTACAGACCCATCTTACTTTCCTAATTGAAATACAAAAAGGTTGAATTCAGTAGTATGCTAAAAGGCCAATATAATGTGACCAAGTAGGATTTATCACAAGGAACCAATATTGGAAACAATATTAAGAGATTATATCTTATCCATAGAAGTAAAGACATTACCATCTAAATAGATGTCAAAAAATTATTCAATAAAAATTCAACCTCAGTCCTTAGGGGGAAAAAAATAAACTAAAAATCAAAGATTATTGCCAACAACTATCATTATACTTAATACTAGAATCCCAAAGCATCACTATTAAAGGCATGACTATGTGCTATAGCCACTAGAGGTTCCAGACAACGTAATAACACAAGAGAAAAAAAGGAGAGGAGAGTATAATTACTGAAAGGGGGGAAACCAAGTTATATTTGCAAATGATTAAATTATCTACCTACTATACATCTAGAAAACCCAAGAAAATCAACCAAAAAAAAAAAAAAGTTAGAATGATAAGGATGCATTCTATATTGTGGCCAATTATAAAAATAGCATACAAGAAAAGCTTTCTCAAGTACTACTTAGAAAATATAATTTCAAAATATCCCATTTGCAATAGTAACCAAAAATAGTACTCCAATATGTAAAATACCCAGGAGTAAACCCAGAAGGTAATAAATAGTACCTACTTGAATAAAATTACAAAACTTTCTGAGGATCATAAAAGAAAGCCTAAATAAATGTAAAGACAGATAACACTGTTAAATAAGAAAATTTATTTACCATAAGTATTTCAGTTCTTTCCAAATTACACTCTAAATTTAATGCAATAACAATTAAAATACCAAAGGGTTGGTGGAATATACAGGAGACCTTGAAAAAGTGATTTTTAACTTTCTCTGTAAAAAAATTTTAAGTTGCCTTCTCAGTGCAAGAGTCAAGGAACTTCCAAAGCAAAGAATAATCATGGGGGCCTTGTACTGTCAGATACTGAAAGGTATCATAAAACTCTGGTAATTAAAATGGTGTGTCAGAATAACGGACAAAACAAAGGAAACAATAAAAAGCAGATCTGAGTATTTTGGCATTCAATCTAGTAAATAAATGCAGTGGGGATAACTGGTTAATCATTTAGGAGGAATCAGACATCTCTCCCATATCATACACCAACTAAATTCTAGATGCATTACAAGAATTATACAAAAAAAATAAAAATGTAAAATTATTAGAAGGACGTATAAGCGACCGTTAACCTGAATAACAAAAATACGAAAGTAAAAGGCAGGCAATAAACAAACAAGGAAAAATATTTCCAGCACATGATTAACAAATGATAATATCCCTAATCTATAAAGTGTTCTTACAAATCAATAAGAAAAGACATACATTAGCAAAATGAATGAAGGCTATATAAATAAACAAATCACAAAAGAACTATATCTGGCCAATAATCACAACAGGAGTAAATTCAACCATACAGTACTTAGTAATTAAGAAAATACAAAATAGTTCTACAATGAGCTCCTACTCATCTCTCCCAAATTGGCAAATATTTTTATCTTATGACAGTTCCCAGTGTTGGAGAGGATGTACCAAATATGCATTCTCATGCACTGCTTGTTAGAGTGGAAACCGGCATCACCCCTCTGGGTGGCAATCTGACAATATAAGCCAAAAATCTTTACAAATGTTAACTCGACAATTCACCTTCCTTTAATTTACCCTACAGAAAATACCAGAGATTTGCGCAGAGATTTATGTGCAAGAATGGTCACTGAAGGATAATTTATAATAGCAGGAAGAAAATCCATATGATGAAATACTATAATTGTAATGACATGGAAAAATATTCACAATATACTGGATACTGGTAAGTGAAAAAGACCAGAATACAAAATATATACATTATGATTCCAATTTTTGTTTAAAATATCTCTTGTATAAATATGTATCATAAATATATTTTAGATAAAATTAGGATCATACTGCACATATTGTATGTATGACAGGCATAATAATAATATTATAAGAAATATACCAATACAGTAAGTTACACAGTGGTTATCTCTAAAGGATTATAGGAGACTTTTTTTTTTCCCTGCTTGGTATTTTTCCATATTTTTAAATTTTTCTAAAATAACAAATTATGTAATCAGGAAAAAATAGTATTCTAAATAAAAAATGCTTCACCATCTTATATGCCACACATATTATGGTCATACATTTACCAAGTTGCCTTTCATAAGCCACATGTGGAAAATAATTTCATTACCTACAGTCACATTCACGGTAATAATAGCTAATGCTTATATACATAGCACTTATATATGCCCATCACTATTCTAAATGCTTTACATATATTAAACCATTTAATGCTCACAACTATTATTATCCCCATTTTACAGATGAAGATTGAGGCTCAAGAAGATTAGGTGACTTACCCAAGATTGCCCAGCTAATAAGGAAAGCTAGGGGAAAAACAAGGCAGACTGGCCAAAATCCATGCTCTTAACCAGGACAGGTTACTGTCTCTCTTGATCAACTATACTCTAAAGCAACAAGACTGACTTATAATATAATGCCAGAACATAAGCAATCAAATAAGCACTATCCCCTTTAAAGTCGTCTCCATGGGAAACTCTATACATATCCAAAGATGCGGTCACTGAGCATAACATTTTTGGAAAGCCTTCTTTTGACTGTCCCCAGAGGGCAGTAAACAAGTCTCCTGAAAGATGAGATTTCTTTCAAACAGCTGGGAATCATTCAGATGCAAGTCTTAAAGTGTGATTAAACTGTTTAATTCTGCTTTTGGTAACACAGCAAGAAAAATCGATTAGCTGATTTTGCTATTGTGCCCATAACTCATATCTGCTCCCAGGAACTACATTCACAAGTGGATTTTAACATTTACAATACTACATTATTGTAATTATTTGTTCACGTGCCTATCTTCCAACTGAGCTAAGGTCCTCAATGGCAAAGACTGTCTCTTTTTCATCCTTGAATCTCCAGCCCCTAACACAATTCCTGGCAAAGAAAGTCCTCATTAAGAATTTCTGAGGGTTTCCCTAGTGGCGCAGTGGTTGAGAGTCCACCTGCCGACGCAGGGGACACAGGTTCGTGCCCCGGTCCGGGAAGATCTCACATGCTGCAGAGCGGCTGGGCCCCGTGAGCCATGGACGCTGAGCCTGCACGTCCAGAGCCTGTGCTCCACAACGGGAAAGGCCACGACAGTGAGAGGCCCACGTACCGCAAAAAAAAAAGAATTTCTGAATGAACTCTATGAAGAATGCCACACAAATGCTTTGAGCAATGACAATATATTCGAGAAAATAAAAATACTGCCAGGAGGGCATCAGTCTGTGTACAAATAAATATATATGTACATGAAGACTATAATGAATAAAAAAATGAAAGTTTTAAGGAGTAACTCCTAAAATTCTGAATATCAAGGAAGACAGAACTCAGTTTTAACAGGTCTTCTTATAATAAAATAATATCTAGCTATAGCCATGTCTCACAAAACACAATGGGGGGGTGGAGTAGCTATGCCTCATTGTCTAAAAGGCAATCCACTGAACTAAGGAGGCAGAAATAACCATAAACTTTCTCAGATAAAGATGCAAAAACACATCTGCTACACAGCAGACACCAGGATGCATCCTGCCTATGGGTTCAATCGACAAAGCACAACCTGGTGCCTGAAGTGTAAATCCAAGAAGCTTCCATCCCTGCTACTTATTGACATTTTGCTACCTGCAAATTTCTAATGTGTGCAAGATGGGCTTATTTTTATTTACAGCACAAACCACAGACCGAATGTAAAACAAGATGCTTAATAAATCCAGAAGAACGTAAAACACCAGCATAACTCAGACAGCAAGACAGACACTCACTCCTTAATTAAGTGGGTGATGTTCTGTTTAAAACAAAAAGACAACCCTGGGCTAGAGCTAAGATTAAGCACTCGGTGTTGCGGGGAAACGGCAACCATTTCCAGGGCAGAGGCTTTAAATCATGAAAAATAAACCATCTGATAGTCTGTATTCAATAGTAAGTAGGCAGTCGGGACACAGACTGATTTGGATTAACACATTTTCAGTTATAACGAGTAATTTTACAGAGGATTAGTATCTTGATGGGCTGATCAATACGAGGCACCGCTGCTATTACAGATGAAAAGAAAATTGCCCCTCTGGTAATAAAGTGTGCGTGTCTTCGTTCCCCTTCATTTGCTGAGTCCATTACTGTAATGGTTCCAGCATTAACAGCTGGGGCAATTTAAGCAGCAGGGGTCTGATAAATTTAAAAGCTGGGCACCCTGGCTGCCCATCCTTTCCTTTCCGGGCTGCACATGCAACTCCTCTGCCTGGCTGGTTCCAACGCCAGGATCAGGTTTTATGAGAACAGTGACTACGATTTCCCAATTATTTGTATCATTTATAGTGTTCCCAGCCAATCATGTGACTGAAACAAAAATTGCTCGCAGCATATTGGCTGCTGAGTCGGCAAAAAATGGCACGCTATTTACCTAAATAACAAGATTGACATGACAACAGGCTGGAGCCCACGGTAACTGTAATGTCTGCATTCATTTGCCTGGTGCTATTTTCAAGCAAAAAAAAAAAAAGAAGAAAAAAGAAAAGCAGAACATTCGTGCTGACAGAAAAAAATATATCATCAGCAAAATTTTCCATCTCTGTTTTCAAAAAATGGCAAACTGGGAAACAGTGAGATAAAGGACTGCTGTACATGGAAAGAGAAAATCCATATTAATGCAGCCTTGAGACTTTAATCATGCCCAATTCAGCAGAGTGAGTTAAGGCTGCCACATCAGCCCATTTTATATTATTACTGGAGATATGCTGGCCCTTGAGGCTCAGCCTTGAATGATCCAGTCGCTAAATGAAGGTGACAAAGGGCAGACTTAGGGCTAATGCAGAAATCAGAGCTCTGAATTTTCTGATCACAAACAGTTATGAAAACACTCACGCACTGGCAACAAAATCTCCTCCTCAGACCGGATGCAACATAATTTGGCCCTTCAAACTGAGTTTTCTATGTGGTTTCTACCAGATGTAAAGGTCTCAACCTAGACCCTTATCCACAGAGTGGTTCTTTAACATAAAGGAAGGCACGTCACTTCACAGGCAGGTCCTTTCCCAAACTACAGGGCAAATACATGATGGGCATGGCAACAGGACAGATGCTTGTAGCATAAACAAAAATGCAAGCCTATATAGGCTTTCAAACCTATGCTCAAGGTTCAGCTTTCAAACACGTGCTGGTCTTGCAGAGAAACACAACGCCAAGGGCAAATGTTTGGAGACAAGTTCCTAGCAATGTACATCTTAATCTCCTGAACATGTCCTGACCCAACCCAACAGTCCCCCAGATTCTTCCCAGCTTACACTAGAAAATCAGCTAGCGAGACAATTTTGTAAGATAATCCAAAATCAGTTTGTAACCAAAGGTTAATAAGTGAATGAGGTTAGCAGAACTCTAAATTCATCTTCTCCAAACTGTGCCTTTTTCTTGAGGTTCCAAAAGTACCATCTCAACTATAAAGTTCTTTTCTTCGAGACGTTAGAAAGTCACACTTTAAAAATAACTTTAGGGGCTTCCCTGGTGGCGCAGTTTTTGGGAGTCTGCCTGCCGATGCAGGGGTTCATGCCCCGGTCCAGGAGGATCTCACATGGCGCAGAGTGGCTGGGCCCGTGAGCCATGGCTGCTGAGCCTGTGCGTCCGGAGCCTGTGCTCCGCAACGGGAGAGGCCACAGCTGTGAGAGGCCCGTGTACCGCAAAAAAAAAAAAAAAAAAAAACTTTAATCAAGAAATCTACCATAATAAACTAACCACAACAAAATACACTAAACCTGGAAGGTAAACTAGCATTTAAAATTTGAAAGAGAATACTAGAAAACAACTGTTGAGAGTTGCATGTGCTGAAGAGTCTTGTTTCTCAAAATTAATACCTATGTTTATGGTATGTTCAGTAATTTTGAAGTTCGTAAGTATTTAACCATTTTCCCTTATTTCTTTCAGGTTCTGGTTCCCTCTCTCACTGGTAGAAAGCCTAACAACCAATAACAGGCAATGCTCTTGGGAATCCATTCATTCATTTGATAAATATTTATGGAATACTTACTATGTGCCTGGCACCATGTTAAGTACAAGGGATAGAATAGTGATAACAAAACTAAAAAGACACGGTCTCTAACTTTCTTTTAACTTTTCTTGACGCTTGCAGTCTAAGTGCCAGAACAGGTATTGCTAAACTCAGCCATAACAAATCCAATCAGCAGCCAAGGAGCCATTATGATAATTACTAAGGGTCACATGTAACATGCATCAGACTGCTGAGGCTCTCGACCATTCGCTCTTCATTCAAAAGATACTTATGGGCTTCCCTGGTGGCGCAGTGGTTGAGAGTCTGCCTGCCGATGCAGAGAACGCGGGTTCGTGCCCCGGTCTGGGAAGATCCCACATGCCGCGGAGCGGCTGGGCCCGTGAGCCATGGCCACTGAGCCTGCGCGTCCGGAGCCTGTGCTCCGCAACGGCAGAGGCCACAGCAGTGAGAGGCTCGCGTACCGCAAAACAACAAAAAAAGATACTTATACATTTCCTTTATGTGCAAGACCCTCTACCAGGTACACTGGAAAGATCGAAGGATGAATCAGACACCAATGCACTGTCTTCAAAGAAGTTAATGATTGTTGAAAGTGTATTAAGACTTTTTTTCCAATGACAAGATTTAGTTTTCAAAACCAACACTAAGATTAAGAATGTTAAAAAGCAGACCTGTATACACCTGAAACCATCACAACCTTGTGAATCAATTATAGTTGAATAAAAAAAAAGAAAATAAAGAAAAAGACCTGGAAATAATAGAAAGTAATAAGAACTCACTGTGACTCAATGGTTTAACTACTCAAGGAAGGTATTTAAAGTGGTTTCAAAACTATGAGCAAATAAAACTAACCTTTCTTCTACCTAGAGAAGGCAATCAAAACTATTAAATGATGATTAAAGGCTGACCCATACTCTGGAAGAAAGATCAAGCAAAAGATAAAGATGGATTTGGGGGAAAAAACACAGAGTAGAATTTGTCAGGCGAAGTTTCAATTTTTTAAGTTCCTTGGTCATTGGTCCACCACCAAAAATGTCCTACATTTAGTTTCCTAAATTACCATCAGATAAACTGGTGAAATAATCCAGCATGGCCCATGAGGAAGGTAGGGGCCAAAAGAACCTTCTCAGAACTTCACTAAAGTGCCAAACTGCAAAAATAAAATAAATTGAGGTTAAAAAAGAAAAAACCCAGGGCTTCCCTGGTGGCGCAGTGGTTGAGAGTCCGCCTGCCGATGCAGGGGACACGGGTTCGTGCCCCAGTCCGGGAAGATCCCACGTGCCGCGGAGCGGCTGGGCCCGTGAGCCATGGCCGCTGAGCCTGCGCGAACGGAGCCTGTGCTCCGCAACGGGAGGGGCCCCAGCGGTGAGAGGCCCACGTACTGCAAAGAAAAGAAAAAAAAACCCAGTGGGTACATACATAAATAACAAACTTCCTTTTATTAACTTATTATATTTATAACTCATTATACCTTACAACTTAAGGTTTACCTTGTTAAATGATATTAAGACAATTATCACCAAAAATGGAAGACTTTTTAAAGGATTTTTATTTGAAACAGCAGGCTTATCTATTCTGGCTATATTCCTTCACTAATAAAAATATACATTTTTTTACCATTTTAATCACTTTATTATTAATTAAACAGATCAAGGGGTCATGTCATCAACATGACTTGTTGCCACTGATGATGTTGACCTTGATCATCTGGCTGAGGTAGTGACTGCCAGGTTTTCTCCACTGCAAAGTTAAAATGTACATTTCTCAAACAAAATTATTATGCTCCCATTAAGTATATAACCCTCTCAGTAATAAATTTAAACTGTTTCTATTCTCAATAATTTAAAAAATGATGATCTCACCCAAGCCAGCATAAGAACCTTTGACACTAGCTTGGAATTCAACATCCACATCTTTTCATTCCAGAACTAAAGAACAGTTTTAATATTTCTGAACAACCTCTAAAGGAGTCCTGGGCCTCTTGTAAGGAAATACCCTTAAAGAGATCTTAGGAAGGAATTCCATGACCCCTAGACCACGTTAAATAGATATTCCTGAGGAAGGAATTCTATGACCCCCATATCACAGTAGATCCTCCCTGCTACCATGTCCCATTCCCATGGTAAAACGCACCACTCTACTGCTGGTACTTGCTTAATTATCTATCTTCCATGGTAAGGCAGCCAGTCCCATGGGACCAAATCTGCCATATTTACCCATATGTCCCCAGTGCTGAGTACCCTACTTGGCACTTTTAACCGGGCTCCTCAACTGAACCAAGGAACACAGAAAATAGTTTGACTTATGTTCTCAATTATTCCAAGGGTGGTACATCACTAGTACCATTTGGGACGAATGGGTAAGAAGTTAGTGTGACCCCAGTAGAGAAAACCTGCCCGATTAGACACTCATATACTGTAAGTTCACAGAATGAATGGCCTGAATATAGGCTAAATATCTACCGGGATTAGACAGGTGGTAATGATAATGACAATGAGATGACGGTGATAACAACACCACAATGTTCTAGGTGCTTTACCTATATCTCAGTTCACCCTCATCAAAATCATAAATACCACCACAGTTTTACAGATGAGGAAACAGAGGTATAGAGAAGTTAAGTTGCTTAAATCAAATGACGGAGCAGGATTCTATTCCGGGATCTGCCTCTAAAGCCTCACACTCTAAACCACTCTACTGTGACTAAATGGGCAATGCTGGAGTGTGGCACAATGGAAAGTACATTCTCATCTAAAGAGGCAGCCACTGTTCAGCTCTAGTTAATGAAATGCATGCCTAGTGTTGCCAGATAGTCTAGTTTTTCAAGAAAGCCAGCCATCCAGACTTTTATGTGTAATCTCTCAACTTTTAAACATTGGAAAATAATTTGGAAACTTTCAAACACAGTTCATTTGGGCCAAATAAAACACCTTCATAGGCAGGATGAATGTGTAAGTTGTAAATCTGTGATCTCTAGTGGCCCCTATGTTTCCTTAAAAATATACATGCCAAAAATGCATACTCTGAATCTAATCATAAGGAAATATCAGACAACTAAGAATACAGGGGAACTTCCCTGGCCATCCAGTGGTTAAGACTCTGCGCTTCCACTACAGGGGGCTCGGGTTCAATCCCTCGTCGGGGAACTAAGATCCCCGTATGCAGCACGGCAAGGCAAAAAAAAAAAAAAAGAATACTGGGAAATTATACAAAACAAAATAGCCTGTACTCATCACAAAGGTCAGTGCCTTACTCATCACAAATGTCAATGTCATAAAAGACTAAGAAAGGATGAGGAACCAATTTAAAGGAGATTAAAGGAGACCAGATTGAAGGAGATTAAAACAGACCAGAGACATGACAATTAAAGGTAACGTATGACCCTGGATTGAAACCTGGACCAGAAAAAAAAAAAAAGCTATAAAAGATATTATTAGGACAATTAGCAAAATTTAAATATGGATTTTGGATTAAATAAGAGTATTTTATCAATGTTAACT
Source organism: Pseudorca crassidens (assembly GCF_039906515.1). Taxonomy (NCBI): domain Eukaryota; kingdom Metazoa; phylum Chordata; class Mammalia; order Artiodactyla; family Delphinidae; genus Pseudorca; species Pseudorca crassidens. Next base: position 31,878,317 of record NC_090315.1, on the reverse strand, counting down.
TTTTCTGAAATTGACAACTGGCTATGTTTATATATGAGAGCATCCTTGTTCTTAGGAAATACATGCTGAAGTATTTAGGGATAAAGAGGATTGATGTCTCCAATTTACTCTGTAATAGTTCATAAAAAAAATAATAATAGTTCATGTATTTATATGAAAGAGAGAGAGCTATAAAGCAAATGTAGCAAGATATAAGCAAGTTCTGAATCTGGGTGATAGGTTTGTGAGGGCTCTTTGTTCTACTCTTACAGCTCTTCTATAAATTTTAAATCATTTCAAAATAATAAATTATATCATCTAAAAAAAATGGGGGCAGCCTTATGTCAGCAAAGGGTTCTTTGGGCAACCCTCAATCAAAGCCATACCTACTCTGTCCCTGGCACAATGGCCAAACCTAATCATACTAGATTCTCACAGCAACTCACAGAAGCAGCTATTCTTGACCCCATTTTCTGGCTGGAGAAACTGAGGCACAGGGTGCCAACCCTCTGTCCAACAGCAAAAAAAATTTTAGAGGCCATGGTTCTAACTCAGCCTATCAAATACTAATCTGGACTATTCCACTACATGCCCTGTAAAAAAATTCATTTTAAAAATGCATGAAGGTCTTCCCTGGTGGCACAGTGGTTGAGAGTTCACTTGCCGATGCAGGGGACACAGGTTCGTGCCCCGGTCCAGGAATATCCCACATGCTGCGGAGCGGCTAGGCCCGTGAGCCATGGCCGCTGAGCCTGCACGTCCGGAGCCTGTGCTCCGCGACAGGAGAAGCCTCAACAGTGAGAGGCCCGCGTACCGCAAAAAAAAAAAAAAAAAAAAAAAAGCATGAATATACTTTGGTATCCTCTTATGTTTTAACACAAATTAAATAAATGTTATCATAAAAAGCTAACTATTTAATCCAACCTTTTTATTCACCCTCCAGACTTGGAAACTGTATAAAAGTCTATGACATAAGCAATCAAAAGAAAAAATATATTCTAACTTATTTCAAAGAGAAAAGGAAAACCAAAAGCAATTACCCATTATAGGAGTAAGAAGTTTAATTTAAAAAGCAAACAGGAGGAACTTCACTGGTGGCACAGTGGTTAAGAACCCGCCTGCCAATGCAGGGGACACAGGTTTGATCCCTGGTCCGGGAAGATCCCACATGCCATGGAGCAACTAAGCCCGTGCACCACAACTACTGAGCCCACATGCTGCAACTACTGAAGTCCGCACATCTAGAGCCCATGCTCCGCAACAAGAGAAGCCACCGCAATGAGAAGCCTGCACACCACAACAAAGAGTAGCCCCTGCTCACGTGCTCGCCACAACTAGAGAAAGCCCGCGCGCGGCAACGAAGACCCAACGCAGCCAAAAAGAAAAAAGCAAACAAATCTTTGTGACCTTAGGATAGGTAAAGACTTCATCGATATGACACAAAAAGCATGAATCATAAAAAGAAATATCGATAAATTGGACCTTTATCAAAATTAAACACTCCTGCTCGTAAAGACTATTAAGTAAACTAAATGAATGAGAGACAATATTCACCATACATATTGCTGACAAAGGACCTATATCCAGAAAATATAAAGAACTCATAACACTTAATATTAACACAAATAACCCAACCAAAAAAAAAAAAAAAGAACAAAAGATCTGAACAGACACCTCACTAAAGAAGACATATACCTGATAAACCAACACACGAGAAGCAGCTCTGCATCATTAGACATCAGAGAAACGAAAAGCAAAACCACTATGAGATACCACTTCACACCCACTTTCAAAAAGATAGTGATAACAAGTGATGAGGATGTTAAGAAATTGGAACCCTCAAACATGAATATCAAATGGTGCGTCCACATTGTAAACAATGTCTTAGTCCATCCAGGCTGCTGTAACAAAATACCATAGACTAGGTAGCTTATAAACAGCAGAAATTTCCTGCTCACATCTGGAGGCTGGAAGTCCAAGATCTGGGTGCCAGCATGGCTGGGTTCTGGTGAAGACCCTCTTCTGGTTGTAGACTCCCAACTTAATGTTGTACCCTCACATGGCAGAAGGGGCAAGGGACGTCTCTCAGGCCTCTTTTATAAGGACACTAATTCCATTCCTAACCACCTAATCACCCCCAAAAGGCCCTACCTCCTAATACCATCACCTGGGGGGTCAGAATTTCAACAAGAAAATTTGTGGGGGACACAAGCATTCAGACCGTAACAAACAGTACAGCAGTTTTTTAAAAATGTTAAGCACAGATTTACCACATGACCCATCAATTCCACTCCTAGATATCTACCTAAGAGAAATGAAAACATTTGTACATATAAAAAGTAGAACACAAACGTTCATAGCAGCATTATTCATAATAGTCAAATAGTGGAAACAACCCAACTATCCATTAACTGGCGAATGGATTAAACAAAATGTGGTACATTCGTACACTGGAATAGTACTTTTTTTTTTTTTTTTTTGCAGTAGGCGGTCCTCTTACTGTTGTGGCCTCTCCCGTTGCGGAGCACAGGCTCCGGATGCGCAGGCTCAGCAGCCATGGCTCACGGGCCCAGCCGCTCCGCGGCATGTGGGATCTTCCCGGACCGGGGCACGAACCCACGTCCTCTGCGTCGGCAGGCAGACTCAACCACTGCGCCACCAGGGAAGCCCGGAATTGTACATTTTTCAGTAATAAAAAGGAACAAAGTACTGATACTACCACATGGAAAAAAGCTTTTCAAAGAGATACTCACCCTCATTAGTCATCACTGAAATGCAAATTAAAACCACAATGAGATACCACCACACTCCCACTAGAAGGGCTAAAATTTAAAAGACAAAGACGGACAATACCAAGTACTGGTGAGGCTATGGAGCAACCAGAACTCTCACAGACAGCTGACGGAAATATAAAATGGTGTAGTGGGTTTGAATAGCATCCCCCAAAAAGATATGGCCAACTCTTAACCACCGGTGCCTGTCAATGTGATCTTATTTGGAAAAAGGGTCTTTGCAGATGTAATTAAGTTAAAGACCTTGAGGATAATGAAATTAAGATCATCTTGGATTTAGGGTAGGTCCTCAGTGCAATGACTGGTGTCCTTATAAGAGAAAAGAGACAGAGATTTAAGACACAGAAACTCAGAGAAGGTAGCCATGGAAGACTAGAGCAGAGATTGAAGTTATACAGCCCAAGCCAAGGAATGCCTAGAGTCACCAGAAGCTGGAAGAGACCAGGAAGGATTCTCCCCTAGAGCCTTCAGAGGCCCCATCGACACCTTGATTTCAGACATATCTCTAGAACAGTGAGAGAAAACATTTTTGTTGTCTTAAGACACCAAGTTTGTGGGAACCTGTGCCAGCTGCCCTGGGAAACTAATACAAATGGGAGAATCACTTTGAAAAATTGTTTAGCGGTTTCTTATATGGTTAAACACAGAACTACCATAGCACGCACCAAGTGGACTCCTGGGTATTCATCCAAAAGAAATGAAAATGCAGACTTATACATGAATGGTCATAGCCGCTTTCTTCATAATAGCCCCAAACCAGAAACAATCCAAATGTTCGGCAACTCGTGAATGAATAAACAAATGTGCCAGAGCCACACAGTAGACAATTAATCAGCAATATAAAGGAATGAGACACTGATACACGCAACAACATGAATCAATCTCAAAAATCATTATGCTGATTGAAAGCAGACAGACCCAAGAATACATACAGTATACTTCCACCTATATGAAGTTCTAGAAAATACAAACTTCATCTACAGTGAGAGAAAACCTATCAGTGGTTGCTTGGGAGCCAAGGTGAGGGAAGAGACTGACTGCAAACCAGCAAGAAGAAACTATTAGAAGGGATTAAAATGTTCTCTGTATCAACTGTGGTGGTGGTTCCACAGGTGTTTTTATCCATCAAAACTCATCAAATTGTACACCAAACAGATGCACATTACGGTACGTAAATAACACCTCCTTTAGAAAAAGAGAAGATAATTCATGAGTAAATGAACACTTTATCGTTTTATATTTAAGATTTAAAACTTAATTTCCTATACTTTGCTCCAACCAGTAATATTTCATAAATAAATTTTAAATAAAGATCAAAGAAATTTTTTAAGTAAACAGGCAAACAACTTGCTGTATCATTTCAACATGTTTTACAAGCAGAAAATGGAAAAAAAGGTTTGGAGTCAGAAAACCTCATTTCACAGAGCAACCAAGTGGCCTTGGGCAAGTTATAACTTCTACAAGCCTGCATTTCAACATCCATCAAGTGTGAATGACATTAACAACTACCTCACAGGCAACAGTTAGGGTTTCAATAGAATAAAAGCTCCCTTGTGCAGGGATTCTATCTTAGCCAAAATCAGAATCCCTGTGTCTGGCAAATAATAGGTGCTAAATAAGTCTTTACAGAAGAAATGAATAACTTTCATTGTAAACCCAAAAGGTAAGAAAGACATTACACACGATACCACTGTGTGACATCTGTTTCTTGGAACTGCTGTAGACTAATGTACCCATCTTTATATACTGCCTTTATCACATACAGACTCAGGCATGGAAACTTCAGGTCTCTGGTGAAACTTTGCTATAGCTCGGGTCATAATAGAGCACATTTTATATCTTAACTCCATAGAGGTATTGCCCTAAGACAAAGTGAGTTCACTTGTAGGACTCTAAATTCTATGAGAGCACAAACAGTGTCTATTTCATTTACCAATGGTTCTCACATCCAATAATTGCCTGATACAGAGTGAGCAACAAATAGCACGTATAAAGGCCCTGTAACCAGATAAAGCACAGGACAGAGGGACTTCTAAGAAGCCCAAAGTGGCTGATGGGCAGAGAGCAGGGAGGGTGTCATGTCTACTGAGGCTGTGGATGATGCAAGTAGGGTCTACAACATGCAAAACAGTGTGAGCATGTGAAGTTTCCTCTTTATCCTAAGAGCAACAGAAAACCATGACAGATTCTTTTTTTTTTTTTTTTTTGGTCACACTGCGAGGCTTGCCGGATCTTAATTCCCAACCAGGGATTGAACCCAGGCCACCGCAGTGGAAGTGCCTACTCCTAACCACTGGACTGTCATGGAATTCCATGAAATATTTTTAAACAGGTGGTTGGCAAAGAATGTAGGAAGGAAAGGGCCATGATTAGATTTGCTTTTTTTTTTTTTGCAGTACCCGGGCCTCTCACTGTTGTGGCCTCTCCCGTTGCAGAGCACAGGCTCCAGACCCGCAGGCTCAGCGGCCATGGCTCACGGGCCCAGCCGCTCCGTGGCATGTGGGATCTTCCCGGACCGGGGCACGAACCCGTGTCCCCTGCATCGGCACGCGGACTCTCAACCACTGCGCCACCAGGGAAGCCCTAGATTTGCATTTTGAAAAGCTCACACACCACAGTGTAGAGAAGAGTCTTGTGTGGAAGAAGGAACAGAAGGGGAGCAAGGAGTGTTTGGGTGTAGAGTGAATATAGACCAATAAGAAGACTACTGGAACGGTCCATTGAAGAGGTAATGGTAGCTTGGTCCAAGGTGGTGAAGATGGAAACAAGTGACCCGATTACCAATATATTTAGACAAATCAATAGGACTTGAGTTGCGGAATGAGGGAAACACTCAATTCTTCTGAGCCTCAAGTCTTCATCTGTGAAACAGGGCTCTTGATACTCCACCTGTATAATATCTAACTTGCAATCTGTTGTGATAAGAATATGAAACAATATAAATATTATGAAAACACAGAGCCTGACACGTAATAAATGCTAAAAACAGAAAAATTCTATTACTATTATTATTGTAATCTCATGGAAGAGCAAATGCTACAGGGTGAACCCCAAAAGTAGAAAATGGGATTGTAGTTAAAGATCTATATCCACTGTGCCGAAGACACAACATAGACAACTGTTCCAAATACACACATCTGACCGCACAGATTATTTCACCTAAATCGATGTCAGTCCGCAGAAATCATTACCGAAAAAGAAAGCACAACTGATACGATCACAGGCACCTGAGAGTCCGGTAAACTGAGGCACATGGGTAGCTACAAATTTAACCAAGGAATGAGGTGCAGAAGCAGGACAAGGAAATGGTGTCTTGATTCTCATGTGAGCTGGTCCAACAGGACCAGGCCTGCATCCCGAGCAGCACGAATTTAGAGCCCCCGAAGTCTCTGGCTCCCTTGCTGACAAGGCCTTGTCATCCCTTGGCTTAAGACCATGGATCCGCTTGCCTTTCAACCAGGCCCTTCCGGTTCCCAGCCCCCAGCTACAAGTGCCCGAAAGATCCCAGACTCCGGAGAGCCCGACATACCTTAGCTTCGCGCTCTCGTTCCTCGGCTGTCGGGGTCCGCTTCATGCTGCCGATACAGCAGCCTTCGCCACTGCTAGTCGCGTAGCTTCCTCGCCCTACACCCCGCCTCCTCCATGTAGTTCTCTCTGCATCCTGCTCCCGCCTGCCGCCATTCTCCTTCGGAGCCGCGGGAACTACCACTCCCAGGATGCACTGCGGCGACGCCGGAATGCGCCTCGGGGTTGGGAGCAAGAGAATTTCCCAGGTCCGACAGCTGGCGTGCTAGGGCCCAAAGAGAACTACATTTCCCAGGAGGCAACGGGGCCGGCCATGTTTTTCCCGTGCTCCTCTAGGCCGGCCGCACCACACGCCGTCGGCGCTATAGCAACGGTAGCTAGCGGCGGGGCGAGAGTGGCGGTGAGTACTCCCGGGGAATAGATGGGGCGCAGGTTGGCGCCCCTCTACTTGCAGCACGGGCCGGGGTCCTGGGGTCTGCTCTACGTCCTGGAGAAGCCCTGGAGTTCTACTCGCGTGAAGAGAAGCCAGGCTCGCGACACCTCCACCTCCTCAGGCCCGAATCACAGCCCGCCCATTGTCCCCACCCCCAGCACCGGTTTGAAATTTTCTGTTCCAGCCCTAAACCCTAGATGATGAGCGTTGAGGCTAATTGCCGTGCTTCTCCAGATCCTTCTTCAAGTAGAAGGTCACACAAACAGTTCGCTTATTTGCCCTGGATTAGGAATTGGTTGGGAGACCCTAAGCCTCTTGAGTGACCTATTGTTTGCTTAATTTTTACAGTTATTTGTTTATCGTGATGACCCCATAGCCTCTTAACTCCATGAAGGTGGAGACTTTGTTTACTATTTTAGTCTCAGTGCCAGGTATTCATTTATTCATTCCGTAAACATTAATGTTGGCACCCACCCTGTGCCAGGCACTGTTCCCAACCAGCTTTGAACAGGACTGATACCGGTCTCAAGATGCTTACACTCTATTAGTGAAGAGGAAGTAGTAATGAACCAGTAAATTAGATAATTGCAGTTCGAGATGATTGCTGTAAAAGAAATAAACAGCGCTGAAATTGGAAGAGTATTCTAACATAGGATGCTCAGGGAAGGCCTCTCTGAAAAAGTGATGTTTCAGCTGAGTCCCAAAGAATGAGGAGCCAGCTAGTGCAAAGGCCTCGAGCAAGACAAGGGTACCATGGATTTGAAGAACCTAGAGAACAGTGTGAGTGGCACGCAGTGAGCCAGGAGAGATCGCATGACACGGTGTTGGTGAGACATCGCAGCACTGTGCAAGGTCTCTCAACCTCAACGCTATTAACATTTGGGGCCAGATAATTCTTTTTTTGTGGTTCCTGTGCGTTATAGGATAGTTAGCATCATCTCTGGCCTCTAGATGCCAGTAACACTGGTCCCCTGCTTCCCAGCTGTGACAGTCAAAAGTAGGATCAGAACTGCTTCTTAGATGTGTGACCTTGGGCAAGTTACCTAAGCTGTGTATCAGTTTCTTCATTTGTAAAGTAGGAAACATTTTGAGTAACAACCTCACAAGGATATTGTGAGATAGTTAATTAATTCACATAAGCAGAGCACTTAGAAGAGCACCTGGCACGTTTTAGTAAGCATTCAATAAATGTTGACACCATCATCATCATCACTGTTATTATAAAAGCCACCATAGCTCTATCATGGAAAAGTTATTTTCACAAGTGTCCTGTGTTTAAACTTCTTGCTAATTTGGTTCCTAAATTGACCTCTCCTGTGGCAGTGTTTCCAAGAGAAGTAGATGATCTCCTAGGCATATGTCTGTTAGTTGTTTATGTCACAGTAAAAATGCACTGGTCCGAAATCTTTGATGAGTTATAATAAAAGTTATTAACCTTCTCTCTAAAAGATGATGCATGTATACATATGCATACAAGATTTTGGAAACCATCTCTGGCTCCACAGACCCTGAAGCCCCAAGGACTCCATTCATTCATTCATTCATTCAACAACTATTTAGCGAATGCCAGCTATGCACCCAGCGCTGTGCCAGGCTCTGAGAATACAGAAGTAAACGAAACAAATCAGCTTGCTACTCTCTCAGACTTTACATTCTAGGACCAATGTGCTAGAGATTGGGAACCTCTGCCTTAGGACATCTTCATTGGTTTTTTGCATTACTAAACATTGCATGGACCACTCACATCCGCATTTAAAACTAAGTTACTGTGATGCATCTCTGTAAAGAATAGAAACTGTAAAAATGCCAGAATTAGCTGGACAGCATGTATGTGGAGGTAGGAAGCCGTGGGACTTCCTAGGAGGTAGGGACCTAGGCCTCATGGCAACAAAGGATACTACAAAAACAAACCCAGCTGGTGAATTTATGAAACCTCTTTCACAAAACTTGGAACTACCCAGTCCTTTATGCATCAAGCTGAAGATTAATATTCAAGTGATATGAACATCCCAGGCAAATGTGCTATATGCCTTTAATTTACCATCTCACTTACCTTTAAAATAACTCTGTGACATAGGAATTGTTTTTTTCTTTTTTTTAATTAAGGAACTGAAACTCAGCAAGATTAGGTGACTTGACCAGCCAGTAAGTAAGAGAAACAACCATTTGAATCAAGTTCCTGACTTGAGTTTTTTCCAAATACCTTCTTTCTTTGGGGAGCAGAGAAGGGGATAGAGGATGGAGAGGAGGTATTTCTTAAATTTGGGGGAGTTTGTTTTTGTTTCAGATAGAGGAAAAAGAAGAAGAGAAAAGGAAGAATGATAATCTTACCTCATTTCCTAAGCAAACGATAGGAAATATACTGTTGAAAGGACCACTGGCTCCATGATTGAATGTAGTTATTACTTTTTTTTTTTTTTTTTTTGGTGGTACGTGGGCCTCTCACTGTTGTGGCCTCTCCCGTTGCGGAGCACAGGCTCCGGATGCACAGGCACAGCGGCCATGGCTCACGGGCCCAGCCGCTCCGCGGCATGTGGGATCTTCCCAGACTGGGGCACGAACCCGTGTCCCCTGCATCGGCAGCCGGACGCTCAACCACTGCGCCACCAGGGAAGCCCGAGTGTAGTATTACTTTTAAAATAGAAGCTTTCATCTTCTTCAAGCAGCACATGTGGGCAATAAGATGTCCATTAAAGTTCTAGTGCCTTATTCATTTTATTTGGTTCATTCCATTGCATAGTTAATGTTACAACTTGGAAAGATTTTATTTGAATTTTCTTTTCTCCACAGATACACAATGTCTGGTCCAACTGATGAGACTGCAGGAGACCTGCCTGTGAAAGATACAGGTCTAAATCTCTTTGGAATGGGAGGGTTACAAGGTACAGCCAGCTGTTATTTATTACCATTATGAACTTTGATCAGTAACTTCTTTACTTTTAATTTAAAGTATTTCTGATATTCGTACAAACAAAGCCATTTAAGCAACTATATAGTCTTGACTGGACTAAACAAGAAGATGGAGAATTTAGAACAACATATGGTATTTTACTGCATGCATCAATTATCAACAGCTCATAGAAAATGTAAAATCCCCCTCTGTTCTGATAAAGAATTGTTATAAATCATCTTCTTAAAATTCCACACATCAGTAGAAACGACACAGAGAGTACCAAGCCTCCAAACCAAATTGCCTGGTTTAAATCACATTCGCCATTAAAATGTTTCTTTCAGCTTAAATTTTATATGAGAGGAAATGCCATATTTAAACATTTTTGCCTTTCAAGTAGAATATCTCAAAATGGTTTGTTAGCCAAGTGATATTGACTTTGTTTTATCAAATTAATACACGTTAGAGGTTTTCTTTGTCCTTTTATCACTTAGTGGTTGCTATAGAGCTAAAAAGCACTTTCAAACTGAGAAAGAAGAGGACTGCTTTAAGGAACAATATAGAGTGTAGAGCTGTGTTTTTGTTTGTGTGTACGGTGTGTCAGCCATTCTGTCATTCCATAACATTTGTCATTGAGAAGGCTGTGATGTAAAATATATTCCACTAAGGCTTCTTCATACACTTGTTAATCAAAACACTGCAAATGGCCACCTTGAACTACCACAGAAAGGTGGGCAAAATATGGTTCATTGAAAAAGATAAATTTGACTATACAGCTTTTATTGTTAAAAGTAAAAAGAATGGGGGATGTGGGGATATATGTATTACGTATAGCTGATTCACTTTGTTATACAGCAGAAACTAACACAACATTGTAAAGCAATTGTACTCCAATAAAGATGTTAAAAAAAAAGTAAAAAATAAAAAACAAGAAAAATTTTAAAAAGTAAAAAGAATGTATAAGCTTTTTTTTTTTTTTTTTTTTGCGGTATGCGGGCCTCTCACTGTTGTGGCCTCTCCCGTTGCGGAGCACTGGCTCTGGACACGCAGGCTCACCGGCCATGGCTCACGGGCCCAGCCGCTCCGCGGCGTGTGGGATATTCCCGGACCGGGGCACGAACCCATGTCCCTGCATCGGCAGGCGGACTCTCAACCACTGCACCACCAGGGAAGCCCTATAAGCTTTGCTTTAGATCTTTGATGGAGTATCAGGGATTAAAATACAAATAATTTTAAGTGTATAAGTCTATTTTTTAGTATTTGGTACCCTAAGTTCAAGTCTTGCCCTCAGTAACCGCCTCATAGGGCTTTAATCTTTGTCCATTTGTTCCTTGTTTCTTTTCGAGGACTGTTGAAAATTGACCAGCTTCACAGGAAAATAGCAAATTTAAGCATATGTAAAAATATATATACACACCTGCTAAAAGGTGTAAAAGTTCTTTAAAAATATATGATAGCTTATAAATGATTTGTGAATGTTTTTGTTTGCTTGGTCTTACAGATTTTGTTTATTTTCTATAAGCCATAGCTCAGAAAAATATCTTTTTTTTTTTTTTTTTTTTTTTTTTGCGGTATGTGGGCCTCTCACTGTTGTGGCCTCTCCCGTTGCGGAGCACAGGCTCCGGACGCGCAGGCTCAGCGGCCATGGCTCACGGGCCCAGCCGCTCCGCGGCATGTGGGATCTTCCCGGACCGGGGCACGAATCCGTGTCCCCTGCATCGGCAGGCGGACGCTCAACCACTGCGCCACCAGGGAAGCCCCAGAAAAATATCTTAATCATATTGTTATTGTTATAACTCTTACCTTTGAAAAAAATACTTACAGATACCAACTTTTTATTTAGTTTTTTCAACATTCAGCATATAAATTGAAAAGTCTTTATTGAATCAGAGTTGCATCTTTCATTCTTATTTGATGTAAGTTCCGTCTTACATTGTTATTTGAATACATTTTTTGAGTGGAAATGATTGCTGCTCAAACCCTTAATATTGCATATAAAGTATTAACAGCAAAGATTTTTGTTCTTACCTCCTATCAGTGGCGTGAACAATGCTATAACATTTTCTAAAGCAGTCTTAATTGTAGGTCACAAAAAAACCTGAGATGAGTGCATCAGAGATTATGTTAATATCAACAGTTATTGTGTTTAGAGGCTATTTTAAGTAATCCTCCTATTAATTACCTTGGCATTTTTGCAGAAACTTCAACAACACGGACAATGAAGTCTCGCCAGGCAGTGTCACGTATCAGTCGTGAGGAACTGGAAGACAGATTTTTGCGTTTGCATGATGAGAACATTTTACTTAAACAGCATGCCCGCAAGCAAGAGGATAAAATTAAAAGGTTATGATAAAAAGCTTTTAGCTTTTTTTCCTGACTCTGTAAAGTTTGGAGGATATGCTTTTCTATAAACTTAATTGAAAACCCCACCTTGAATCCTTTTTGGAGCAAGGAAGGTTATAAATCAGTACAGTTTTTAAAAATGGAAAATCTTACAAACTAGGATAATAAACCAAGAAGATTATGAGTGTTTATTATGTCTGAAGTTGCCATTTGAAAGAAAGAGCTAATAGCTATGAGTGCCATGAGTGTATCGTATCTCTAAATAACTTTTGCTTTAATATTTATAGTTTAATAAGCAAATGGCCAAAACATCTGTTTTCTAAACGTCTTGATTTTAAAATGAAAGTTTTAAAAAGTAGCTACTCTAACTTGTTAGGATGCATGTTCCTTTAAGATTTGGGGTTTACTAATGAGAACATCACTATCTGGAACATATTTTACTTTGCTTGGATTAATCTAGAATCTGTATTTATTTCAAAGAATCTATTGTTTCTGAGGAAACAGGGTCACTTTTGTATGCAAAAAATTTCTGCAGGGATTATTTCTTAAGAGTAGATAGCTTTCATTCTTTCTTGTTCAGGAACAGTGACTGTCTTCCGCATGTGTGGCATTAAAAGTTCATTCTCATTTGTGAGCATGAACAGATCTGTATTCACATTCATGTTCTAGGTTCAATGGAAAGGTGAGACAACGATTGAACAAAGAAGATAGGGGGTTTTTCTTCCGCTTGGAACTTAGCCTCTAAAGGAGTGACTCTAGTCAGTTTCTATTCTGTGGACTTTGTTTTAATGACCCACTGACCTGCTTTGTGCAGAGCTTTTACTTTGAGTTGGTTTTTGAGTCGTGATGATGGCTTTTCAAGACTCACTTGCCTGTTTCTTTTTCTGACCACTAACACAGCCGTCACCCTGTCTGAATGAGGCATTTAGTCTGTGACCGCTGAACAGTTTTTTTCCTTTGTAAACCTAATTGGTCAGTAAAAGAATTAAATTCACAGTCTTGACCTCATTAGTAATTTGTCCTAGCCAGAAAATAGAAAACAACTTAATAATGAGCTATGTAGTTTAATGGCAAAAGGACTGGGCTAGGAGTCAAGTGATGTGCATGTGTTCTTTGTCTCTCTGCCACTCGCCTATGGTATGTTCAAGCCATTTAACCTCCAGGAATTTTATTTTACTCAGCCCTGAGGGTAGTGATCCAATGACCACTATGACCCAAAGCTCTAATTTCCTTCTCAGTTTCACACCACTGACATTACCTAGATACATGGATAAACTACCTTTAAATTTATCCTTAAGATATACTTAGAATCACTTACTTTAGTATGAATGTAGGTTTGCTAAACCACCTTTCTAAAGAAGTACTCAAACTTTACCCGATCACTTATTTCATTAATATAATCAAATGAAAATTATTGCTATTACTGGACAAAAAGATGCAATCTTACCTTTCTAGGCAAAGTTTACTTGCATATCTTTGAAGGAATTTTAAGCCTCTCTATGGATGTGCTCTTCTTGCCTTAAAAATTGGAGTGGTTTGTTTTTCTCTAGATGATGACTGCTTTTTCATATTAATTCTTATTTTTTTGCTTCAAACTTTTTTTTTAACATCTTTATTGAAGTATAATTGCTTTACAATGGTGTGTTAGTTTCTGCTGTATAAAAAAGTGAATCAGCTATACATATACGTATATCCCCATATCTCCTCTCTCTTGCGTCTCCCTCCCACCCTCCCTATCCCACCCCTCTAGGTGGTCACAAAGCACCGAGCTGATCTCCCTGTGCTATGCGGCTGCTTCCCACTAGCTATCTATTTTACATTTGGTAGTGTATATATGTCCATGCCACTCTCTCACTTCATCCCACCATACCCTTCCCCCTCCCCATGTTCTCAAGTCCATTCTCTACCTCTGCGTCTTTATTCCTGTTCTGCCCTTAGGTACTTCAAAACCATTTTTTGTTTTTAGATTCCATATATATGTGTTAGCATATGGCATTTGTTTTTCCCTTTCTGTCTTACTTCACTCTGTAGGACAGACTCTAGGTGCATCCACCGCACTACAAACAACTCAATTTCATTTCTTTTTATGGCTGAGTAATATTCCATTGTATATATGTGCCACATCTTCTTTATCCATTCATCTGTCAGTGGACACTTAGGTTGCTTCCATGTCCTGGCTATTGTAAGTACAGCTGCAATGAACATTCTGGTACATGACTCTTTTTGAATTATGGTTTTCTCAGGGTATATGCCCATAGTGGGATTGCTGGATCGTATGGTAGTTCTATTTTTCGTTTTTTAAGGAACCTCCATGCTGTTCTCCATAGTGGCTGTATCAATTTACATTCCCACCAACAGTGCAAGAGGGTTCCTTTTTCTCCACACCCTCTCCAGCATTTATTGTTTGTAGATTTTTTGATGATGGCCATTCTGACTGGTGTGAGGTGATACCTCATTGTGGTTTTGATTTGCATTTCTCTAACGATTATTGATGTTGAGCATCCTTTCATGTGTTTCTTGGCAATCTGTATATCTTCTTTGGAGAAACGTCTGTTTAGCTCTTCTGCCCATTTTTGGATTGGGCTGTTTGTTTTTTTGATGTTGAGCTGCATGAGCTGCTTATAAATTTTGGAGATTAATCCTTTGTCAGTTGCTTCATTTGCAAATATTTTCTCCCATTCTGAGGATTGTCTTTTCATCTTTTTTATGTTTTCCTTTGCTGTGCAAAAGTTTTTAAGTTTCATTAGATCCCATTCATTTATTTTTGTTTTTATTTCCATTTCTCTAGGAGATGGGTCAAAAAGGATCTTGCTGTGATTTATGTCATAGAGTGTCCTTCCTATGTTTTCCTCTAAGAGTTTTATAGTATCTGGCCTTACATTTAGGTCTTAATCCATTTTGAGTTTATTTTTGTGTATGGTGTTAGGGAGTGTTGTAATTTCATTCTTTTACATGTAGCTGTCCAGTTTTCCCAGCACCATTTATAGAAGAGGCTGTCTTTTCTCCATTGTATATTCTTGCCTCCTTCATCAAAGATAAGGTGACCATATGTGCGTGGGTTTATCTCTGGGCTTTCTCTCCTGTTCCATTGATCTATCTTTCTGTTTTTGTGCCAGTACCATACTGTCTTGATTACTGTAGCTTTGTAGTATAGTCTGAAGTCAGGGAGCCTGATTCCTCCAGCTCCATTTTTCTTTCTCAAGATTGCTTTGGCTATTCGGGGTCTCTTGTGTTTCCATGCAAATTGTGAAGTTTTTTGTTCTAGTTCTGTGAAGAATGCCATTGGTAATTTGATAGGGATTGCATTGAATCTGTATATTGCTTTGGGTAGTAGAGTCATTTTCACAATGTTGATTCTTCCAATCCAAGGACATGGTATATCTCTCCATCTGTTTGTATCATCTTTAATTTCTTTTGTCAGTGTCTTATAGTTTTCTGCATACAGGTCTTTTGTCTCCTTAGGTAGGTTTATTCCTAGATATTTTATTCTTTTTGTTGCAACGGTAATGGTAGTGTCTCCTTAATTTCTCTTTCAGATTTTTCATCATTAGTGTATAGGAATACAAGAGATTTCTGTGCGTTAATTTTGTATACTGCTACTTTACCAGATTCATTGATTAGCTCTAGTAGTTTTCTAGTGGCATCTTTAGGATTCTCTATGTATAGTATCATGTCATCTGCAAACAGTGACAGTTTAATTCTTCTTTTCCAATTTGGATTCCTTTTATTTCTTTTTCTTCTCTGATCACTGTGGCTAAAACTTCCAAAACTTCTTGAATAATAGTGGTGAGAGTGGACAACCTTATCTTGTTCCTGGTCTTAGAGGAAATGCTTTCAGTTTTTCACCATTGAGGATGATGTTGGTAGTGGGTTTGTCATATATGGCCTTTATTATGTTGAGGTAAGTTCCCTCTATGCCTGCCTTCTGGAGGATTTTTATCATAAATGGGTGTTGGGTTTTGTCAAAAGCTTTTTCTGCATCTATTGAGATAATCATATGGTTTTTATCCTTCAATTTGCTAATATGGTGTATCACATTGATTGATTTGCGTATATTGAAGACTCCTTGCATTCCTGGGATAAACCCCACTTGATCATGGTGTATGATCCTTTTAATGTGCTGTTGGATTCTGTTTGCTAGTATTTTGTTGAGGATTTTTGCATCTGTGTTCATCAGTGATATTGGTCTATAGTTTTCTTTCTTTGTGACATCTTTGTCTGGTTTTGGTATCAGGGTGGAGCTGGCCTTGTAGAATGAGTTTGGGAGTGTTCCTCCCTCTGCTATATTTTGGAAGAGTTGAGGATAGGTGTTAGCTCTTCTCTAAATGTTTGATAGAATTTGCCTATGAAGCTATCTCGTCCTGGGCTTTTGTTTGTTGGAAGATTTTTAATCACAGTCTCAATTTCAGTGCTTGTGATTTGTCTGTTTATATTCTCTATTTCTTCCTGCTTCAGTCTCAGAAGGTTGTGCTTTTCTGAGAATTTGTCCATTTCTTCCAGGTTGTCCATTTTATTGGCATATAATTACTTGTAGTAATCTCTCATGATGCTTTGTATTTCTGCAGTGTCAGTTGTTACTTCTCCTTTTTCATTTCTAATTCTATTGATTTGAGTCTTCTCCCTTTTTTTCTCGATGAGTCTGGCTAATGGTTTATCAATTTTGTTTATCTTCTCAAAGAACCAGCTTTTAGTTTTATTGATCTTTGCTTAAATCTATGTCTTTCTTTTGAATGTAATCTCTATCCGTGTGAAAGTCTTTGTGTAAAAGAAGATTCAGATATTTAGGTTGACATCTCATTTAAATGGCTCCCATCTTTCTATGGATAAGCCGTTTGGTGGGGCTCAGAGTCCTAAAGGGCTAGGTAGAGTGTGTGGCTCTGTTGGGCTACGATACCTGCCCAGATTCCTCAATGATATATCCTTCTCTGGATTAGGTGGAAAAGGAACTAATCCATTGATTACTTTACTAGGGTGTTTGTGGTACTCTTGGATCTTGGTTTTTATTATCCTATATCCTTTATAAAGCATGTTTAATGGATGTGCCTCAAGGGAAAAAGAAAACAATCTTAACTGATTATGTTATGCATAGCTTTCCCCTGATGCTGCATGCTGTAGGCCGAGTAGCCAGAAGTGTAGATAGACATGTATTACTACTGCTTTTACTGAGGACTCTGCTTAGGGCAAAAAAAGGTTGTTCTGTGACATCCCAAAGCTATTAAGGGTTTTTTTTATTTCACTTTTGTTCTCCTAAGTAAAAGCTTCTGTCCATAACCATGCTAAAATAAAGCAAACCCCCGTTTAAAGAAAAATGAAGTGTGTTTTTATTTTCAATCTCCTGTCTGGGTCTTTATAAAAATAGATTCACTATAAACTAGAATCAGCTATTGAAGATGTGCGACCAATTTTGTAAAGTCTTGAACTTGTGTCTCTCATCAAAGCCACCTTTTCTTTCTTGTACTGCCAAGATTTTTCCATTCACTGTCAAGCATGTTTTCCGTACGTGTATATTACATCACCCCCATGTGCCCTTTCTGTCTTTTGTTCTGTCTAACCAGTTTTTATCAAAACTTAAAAGAATCAAAGGTATAAACTCCTGAGATGTCAAAAGCACAATGTATGTCTAAATTTAAAAGTACCATTGAAATAATACTTTCTGTACCTAATTAAGTTCTACCATTAAACAGGCATGTTTCTTGAGCACTAAGCAACATTTAATGGTGCATTTGGGTTTCTTTTGAATTTTTCATTGGGCTTTTAATATGTATGTATCTATGCATTTTAACATTTTTATATTTGTAATATGTCTTAATCCTAGAGAAACTGAAAACAATACATCACCTAAATGCTGCATAGTCTTAATACAATTTTGAAAAGTTTTAACTTACTGTGGCTTGCAGATATAACCCACCATATCCACAATCTGTAGCTACATTTAAGTGCATACAGCATTCCTACATAAGGTCATGCGTTAAAAATTGCATTTGAGGAACATATGGAGTAAATATGTGTCCTCTCTTTACTAACCTTAAATGATAAGCCTTAGGAAACTGTTATTTGTCAGTGCTATAAAGCAGATTGTTGCCCAGTGGTTTCAATTATCATCAAAGGATTCTTCACAGGCAGTAATAGTTACATCAAAACCTGAAATTTATTATTCAGGTTCTGCACTGAAGTCTTCACAGTGATTATGTTCCTTTCAACAGAATGCATTTTATGCTGACTTCTCACATTCCTTTTCATCTTTTTATTATTTCCCTAGAATGGCCACCAAGTTAATACGGCTAGTTAATGACAAGAAAAGATATGAATGGGTTGGTGGCGGCCCCAAGCGGCTGGGAAGAGATGTGGAAATGGAAGAAATGATTGAGCGGCTGCAAGAGAAAGTTCATGAGCTTGAAAGACAAAATGAAGTCCTCAAAAACAGACTAATTTCAACCAAACAGCAACTTCAGATCCAGGGTCACAGGCAAACTCCATACAGTTATGTGCAATCTCGTGTTAACACTGGGCGTAGAAAAGCGAATGAAAATGCAGGCTTACAGGAATGCCCCAGGAAAGGTAAAATAAAGTTTACATTAAATCCTAAATTTAAGTTAATAACTTGTTTTACACACACATACATACATACACACAGAGTTTTATTTCTGTACTATTCATGTTTTTGAGTGTCTTTAGAAATAGAGAAATCATTTTTTGACTTTTTGATAAAATCACATTAACATGAAGATCATTTTATATAAGAATCACTAGATCATGCTCAAATTTGTCTAATAAAACATTTACATTTGTCTAGTAAAACTATTCCTCCTAACTAATAAAAGAAGCATGTATGAAACTACATCAATTACGGGTTTAGTTTAGTTTGAGTTGGTTTTTTATATTATGGATGGAAATCACATTGACTCAGGCAAATAGAGAAACCATTAATTTGCTCATATGGTCACACTGTTGTTCTGAAGGATCACACTTAGGTTCTTCATCCAAAGGCCTTCTATAAATTTTACAGAATTGTTTATATCTTCCTCATGGTGTGGAGGCAGCTTGACAGTGGAGTGTGCACATAACTAGGGGTTTAAAAAGTTGGGTTCTTGCTCCTCTGCTTATTGTCTGGTGACCTTGGACAAGTCTTCTAATCATTCTGAAGTTGAGTTTTCTTTACACCTAAAATAAAAGGATTTAAGCAAGCGACCATAAAGGTCTCTTCCATCTTCAAAAAATGATCATTGGTCAATCACTCTTCTCATCTTAAAAATGAATCACCTAAAACCTACCCAGCTTACAGAGCAATTCAATTGAATATAGAAGACTCAATACTGTAGACAGAACCTGAGTATTTCTGAGTATTCCATTCCCTCCACCCACAGACAAACTTTATTTATAATGAAGCAAAAAGTCAATAAATATTTTAAGGAATACTTTTTTCATTTCAACTACTAGGGAAGGAAATCGAATTTTAGTTCTAGTTCATCTTTGTTTGGAACATGCTCCACTTAAAGACCAAACATTTTTAGGGAAATAAAAAAATCATGTAAAACTTTCAATTCATTGAGGGAACAAAAAACACCATCTGAACAGAAAAAGAGAAAAATTTGTTCTATTTTTCTCTCCAAGCCAAAATGTTAACACTATATATTCCCTAGACAGAGTTCCTTTGAAGTCAGTAAGGCCTCCATAGTAGGCAGGAGGCAGCTCCAGGATAAAAGAGCTTGGCTACTCCTAGCTATGTGAGATTAGCAGTAGACTTTGAATATAACCAAAGTAATCATAATGAATTATAAATCAAAAATATATTCTGCTGCTAATTAACTTTTTATGTGGAAGAGAGCACTTGACTTCCCAGAGCCTCATTTTCCACATCTGTAAAATGGAATGATAACACCAGGTTAGAAGAAAGGTCAGGAGATGGGAGGTCCACAACAATATATTTTACCTTTAAATAGTCATTTATCTTCTCTGAACCTTAGTTTTGTCATCTGTGACTACAGTTGGGCAAGATGATCCCTGTGGTCTGCAAGGTCTTTTATGCTAAATAAAAACGATGCCCAAATATTAGATTAACATGGCAAGCTAATCTAGTACTATGAATTGTTGTTTAAATAGAAGAGTTTGATGGAAGTTTCTCCTTGTAGAAGAGCCACAGAATAGAAGGGCCTTTAAAATGTTACTTACATAGATTAATTTCTCCTTGTATTTACACTGTTAGTAATTCAGAACTTTTTCACTGTTTGGTACAGAATCTAGGACATAGAAGTTGCACAAAGGATTAAATAGTAATGAATGCTTTCCTAACTTCTTTCTGTGTAAACCTGAGGCATCATTATCAAGATCGCTACCTTAGTAGCCTTAATAGACTCTTCAAGACCGCCTTTGCGGCTGGGACTTAGACCAGAGTTGTCAGAAATACCACAGCCTGAGGGGCTGGGCAAGAACCCTGACCCTCTTGGGCCACAAGCAGTCTTACCCCCCAAAGCTGCTGTACAAATATTATCGTTTCCTATTTGTACCTTGTCAGGATAAAGGATAGAAAGTACTGGCTTAAGGTGTGATCAGTGTAGTGTAAAAACAATTCTTATTGTGAAGAACCAGTAGAAAGATTATAAAGTGTATACGTTTTAAATATAGCCATTGGAAAATCACCATGAGACTGTAAGTTTTAAGATATGTTTTGAGTATAAGTGGGGTTTTTTTTTAAGTTCTAGTAGTAATGTTTAGTTTTTCCTTGATTTATGTAGGAAAAGCTTAAGAATTAGTATTACTGCCAAAATAATATAATTGGCAAATTTTAACACAGTAAACTATTGTAATGTTTTAGGCAGGGCCTGTTCCATTCTTTACTCTGGATTACAGCAATAAATGTTGAAAGTTTTGGAAATAGGAAATGATAGTTCCATTTTTCCTAATTAAAATTCTCATTTTTAAAAAGTAAACTTTTATAAGGAGAATGAGTTTTTTCTGTACCTTTATGTCTGGAACTATTCTCCATTTTAAAAATCTAAATTATTTGTCATACTTCATTTACCTAAAACTAATAGCCTAATTATTCTATAAGTATAAAGTAACTCCTATAATTAAAAGAATGTCTCCTTTTTAACAATGGGGCCAGGCTTGTAAAAATTATTGTAATTTACAATATTTACAAAATTATTGTAAATTACAAAAATTGTAATTATTTTTATAAGAAAAATTATATTTAAGTGCAGCAGCAAAATGTTTCATTTAAAGGAATCCTATTGATGATCTCGTCTCAAATTACGTTTGTTTAAATATGGATTTTCTTATTGAGGTAGAATAAATGAAAGTACAGGAAACATTTTGACTTAACGCTCACAGTATCTGTGAATCACACAAATGAAGGTAAGGTTCAAAATGTAAGGTCAAGGGGTATGAATGAGTAATTTAAAAATCAAGAAACTTTATCAAAAATACTCAAAAAAAATCACGGTTTTGAAAACTTTTTCCTTCATACCTCAGTTTATATTGTAAAGACCTGTTAAAATTTTGGTTCTTTCAGCATTTACTTTGGAAGTTCTAAATCTAAGTTGAATAAAACTATTTCTGGGTAATTTGGTTTCCATAGTAGAATTTGTTAAATGAGCAATACTTGTTGCTGTGTTTTATTTAATGCCAACTGGTGGCTGAGATCTAACAGTTCCTTTGGCAATGTATGTCTGATTCTCTGTACTATGGAGCACATATCTCTCAGTACTTAAGAGACTTTATTGTATTGCATATTTCCTTACGATAGCAAGTCAAGGGTCCTTCTTTTCTAAATAACTTCACTAATTAATAATCTTATTAATTTATTTTTAGGTATTAAATTCCAAGATACAGATGTAGCAGAAACTCTGCAACCCATGCCTACAAAACATGGCAACATTTTACTCGAAGAAGCCAGAGGAGAAATAAGAAATTTGTATGTATTCTTTTTGTGATCATTTTAGAACACTGTATATTGATCATGTCTTTTTTGATCCCTCCCTTGCCCTTATTTTAAACAAAATTGGTTTGTGTACAAATAATTTGCTCCATTAAAATACAGCTAGATCTGTGAGGTAAGAACAGATATTATATAACATCTTTCCAGTACAATGAGGTAAATGAAAAACTTAACCAGTTGCTTCAGTGGAAGCATTTAGAGAAGAGTCCTCTTTATTATAATTTCCCCCTCAATGGAATGGCATAAAGCCCAGTCATTTAGAATAGTATAAGCTTCAGAGGCAACATTTTCATTCTCAGAAGAATTACAGGTAGTTTTTTTGGTTTTTCAGAGTTTTTTAGATCATGAATTAATTAGCCTTTCTGTGGTTTAAAAAAAGAAAAAAGAATTGGAGGGAGTGGCTTAAAAGTTTGGAGCTATCAAATACATATGGATTTCAGATTTTGTTTCATGCTGATTCTATGGTACCGCATTCTTCATCATACTGTGGTTTCAAAAAAGTTACTTCTGCCACGTTTAGCTTACTTTTCCAGTTAATCAAAGCCTCATGGTGATCTCAGTGTCTGTAAGTCACACAAATGAAGATAAGGCCTTCACCTGGATCATCAAAAAGTAACAATTCTGAATGAGGAGAGAAAGCAGGAGACAAAGAGTATCATACTTTAGATAGCTGCTTAAGAATAATATTGGCTTAAACTTTTACTTTTGAATATTTTAAATACCAGTTACAGTAATGATTGCCTGTGAAAGAATAAAACTAAAAGACTAGACCTAACCTTGTTTCCTGCTAGTCAGTGGAAAAGCAGGGGTTCAGACCAGTCCTGAGGCTTGATACACTGGGATGCTGCCAGACATGGTAGAGATAAAATATAAAGCAGAGACCACTAAGTTATGTTTTGCAAACTTCTTGCCTTCTCTCTATGAAGTGTTAATTTGGGTGGTGTAGGCAGGTGTGCATATGAAAGAACAAAGGCACATAAATTATCTGAAGAAGACCAGATCACAGAGTACTTAGTAGGTAAATACTGCATTGAATTGAACCACAGTCCAGTCCGTTGCCTAGGACATTATCTTATATAAAGCAATACCTTGAATTCTTCCATATGTACTTCCAAATCATCACATTTAATCTGCTACTATTTCACTATGTGCCGGGGCATTTAAGCTAAAATTTTTAACTTTTGCTTGCCCTTTACTATGAAGCACTTTCTTTGTACTGCTCTTATATACTGCAGATTTTCCCTCAAGCTGCAAATTCTTGTAAAGATTCTTTATTTCAGAGAAAATGTTATTCAGTCACAGAGAGGCCAGATAGAAGAGTTAGAGCACTTGGCTGAGATCCTGAAAACTCAGTTGAGGAGAAAAGAAAATGAAATTGAGTTATCTCTTCTTCAGCTTCGAGAACAGCAGGCTACAGATCAAAGGTATGTTAAAACAGAAATATCACTTTGATAAGGTCAAAATTAGTTTAAAATACTTTATCATGTGCCATAGAAGGATAAGCCTAGTCTATTTAAAAATCATGTTTTTACTTAACATTCTTCATATAAGCCAGCTCTAGACCTACTAACTGCTATCAACAACTCAAGTCTAAGGGCATTTTTCCCTAACCTACTCTGCCTCATCTTGTTTCCTCTGCTCATTTACCAAGCGGGTAGGAAGTTCTGATACCATTTGATTGTACCTACCAAAAAAATATGTGTGACAAGGACTCAGCTGTTGGCATACCTTGTGAATAAGCCCAACTTTATTTGTTTTTCCCAACCTTAAAAGGTAGTAAATTCCATAATACAGTACCCATTTTTTTCATCCCATAAAGATGTTACCTCTCCTAATATTCAAAGTTTGCATCGAATTCTGCTGATTGTCATGGGTGACAGTGGGGCGCTTCAGTAGTCTCCTTGCTGCCTCTTCATTTTTGATGTTTGATAATATATAGTATTTTCTTTTCCGTCCTCCTTTGTCATTTGTTGGTTCCTAATACCTCTTCTCTCATTTTGTGCTTCCAACAAGATTTTATCTTTTTACCATATTCTTCCTTGAATTATTTTCTTCCTTTATGGCCCTTTTCTTTTTGTTTGGAACAAGCATACTCAAAGGTACAGAGAGTAGTATACTGAAATCTCATGTACTCATCTCTCAACTTTAACAATTATCAACATGCTAACCAATCTTGTTTCATCTATCCCTTCACCTTCATTTTCTTTAATTAATTAGCCCCTGCCAAATATCATGTCATCACACCTGTAAATACTTCAGTATATATTGCTGTCTGATAAGGAATTTTTTTAATGTAATCACCGTGTCATTATCACACCTAACAAAATTAACAGCAGTTCCTTCATACCATCTAATAACTAGTTTATATTCAAACTTCTGTAACGATGACTTCCTGCTGTTTGAATTGGAATCCAAATGAGCTCTACACATTGCATATGATTGTTATATCTTTTGTCTCTTTTATTTCTCTCTTAATATTTTTTTTTTTTTTTTTTTTTTGCATTACGCGGGCCTCTCACTGCTGTGGCCTGTCCCGTTGTGGAGCACAGGCTCTGGACGCGCAGGCTCAGCGGCCATGGCTCACGGGCCTAGCCGCTCCGTGGCATGTGGGATCTTCCCAGACCGGGGCACGAAGCCGTGTCCCCTGCATCGGCAGGCGGACTCTCAACCACTGCGCCACCAGGGAAGCCCTCTCTTAATATATTTTTAAACCAGACCTAGATCCTCTATTTGTTTTTCCCTTACCAAGTGATATATCATACTTATGTGAGTAGGTTCTTATTTAGAAAAACCAAGTATGATTTTCCACTTTTTCATTTCAGAATCAGAGTTTACTTCTTCTTTCACAAACAAACCTTACATAGTTATATTTGAAAAAGCTAAGATGCATAATAGAAGACTTGTTTTAAAAAAATAAAGTGGGCCAAAAATATATGAAAAGCTTTTTATTTCAAAGATTTAAAAGGTTAATATTATCTCTACTAATTTGTGTTCCTAAAAAGTTATGTGTAAAATTAAATTTTGTAATGAAATTCTATATGTTTAGTGACATTAATATACCCTTCTAAGTGCAGGGCAAAAGAAAAATGAATATTTTTGAGAATTATATTTGTAATAGGGAATGTAATTTGAACCCTGGCTTTGAACCAGAGTTTTAAATACCTGGGAGTTATCCACGTTCCCCCTAAGAATAGACCTAGCCTTCTTGGAAAACCAGTAAATGGTTCCTTGTGAGGAACAGTGCTGAAGACCCCAAAACTGAATATGGTGATCTTAATAAATTGCCAACAGCCATATTTAAAATATTATCTGAATATAAAAATTCTGCATTAGGCCAAGCCCAAGCTTGGAGCCCATTCCTCAACAGCTGAGTACAAGGTTATCAGACTACTTTCTCTGTTATATTTCTTAAATTCCCAAAGAGTAAGATCGACCCTGTGTTGGCTGTTCCTTCTTCCAAAGGAATATGATCATCTAAGAACTAGAGTGTTGTGTTAATTGAAAGGGAAATCCAAAAGTCCTTCAGTCCTAGGGCTAGAACAGCCGAAGAACTAGAGTCATAGATGGGTCTGCATATTTTCTAGTATAAGGTATTTTCAGCAGAAGACATCAGCATATACACGTAGAAGAGTTTACCTTAAAAACTAAACTAAGGCTAACCTTAGGGGATTATGTTATTCACTCCACCATAGCAGTCTATTTTTTGTCACATCAAGAATTAGAAGCAGAGACAAAATAAGTATTATTAAAGAAGCTTTTGTTGCAGAGGCCAGATAATGAAAGCAATTTGTACCCTACCTTACAGTTTTATAAAATTGAAAATTATTGGTTATTTGCTTAGAAAGAAGGGTACCTATGGTGAATAACATTGTTTCTTGAAATACAGTTGTTGAAAACTGAAGAAATGACTTCAAATAAGGGTCTTCAAGTCTTTTTTTTTTCTTATATGTTTACACATAGCTCAAAATTTTATGTGTAACAGAAATTTTTTTGAGACTAATGGAAAACTGTTGAAAAATGTTGGGGAGAATATAAAACTTGGTATAATTTACTGTAGAGAAAAATCACAAAATGGAAAACATATTTAAACTTCTCTTTCATGGATACATTATTTCAGATTTGAAATTCTAGAAGTCTGATCTGAATGTTGGACTCCTTGTTCTCAAACATGAACCTAACGTAGTTGTAATCTTCAGAGTGCGGTGCTTGATATTTATGGCAAAGAGCCTTTTCATAGAATATTACAGAAACTCTTCGTAGTATGTGTTTAATAGACCAGTTTGGTTTGGCATCAGCTTGACATAAACTTTTGGTTATCCAAAGCCCTTAATTGCTTTGAAGTAAAAGCCCAGTGCTGCTCTTTTTTATTAAAATCATGTCTTTTCCTGTTATTGTGGTCTATTTTGGAAGACTGAGTTGTGATTTTTGCATATGTTCTACATAATGCCTCATTAGCAAAAAATCTTGTATCATTTACAAGTAGCCTGAATGTCTGTGTTGTTTTGAACAAAAATCCATATTAAAATTTAAACAATATAAAAATGCACATTTTCTGCTTATGAAAAAGGCCATCTTAAATTAACTGCAAAGCAGTAACCAGTGAACACATGTACATGAACATTAAAATCAGGATGATTTTACCTTTTACTGACTTTTTCAACTCCAAAAATATTTATACTCTTACCAAATGTGTAACTAGTTTGTACTAAGTGTTTTTTTAAGTAAATGTTAGGGTGTTTACCTTCTTAATTAGAAATCATGTAAATGCCGTAATGTCCCAGTGGAGGAAATTTAACCCGTAAATATTTCAGGCACTGACTTGCCCCCTTCCCTTTGGTTGACAGCACACTGTCAAGTCATAAAACACAGAGGCCTTTTGCAGCCGCACAGTATACAAAGCAGCTTGGCTTTAGGGGCTCCATCTTTCCAGCTGTGCACAGACGCGGATTACTTCCTGGCACTCAAAATTCTTCCCCAGCTTTTCATTTTGAAAAATGGCAAACCTACAGCAAAGTTGTAAGAATAGTAGTGTGAACACACATACCTTTCACCCCTTGGCATGTTTGTGAATGACACAGCCTGTTCTGCATTCTGCCCACTCAGGCACAGGCCCATTCCCCTCCCTCCCCCTCTCTCCCTCTCTCTCTCTCTCAGAGCTAGGTGCATATATCATGTCACCCTCTCTACATTTCTAAGCACCTTTTAGGAACAAGGACATCTTCCTACATAACCACAGTACAGCTATCACACATTCAGGACATTTCACAATGAATGCAACAGTAGTATCATCTAAATACACAGTCCATATTAAAATTTCCCAATTGTCCCAATAATGGCCTTTATAGCTGTTTTTTTAATTGCTATTTTTGTTTTGTTTTTCTTTTATTAATTAATTTATTTATTTTCGGCTATATTGGGTCTTCATTGCTGCACACAGGCTCTCTCTAGCTGCGACAAGCGGGGGCCACTCCTCTCTGTGGTGTGCGGGCCTCTCATCGCGGTGGCCTCTCCCGTTGTGAAGCATGGTCACCAGGTGCGCGGGCTTCAGTAGTTGTGACACACGGGCCTAGTTGCTCCGCCGCACGTGCTCGAACCTGTGTCCCCTGCACTGGCAGGCAGATTCCCAACCACTGCACCACCAGGAAAGCCCTGTTTTGTTTTTCTTTGTTTTAATCCCATATCCAATCAAGTGTCATGTATTGTATTTAATTGTCATGACTTTTAGGTTTCCCTTATTCTAGAGTGGTTCTCCAGTCTTTTCCAGCCCATTGATGATAGTTGTTTGCAGAATGCCCCTCAATTTGGATTTGTCTGATTGCCCAGCCCCCTAATTTAGAGGGCACATCCGGCTCTTGGATAGAAGGGTAACTGGGGCGAGGGATAACCATGCAGACATTACTATTATACAGGGAGGTAATCTGTCATTTTTTAAAAATATATCCAACAAGTTCCTACTGTTGTTTTGAATACCTTAAAATTTGCCTAATGAAAAGTTATCACACTCAAATACTATGTCTTTTATCCCCAAGTTTTTTATTATTAATGTTATCTAAGTTTTTTTGTGATAGCTGCTTGGCATGTTTCCCAAGCACTTTATTTAAACCACAGAAATTATCAAAATTAATAGTAACTAGTGTGTTAGTGTGTATGTGAGAGTGGAGAGAAAGCTAAAACTTAGGAACATCTCAGAGAAAGGAAGCAACTTACAAGAGTAGGAAGAATTTCTCTCTTTAGACCTGGATCTCTCCCATAAGAACTCTGGCCAGATTCTTTACTTCTCTAAGCCTCATTTAGCTACCTTAACTGTGAAATGAAGAGGTTGAAATGAGTAAGTGGTTCCTACCTTTTAAAACCAGATGCTTTTATCCCCAGAGACCTTGGTATTCTGAAAGATTTTGCCTCCTAAGTAAGCAGTGTGTATTAATTTAATAAATTTGGTTTTTTTTCATCCAAGACCTGTATCATGCTAATCATTGCTTCTGATAATTGTGAAATAGCCTGTATTATTGCACCGATTTGCTATAATTCTATCCAAAAGTAAAAACAATATAAAACCTTTAGTTCGCTTTTACAGCTTAATTGCCAGTGAGTCTACATTTCTCATTGGGCTTTTTGATATTTTTAATATAATTCTCAAATTCCCATTACTAGTCAGAATCCATTAAACTTGATCTTCAAAATGGCCCCTTAAGAAGATGAGCCAGGATTTGGGTTCTTCCTGTCCCCAGCCAGTCCTTGGGAATGCTCCTTCCATTTTCAGAAGAGTTTATGTACATGTAGAGAGATTGTGTACATGTAGAAAGCTCTACATAACTGTCCCCCTCCATTCCTTGCACGTGTTTAAGAATAAGAAAATATTGAGTTCTGATTTACATTTTGACCCAACACCACAAGAAAGATACAATCCAGAGGCAAATAAACATACACATACAAACGTTTTCCTTTATGCAATATTAAATCAGGGAGCATTATTTTCATCTGTGAACTAAAGCAGCAGTTTTGAGCAAAGTCATTACCTTTCAAATAGACTTTACTTGGCTATTGTAGTGAAGCTTATTCCATTTAATTCACTAGCAACCTCATATAATTCTATTCATAAGTGATACCTTATTGTTATCTGTGTATCCCTAATAAGAGCTATGAATGACCTACACTTCTCTCAACGATATACTTAGAGAGTCTGCCACTGTTCCCCAAAAAAAAAAAAGCGTAGAGTTTTTTTTAATCCTAAGATTGTTTTCAACCTTATCCCCCAAAGTTAGTTACCCTAAAACTGTTACTCAAAAAGAACCTCTTCGTTCTACCTCATAAATATCTTACCTAACAACTTTTGTATTCTAAAACCTTCCCTTCTAAATGGTGTTAAAGTACTACATTACAACATTTTTTGCCTCAAAAAAATCAAGAAGCTTTTTTTAGCATTCATAATCCTTGCTGCAGCAAAGAATGAAATGTTGATGGGGGTTGCGGCAGGGAGGAATTGTGTGCCTGGGAAATGAAGTATTAGAAACTTTCACTGGAGCAAAGATTTTGGCTTCTTAAGCTTTCATATTAGACTATACATTACATAGCACCACTGAAAGTTTTTCCTTCTTCAGTATATCTGAGGTTTTAAGTTTCTGGATTTATTATGGCACCCAGTAGCAAAGCTGGAGTCAAGTGTTTTCAAGGCTTCCATTAGAAATTCCTCTTTCAGAGTTTATTGCTTGACTGTTTCAAATTATATGAGAGAAACTTGGCACATAGGTTTTTGAGCTGGATTACTTTTTTTCAAGATAAAATCTAATTTATTTCAGTTTGTTTTTAATCTTAGAGATGGGCCAACAGCTCTTCTCATAGTTTTAGAAGATTTGAGCATAATTCTAAATAATGTCTGTTAAAAAAGGAAAAGAAAAAAAAACACATTTTCCAACTTAATTTTTTATAGTGTTTTTCAAAATCCTTGTTGAAAAATATGAGAAATTTGTTTTTACAAAGCACTTAATTAGTATGCTTGATATCCCTTTGCAGATCATTTCACCATGTGTAATGCAGCATGTATGAATTGGTACATGACCATCAGAGTTCATCTGAATGTTTTTACTATGCATTGTTCTTTCTGTTCGAATGTCATCATCCTGAAGATTTGATGTTCCCTTCATAGTGCATGGAACAGGGCAGGAAAATACTGTGTGGAGGTCACATAAAATATTGCTCATAAAATTAGCCCTGTCTCTTCTTCAGAGGAAACCAACCTGAGGCCTTCCTTCACATGCAGAGAGGTCTAGGACAGACCACTTAGCAATGACTCTAGCTCCCTCTTGCCTCCAACATCCTTCTCACTTTTCTGTGACAGCTCCTTCCCTCTTTCCTCTCTCACGTACACCCTTGTTGTTTTACCATATTTCATCTGTGTAAAAATGTTGATTGGCAGGTTTCAGATGATTTTTCATTGCACACCTTCCTGAAGACCATGCCACATTCATCACAATGTAGCTTTTAACTTTTATGTACTTTATGTCATTGACTCTGCACTTTCAGCTTAACAGCATTGTTGCCATCAAAAATATCCCATCATAATAATGACTATTATGTATAGAAGCCCTAAAACTGACACTTTAAAATAATTGTTAAAGACTTGCAGGTGTTGTGTCATCCCAAAATAGGTGTACTCTCTAGCGAACTGACTTTTTATTTAAAGTACCGCATTGTTATTGCTCTTTTATAAATACTACTTCTGTTGTATCTGTGCCCACTCTTTGGGCATCATTAGTATAAAATACTAAGTCAATATTCTGAAAAGTTTAAACTCCGAGGACTTTAGGAAAATACTCAAGAAAGCATCCACCAATTAGACCACTGAAAGTTTTTGCAACTTACTGGCCTTTGCCTTACAAAGAAAATTAAAAATTAAAACCTGCTGTTTCTATGACCCTATGTGACTGAAAGGCTTGTTGGGCTTAATTTTTTGTTAATGTCATCAAGTAATAGTTACTATTCAAACATATCTCATGTATATATCTTTTGAAAATACTAACATGCTTAAAAACAAGTAAAATTATCAGGTACAGCTGAAAACGTAAGAAGAGGTTTGAAATTACTTGAATAGTATTCTAACCTTTTGTATCAATAAATGTCACTCACTGTTGAGCAGTCAAACCAAGTAATTCTGGGGAAAACAGGTAAGTTCTATTTTGACTAATAAATATGAAAAAATATGAATATTTTCTTGAGATCTATTCAAAATATATTTTCCCTTCATCTTATTTTTTTTTTCTTAGTGAGTAAAAATAATACTGAGGGGAATATTGGTGAGTGTACTGTTGAATGTGTGCTCAGTACTACTAGATAACATGTTTTAGACACATAATTATTTTAACATTGTGTTAAGACTGTACGTGGGCAAGATCCAGGTTCTTGGACTTGTTTATCTTCTGTGTGAGGACAACTAACTGTTCGATGCCAAAATACAATGAACTTTCAAATATCAAAGAGGAAAATTAAGTATTTCAGGTCCTCAGCTGGTTTACAGATGTGTGAGCTTTGTAGTCCATTTTCTGGTTCCAGTAGGGCGTTGTGACAATTTTTCCAATATGTGTATACTAGATAAGTTTTGGAAGTAAAATTACTTACTTTAAATACTGAAATAATTTTCTGAACTTAAAATTTTTATGTTTATTTTTCTTAGAAAATGAAGTCTAAAACCAAGCTTCACAATTTTTAAAATACTTTTGAATGTAAAACGTATTAAATTAAGGAACCTTTCTCTGTCAGGAAAATAAATGCCTTTTGAAAACAGATATTCATTTAGATCTATGATTAACCTTTAACAAGATCTTCCTGTTAAATTGTACATTTGCTTTAATCTCAGTAGGAAAAATACAAACTAGTATTGCAGCATATAGAGTTTCTATATACCCTGTGGACGTTAAATGATCTCTTACAGCTAAAGGCACATCTGCAACATATTTAAATGCCAGCTTTGGGCATTATTAGTATAAAATGCTAAGTCACTTTTTCTGGAAATATTTTGAAAAGTCTGAACTCCAGGAGGAAACTCCAATAAATGGTAATCTTATGATACCATTTGTTTCGAGGGAGTGGTGGGAAGATGAGTGGCTGTATGGCATATTTTTCATTTAGTGAAAAAGAGTATGATAGTCCTCCTTCAAATAAGTCTGAAGTTTGGTGGTGGAACAATGGCTGTGCTAAAGACTGATGTCCTCTGTACCAAGTTTCAGGACACTATAAAATGATATTAAATTCATATTATCAGTCATTGTAGAAGTGACAAAAGTCATCAAATTTGGGGCTCCCTTCAAACTCTGAGAGTCTGTGCATTTATCAAAGTTCAAGAATGACTACTGGTTGGTTTTAAATAATAAGTCTATCCTAAGTGTATAATAAACTAAAAACCTCAGTGACTGATATGCAAGTGTGTAGATTTTTTTCTATGTAATATTCAATGAAAAATTGTAGTCCCACCACAGATTTCTTTCCTTTTGTCTTGCATCTTTTATTCTGTCTCTCTCTTTTTCTTAAATACGTCATTGAAGGTCAAACATTCGGGACAACGTAGAAATGATTAAGCTTCATAAGCAGCTAGTGGAGAAAAGCAATGCTCTTTCAGTAATGGAAGGAAAATTTATTCAGCTTCAAGAGGTACTGTGATAATTTATTTTATTATGGTGATACATAGATACAAAGGTTCGAAAATAGTGTTCAACTTTTTTTTTAAGTAGAATCGTCGTAACACTAAAAAGTAGTTTTTAAAGATTGCTCTTTTTATTCTCAAGTGTGTATAATTTCACTTCCTGTATGGTTAGCTATTTATAACTTAATAACTAAAGAAATAACTAACTGCTTGGACTTTCTATAAATATCTGTGTCATCTTAAAATAATAAACATATTTATCATAAAGCATCTCAGGTGAAGAAAATTTATTTTTAACTCCTTTTATCTGGAATCATATGGGCACATAACACTGAAGGTTTAGATGTATTTGCATATATCTTCAGTTCTAAGCATTTTGAAATATCCAAGATAGATCAATGTTAAGAATAGATTAATAATCAAGTTTTGTTAAATCTTTTTTGATATGTGGTGTTTTGTTTTGTTTTGTCACTACCAGTATCAGAAAATATTTTAATACCCCTCATGTCAACTGTCAGTGTATTTATTTTAAATCCTAACCTTTCGGTTGACGGTACTTGAGACTCTTATCCCCATGGTTGTTTTACCAAGGACTATGGCCGCACAGGAATGTGCCATCAGAGGACTCCTGTTTATGGCACTGCATAATTAACATAGGTTCTGGAATTAATGAACTCCAAAACATTCCAGATGAGCAGAATTCATATTAAGCAGTACTTTCTTTGAAGTACTGAAACAAGGAAAGCAGTAAATTGATGCAAAGCGGGTCATCTGAAGCCTAAATTCACTATTGAATTAGATAAATATTTTTCAACCATACTCTGGGTCATGTTTTCCATCCTACAGGTACCTCCTTAATGTCAAGTAATACACTACCTTCCATATAAATATGACGGGTGTATGAAAGAGAAATTAATTAGAGAGTGGGATTGATAACACTATCTGCAGATGGATGGAAGAGGGAGATTAAAAATACATGTAGCTGAAAGCCATCTCTAAAAGGCAGCATTAAGAAAGGAATTAAAAAGTGATTTTGCATTCTTTTATCACTTTGACTGTTTTGATTTCCATTTAACAGTGACTCCAGGTATTTGTTTAAATACCATGAATATCAAGTGTCTTTGATAGCACAGGTACCT
This sequence comes from Pseudorca crassidens, assembly GCF_039906515.1. Classification (NCBI taxonomy): domain Eukaryota; kingdom Metazoa; phylum Chordata; class Mammalia; order Artiodactyla; family Delphinidae; genus Pseudorca; species Pseudorca crassidens. The sequence goes on along the minus strand of NC_090315.1, from coordinate 31,844,646 downwards.
CTTTTGGGTAGAGATTTGAGAGGTTCAGGCCAACAGCTTCACCGAGATATGAAGCACAGAGAAAGCTGGTTAAAGATACTGTTCTGTGATTATAAGCAAGATTAACAAAAATTGGACTCAAGTAGCTCAATAGCCATGTTTCTTTTAAACAATTGAAGAACTTCAATAGAAACTTAATGATTTTAATTAGCAGATAAGACATTACATGTTATGGTCATATGGACTCTATGAAAAGACTTTAGTGTAAGTATGTAAAATTGAATTTAAAACGTATTCATAAATAGGTCAATTTTGAAAATTAAGAAGACTTCAGTAACTATTTTACTGAATTGAAATTCTTAATTGTATTACAATTAGAAGCTAACCTTCCAAGGCTATTTATATGGTGTGGTGACAGATCTTTTCAGTTTGAATATCTATGGTCAGCATTTATTTTTAACCCATGCAGCAGCATTTTTAGACAGCATGTCCAACCACTGTAACCACAGCAAAAAGAAAAAATAATTACTTGCTAAAACTAATTTACTCACTGGTCACTATCAACAAGTCAGAAAACTAGGAGGAAATAAAATAAAGGACAAAAACAGCCTACATTGTGTGACTCTGCTAAAATATTTTCTTTCTCATGATACACTTTGGCCAAGAGTATCCTTTATGGAGATGTTATACACTGTATAATGGCACATTAATATAGTAACATATATACATTGTGAGATAAAGAATAAACACTATAACATGGACTTCAGGAGTAAACTCATTTATGGAATGGTGATCATTCATTCAAAGCAGAATCCAAAAATAGTTTTGAAAGGATTTTCCTTTTGTTTTTTAGAAGCAAAAAAGTCTCCGGATCAGCCATGATGCCTTGATGGCAAATGGAGATGAGCTAAACATGCAGCTTAAAGAGCAGCGTTTAAAATGCTGCACTCTTGAGAAGCAGTTACGTTCCATGACATTTTCTGAAAGAAGAATAGAAGAGGTAAGCTCCCAAAAAGTTTAGCCATTCCTTTGCGTTAACACTTCTCTATAACTATTTTGAAAAAGTAAAATAGAGACATTTTAAATATTATATTGACTTAAAAATCCTAAACTACATGCATGGCACTTTGAGCACAGCAAAATATAGTCAACATATTATGTGCATGGCAAATCGGTACTTAAAAATACTCGCAAATGTGCTGAGATCCACTATTTATCTAAAGGATTAAGGATCCTTGAGGAGACAGCAAACCATAACATTTTTAAACGAACAAATGCCAGATTACCTGAGGAACTTAACTTTCTCAGCCTTAACAGCTTATTAGTCATTTGAGATGTCAGAACAATTATAGGAATAGATCTGTCTCTAAGGAGAAGGATGTTCTGCCCTCCAACATCAGCAATTTTGAGAATTTCTTTTTTTCTAGGAAGTTGTTTCAAAACTCATCTTCCTATTCATGTTGCTTCTCATGTTTCCCAGCTAGTGCAATCTTTTTCTGCAGTCTGTTAAACTTGTCCTTAAACAGAATGGAAATGAAATAAGATGTCTACATTCTGTTCTCATCTTGGAAGAATCTTTTACGGTGTCTCACACTAGCATCAAAAGAATTTTGAGAAGAGAATGAATTTTAAGAGTACTCTGATCCATGGGAAAAGGTTGTAACAACAAAATATACTGGTGAATGAAACTTAAATACTAGAAATAAATACAAAAAGCTACATTTTAGTTATCAAGATATAATTATTACCCTAAGTTTTTTCTAAAAATATTATTCATTGGGATAAAACAAGGTATACGATTTTATTTGTTCATTCATTTGAAAGATGTACTACTGGCTCTTTGTAAATTCCAAGTAACATGAGAAATTGTGTTTTCAGAGTAAATAGTGATTGACACAAGTTGTTTGAACCATGAACCAAAAGAAAAGTTAATCCTTTTATTTTGGGGGGCCAACTGGAAATTAACACAAAATGAATATAATGATGGAATTCATCGCAGAAGACAGTAAAAAATATTATGTTTCCCCAAACTTAATAGCAAGCTTTTAACACGTTCTTTATTGAATTTTGGTACATGTTGCCATAAAGCAGTGCATACGTTCCTACTAAATTAAAACAGAAATATTAATTTCATGTTTACTTAACAACTTGGAAGAAAAACAATGCTAAATTAAATACAGACGATATAAGTGGACTAGTTCACAGCTGCAATTTAGAAATCAAGACATGCTAGCCTCCTCACATGTTTTTTTTAATCCCCACGTGGTTTTATACACCTAATGTGTAATTTTCTTTTCATTTCAGCTGCAGGATAGAATTAATGATTTAGAAAAGGAACGGGAACTTTTAAAGGAAAACTATGATAAACTTTATAACAGGTAAATCATGATTCCATATGTTCTCTCCTCTTGTTTGAGATCTTTTCTATCAAAACATTGGATATCAGAATACCTAATATTGATTAAAGAACTAGCAACAAATGATTGCAAGAAATCTATATATGTTATAAAAGAAAAATAAGCTTTTTTAAGAGATTGGTAATAAGTTCTTTAACCTGAGCAGCAGTCTGTTACTAAGAAAACCATATCACTTTGTTGTCAGTAACAACTGCTATCATTTATTGAATGCAAACTAAGCTAGCAGGCACTATGCTAAATACTCTGCATACATCGTTATAAATTCCTCACAACAACTTGGAAATGTAGGTATTATTAATGCCCATTTTGCAGACAATGAAAATAAAACAGAATTAAGTAAATTTGCCTATGTTCGTAAAGCTGGGAAGTAGTAGAGACTGTATTTGAACCTCTTTTGGTCTCTCCAAGCCCTTGTTTCTTCTGCTGGGCTACCCAGCCTATTAGCTTCATGTGATTCTGTTGGTGGAAAGCGAAGGTATTCGCTTACAATTTTTTCTATTTCTTAAAACAAAAAACACACGCATCTTTATCTTAAGATGAATTTTAAAGAGCTGCTTTACTTTTCTTTTTTTATCTGCTTCATAATTATGGTATTTTAAAAATTAATCCCTTCTGGTAATGTTAGAAACAGAATTCTACTCTACAGCTAAGTTTACTTAAATGATACAGATGTGTGTGTATTTTTAAGTCTTTTCAGTGTATGATACTGATAAATGATAAATACAGGTTTACATGAAAGTAAATTTTATATATATTGAAATATATATGTTAGAGCTGATATTCAACAGTTGCTTCTAATTGATCATATTCGGAAACATCCGAAAATAGCCATCTGATCTGCAGTTATATCTTTAACTTTTTAACTATGTTTTACGTTTGATATGTTTTGCAAACTAAATTTACATTTTATGAATTAAACAAATTATACCGAAGAATGTAGGGAGAGGCCTTTATTTTGATTTACTTTGAAAAGATAACTAAATTAATGTTACGCATCATTCCAGAGGTATGTATCATGTATGTTGCTTATACTAGTGTTGATTATATTTGCACAGGGGCTCATTATATTAAGAGTTACCAATAGCGGTTTGAGACCTCAGTTAGAGTAACGTCTTGAGCTCTCCAGCAAGGATGGACTGGCTAAACAGCTTTATGTGGAATTTGCCTTGCGCCCCCTCCCAGATCATTTGGCCTCAGTGCTTTGTTCTGGTCCCACTCTCATCAGCCCCGATTAATTTTACCTAAAGCATTTATTATACCTCCTATTTTATGGTATTTCTGTCTCTATAGAACAATGCATAGGTTTATAGTGATATATACCTAAGTAGATAGTAGTTGTATGTTTGAAATTTTAAAATTTCATTATATGGAGAGATCACACCACCACCATATTACATGGCAGAGAAAATAATGTTATCCCCATATCTTATAAATGAGGGAATTGAGACTCAAGAAAACTTAAGAGACTTGTACAGAGTCACACAGCATTGCTGAGACTCCAGTACAGGACTAAAACCCATTTCTTTTGACTCTAAAACTTGAATTTTTTTTTCTCTGTGCCTATCTCTGATTTTAATTGTAATGGAAAATTGTATATGCAAAGGGAAACATTCATGGAATAACAGGACTGTCACACATTTAGAAATTTTTATTGATTTATATTTATCTTAACATCTTGTAATTTCGAGTAATTTAACATGGTCTTAATACATGAATATAAGTGCCATTTGGTCATTACTTATACATTTTCTACTTCCCCTCAATTTGAGGATTTACTGAAAGTACTTTCTTGTAATAAAAAACATTAAACTTAGTTGGGAATAATGCATAAATGAAATTTTAAGAAAGACATGTTTTTCTCATATTTAGTTTATCACCATGAAACTTTATCTTTCCATATTAGAAGATGATCTAAGAGTGTAAATCTGACTTTGAAAGGTTTTTATTTTTAATGTTTTGCATTTGAGCAGCCTTTTTTTTCCTGTCACATTAAAAACAGACTTCATCATGCTGCTTACACTTGAATTTTGTGTGAGGTGTATGGAAGTAAATGTGTATAATGAATGTCAAAACATTTGTGTCAAAAAAAAATGTCACTTAGGTACAAAACCCGGCAAGCACATGTGATAGTAAATAGAGCTGTAAAATTCTCTAATACAGTTTTTTAAATATATAATGTGTTTTCAGAAGCATAGTTGGAAAAACTCTACAAAAATTAACATCCTCCCCAAGATTCTTTACAGCTCTTGTATTTCATGGCAGTGTTATTCATCATTGCCAGTAACTAATGCTCATCACAAACTACATATATTCCCTGTTTGGTTAGTCATAGTGATAGCATGTTTTTAAAAGGAGAGCATTTGTTTGTTATTCAAAATTGGCTAGTTTTCAGGAGAAAAATGTGATGTGCATATTGCATTCTCATCTTCCTTTTTCAAATGATATTTTTAATGTGTTTATTATTTGACATATGACATATTAGAGAATCATCTGGTAAGGTAAAATCTTCATGTTAGTATTTGGTATGAGCCTTTTTTAATACGTTATAGCATGTTTGATACTATGCCAAGAAATAAGTATAACTTTAAGAAATGTTCATTTAAAAAACTCAGAATAAAATTTTTGCAATTAAGTCTTTCTATTTGGTCAGAGAGAAATTCTATACTATAATATAGTACAGCTGGGTCTCATTTTTGAAGTTAGTATATAGTTTTAGGGTGATATAGCTGATGAATGCAGTAGTCCTTCAACTATAATGTATATCAGTAACTTGGAAAACAATAAAATGGAGGCTTCACCAGCCCTGTGAAACCTCCCCACCTTCCCTCCTCCCCATCCCCCAATACCATCCAATTCAGACTCAGTCAATTTGAGTTTGAATCCAGAGACTCTTGTTAAAGGTGATTTTAAGGTATTAACTCCCTGAGAGACACTCATCTAATAACTATTTAAAAGAAGAGTTGGTCCAGCTTTTGAAGATGATATTAACTGTTTTAAGAATTGGATGATTCAGGTTTTTACAATGTGATAGCCATCTAATATCCAAAATTTAAGCGAGCACTGCTGACCACCCATAGACTCTCTGTGCTCCATTTCTGTAAAGCAGGGGTCCCCAACCCCCTGTTAGGAGACAGGCCGCACAGCGGGAGGTGAGCGGCAGGGAGCGAGTGAATCTTCATCTGCAGCTCCCCATCGCTCACATTTCCACCTGAACCATCCACCCCCCACCCCTGTCCGTGGAAAAATTGTCTTCCACGAAACCAGTCCCTGATGCCAAAAAGGTTGGGGACCGCTGCTGTAACGCGAACACCTGTCCCCTACAATATTCTAGGAGACATGAAAGCGCCTATGATCCTAAATGAGCACTTTGTGCTTCCCAGAAATCAAACTGAGTACATTTGGGGCATCGTTTTTCCTTTAGTAAGTGAAATATCCCCATGTTAATATGCATTTAATTTCCACTAGGCCTAACTAAGGTACCTACGGATTTCTTTATGGATGATTAGAGCTTATTCTTCCCTATCTCTCACATTAGGATACCCTTGAACATTGGAATAAAAGGAATTCATTCTGTAAGATAAAAGACCTTAGGGTGGAGATGAATTCTTCAACTCTTTTTTTATCTTATCATGTTGTTGATCAAGGGTGTGTATTTACAGTATGCTGACCCATGACTGCCAATGGACATGCCAATGACCACAGGAACCAATGGGCATTCCACTGCAGATTGATATTTTATCACTCCAGCAACATAATGTAACAATGAAATGTGCACAAAGACCAACTATGATCCCCTCCTCAGTTGTCACTGTAGGCAATGTACAAAAACATTTTCATGAATAAAAGGTTCTCAAAGACTGTTCTCATATGCAGATTTAATCATGTACACAGCCTCTACAAAGAAAATGGAGCCAGATGTGGTTTACCATTTATAGTTACACAGATGGCTCCAAGCATAGAGGAATACAGTAAATTCAAAAGGAATTCCTCATGAAACTCCAGTGGAATGTAATCCTAAATTTAGAGGGAAGATAGCAGTGGACTAAATTCAGAGTGACTTATGCTGATTTACACTAGTATTTTGTGGGTTTGGAAAAACCAGGCTGCTAAATTGTTCTTAATTTAAACACATACAGCTTCTGATGTTTCTGCCAGATTAACTGTTGGTGATCTTTTTTGCTGGTACTAATGCTGTTGGAACACTACTGTTTCTAATTTTTAGCGGCTGATATAATGTATGGTTGTGCCTATTTCATCATGCTAATTTTTTTTCCGGGTAGTACATACTTTTAATAATAAGAGACACACACACACATATACACTCACATGTATATATACATGTGTATGTGTTTGGTATATATACTTTGAAATATATTTGTCCTTTATCAAAAAATGAAAATGTAAAGGAATATTCTTTACTTTAGTATTTAAAGTACATATTTGGATTTCATTTAAACCTAGGTAACTCTACCTTTGATAAAATTAGCTTAAAACATTAGTATACCAGATCCATGTATTTTTTTAAGGTTCCATACGCGAAATGAGAACACTGATTGAAGAAACAGATGTCATATTTAGAGAAACTTCTAGAATTCCATTTATTTTTAAGGTCATGTTATTTTAAATGCAATAGAAACATTCAGACTGTAAAATAAATATACAGTTTTTTGTTCTTTTGAAAGCTATGCCTCCCAGAAAAGTATCTCTTTTGGACTAAAACCTCAGACTAGCTGGGAGCAACATTAAGGGCAATTTTCAATAAGAAGTTTCTTTTCCATTTACTTCATCATCAGTACAAAACCAGATTTTGTAAATTTCTGGTTCCTTTACTGGGTTTAAAATGAGCAGAAGGGTCAAAGCTGCTGATAATTATTCAGTCATATCAAGCTTCACAGCTAATAGTTTTCTGCTGAAGTACAGATCAAGATCAGTTTTTCCAAAACCTGGCTATCACCTGGGGAAAACTATGAATCCCTGGGCCCCAGAATCTGCATTTTTAACCTAGCACCAGTGTTTCACGTAGGCCAGCATGTGGGAACCACTGGCCTAAACGAATGTTTACTGTATAGCTTCTGCGTACCATTTAGTTATTTTTCAGCTGATTCTTCCAAAATCCCGGGGCTGATCATTAGTAGATTTTCATGATAGTTTAAACTGCTACACTTTTATTGAGGAATAATAATTCTATCTACATCATCCTTATCAAGGTGTTCTTACTGGGTTTTCACCCCAGTCATGCGTTATGAGTAAAACCGTTTGTTCTTAGCCTATTGCTATTTGCTTTTTAGGACAAAAACTGCATGATCATTGCTTCTTAATATCAGAATCGCCGTCTTATAATTCAAAATGCTATCATTTTGTGGCCAGTATTTTGTAAATATGCTATTATCACAGACTCTTTAAAAGTTTCAAATTCTGGAATTAAAGATCAGGTGGGGAGTCCCTTTTCTCTGTATTAGGGTTTATTCGTGGTAGGGAATGGTTTTGTCCGATGTCTGCTGCTGAGGTTTGGAACTGTGGATTCCTCTGGAGTATGTACAGTATCTGAATTCCTTTACTAGTCCCACAAAAGCTGCACACTGCCAACTTCTCTGACTTTAGAGCTCTAAATTAAGGCCAGTTCCTTTGCTCATCCCACAAACTCTTTCATGTTGCCTAACCGCAGCCTGAGAAAGGCGCCTTGGTTTCAACAGCAGCAGACCAGCATATGTTTACTTAATTCCTAAGACATGATGACAGTGGTCTCTGTGCCACTAAAAGCTTTTCTCTTTATTATTTTCGGTTGAAGCTGATTTCCAAGCTCTCCTTGCCTGTCACGTGTGTTTTGCAGTGCCTTCAGTGCTGCCCATGAAGAGCAATGGAAGTTAAAGGAACAGCAGCTGAAAGTACAGATTGCTCAACTCGAGACTGCCTTAAAATCCGATTTAACAGACAAAACTGAAATCCTTGACAGATTAAAAACTGAAAGAGGTACATGTAAAATGACTACTGACTTACTCGTTTCAGACATGCGTGTTACTCATTGTTATTCACTGACTTGATAAGTACTTATTACAGCGCCTGCTGTTTTGCCAGGCACCTTGCTGCGTACTAGGGACACAGCCTATATTAACAGTCATCCACTTTTATGAGTGTATTGATTGCTCAAAATTTCCCTTTACTCAGCTTAGCGTATATGCCAAAGGAATTATTTTTTTCTCAGAGTTACTCTTGTTCAGGTTGTCTTTAATTTGTTTAATTTTCCTGAATTTATTCAAGAGTCAACAAGTGTTTATTAAGCACCAGTATGTGCTAGGCACTATTCTAAGTTCTGGGGATACAGCAATGAATAAAACAAAGACCTGGTCCTCATGCAGCATAAATTCAAGAGGGAGAAACTGACAGTAATTAAATAAATATGTGATACACTAGGTGGTGGCAGGTGCAGTGGAGAAAAATAAAAAGGCAGTGTAAGACAGCCGAGGATGGCAGAAGTCTTGCTTGGCTGTTTTTGATCTGATAGTGAGATGGCTAATTCTGTTCCGTGACAGAGAACTTAAATAAAGAAGCCTTGTCAAGATGTCCCTGCTAAAATAATAATCATTAGTAAGTTACATGTTATGAGTCCCAGATCTCACCTTGTCTCACAGAAGTAAAATAATTATATAATTAAAGTAGATGTCTGCTCTACTATATTATACACACATATACACACAAATGCACAATCAGGGGAGTGAATTAATTGCTTCAAGTGTTGCATCTGTTTGCTCAGCCAGTAGGTAAACCCAGCGATGTGATGATAAGGTTGCTCCTTTTGACACTTGCAATTCAGTTGCATGAGAACACGTAAAAGTTTAATGCAGACTCAGTTAAAAAAACAGTTACATACCTAGTCAGTACTCTCTATATTGATTTAGATCACAATGCCATATTTGTTAACTCTAAGATTTTTTTTCCCATTTTAATATCTCTGAAATTGGGAAGCATCTTATAGGTGATAACATTTTTTAAATTATGGTGTAACTTTTTTTTAACATTTTAAGAAGTCTGAAATTGGAACACATCTTATAATCAATGGGGTCTTAATTTCAATGAAATATGTGTACAATATTTATTTACCAAGTGGTTTAAATGATGACAGACAGTTTATGAAATTTTCTCCAGAAGACTGTGAGTAGAATAAAATGATATGATTTCTGACTGGGTGGATATTTTAAAGTTTTTATGTCAAAGATTCTTAGTTCCTAACTTTAATATGTAGTGTTGAATACCTAACAGAGTGCTTTGTTTAGTAGTTGCTCAATAAATTCTTCCACCGACGTGGAAGGGCTCTGTATTTCCTCTCTCTTTTCTTTCTTAAGGAAAGAGAAATGAAATAAACCTTTCTTGTTCCCGTGCTTTCTGGACTTCCCTAGATATCAAAAGTTCCAAAACTCTTATCTTTACACAGTTGAATTGGTCTCTGGTAAGAAACTCTTAAGAGGATAGAATCTTGGTGGTCTTTTAAAACCTGTTTATTACTGTTGGATTAAGTCTGGGGGTTCTTTTCAGTCCCACAGCCCTCAACGTAATCACTATTAATATTTTTTATATGTCCTTCCAGAGTTGTTTCTATATGTATACATACAATTTTATAATGTGCTTTTTTATTTGCTGTATTGTGAAATCGTTCCTTCAGTATAAATATAAATCCGCATCATCATCATTTATAATGGCTGTCATAGTTTTCCAGTGTGAGGATGTACCATAGATTGTTTGTTTAACAGTCTTCTATTGTTGAATTTTTAAATAGCTTCAGCTTTTTTAAGTACCCTGAACATCTTTCTACACAAATCTTTACACATTTATCTGATTATTTTCTTAAGAAAAATTTCTAGAACTGAACCTTTCTTTTTAATGCAACTATTATTTTAGTTATTTTTGCTTGCATACCTGAAATTTACAGGTCTAATAATTTCAGTTTTTGTTTCTTTGTGAAAATGTTAAAATAGATTATAAGAAAAATAATACAGCCTTTAAACAATTTTTTCCAGGAAAATACTAAACAAAAAATTGAAGTTGTCTATTTAAGGAAATCTTTTAACATTTAGAAAGTTGCTTTTTTGTATTACAGATTTCAAAATTGTTTAATTTTACTTTGAAGTCTCTTCACACATTTACCTTTTCATGTATCAAGTGTTCTCTGCCAGAAGATGTTTCCCTGGCTTCTTGTAGTCATTCATCTAACTGGCAAATTATTTTTAGAGAATACTCACCTCTTTATTCAAGGTACAAATTAGTTTCAGATTGTGCGAATATGTGGGGGAAGGATATGTAAATGCAGTTTGCATTTGGTTAATGCTTAAATTAACTGCATGTGTTTAAGGGCCTGCTTTTGAAAGTTCCTTTCTATCTTTAGCTGAAATGCATAATTCAGCATAATGCATATGGTTATATTGATCACAGCTGAAGATATTAGCACAAAGGAGCTCTGAAAATTGTTTAGTTGAATTGTTCTCTGCACTCTGCTTATTAATGGTGTGCTTGAAGAACATAATTTTAAAAGAGTGAAATGTTATCTCATTTGAATAAAATGCTGTTTAGCTTAACCTGCTTTTTGTCAAATCATAGGTAAAGAGGTTATTTTTCATCTTGTACAGGGTGCTTTGATTTTTCATATTATAATTCAGCAAGTCTGTTTCCTCTTTGAACTATAATGTCTCCATACGTTTTAAAGTCCCAGGAGTGACATCCCCAGTAAACAGTTTAAGAAAGGAAAAATATAGTAGAGAATTCTACATAAAATTCAGTAGAGAGAAAGTTACTGGTGCTCAGTAATATCTTCTCCCACTAATAAGTTATTTTCCCACTAATAAAGCCCTGGTTTTAAAAATACCAGGTAAGTGGGAACATAGCTGTTGAACGAAAAATCAGAAAAGGAAGAAATATTTGAGTAAGTTTATTTATACCAGTAGCGTATTATTCTCAGGACCCTGCTCTGAAAAATTGAAAGAATAGAAGACAGCATAGGAATAATATACACTGCGTCTGGATGAAGATGGAACGGTCATGTCCTTACACTTTTGGTTCCCCTCAGAACCCCTAAAAGTTTCACTAGCCAGAGAAGGAAATTACATTATCCTCAGGACCTTGGTTTTACTTCTTGCTGACTACATTTACCTCCTTTTTTGTTACCTAGTCATTCTATCTGGATGTTGTTTTAACCTAATCAACATCAAATAAAGGGTTCCACATTCTTACTCTACTCTCTAACCAAAAAAGCAAATTTATCTCATAAGAATTCATATTTATTATTAATCCTAATTTTTAGTATAGAGATAAATGTTTGATCTTTACCTTAAATGTTTCCAAGTATTGTTCACATTTGGAAATTCTTTCATTTATTTCACTGAATATTAGTAATTTGTACTCTAGGATAACCTTCTAACCTCTTATCAATAAGAAAAATATTTACATATTTGATATTAAAATGGCTCTACATACCCTAGGGTAACTTTTTTTTTTTTTTACTTTTTAGTTTGCCAGAAGTATGTTATATTAAAAATATTCAAATTTAGTTCATTTCTTCTTAACTGTGTAATTTACAGTTTTTACTTGTATATAGCATTTATGGCTTGGGAGCACAAAGCTTTATAAAAGTCCGAAACATATTTTTGTATAAAATGCAGTCAGTGTGCAAATGTATTCATGTAAAGAATTCTTGGCAAATATGTTGATTTCCCTTTTTTTAAGAAAAGGAATGATGATCATAAATCTTTGTGAGCAGGATGAAATTAGTAGAGACACTTTGGATATCATGGTTTAGAGTCAGCCCACAGGGAGCCCACAAAGGAGAATACTTGACCACCACAACGAACTCTAGTAAAGAAGTACACTTAAGAACATAGGACTAAAGAGTAGATTTGTTAGCTAGCTATTATGCTTTCTTTTTTTTGAGTTAAGCATGTTTAATGCAGAGAGTGAAAAATTAGTCTCTCTATGGATTTGCCGTCTTCTGTAGGTCTATCCTATACGCCTGCTTGTGGGTCATGGCAAATGAGCACATAGGCAAAGGTAACCTATCTCCATTCCTAATTAATAGTGTGAACTCTGTGAATAAAGAACACACATGAATTATTATTGATACTACCATGCATTTGTTGAGAATCCATTTCTCCTCTCTTAAAAGATTTATTAAAAATGAGGTTGATTATAATTCCAGAGTTATTATCAGAAATTATCTTGTTTTAATAAAAAGACTTTATGCTGAATTAGGAAAAGATAACTCAAGGAAGTCAATTAGAAAAAACTAAAAGAGAAAAATTTTTTTTGCATGCCTTTCAGGACCCTTAATAAGTAAGTAAAAATCATAGCTTTAGAAACATATTTTCATAGGTATTTTAGACAGAATGTTCCTTTGAAGTTCCAGAGGCCACAATTTCCTTATATTAATACTGTGAAACTAAGTCCTAAGTTTTTGATAAGCAAGTGAATCATATGGTAGACACATGATAGTGTTCATTTGTTCCTCATTCCCCTGCTGCCTTAGTCTAAGGTGCTAGCTCAATTTCCTCTCTGGCCAGAACAATGCTAGATTGAGCTTGGTGTGTTTCATGAATTAAGTCAATTTAAAATGTGTTCTTATACCTCATTCTCACTTACCTTTCGAATTGTGTCGACTTCATTTTTAAGACCAAAATGAGAAGATCATTCAAGAAAATAGAGAACTACAGTTACAGTACCTGGAACAAAAGCAACAACTTGATGAACTTAAAAACTGCATGAAGTTTTACAACCAGGTGAACTATTTTCTCATTTAGGAAACGAACTCCAAATTTTTATCTAAATATTTCATACGTAAAGAAAACACTATACCACAACGCAAAAGAATACAAATAGATAACTTAGTTTATTAATTCATGGTATCTTGCAGTTTATGTTCCATGAGGGTAATCTACATAGTTGGAATGTCTCTTGCACTTTCCATTGTGAGCTTTTACTTACTCTGTCTTTTGCAGGAGAGTGATATTAATGCTGATGAATTGAGTGAAGCTCTCCTGCTTCTAAAGGTAACTTTCTAAACTTCATCATGAATTTCATGTCTACATATAACTGTTTCAGCATAATGATGACCCTTATTGTAACCTTTATACTTGGAGAATGAATTATTCAGGAAAAGTGGTCAGGTGACATTTAGTTACAGCATATACATATTTCATAATGACATCAAAATTACATTAAAGTAGACCTCAAAAACTCTTATTTAAAGCACTTTCCCCAACTGTAACAAACATTTTACTTTTATATGCCCCACTATAAAACTAACCAGCAGTTTTCTGTCCTAAGAGACCTTGGTGCACCCTATTATCTTAAGTAAAATATTGAATTATATATGTCACCAGAAGATATTTTCTAGTTCTAGAATATTCTGTTATTTACAAGAAGACACAGAAAGTACATTTCTTTCCTTTTAGACCATCATGGTATAGATTTTAATCAAATGAAGAATAGAAATAAACGTACATGATTCTTTTTTACTTCGTGAAGTAATAAACTTTTTTTTATTTCTCTGTAATTGTTCCAAGTGTCTATCCAAATATGTATTCTATATCAGGACTGCTTTATTCCTAACGGAAAATGGAAATATATCTGTTTTCAATTAATGACTGTTTCTTACTATATCCATATTAATTCACAGTTACATTTTAGAAACTCTTGTTTTGGTAATAAAATATGTTTTTGTTTTAGGCTCAAAAATCACAAAAAAATGGAGACCTTTCTTTTTTAGAAAAAGTAGACAGTAAAATTAATAAAGATCTAGAACGCTCCATGAAAGAGCTGCAAGCAACTCATGCAGAAACAGTGCAAGAACTTGAAAAGACAAGAAACATGCTAATTATGCAACATAAAATTAATAAAGATTATCAGGTAATATAATACACTAAATCGGGAGGATAGGTTTCCCATAATATTCTACTGATGATTTACATTTCAAAGCAGTATCATGTATTAGCATCTGTTATGATCTATTATCATGTGTTACCACATGCCTGGAATTTAGCCTTGTATCTAGATACTCCTGACTAAAGAGTTCTAAAACAAGTAATTTTTTCAGTGCCTGGTTTTAGGGAACGAATCATGGCGACGTATTCACCAACGCCGGCACGCTCCGCAGTTGGTCCTGCCACAGCCGTCTGTTATATTAGCTTCTAACAAATGGGTCACCACTCCTTAAGAGGGACCCAGAGTTTTGTGGGGTTTACTCCTGGTTAACGAACACTGCCAAGCATAATTTTCTAAACTGTAAGCTCTTTGAAGTCAGGAAGCAACGGCTTATAGCTCCCGGTATCCCCAGGATCTAAAAAATGCTTGAATCATAGTTGCTTTAACAAATGAAAATGGAACAAATCCTGAGTAATGAAACTTGTTATCTTTATTTTTTTAGATGGAAGTTGAGGTGGTGACCCAGAAGATGGAAAATTTGCAGCAAGATTATGAACTCAGAGTGGAACAGTATGTCCACCTTCTTGATATCAGGGCTGCACGCATCCAGAAACTAGAAGGTACAACGTGCACAATTCTTTGTCCACAGTAACTAGAGGAGTGGATTTTTACAGCAGTTGAAAATGTCATCCAAATGTACACTCACACTTTCTTTTTGCTCTTTTTTTTCCCAATTTATTAACTATAATAATAAGTTACCAGAAAGGCTGTTTTTATCTGATACTTTTCTACTCAAGAATTTTTAGTAATTCCCTACTGCTTTTTGAATTCGGTGTTGCAGGCAAGATTTCAAAGTACTTCATAAAGTAGTACCACAGACTAAATTTAACCACATCATTTCTAATTTCTCTTCTAAGCAAGCTATGTATCTCAGCCAAACAAGTCGGCTTGCTCTTTGTCAGATGCATCTTGTTCGGTCCCACCACCAGGGCTTTGTCTGCTCCATCTGAACCTCCTTTCTACTCTGACTCCAGGATATACCCTTCCCTGCTTCAGAATCTAAGCAAATGTGTGCCCATGCCAGAAAGCTGGCTCCAATTACTGCTAGCCACCCCTCTACTTGAAATGCCCTTACAGTGGTTTTCAGACTTTAGCAAGTAAGGAAATTACATGGGGAACTTGTTTCAAAGGTAGCTTCCTGGGCCCTACCCCTGGAGATCTTGCGGTCTCTGATTTGATATATTTAGAAATAATTCCAAGCAATTCACATGCAGGTGTAAGACTGTACTTTGAACAACACTACCTCAGCACTTGCCACTTTTACTCTCATGTACTCAAAAAATATGTTTAGGGATTGTATTATATACACCGGTGCAGTTTTGCATATTCTCTATGACTGCAACATAATAAGTTCTACAGTGATAAGTACTTTGTCTCTCTTTCATGCTCCCTGCCATACAGTACTTAAATTCAGTGATCTATGCCAGCAGTAATTTTTTTTTTAAGGAATTTTGCCTTTTTTTTTTTTAATTTTATTTATTTATTTATGGCTGTGTTGGCTCTTCGTTTCTGTGCGAGGGCTTTCTCTAGTTGTGGCAAACGGGGGCCCCTCTTCATCGCGGTGCGCGGGCCTCTCACTATCGCGGCCTCTCTTGTTGCGGAGCACAGGCTCCAGACGCGCAGGCTTAGTATTTGTGCCAGCAGTAATTTTACACTCTTAAAGATCACTGAGAATCCAAAAGGCCTTATGTTTATATGGGTTATATTCATGATATTTATCATGTTAGAAATTAAAAATGAGAAATTTAAAAAATATTTGGCATGCTAAAATAATAATTAACCCATTACATGTTAACATAAATTACAGTTTTATTTTTTAATAGGTATATTTTCCATACCAAAAAAATAGACAAGCGACATGGTTTTAAATTTTTTTAATTGCTTAACATTTTTGCAAATCTTTTCAGCATCTGTCTTCATAGAAAACAGCTGGGTTTTTATATCTGCTTCTACAGTCAATCTGTTATGATATCACACATCACATAGATTCTGGGAAACTCTATTATACACTTGTAAGAGACTAAGAATGAAAAAGGCCAATAACATCTTAGTATTATTTTAAAAATAGTTTTAACCTCACAGACCTCCAGAACAGTCTCAGGTACCCTCAGGGGTTCCCAGACCACACTCTGAGAACCATTGCTCTAAGTAGAAGGGTTCAGTAACTATCTTCATCTGACTGAACAGGGTTTTCCAAAGCCAAAGAGCAGTGTGTTCCTTTTATTTCAAGTAGTACTCAATAAAAATTCACTTAATGAAATTTTCCTGAATAACAGGGAGGTCACACAGTTTGAGATTTTCATTCCTTTCAAGCCTCACTAAGTCTTTACCAATATATTCTATCTGTGTCCTAAACTCATTGATTGATTCCGTAAACATGCTCAAGTTCCTAATGTATCCTAAGCAAAGTGCTAGGCAGTGAGAATACAAACGGAAAAAGCTCAGGTTTTTTCCTCCAAGAACTTGTAAGTTGTGAACAAGTAAGTAGACAGTTATACTTTACTGTGAAGAGTGTGAAGTTAGAAAAATGCAAAAGCTCCCAAGGAAACATTGAGGAGAGAATGCCTATTTATACCTGAAGATTCAGGGAAGACCCCACACAGTAGGTTTGGAGGCTTTAAAGATGACAGAATTCACCACTAAGTAAAAACAATGAAAGGCTTTCCAGAAAGTAAATGAAGCAGGTAAAAATGCCCTAAATGTGAAGCACTGCCATTCGTTTGAGAAAATGCATGTGGATCTGTCTGTTTGGAACTCAGGATTAGTAAATGGAGAAGAACCTGGATTTAAGGCTGGTGAGAACCAAATCCTGAAGGCCCCATTTGCCACCCTGATGAGTCTGAACCTTATTAACCTAGAGAAGCACCAAGGAATTTTTAAGGTAGAGAGTAGTGCACCCAGAACTTCATTTTGGAGGTTATGCTATAGGTATTGGGAAGAATGAGTAAAATTTGAAGGAAGGAAGGAATTGGGTTCCATTAATAATCTGGGTAATAAACACTGAGGGTGTAAGTAAGGTAGCATCAGTGGAGATGCAGAGGACAGGGACAAATTTGCTAAAGACTTAGGAAATATTTTTGAATAGCAGTGACCCTACAGATGTGGGGAGAGTAAAAAAAAAGGGGGGGGAACCTAGGATGACACTGTGATATCTAGCTTAGGCAGCTGGATGAAGGCTAACATCATCACTTGAAATTCAAGGTACAGAAGTAACTAGAAGACAATATGAGCCATTCTGCTTTGGGTATATTGAGTTTGTTGTGCCTATGGGATATCTAGATAGAGGGCTCAGCAAGCCACTAGATGTGTGGGTCTGGAATTGAGGAAAGAAATCTGAATTAAAAATAGAAATATGAGCATCTTCAGAATATTGATAGTAACAGAAGTCATAAAAGGGGTTGTGATCACTAATCATTAGAGAAATGCAAATCAAAACTACAATGAGGTACAGCCTCACACCGGTCAGAATGGCCATGATTTAAAAGTCTACAGATGGGGCTTCCCTGGTGGCGCAGTGGTTGAGAGTCCGCCCGCCGATGCACGGGACACAGGTTCGTGCCCCAGTCCAGGAAGATCCCACATGCCGCAGAGCGGCTCGGCCAGTGAGCCATGGCCGCTGAGCCTGCGCGTCCAGAGCCTGTGCTCCGCAATGGGAGAGGCCACAACAGTGAGAGGCCCGCGTACTGCAAAAAAAAAAAAAACTCTACAGATAACAAATACTGTAGAGGGTGTGGAGAAAAGGGACCCCCTGTACACTGTTGGTGGGAATATATGTTGGTGCAGCCACTATGGAAAATAGTATGGAGGTTCGTCACAAAACTAAAAACAGAACTACCATATGATCCAGCAGTCCCACTCCTGGGCATATACCTGGACAAAACTATAATTCAAAAAGATACCTGCACCCCTATGTTCATAGCAGCACTGTTCACAATAGCCAAAACATGGAAACAACCTAAATGTCCATCAACAGATGAATGGATAAAGAGGTTGTGGTACATGTATATGATGGAATACTACTCAACCATAAAAAAGGATGAAATAATGCCACTTGCAGCAACATGGATGCAACTAGAGAATATCACACTAAGTGAAGTAAGTCTGAAAGAGAAAGACAAATACCATATGATATCACTTACACCTGGAGTCTAAAATATGACACAAATTAACCTATCTAAAAAACAGAAACAGACTCACAGACGTAGAGGACAGATTTGTGGTTGCCAAGGGGGAGTGGGAGAGGGAGAAGGATGGACTGGGAGTTAGGGGTTAGTGGATGCAAACTATTATATTTAGAATGGATAAACAACAAGGTCCTAATGTGTAGCCCAAGAAGCTATATCCAGTCTCCTGGGATAAATCATAATGGAAAAGAATATTTAAAAAAGAATGTATATATGTGTATAACTGAGTCACTTTTCTGTACAGCATAAATTAGCACAACATTGTAAATCAGCTATATTTCAAATAAATAAAAGGGGATGTGATTACTCATGAGAATATGTAGACTAAAAAGAGGATAAAAACAGAACCCCAGCAAACTAGCAGAGAAAGAGAAACCCTTAAAGAATAAGAGAGGTAGGGGCTTCCCTGGTGGCGCAGTGGTTGAGAGTCCGCCTGCCGATGCAGGGGACACGGGTTCGTGCCCCGGTCCAGGAAGATCCCACATGCCATGGAGCGGCTGGGCCCATGAGCCATGGCCGCTGAGCCTGCGTGTCCGGAGCCTGTGCTCCGCAACGGGAGAGGCCACAGCAGTGAGAGGCCCGCGTACCGCAAAAAAAAAAAAGAAGAAGAAGAGAGGTAGGAGGACAAGCAGGGCAGACGATGACATGAAAGCTCACAAAAGTTCACAAAAGAGGATGTGGTCATCAGTGTCAATTAAGCAAAGAACTCAAATAACACAAGGACCATTCAATCTAGAAACTGGTTAGTTATTGGTGACCTTTTCTAGAGTAGTTTCACGAGAAAAATAAGGCAGATGCTTTTTGCAGGTAGTTGAAGAGTGTCTGTTAGATTTGGAATTGGAGACACAAATATACGTTACTCTTTTTAGAAAGTTGGATGTAACATGGCAGGGGAAATGTGCATCTAGAAAGAGATTCATCTTCTTATTTATTTTTTGTTGAAATATAGTTGATTTATATTATTAGTTTCAGGTGTACAGAATAGTCATTCAGTATTTTTATAGATTATACTCTATTATAAGTTATTACAAGATAATGGCTGTAATTCACTGTGCTATACAATATATCCTTGTTGTTTATCTATTTTATATATAGTAGTTTGTATCTGTTAATCCTGTACTCCTAATTTGTCCCTCCTCTTCCTTCTCCCCTTTGGTAACCACAAGTTTGTTTTCTATATCTGTGAGTCTATTTCTGTTTTACTTGTACATTCATTTGTATCGTTTTTAGATTCCACATATAAGTGATATCATACACTACATGCTTTCTCTGACTTACTTCACTAAGTATAATATTCTCTAGGTCCATCCACGTTGCTGCAAATGGCAGCATTTCATTCTTTTTTATGGTTGAGTAATATTCCATTATGTATTACACCATATCTTCCTTATCCATTCATCTGTTGATGGGCACTTGGGTTGCTTCCATGTCTTGGCTATCGTAAATAGTGCTGCTGTGAACATTGGGGTGCGTGTATCTTTTTGAATTAGTGTTTTCATTTTTTCTGGGTATATACCCAGGAATGGAATTGCTGGATTATATGGTAGTTTTATTTTTAATTTTTTGAGGAACCTTCATACTGTTTTCCACAGTGGCTGAACCAGTTTATATTTCCACCGACAGTGCACAAGTGTTCCCTTTTCTCCATATCCTCTCCAACATTTGTTGTTTGTAGACTTTTTGATGATAGTCATTCCAACAGGTGTGAGGTGATATCTCATTGTGAGTTTCACTTGCATTTCTCTAATAATTAGCAATGTTGAGCATCTTTTCATGTGCCTGTCAGCCATCTGTATGTCTTCTTTGGAGAAATGTCTATTCAGGTCTTCTGCCCATTTTTCGATTTGAGTTTTTTGGTTTTCTGATATTGGGTTGTATGAGCTGTTTATGTATTTTGGATATTAACCCATTGTCGGTCGCATCATTTGCAAATATTTGCTCCCATTCAGTGAGTTGTCTTTTCATTTTGTCAATAGTTTCCTTTGCTGTGCAAAAGCTTTTAAGTTTAATTAGGTCCAGTTTGTTTAGTTTTGCTTTTACTCCTTGCCTTAGGAGACAGATCTAAAAAGAATATTGCTACAACTCATGTCAAAGAGTGTTCTGCCTGTGTTCTCTTCTAGGAGTTTTATGGTTTCATGTCTTACATTTATGTCTTTAAACCATTTTGAGTTTATTTTTCTATATGGTGTGAGGGAATGTTCTAATCTAGAAAGAGAGATATCTTTTTTAAAAGCAGCTTCTTAGAAATGTAATAAACACATTTTAAATTGCACTATTTTTTTTTTTTTTTTTTTGCGGTACGCTGGCCTCTCACTGTTGTGGCCTCTCCCGCTGCGGAGCACAGGCTCCAGACGTGCAGACCCAGCGGCCATGGCTCACGGGCCCAGCCGCTCCGCGGCATGTGGGATCTTCCCAGACCGGGGCATGAACCCATGTCCCTTGCATCGGCAGGTGGACTCTCAACCACTGCGCCACCAGGGAAGCCCTTAAATTGCACTATTAAAGTACACAATTTGGTGAGTTTGGGCCTATGTATACACCTGTGAAACCATCACTATAATCAAGATAATAAACATATCCATCATTCCGCAAAAGTAGAAAAATATATATTTTAGTAAGCTGAAGGGAAGGAGCTAGTGGAAAGAGAAATTGACTTTATAGGAGAGAAGATAATAGAGCAGAGGCAAAGGAGCAGTGAAATCTAAATATTTACCTCAGCTGTTCATTCAAGGGCCTTTTTTTTTTTTCTTTTTCTGTTTCCCTGGTATAACCTGTATTACCACTTAAGTTGTAATTTTTTTAATAAGTGATGTCAAAATAAATGATAGATTTCTTTATAATACAGTATCATTTACAGAAAAACAGTGTAGTCATAGAATTTAAGATTGAGACTATACACCAAAAGCACTCAGACTTCCTACCACTTCAAAAGCCAGTTTGTATCTTTATATGTCAATACTTTAAAACCTCTAAACTGTGTGTCTTCTCTTGCAGCCCAATTAAAGGATATTGCCTATGGCACCAAGCAGTACAAATTTAAACCAGAAATCACGCCAGATGACTCCGTTGATGAGTTTGATGAAACCATTCAGTTAGAACGAGGCGAAAACCTATTTGAAATCCATATCAACAAAGTAACCTTTTCTTCTGAAGTGTTACAGGCATCTGGAGATAAAGAGCCTGTCACCTTCTGTACCTTTGCTTTCTATGATTTTGAACTACAGACAACTCCCATAGTGCGGGGCCTTCACCCAGAATATAACTTTACTTCTCAATATCTCGTTCATGTTAATGACTTATTCTTACAATACATTCAGAAAAATACTATAACTCTTGAGGTCCACCAGGCTTACAGCACAGATTATGAAACAATCGCAGCATGTCAATTGAGATTCCATGAAATTCTAGAAAAAAGCGGTCGAATATTTTGCACAGCAAGTTTGGTTGGTGAGTACAATCTTATAAACTTTGGCTGTTTGAAGCACTGACTGGTTTATATATTAATATGGTGTTCCACGTTAGTATCTTCTCTCTCAGCATTCTGATATAGCTGCCCACAGTTGATTGGACTCTCTTAAATGTCACTAATAATGTCAGTACAATGGCTATGAATTTTTTAAAGCTTATTAGTGCAAATGTTTATTTACCATGTTGATATCCTTGTTTGATTAAACATTAATTGTAGTACTTTTTTTTTTTTTTTTTTTTTTTTTTTTTTGCGGTGCGCGGGCCTCTCACTGTTGTGGCCTCTCCCGTTGCGGAGCACAGGCTCCGGACGCGCAGGCTCAGCGGCCATGGCTCACGGGCCCAGCCGCTCCGTGGCATGTGGGCTCTTCCCAGACCAGGGCACGAACCCATGTCCCCTGCATCGGCAGGCGGACTCTCAACCACTGCGCCACCAGGGAAGCCCAATTGTAGTACATTTATCAAAGTTTTTTAAGGAGCTTATCATGTTATCACTGTTACTAAGCACTGGGAATACAGTGATCAGTGGTAAATAAGACAGAGCCCCTACCTTCATGTAGCTTACCTTCTACGGGGGAAGATGGGCCATAAAACAAATATACATATCATTAGATATGAAGAAAAATTACCAGAGCAAGAGGCTAAAGAGAGAGATGGAAGGTTGCTAATTCAGATAAGGGCTTCCCTACGGGGTGCCGTTGGTAAAGACCTGAATAAAGGTCCATGTCAGGATCCAGGGGAAGAATGTTTCCAGCAGAGGAAACAGCAAGTATTGTACAAAGGCCTGAGGGAGGAACAAACCTGCCATGTTGGAGGAACAGCAAGGAGGCCAGTGGCTAGAGCAGAGATGAGACTAAAGCAATAGGCAGGGACCAGATCTCACTGTAGAGCCTTGTGGGTCATGGTGAGGTGTTTGGACTTTTTTTTCCTCTGAGTGATGCAAGTCATTGGGTGGTTTTGAGGAGAGAAGTAACGTGATCACACATAGGTTTTAGAAAAATCACCCTGGGTGCTGTGGGAAGAACAGTCTGTATGGGCCAAGCAAGAAAATAGGACCATTATCAGGCTGTTGTATTAATCTGTGGAAAGATGTTGGTGGCTTGGATTACGATGGTAATGAAAGTAGTGATAAGAATTGGTTATATTCAGTGTATATTTGATTAGCTCTTCCTTAAAAACACGCTCATCAATTGAATGTAGAGTAATGAGGGAAACAAAGGAGACGAGAATTTCTGGTGTGAGCAACCAGGACAATGATGAGGCCATTTATCGAGGTAGACCTGGGCAAGGAACAAATTTGAGGAAAAAAGCTAAGAATTGTGTTTGAACAGGTTAAGATTGACCTGCCTATTAGACAGCCAAGTGGAAATGTCACCTAAACAGTTGGATATACTAGTCTGAAGGTCAGAGATAGAAATATAAAAGCAGGATTCATTAGCATACAGAATATATTTTAAGCCTTGGGCCTAGATAATTTCACATAGAGAGTGAGTATACATAAAGAAGAGAAGGTGACCAAGGACTGAGCCTTGGGAGACTCCAAAATTTAGAGTTCAGGAAGAAGAAGAGCCAACAAAGGAAGCCAAGGAGTGGCCAGTGAGGAGGGAGACAAACCAAGAGTATACAGTATCCTAGAGGCCAAGTGAAGAAACCTTTTCAAGAAGAAAGGAGGGTGCATAATAGCCGGGTCATGGCAGCAACCTAAATGCCCATTGACAAACGAATGGATAAAGATACGGCACATATGTACAATGGAATACTACTCAGCCATAAAAAGAAACAAAATTGGGTCATTTGTAGAGATGTGGATGGACCTAGAGACTGTCCCACAGAGTGAAGTAAGTCAGAAAGAGGAAAACAAATATCGTATATTAACAAATATATGCGGAATCTAGAAAAATGGTGCGGATGAACTGGTTTGCAAGGCAGAAATAGAGACACAGATGTAGAGAACAAACGTATGGACACCAAGGGGGGAAAACGGGGGTGGTGGTGGGATGAACTGGGCGATTGGGATTGACATGTATACACTGATGTGTATAAAATAGATAACTAATGAGAACCTGCTGTATAGAAAATAAATAAAATTCAATAAATACATAAATTTTAAAAAAGGAAAACTTTTTTAAGTGACCAAGAAAAAAAGGAAAGAGGGTGACTTAGGTTCTGGGGAGGAATTTTATTTTATTGATTGCATAGGTGATATAGTCACATGGTTCAGAAGAACTTGCCCTCAAAAAACTTAGTGTGGTGGAGAAGTAGACTGGTAAACTGCCGATTGTGCCAAAGCAGTCAGTGCCCTAATGAGGACATCTTTCTTCGTTTCTGCAAAGGAAGTATAGAGCTCTTAAGTCTCCTGGGAGCCTAGAGGAAATCGTCACAGAGGAAGAAAGAGAAAGAGCTGCCTGAGTTAGAAGGCGTACTACAACTACAACCCCAGCAAGAGGGTGTGCAGGGCAGACATGCAAGGGTATATTACATACGGTATAGATTTGGCATAGCTATGGTGTTTTTCCCTATACTTACGGCATGGTAGGAAAATGGGAAGGTGCCAAAGATTTCTCGAAAGTTGAATTCATATTCCATTCATAATTTTGAGGTTTCATTTTGTATGTGTCAGACTACATTGAGTGCAACTTGTTAAAAAATAAAAAGTAGCATCAGAAAGAATCATGGAGTATTTGACTCAATGTTTAGATTTTTCTTTATATTTTAGAAAGATTGAAATATAAACTGGACTACCTCAAACATAGTTTGACATAGTTTTTTAATAATATTTAACATACGGTGGAACTTGTACTTGCAGAAGTAACTTTATTTTCTTTATCTCTGTTATTTGCCAATCACACATCATTTGTGCAAGTCATATATTATTTTACTCAGTATAAAATTTATAGTTTTAATGTATAATACCATTGATGTATTTTTTACTGGTATATATTTTGATTTATGGGACTATTTTAACAGTGAGTTATGTATTGGTTTGTAGGAACTAAAGGAGACATCCCCAATTTTGGCACAGTAGAATACTGGTTCCGATTAAGAGTTCCCATGGATCAAGCAATTCGACTTTATCGAGAACGGGCAAAGGCTTTGGGATATATAACATCAAATTTTAAGGGGCCAGAGCAAATGCAATGGGTAAGCTTGTTTGACTTTACGACCCTTTTATGACACAGAAATTTTATAGTATTTCTTTATATTATCATGCTTTAAACCGAAATCATTTTCTTTCACAGCCATCAAGTGGCTTTTTTTAACTTTTTATTTTGAAATAATCATAGACTTACAGGAAGTAGCAAAAATAGTACAGAGGTCCCGTGTAGCCTTCACCCAGCTTCTCCCAATTATAATATTTTATGTAACTATAGTGTAGTATCAAAACCAGGAAATTGATATTGGTACAGTACTATTAACTAGGCTACAGACTTTATCCAGATTTTGCAAGTTTTTACATGCACTTATGTGCGCTTGCCATGTGCACGACTATTTGTGTGTGTGTGTGTGTGTGTGTGTGTGTGTGTAGGAAGAAGCAGAGTTCGATGCAGTTTCATCATGTGTATATAATCATGTAACTACCACCACAATCAAGATACAGAATTGCTCTTTTACCACGAAGGAACTCCCTTGTGCTATCCAGGACAGTTTCGAAAACGAGAATTGCAGTACGATTATTACACATCAAGTGACTTTCGTTACAATTTCCACTGTTAAGGAAATGGATGGCTATTATTGAGCTTTCATTTATTCTCCTTTTTTCCAACTGTTTCCAACTTCTTCCAAGCTGTTTCATAAACTTTTAGGTTTCTGAAATGCAGAGTAAAATATAAAATGAATATTCTTTTCCTGAGAATTAGAAGTATGAATGCAATTCCTCAGAGCAGCATTTTCCAAACTATGTTTCATGGAGTCTTAATAGCCATATTTCCAAAAGAATTCCGTGATCCAGTAAATGCAGAAAACACTGAATTGAGAAGAATTCAATAGGATCCTTGACTTCAGGGCTTCTCGTGTATAACGTGAATCTCGAGAGGAAGCATAAAGTATACACTTATGTTAAGTAACAAAGGGATAGAATATAGTAGAAACATTTTGGAATGTCTGTTCAAGTCATGATTCTCTTTTTTCATTTGGACCTGCCCTCTTCTAATCCGTGGGGCTGGGCCCCCAGTGGCCAGCTTTACGTTTGGTGATCCTGTTCTCTCCCACTCCACCCAATTATGACTAATGATTCAGGAATATCCACCTGCCCCTAGCTGAGCGAATCAGATTCTGCTTTCTGAGATCAAGAGAAAGCAAGACTCTCCATGCCTGGAACATGTAAAGTTGGGAGCTGTGGGACAGCCATCTGCTACCATGCTAAATGGCAAAGGAAAGAAAATGGGACTGGAAGGAGAATAATGAACAAGCATACAGAGAAAAATGGAAACTAGATGGAGAGTAAATTCCTATAGTTTTCCAGTCCCATTACCTTCCTTAGATACAACCACATTTCTGCTATACAGTTCTATGAAATAACCCTGTAGCCTTATATAAAAGTCTCTTTTCATTGTATTTGCTGGGTGGAATTAGTTTCCATAACTTTCAATTAAAAGAACCATGACTAATATAACATTGATTCCGAAACTTAAAGAACGGCTCCCGTTTCCCAGAGATCATCCTTCTGGACTAGTATTCTTCAGAACACACTTTGGGAAACACTGTTATGGAAAGGGGAATTAGAGATAGAGAGATAGACATGATTTATTAATTTTTGTGGTTTAAAGAGTTTTAGACTCCCAGTTTATGGGTTGAATGAGTCATTTACTGTTGGAATTTCAGCTTTTGTGGGTAGACTCGGGGGGAGAAACGGAGCGGGTACTTTCTAAGTCCTTCCACTCAGTCTTCTATAGCTGGATGCAAACGAGCCCTGGGAAAGCAGTGTTGTGATTCCCTTCTCAGACTTCCCCTCTCCACACCACCAGATGTCTCCACCAAGGAGATTATGACTTCGGTTCTGTTTTCCTTCTCTAGTAAACTTCTCTAGAATCAAAAGTTCCAGATGTTCAATCCAGATTCAAAAATGCAGTGAAAGAGGGGTCCCTGTATGGAAGGTAGAGAATTACCTAACACTACCGCAAGGCACTGCAACACTACATTCTTTGTCCCAGATCACATCAGCTATGGAAGGCTTAGCAGTTAGTCAATGCAGGTGTTTGCTAGAATACTTGTGCACTGACTGCCTGAGTAATAGTCCCAAAAAGGGCCATAGAGTAGTTTCTGACCCTGCCTGACAACTCCCTTTGCTCATCTCTCTTCTGAAATGTCCTTCCAATCCAAGGTTTTACCCCTCCAATGTTTATCTCTCACTCTGTTTTCTTGTTCCTTGGCCTCAGGAATCTGCTTCCCCAGATCACATTGGTTCAGGATGAGGGCCAACCCAAATATAACAAAATCATCTCTGTGGGTGGGTACCATCAAGTTCATTGGTTTCTCATTTAAGAATGCGATATGATCAGAATAACTGGAATGGTTGAAGGAGTAGCTCCTTTTTTTTTTAAGACATTTATTCAGCATCATGATCAGACTATTACATTTAGCAATCAACAGTATGGGTGCAAAAAAAAAAAAAAAAACTACATTAAAACCCTTTGTTGGGGGACTTCCCTGGTGGCGCAGTGGTTGGGAGTCCGCTTGCCGATGCAGGGGACACGGGTTCGTGCCCCGGTATGGGAAGACCCCACATGCCGCGGAGCGGCTGGGCCCGTGGGCCATGGCCGCTGGGCCTGCGCGTCAGGAGCCTGTGCTCCGCAGCGGGAGAGGCCACAGCAGTGAGAGGCCCGCATACCGCAAAACAAAAAAGAAAAACAAACAAACAAAAAATACACTTTGTTGGAATGCTTTACACTTTCCACAGAACAGAAACTAAAAGAACCTGTTATACAATTAGTCACAAATACAGTCCCCGAGGTTTTTTGCCGATACACATGAGTATTGTCTAAAACATGTCTTCTTTGTAGCACCTAGGCCCTGCCACCACTGTGCTTGGCTGAGTTCACAAATCTCTTGTAACCTGTAGCTTCCCTGCCACTTCTCTGGCTCCCCTCTCCTGCTAAGCTTTGTTTCCTGGCAGTAATTAAAACCTGCCACTGCCATAGCTCCTGCTGCTGCTGGAACCACCATAGCTACCTTGGTTTCGTGGTTTGGCAAAGTATTGGCCTCCACCACCATAGTGGCCAGAACTTCTGCCTCCAAAGTTTCCTCCTTTCATGGGCCCAATATTTGAAGGTTGATTGTTGTAACTGCCAAAATCATCGTAGCTTCCACCACCTCCAAAATGGCTTCCATCGTTACCAAACCCATTATAGCCATCCCCACTGCCACCATATCCATCACCACTGCGGCTGCCACCAAAGCCAGCTCGGCCACTGAAGTTTCCTCCACGACCAAAGGTGTCATTCCCACCAAAACCCCCTCCACGACCACAACCAAAGTTTCCAGAACCACTTCGACCTCTTTGGCTGGATGAAGCACCAGCCATCTGTTGCTTAGGTAGGGCTTTCCTTACTTCACAGTTGTGGCCATTCACAGTGTGGTATTTCTGAATGACAGTCTTGTCTACAGAGTCATGGTCATCAAAGGTTATGAAAGCAGAGCCTCTCTTTTTGCCACTGCCTCGATCAGTCATGACTTCAGTCACTTCAGTTTTCCCGTACTGTTCAAAATAATCTCTTAGGTGATGTTCTTCAGTGTCTTCTTTAATGCCACCAACAAAAATCTTTTTCACAGTTTAGGTGGGCACCAGGTCTTTGAGAATCTTCTCTTGAGACGGCCCTCTTTGGTTCCCCAACTCTTCCATCCACCTCGTGTGGCCTTGCCTTCATGGCCACATCCACCTCCTCCACAGTGGCACATGTGACAACCCCAAAGCCTCTGGAGCACCTGGTGTTTGGATCCCTCATTACCACACAGTCTGTGAGCGCTCCCCCTTGCTCACAATGGCTCCTCAGACTGTCATCGGTTGTTTCAAAGCTCAAACCTCCGATGAAGAGCTTCTGCAGCTGTTCGGGCTCTTTGGGAGACTCTG
Source organism: Pseudorca crassidens (assembly GCF_039906515.1). Classification (NCBI taxonomy): domain Eukaryota; kingdom Metazoa; phylum Chordata; class Mammalia; order Artiodactyla; family Delphinidae; genus Pseudorca; species Pseudorca crassidens. The sequence goes on along the minus strand of NC_090315.1, from coordinate 31,815,574 downwards.
ACTTAGACATGACGGCAGTGGAGGGGAGAGACATCAACGATGCTTACCTGGCGACGTCCACGGGCAGAAAGGAAGGAGTAGCTCTGAATAAAATTGTGAACTAGGGGACATTTGTGTTGGACCTAACTGCTCACTTTACCTGTTAATTATTAAATAGAATTAAAGAACATCAGATTAACTATTTTCTTGGCTTTATTTGGTTTTAACAGCAATCTCTACATGTATGCTCAGTCTTCTATATTTGCTGCTAATAGCATCCGTACATACGTTCCAGAGAGTATTGGTTTTAAATAAGAGTCGAGTCTTTTACTGGGAAATTCACTTTGGAGTGAAAATCTGCAGCTTTTTGTCCATCTACAAAATTATTTTGTTTGGGGGTTGGCAGCTGTTGTTTACTTTTCACTGTATTATTACTATGATATAAATATGTATGTTTTTCCAGTTAAGTCAGCAAGCACCCAAAACTGCTCAGCTCGGTTCTACTGATTCCACAGATGGCAACTTAAATGAACTTCATGTTACAGTAAGATGCTGCAGCCGCCTGCAGTCCCGAGCAAGCCACCTTCAGCCACACCCATATGTTGTGTACAAGTTTTCTGACTTTGCAGACCATGACACAGCCATCATTCCCTGTAGCAGTGATCCACAGTTTGATGATCATATGTGTTTCCCAGTGCCAATGAATATGGATTTGGATCGATACCTTAAGTCAGAGTCTCTGAGTTTTTATGTGTTTGATGATAGTGATACCCAGGAGGATATTTACATAGGAAAAGTCAATGTGCCTCTGATTTCATTGGCACATGACAGGTGTATTTCAGGTAAGCCTATTTCTTGAATCCATGAAATTGTTTAAAAAAAAAAAACACCACCTAAATTATACCTCAGTGTTATGGATATGATCTGTTTGTAACAATCTTCCTAGCCTTCTCAGATAATCTTAAACTTTGGGCCCATAATATTATATTGTTTTAGTTATTTTCTTAGTAGTTGTTCCAGGGATTACAGTATGCACCTCAGCTTGCCACAGTCAAACTTAATGCTAATAACTCCATTAAAATTTAGAAAATCTGCTTCAGTATAATTCCATTCCCTCCCCCCTCCTCTGTGATATTGTTGTCATATATATGTACATAGTATGCCTGTATATGTTATAAACTCAACAGTACAGTGTTATAATTATTGCTTTATATAACTTTGTCCTTAAGAGAAGGGAGAATATATATAATTATAGGAGACTTTTATATTAACTTACATATTTACCATCTCTGGTATTCTTTATTTCCTCATTTGGATTTGAGTTACTGTCTGATGTCATTTTCTTACTCCAAATAGCTCTATTTCCTCCCCCTCTTTTGTGTTACTATTTCATATATTTTTTAATCTTTACATGTTATAAGTCCAGGATTATAATTTTATAATTATTGTTTTATGCAGTTGTTTTTTAAATCAGCTAAGAGGAAAAACATATTTATACTGTGTTTTATAATTACCTATGTAATTACCTTTATTCACATCTGTTCCTTCATGTTGATTTGAGTAACCATCTGGTGTCACTTGCTTTTAGCCTGAAGAAACTCTTTCAGTATGTCTTGTAAGTCAGGTCTGCTGGCAATGAATTCACTTAATCATTGTTATTTGGGAATGTCTTTATATTTTAGCTTTTATTTTCTGAAGGATAGTGTTGCTGGATATCATATTCTTAGTTGTCAGGTTTATTTTCTTTAAGCACTTTGAGTACATCAGACAGTTGATTCTGGCATCCGTTGTTTCTAATGAGAAATCATCTGTTAATCTTATTATAGTTCCCTTCTACATGATACAGCTTTCAAGTTTTTTTTTTTTTTTTTTTTGGCTTTTGACAATTCAACTCTAATGTGTTTAGGTGTGGATCCCTTTGTGCTTATTCTACTTGGAAGCTTTTGAGCTTCTTTATGTGTAGGGTACTGTTATGCACCAAATTTGGGGAATTTTTGCCCTTCTTCAGTTATTTTTTCTGTCCTTTCTTCCCCTTCTTAGATTCCTGTTATACATATGTTCATATGTTTAATGGTGTCCTACAGGTCTCTGAGGCTCTGTTGATTTTTTTTCATTTTTTCTCTTCAGATTGGATAATCACGGTTGATCAATCTTCAAGTTCATTGATTCTTTCTTCTGCAGCTCATATCTCCTACTCAGCCCCTCTACTGAATTTTTTCATTTCAGTAATTATACTTTCTAACTCCAGAATTCCTTTTTAACTGTCTCTTTTTTTATTGAGATATAGTTGATGTATAATATTATATGTTATAGGTATACAACATAGTGATTTGTAATTTTTAAGGGTTATACTCCATTTATAGTTATTATAAAATATTGGCCGTATTGCCTGTGTTGTACAATATATTCTAGTTCTCTTTTTTTATAATTTCTATCTCTTTATTATATTCTCTGTTTTATAAGTCATTGTCATCACACTTTCCTTTAATTCTTTAAATATGGTTTCTTTTAGCTCTTTGAACATATTTATAATAGCTGCTCTGAGGTCTTTGTCTCCTATGTCTAACATCTGGATGACCTCAGAAAGTATCTGTGGATGACATTTTGTCTCCTGTTTCTTTGAATATCTCATGAATTTTTGTTCTTGTTTAAAATTGGACATTTAGGACACTATATTGTAGCATCTCTAGATTCCAGCCCTCCACAGGGTTGCTGTTGCTGTTGTTGTTTGGTGACTTGCCTGGACTACTTCTGTAGTCTTTTTCCCTCACTATAGCCACTGATGTCTCTGCTAAGTTTTTGTTTGCTTGTTTTATTCTTGTTTTAATTTTAAGCCTGAACATAGTTTAGTGGTCAGCCAGTGGTTGTTGAGAGTTGTGTTTAAACAGCTTGAGCTGGCAGGCTTCCACCCTTTGCCTATGGATCAGTGTATGGCTTGGGTAATGCATTCAAAGTTCAGACAGTCTACAAGTCTCACATTCAGCCAGGGACAAGTAGCGTACTAGTGTCTTTTCTGACTCCCACTGTCTTTACTGAGGTTCAGTAGATTTTCTTAAATAAATGCTTCTTAATTTGTTGTATACCTTTGATCAGTTTCCAGAGTTCTTAAGTGATTATTTCTGTTCATTTTATCCAGTGTTATCATTGCTTTTTGTGGAATATATTTACTGATCTCTTCACTCAGCCATTCTGTAAGTTTCACCTGTGCCTGTAGTAGAAGTTTCTCACCTCCCTATATTCCACCTGTGTCCTTTTTGCTACCTAAAGTCTAGAGTTGTTTAGTTTTTTCTTTCCTAGCCAGCCATTAAAAGAAGTGTCAAGCACTTGAGAACCAAGTAATAGATACCCATAAACAAAAGTTATGCTTGAAATATAGGTTTGGTTTTTTCATGTCAGGGATTTTCATACTGAAAATTCTAGTATGATGATTAAAATTTGTGACTCAATATTGTGTATTCAGCTAGGTGATACTTTTTGTTACTGCTATATGTTTTGGGTGGTTTGTTTATTTTATGGACTTTTTTTACTGTGCTACTATTAATTTGGAATAATTTAACAAATCCCAGTAAAATGTATTTAAAATTAGAACTATGTAGTAACATAAAGACTCCTTAGGATACATATATTATTTGAAATTTTGAAGTTTTAATATATTTTTCTGCAGACACACAAGAATATCAAGTCAAAATGAAGCTTGTTATCTGAGCTATAACCCAGATAATATCTTAGAGGAAGGCTAAGAATTCTGAAGAATCTCTGAATTTAATTTCAGTGAATTAAAATATTTCTAAGTCAATTATCTCATCTTTGAATTAGTATTATCTTTGAGGCCTTAAATTCTGAAAGCAGTCTGCTTGAGAGATGAACCTATCATAGATCCTTTTGTCTTATTTTGTTCTCTTAAGTCATTTGACTTGTGAGTAAAAGCCAGACTTATTTTTAATAAGTTGTGGGTAGTTCTTTTTGCTCTTCTTTAATTTTTATGGTAATAAAACTTCACTCTAGCATTAATTAAAATTCTTTTTGTAATTTGACAGGAATATTTGAGTTAACAGATCATAAAAAGCAGCCTGCAGGAAGCATCCATGTTATACTGAAATGGAAATTTGCTTACCTTCCGCCAAGTGGATCCATAACAACTGAAGACTTAGGGAATTTCATACACAAAGAAGAGTCTGAAGTTGTTCAAAGACTACCTCCAGCATCCTCTGTTAGCACACTAGTTGTAGTGAGTAACAGTGACTTTGAATTTCCTATGAAAGTAAATAGCCACATAAAAGAGAAAAAAAAAATCTGAAAGGTATGTTCATCATTCTCAGTTTGACATATTGGTTTATCTTAGGCACCAACACCTAAACCAAGACGTTTAACACCTAAAGATAAGAAGGTATCTTTTGTGGATATCACACCACTTCAGCGTTCTGTAAGTAGTAAACACTCAAAATACTAATTTTTTTTCCCATAACAAATATTCGGAATACATGATATAGTATACCCTCCCTGATTTAAACGGAAACAGATAAATAAAATACTTCTTCCCTTAAAATGTTACCTTTGTAATTTGGCACTGTGTGTAAGTGTTAAATGTTCTTACTCTTTGATCCGAACCCTCCTTTGGCCCCATATCTCTCTCCAGATACTGCCCGAATCCTCTGCCCCCATTTACCATAAAGCAAAACAGAACAAAACTCTTCAAAAAGTTGTCTTAATTCCATCTTCCTTTCCTCATACTGTTCCTTGCTCACACTAGTAAAACTTTTCCTCCTTAAAGCCACTCTTGCTAAGGTCACAGTGACTTTCACTTTGCCACTTTTCACAGTGGCCGATTCTCAGTCTCCATCTTAATCTCCCAGTAACCTTTGACACAATGGAATACTTGCTCCTTTTACTCTTGGCCTCTGAGATACCATGCCTTCCTAGTTTTCCTCCAATTTAGCCAGTTATTCTTCTCATTCTCTTGGACCATAACTCTAAATGTTGAAGTACCTCAGCAGTCAAACTTCAGACCTAGACCTCTTCTCTTCTCAATCTGTATCTAAGTAAAGAGATCTTATCCAAAAAACAAACAAGCAAATGAACAAACATAACAAAACAAACAGAGTTACAGATAGAAAGAACAAATGTGGTTGCCAGAGGAGAGAGGGGTAGGGGGGAAGAAACAAATAGATGAAAGAGGAAAGGAGATACAAACTTCCAGTTGTAAAATAAATGGGCCACAGGTATGAAATGTACAATGTGAGGAATATAGTCAGTAACTGTGTAGTATCTTTGTATGGTGACATAACTAGACTTATCGTAGTGATCATTTTGAAATGTAAAGAAATAGAGAATCACTGTGTTATGTAACAGGAACTAACATAGTGTTATAAGTCAATTATACTTCAAAACCAAACAAATTCATAGAAAAAGAGATCAGATTTCTGGCTACCAGAAGCATGGGATAGGGGAGGGACAATTGGATGAAGGTGGTCAAAAGGTACAAACTTCCAGTTATAAGATAAATAAGTACTAGGGATGTCATGTCCAACATGATAAGTATAATTAACACTACTGTATTTTATATATGAAAATTATTAAGAGAGTAAATCCTAAGTGTGCGTGTGCGTGTGCATATGTGTGTGTGTGTGTGTGTATGTGTGTGAAAAAGTCTTATCATGATTGGGGATTTAATAATAAATACAAAGTAACATACATGCATGTTTTCACATTAATGTAAGGAGACCTGTACTTCTCCTGAAGATATGAAGGAAATTTCACCAGAAGTGGAACATACACCAGAAATAGAAATTAATATGCCAACTGTTTCACATATTCCTGAGGTATGTGTTTGTATTAAAATTATTTTGAAAGGTTTGTTTTTTTAAGACTTTGTCTTTGCATTGACATGGATCAAGAAATCATATCATTGATCCTATTTTTATATATGACTTCCTTGGAATAGAAATGTCAAAAATATCACAAGTATAACAGTTACAATTAAGCAGACATTAGTAGGTAGTAAATACATATGTGAATTAAAGTATAATGTAAAATTCATTTTGAGATTAATGCTTTTTTATTCTTAGTTTATAATCATATTTTAATTTATCTGCATATTTTCATTTATACAGCTTAAGTGATTATTTTCTAATGACTCATATATATAGTGCATGTAGTGCATATTTACGTGCTTAATTATCATTCAAGTGCTTCAGCAAGAATGCTATAAATGTGATCTAAGCAATAATATATCAACGTGCTTTTATTTCTTCAGGTTTCTCAGGAAAGCAGTGTAGATAAGGTAAAAGAGAATACAGAGAAAGTACAACAAGGAAGAGATGATGATGTGTCTTTACTCTCTGAGGGTCAGCTTGCAGAACGAACTTTGACTTCTTCTGAAGATGAAACAGAAATAACTGAAGAACTGGAACCAGAAGGTGACTTTCTTTTTTAAATTAACATTATTTCCTTAACTCTGTTTTATTTAATCTGTTAGAGCGTGCATGCCTCATAGAACATCTTCATTTAATAGTGACTGTACTTCCTGATAGCTGTTTCTTGACAGAAATGATGGGATATATAGGTCAGTCTGGTCAGCTGTGGTCAGGTGGAATTGTTGCATATCTTCTTATTTCAACTTGGAGCACCACAACAGAATGCAAGTATTGTGGCTGACCATGTTCCCAGTTTATATTTTAAGTGACTTTATAGCCTCTTTGGGTTCAGTACTGTTATCTGGGTTATTCTAGAGGATTTGACTTTTTAAATTAAAACTAAGAACTCAGACCAATAAAAGACAACTTGCATCATGATTTAATTTATATAAACATCTAGAAAAGGCAAACAGATTAATCTGTTGTGACAGAAAGCATTTAAGTGGTTGCCTAGGGAAGGACGAACAGGAATAGAAAGGTGCAGAAGGAAAGAGATTACAAGGGGGCATGAGGAAATTTTGGGGGGTGATAGATATGTTCACTGTCTTAATTGTGGTGGTGGTTTCACAGAATTATATATTTGTCAAAATATATAGTTTCAGAATATAAATACAGACTTTGTACTTTAAATTTGTGTGGTTTATTATATGTCAGTTTACTGCAATAAAGCTGTAAAACCTTTAAAAATGTTTTTAAATAGTAGGAATAACTTGATTTTGACACAGTAGTATTGGTTAGGCTGTTAGACATTATTACCATGTTCTTCTCTTAAAAACAATTTTTTTAATTTCGTACTAGAGCAAGCTAAATTCTTACTTCCTTTGTTTCTGCTAAAACTAAACCTGGAATTTTTCAGTCATTTTTTTCTCTTTTCTAAAATGTAATATAAATATCTTTACTGCTAAAAAAATCCAGACATGATTACCATATTGTTCTTTTAAGGTTATCCTTGTAATGTATGCTTATTTCTCTCCATGTCACAAGGTGCAAATATAGTTGGTTTAACAGATTTAAACCAAAAAAAAATTATTTTTTAACAGATGAAGAAGACAGATCAGCTTCTGACAGTGATGAGTGTATTATTCCAGGTCCTACCGCCAAGACCATCAAACAGGTCAGTAACCTGATATCAACCAGAAATGTTCTGAAATAAAGCTGCTTTTCATTCATAGTTTATCAGTCTTCATATATGAAAATCTTAAGGCAGAATATTTCTGGAAAAATTTTAATGTGTTATCATAATCTTATCCAAGTAATCATCTAGTACGGGAAAATTTTATTTACACTTTCATTATGTAACAGACCGTAACATGTAAGTGTTATTTTTGCTTACATGTTTAAGAGTACCTAACATCAGTAGCTTCAATAGTTACTTGCTAAAACCAGCTGACTTCTCTGACTCCTTTTCAGAACCATTATACAAAGATGTATTAAATCAAATCTGAACTTTAAAGAATTCAAAATGTGAGATTGCATTTAAAACTATAATAACTTACACATGTGAATTCATAGGCTATTCACATGTGTAAGTTATCTAAATATGTCACTGATAAGCTATTAAAGTTATTTCATTCTGCCAAAAAATTAAACCCTTAGAAGGTAATTAATTTCATATAGGTATACTTCACTTGTTTTGTAGCACATTGCTGAAAAGTAGTATGTAAATTGAAATTTTGAGAAGAAAATTATACTTTAATTTACATAAGAAGTGTCCCACTTACCAGAGCATTTCTCATTGTAAGGGGAGAAAAAGGTTTTATAAAGTAAATGTAAGTAAAGTGCTAGCTTTTTCTATTCATCTACATTAATTTTCCTGAAATGATTAATTGTATTCCTTTTCTTTAGAATTTCTACTTTATTTTTAAGAATTGCAATACTTATTTCAACTCTTAAAATCTCACATTCTTAGCTTAGTCTCTCTGCAGAACAAACCCATAAAACAGAACATTTCAGTTGTCACAGATGCCTCCGTAAAATAGAGAAATCCGTTGTTTCCATGATTGACAAATACAAACAGATGATTATAAATATAAACAGAACAACTCATCTGTCCAAAGTTTCATTATAATTATTATTATATAATTATTATAATAACATCATCTAACATATAGTGTACTGATATATGGAATCATTATTGCTCAAAAGTGATAAATTAAAAAAGGAATCTTGCATATGGTTGCCTGAAGACTTAATTATAGCATTTAGTTCAATTCAGTTTAATTCGTTTGCTTTGTCAAATCTGAAATTGTTAAATTATTTTATCAAAATAAATCAAATTATTTCAGTGAATAGAAATTCTCTACCCTCTACTGGAAATTTTTGATAATGGGAATCAATGGGAAAATGAGCCTCTTGTGTGGAATTTAGCTGTCTAGCCATTTGTATTAGTCAGTTTTCCAAAGAAACAGAACCAATAAGATAAATTTATATATAGAGAGAAAGAAAGTTACTAAAAGGAATTGTCTCTCGTGATTATGGAGAATATGGAGTCCCAAGATCTGCAGTCTACAAGCTGGAGACCCAAGGAAGTCAATGGCTTAGTTCCAGTCTGAGTTGGAAGACCTCAGAACTAGGAGAGCCCATGGTGTGAGTTCCTGTCCTAAAGCAGGCAGGCAGGAGACCTACAAAGAGTAGATGTTTCAGTTCGGTTCAAGGGCAAGAAAAGACCAATGTCCCAGCTCAAGGCAGCCGGGCAGGAAGAGTTCCCTATTACTCAGCCTTTTTGTTCTATTCAGGTCTTCAATTAATTGGATGAGGCCCCATCCACATTAGAGACTATAATCGGCTTTACTCAGTCTGCCAATTCAAATGTTAATCTCATCCAGAGACACCTTCACAGACTTACCCAGAATAATGTTTGACCAAATGTCTGGGTACCTCGTGGCCCAAACAAGTTGCATATAAATTTAACCATCACATCATTTTATTAAGAATACTCCATTCATTACATCAAGAGTAGTAAGCCTGCAAGCTTGATTCAGATATCTCTCTCACATGGTTCACATTTCTTTCTCAATAGTTCTGCAAGACTCTGCTTACTTTCATCACGATTTTTGAAAGGCTATATTGTTTAGCCTTTTGAACATAACAATATGAGATACTGAATCAGCCCTAGGGTCTACAGGACTAGTACCAAGGGGTATATTTATCTAGCCAATCTACAAACAGCACTCATCTCTCTTGTTATAACTCAGCGATTCCCAGGGATTCACCATCTGCAGTTTGTGATCACTCTTCCATAAGGAGGTAGATATAGTGTTCCGGCCCTGCCCTCAGGAAACATTACATTCATTGGGAAGATGTTTTCATGAAAAAGTCAAGTAGTAATTCAGCAGTTAAATTACAATATAAAACAATGTCAGGAGACAGTACCAATGATTAATAGTCAGATATTTGAGCTAAAGAATAAAGCTGTTTGGGACCTATCCTCCTCATTTTCCAAATGAGTAAACTGAGATTTTGAAATAAGGTGACTTGCTGACAATCATGCCACTAATTAAGGAAGTTCAGAGGAAGGAGAAATTTGGAGTGATTTTTCAATAGACTTCATTAAGGTTATGCCCACAAGCTGGCTCACCCACCCTTTCTCATAGTTTCGTGTCTGCTTTTTCTCATTTTAAGCTGACTTTTTCTGCTTCACTTGCTTACTGCCCAAAGATAGCCACACAGAACACCCAGCCCCAAGGAGAAGGATCTGATGAGCCACGTCTAGCCTCTGGATTGGGTCCATCGTTATCAGTTGTGCTCCTTTGACCCATTTAGCTGTGGCCAGTCACACAGTAGAAAGGAGTGTCCTGCTTTAACTGTGACAACTCAAAGATGTGGATATATGGCAGCAGGGAGAAAATCATGTGCATTTTCACTGCAGGCAGGGATGCACATTATGTTTCAGAAGTCAAGAATACACTAACTGGAGAAGCCTTTCTGTAGAAAGGGATAGAAGACTTCAGTTACAATGGTGAAGACTAAATGTTTTGGATTTTATCCAAGAGACACTAGGGAGACATTGCAACAGTTAATTTTATTTTCTAAACATTGTATTCATCATCTAAGAGTAACTTTCAAAGTATGGAGAAATGCTATCTAAATTATGTCATCTTAGACCAGTGATTTTCAACTGGGGGCAGTTTTGCCACCCAAGGGACGTTTTGGCAACGTCTGGAGGCATTTTTGGTTGTCACACTGGGAGGGACTACTACTGGCATCTAGTGGTTAGAAGTCAGGGCTGCTGCTAAACGTGCAGCAAAGCATAGGACCCACGACAAAGAACTATCTGGCCTAAAATGTCAATAGTGCTGAGGTTGAGAAGTCCTATATCAGACTTTCAACAGAATCATGTATATATTGACAACATTGCTAGCATCTCAGTGCAGTTATACAGTGCTCTTAACTAAGAGTAAAGAACTTTGATTTAACCAAGAAGTTTAGTGAAAGAGCTGTTCCTCTAAAATATTCAATTAATTCTAATGTACACATATATTTTTCCTTTGTAGTAAACTGGGTTTTTTCCTTATTACTTCCAGAAAAGTAATTTGTGTTACTTTGCTACAGCCTAATACAGCCTTCACTACCATTCCAAAATGTGATTTCCTATAATGGTTTTAGATGCTGTCTCAGAAGTGTGAATATCGTTTAAAGCAAGCGGCTATTTTAAGCAATGCTTTGTGCCTTGGTAGCCATTAATCAGCTCCCATGTGGTTTTAAAAATTCTACTTTTAGTAGAAGGTAATGACCAGAATCTTATGTTCATAGGTGAAATTTGGTTTTGTTAAATTATATAACAAATACAGTAAAATAGTATAATCTGTAAGCACAGAAACAAAATAAGAGATCATCATAATGTTGAAATACAGCATTTTCTAGTGATTGTACCAGTTTTTCTGTGTGCTACTTCTGCAAATCGTTTGATATGAGTCATGGAACCTTTTTCTTTACAGATTCTATAAGCAGTACAAAGAACCCCTGAATACGTTTCACTCAGATTCATCAGTTGTTAACATTTGTTCATACTCTTTTTTTAATCATTTCTCTTCTCTCTCCTATATATGCTTATATGCAGTATGTATACATCATAAACACACATTCTTACATACATAGTTGTAATGAATCATTTGATAGTTGCAGAGGTCATGCCCCTTTACCCCTAAATACCTCAGAATAATAATACTGTAATCTACAGTTCTTATTAAAATTTTGCCAGTTGTCCCAGTATTATCCTTTATAGCATGTTATTAATCTGGTCCAGGATCAAATCCAGATCACACATTGCATTTAGTTTTCATTCCTCTGTAGCCTCCTTTAATGCGTAATGGTTCCTCAGCCTTCCATTGAGTTGGTCTTTCATAACATTGACATTTTTTAGGAATGCAGGCCATTTATATTGTAAAATGTCCTTCAATTTGGATTTGTGTGATTCAGGTTATTCGTTTTGGTAGGAATACTACAGGAGCAATGCTGTGTCCTTTTCAGTGCATGATACCAGGAGACACAGGATGTCGTTTTATCTGATTGTTGGTAGTAACTTTTAAGCACAAAAATACTTGTGGCTCATTAGTTTCTTCTTTTGTCTCCTCTTTAAGAACTGCTTCAGGTAGAAATCTCAGGACAGGAATACATAGCTTTCTTTGGAAGGGAAGACACTACTGAGTGTCTAATATGTGCTAAGCACATGCTATGTAATATCTCCTTATAGTTCTCACAGCAATTCTTTATTCATTAGCATCTACTGTGTATCATACAAGAAACAATCCCTAGCCTCAAAAAATTCACAATCTAAGGCAAACACAATTACAATGCAGTGGTCAGCGCTAGGAGAATGGAATGCACAGCTGCTGTGGGAGCCTTCAGGAGGGGTGCCTAACTCAGCATGAGGGACCCTCATCAAGGATGGCTTCCTAGAGTCAGTGAAGCTTGAGCCAAGACTTGAAGATGATTAAGAATTAGTGGAAGCAGAGGAGGGGACATTATAGGCCAAAGAAACAAAAGCATAAGAATTTGAGAGAATGTGGAGCATGGCTTGTTCTGAGAATCAGAGCGGTTTTAGGATGGGCCAAGCCTATGGCACACATGGGGATCCCCAGGAGAATATGCTGAAAAGATAGTCATGTCCAGAGCATTGAGGCTTCTGTGTGTTATCTGAGGAGGTTGAAGTCTATCCTGAAGTTCTACGAGCGGCCAATGAGGATTTTTAAGGGAGGAGGAAGAAGATCAGTCATTCGTTAAACAGGTAGTGAGCATTGTCTGTCCCGAGCCTTATTCTAGGGACTGGGAATTTAGCAGTGAATAAGAGAAATAAGTCTCTTGCTCTTGTGGAGCTTGCACTCTTGAATCACATTTTAAAAGATCCTGCTATCAATAAAGTAAAGAATAGATTAGAGGCACAGGGACTAGTTAAAAAGTAATTAAATAACCCCACTCTGTGGTTACCTCCACTTTGTAGAAATTTTTTAAATTGCCTTTACCTATAGCTATAATGTCACAAAATTGAGAGTGAGAGTAGTGTCCTAGATAAACATCATTTATGCCAATTACCCTATGAATTTCAATTATCTACTACACTGTGTAAGCAATTTAAGATTATTCAGTTTCTTTTTTTCATGTTACAGAATCTGACAGCTCATAGTTATTTTTTAGAAATGTTGATCCTTAAAAGGAATCTAACAGATTTCCCAGGACTCAGACATATTACTTGGTTCTTCCTCTTTTCTTCATGTCTGTGATGTATAATTAATCATAGATTACTTCATTTTGTTTCATTTCATTTACAACATTTATGAGCTTCACTTTGTCAGAATGAAATGCTTGTCCCCTCCTTTCCTTTCCAAGGTGGCATAATTAATGTTAGCATCTTTTTTAACAGACTACACAAAGTTTAGTGGCTGGATTAAATCAAGTCATTAACATAATGTGCCACCCAATTTGCCCCTATCTCTCTTCGTTTCCAGGACATCAAAGTGCCACAGAGCACCAGTGTAATTGGGCCTTGCTGGCCTGTCAGGTTCCGTCAGCCTGATGACTGCTGCTTTTACTAAAAAGCTTCTAGGCATGATAATTACTGGGGGTGGGGGGTCTGAGAAATGTAAAACTTTGGACATTTCTCTATGAATATTTTATTAATTTGAATAATCAGAAGTTAACAGTATCAATTTGATGTATAATACATTGATTAAAAGCCTTGTTTTAGGTCCTCAAAATAGACATCAAAACCGAAAGTTTGCATCTGCCATAGCATTAAAAAAAAAAGAATTATCAATCCTTCTTTCACATTATTACTAATTTTACCATTTAAGCAATGCAGCTCTCAATTTTTACAACTAAATATATTGCCTTCAACTCACAGATTTCTTAAAGTGTGCCCACAGGTGAGAATGGGAGATCACAGGCTAAAGAGTAATGATCTTTTTTGTGCAATGCACATTTACATCTTTCTCCATTCCTACTAATAGCAGTTTTGTAAAAGCTGCCATATTCAATTGGACTGAAATTCAGTTCCACCCAGATGCCAGGTTCTCTTGAACTACATGAGCTGGCATTCCCAGGTGATCGCAGTAATGATGTCCAGCAAAATATGTTTTAAAGCTTTGAAAAGCAAAATGCATAAAGCAGCTCACCACTTTTAGCACTCATGTATTACACGTTGTTAAATCACTTCAGAATCAAAGATGATATCCTATCAGTGGGTAGAGTAAGCCCCTCCCACTGTTTTACATACGGAAGCTTAAGCTAGATGACCAGAAATGCTGGATTACTCTCCTGATATTGATTGCCTTTAAAACTATTTTTTATATTTTGTAACTTAATTATCTCTTACTAATATACCACGGACATCTTTCCATAGCAGTATACTCTATTTCTTTTTTTGCATATGCATAATATTACATTGTATAGCTGTACCATATTTATTTAAATAAGCACCTTTTGGTGGACCCTTTGGTTTCTATCAGTTTTTGCTAATACAGACATTTCCAGATTAAGTGCTTTTGTACAGAACATTTTTACACAAAATGTGTAGAAATTACTGTTTCCTCATATCATACTTCATGTCAAATTTATGAATAAGAAATACCTCACTGATGATTCCACTTAAAAAGAAGCAAACAAAAAGGTATATTTGTTCATACATAGTATATTTGTACATACATACATATGTATTTTTTTTTCACACACACACACTGTGTTTTATTTTTACAAGAGATAAATAAACTGACGCCAAGCATTGTAAATGGATGACCACAACAAAAGCAACAATGATTGCAATTACCAAACATGAAACACACTCATACTGTGTCATAATAGTGACATTCAGTCCAGGAATCCTCCACTGTAACAGCTCCTTTACTTTGCAGTGATAATTGATTTGTATATTTTTTGCCTCTGAGTCCTTGTGGGATATATATTTTTTTTATTCAAACAGAAAGTCACAAAAATTATAATCATCCTCATCAGTTCACTCAGTCCCATGTAATTAATTTTTTTTTCATCTTGATCTTTTGTTAGCACTTCTATGAATTCATCAGTTTTCCATTAGAGTTCTGAAAATGCTTATTCATTCAGTTCAGCAGTATAGTCAGTTACCAGAAACCTGTACTTGTCAGAGTCTTTGCCATGAATTCCTTGAAGATGAAACCCTTTTATAGGAACATTTTTGCAAAAGCAACAGAGTACACCCAGAACTGTCTGTAAATGACAAAAGACTTAAAAATGACCACAGTTAAAAATTTGATGAAAGTTCATGATAATGCAATTGACAAGGAAATTTAGTTATTTCTGAGATATACATTCTAAAGTAATAACTAGAATTATGACTTATAACATTATACCAGAACATATAAGATTTTTAGAAATTTCATGTAATGTCTGAAACATTTATGTTAACATATTTCCATACAAATAACCCAAAGAAAGTTTAGTATTAGTTGTTTTTTTTGTTTGTTTGTTTATACTGCAGGTTCTTATTAGTCATCAGTTTTATACACATCAGTGTATACATGTCAATCCCAATCGCCCAATTCAGCACACCACCATCCCCACCCCACCACAGTTTTCCCCCCTTGGTGTCCATACATTTGTTCTCTACATCTGTGTCTCAACTTCTGCCCTGCAAACCAGTTCATCTGTACCATTTTTCTAGGTTCCACATACATGTGTTAATATACAATATTTGTTTTTCTCTTTCTGACTCACTTCACTCTGTATGACAGTCTCTAGATCCATCCACGTCTCAACAAATGACTCAATTTCGTTCCTTTTTATGGCTGAGTAATATTCCATGGTATATATGTACCACAACTTCTTTATTCATTCATCTGTCGATGGGCATTTAGGTTGCTTCCATGACCTGGCTATTGTAAATAGTGCTGCAATGAACACTGGGGTGCATGTGTCTTTTTGAATTATGGTTTTCTCTGGGTATATGCCCAGGAGTGGGATTGCTGGATCCATACATATGTATTTTTATATGAGCATACAGATATAACATTTAGGTTTATGTAAGCAAAGAAAATGTCTGGAAGTATATAATCCAAATACTGTTAGCAATGAGTATCTCTGGGACATGGGTCAGGGCAAGGGTCAGCAAACTATGGCCCACGTGCCAAATCCAGCCCTCTACCTATTTTTATAAATAAAGTTTTATTGGAGCACAGCACACTCATCATTTACATATTGTCTGTGGCCACTTCACTGTACGAGAGCAGAGTTGAGTACTTGCAACAGAGACCATATAGCCTGGAATGTGAAAAATATTTGCTGTCTAGCCCTTACAGAAAAAAATTTGCCAAGCCCTGAGTTAAAGAATGGGTGGAAACAAGGAACTTCTATATTTTACTTTTTAGGATTTATGTTGTCGGATTATTTTTAGTGATGAATATAGATTGCTTCTAAAAAGGAAATAATTCGTTAGCTCATTCTGTACTAAAATGTTAAATAATAACTAAAGAACAGTTTAATATGAATTGTAGAAGCTTTTCTATAAATAGGAAGGGCCAACAAATAAAGGGTGAATCTTTTCTGGTTTAGAGCAGTGGTTCTCAAAGTGTGGTCCTCAGACCAGCAGCATCAGCATCTCCTGAGAATTTGTGACAGATGCAAATTCTTGGGCCCCACACTAGACCTAAGGAATCAGAAGCTCTGAGACTGGAGCCTGGAAATCTGTGTCTTGTCAAGCCTTTCAGGTCATTCTGGGGTGTGCTAAAATTTGAGAACCACAGCTTTAGGGAAAGGCAGTACTTCTCACCATGGCTGCATATTAGAACCACCTAGGAAACATTTCTAAATGCCAGGGCCCAGGCTCCACTCAGATCAGTTAGATCAGAATTTTGTTTAAAACTCCCCCAGTGGTACTGATGTGCAGCCAAAATTGAGAACCACTGTTCTATAACATCTGTTCTCAGTGATGGTGAAAGTAGAATAGCATATCAAAATAACCTGAAATTGAGGGTCATTTTTTAAATTCTCTCCTTCCTTCACAGTACTGCCATAGTAAGCCACTTTTAATGATGAAAATGTGTCATATCCCTCAGGTGTATTAGGACAGGAAAAAATATTCCAGTCATCGCTTTAGAACATGCGGTAACAAACTTCTGTAATTTGCTGACCATTACAGATACAGTAATTTACATGGTATATAAGGGAGACAGTGTTCTAAAAATAAGCATTCTTAACCCTAGCACGAGTCTGATCTCCATCACTGAAGTTTTCACTATTTATATTATTTGTTCAACGTAGTATCTTTTAACAGAACGTAATGAGAAAAGAAAGGTTACTGTCACCAATGGAAACTAGATTAGGTTTGTTTTGTTTGTTAAAAACATTACCGTTATTTGTGTGTGTGTGTTAATTCCCAATTTGGGAAGTGAAGTAGGGATCTAAAGTATCTCAGAAATAGTAAGCAGTATGTCGGAAATATGTATTAAATCACTACTTCTGTATTAATTGTTGTGTGTTAATTTTATAATGGTAGAGTATTCAACATGCAATGTATGATTTTTGTTGTTTTATGCTGTCATTGTATCTCAGCTGCTCAGGTGTCACTTAATAAATAAATACTTAACTATTAAAACTATTAAAATGGAATAATCTCTGTAAAAAGAAAAAGAAAAAACATTATTACTTCAACAGTTGAAGTTTCTCTTTACTCTTATTTCTCCCAAAAAGCTATTATTTTTTTAAAAATCAAAAACTTTTCAGTCAAAACTTGTATGAAGAGTGGATTTGATTCCCAATCAAATTCCTTCTAAGTAGAAGCTTTGGAGCCTAGTGTGAGGTCTAGGGGACTTATTTCGAGTCTTTGAGATGACTGTGCCAGCCCCCAGCCTGAAGAAGAGAAGTTGTAAGGATCGCCATTAATCGTTATGCAGCCTACCCTACTCACGTATGGCTCTGTCAATACCAATGGAGAGTTGGACTTTTTTTTTTTTTATAAATTTATTTATTTTATTTATTTATTTTTGGCTGCGTTGGGTCTTCGTTGCTGAGCATGGGCTTTCTCTAGTTGCTGTGAGCGGGAGCTACTCTTCTTTGCGATGCACGGGCTTCTCATTGCGGTGGCTTCTCTTGCTGCGGAGCACAGGCTCTAGGGTGCACGGGCTTCAGTAGTTTTGGCGCATGGGCTCTACAGCGCAGGCTCAGTAGTTGTGGCACATGGGCTTAGTTGCTCTGTGGCATGTGGGATCTTCCCAGACTCCGGGTCGAACCCATGTCCCTTGCATTGGCAGGCGGATTCTTAACCACTGCACCACCAAGGAAGTCCCAGTTTGACTTTTTTTTTTTTTAATTTTAATTTATTTTTTTGCTGTGTTGGGTCTTCGTTTCTGTGCGAGGGCTTTCTCTAGTTGTGGCAAGCGGGGGCCACTCTTCATAGCGGTGCGCGGGCCTCTCACTATCGCGGCCTCTCTTGTTGCAGAGCACAGGCTCCAGACACACAGACTCAGTAGTTGTGGCTCACTGGCCTAGTAGCTCCGCGGCATGTGGGATCCTCCCAGACCAGGGCTCGAACCCATGTCCCCTGCATTAGCAGGCAGATTCTCAACCACTGCGCCACCAGGGAAGCCCCCCTGCAGTTTGACTTTTTGAACCAACTATTTTGAGCTTGTCTTAGAGCTCACTTCAATTAAACTTTTATTCTTAAGGGGCATAGACATAGATCATCACCTTCTATTTCCATTTTGTGTCTATTGTTTTGTTGTAAAGTACCAGGTTCTACATACCTTGGCTCCTATAGGTAGGCTTTAATTATATTTATTTACACACACACATACACATATACAAAGTATTTTTATGCTGATAAAATAATACTCATGTAAACTTATATACCATTTGGGAAGTAACTTGATAATCCTACGAAGCTGACTTTCTCATACGTATCACCCAGCAATGCCAAGAGAACCACTCTCATACGCAAGAAAACATAAAAGAGTGTTCAATGCAACATCCTTTGTAACAGCACAAAATTTTAAACAACTTAATTGTTCATCAATAGAGAAATAAATAGACTAGAGATTATATAGACAATATAAATGGAATTCTATACAACAGTTAATATTAATGAATTAGATTTTAATTATAACCATGAATAAATCTCAAAAATATAGTATTGAGTGAAGAAATTGCAGAATGCTTAATAGACAGTGATACCATTCATATAAAATCTAAAAACAGAAAATAATATGTTGTTTATATATATATGCATACATAGTAGAAAATATAAAAGCTTGTTTGGGAATGATACACACCAACTTCAGGATAGTGGTTACCTCTGGGGGAAATGAGGAAGAAGGGGAAAGGAATTGGGAGGGGGCGCTTTTCCCTGTATCCGAAATATTTTATTTCTTCCACAGTAACAGCAAAAAGATTTAAATCAGATACAGCAAAAAGGTAACATCTGTTTAAGATGTTGAGTACTTGAATATGCCAAATTATTTTCTTTATAGTTTAAAAAGTTAAAGAAATGCTTATTCACTGTAGAATTAAGAATGAAATAAAACTCACATGCAATCTCACCATAGTGAGATTTAAATCTAACTGACTGAAGCAAGTTCCAAACCTTTATCAGAGGCTATTCTCAGTTAAGCAATACTGTGTTTAAGGGCTGTCAAGTTGAATTAGTTTTTAGAAGCCTAACAGTCCAACCCCATTGTGGCTGCTGTGATGGTTGAAACCAGAGGAAGAATTCAGCATGATCTTCTGAAGTACAACATAAAAAATTTAAGCATGCCAATAAAAGCCCAAGTAAATACTATAGAGAAATATGGCCTAAAATGTGAATTATAACATCAGTCAGGAAGCAGTAGTGGAACTGAGCCAAAATCATGAGAACTCTTAATGTTTTTTTTCTCTGAGAGTAATACAAGCTGTCATCACATTTCTAGATCATTCAATCACATAAAGTATAGTGTCCATCTATACAGACAACTAAAAAGAAGTTGCACACAGTTCTTATTTGAGTGATTTCTGTTACTGCTGTTCACCACAATCAGAAATTTTAAATGCTCTTTTTATATGTTGATGCTGACATCTTGCTAACTAGGGAAGCTAATAGGATAACTGGCGAAGAGGACACAAACAGTACTGAGAAGTAGCATCACACCTAGTAACATGTTCACACGCATAGAAAAGAAACAAAACAAGAAAAGCCCAAAGCCTGTCCTGGCTGGCTAACCTATGTATGAGCAGGGTGTAATACAGAGGTATGACCAGTTGTATTCCTCTAGTAATTCTGAACAGACATTATTCTGCATCCGTCTAAAAGGCTATGTTTCAGTCGCTGTCATTTGAAACAGTATATTGTTACCCCTTCCAGTTCTCCTAATTGAAATTTTTTCAGTATTTTATTATGAAAATTTTCAAACATACAGAGAACTTGAGCTCACAACAATACCCTACCCCTAGATTCTACAAAATTGATCGGTGTTTGTAATAGTATTATTTAATTAAAATCTAGAATGGCAAGATTTCTATACATTTTTCAACAGTTAATAATCACCAACTTCCCAAAACGTAGTAGATACAATCAATATTTGTTAAAGGTGAAAACACTAATAATTGCAGCCTCACATATTTCTGGCAATATATAAAAGATATTCTGAATAGATAGAGGACATTCAGCGTCCCTTGACTCTATATCATTAAGTATTTATTGAGAGCCAGATCCTAGAGAGGATGTTAAATAGCAAAAGATGAATAAGTTATGGTCCTGGCCTCCAGGAACTCACAGTCTACAGAGAGAGGCACATATGTAAACAAATCCGTGCAATACAATGTGACTAAAAAGTGCAGTGAGGGCCCAGAAGAGGAAGCAACTCAGTCTTGGAAATCAGTAATGCACTCATAAAAGGAGTACATGCATGCCCAGGGCCTCAAATAAGTGGAATTTTGTCTGATAGAGAAGATTTCAGATGCAAAAGCTCAGCAATATTAACAGTACACCACAGGTCTGGGGAAATGGCGAGAGTGTAGGGTAATAGGTTTTCAAGCAGAAATGTGATACCTGATTTGTTTTTAGGGAAAGAACTCTGCCACCAGAAGAAGAGTTGAGGCTGCAGGCAAGCAAGTAGACAGACAGGAGTGCCTCACCTCTCTTACAGCCATGAGAATGGAGCCTTTTTTTTTTTTTTTTTTTTGAGTGTGTACTGCATAATCACACCAGTGATGCAATAAGCAGGATAATAGTCCCTCTATAACTGAACTTAGAGCCTCGTACCACCCACCTGTCTGCTTACAGTTCTGCCAACCAGTTATTTTTTATGATTCCTTCTGATTTCTCCCTTCTTACTCTATAAAACTACTTTGTAATACTAGGAAACTGTTGAATTAGTTCCTTCCTCAGATCATGTGAGAACATAAAGAAGGAGTTTCTCTAGAGATAAAAATGAGAAAAAAAGAAAAAAAACGCATCTTGTTTTGTGTTTATATCTCCAGTAGCTGACACAGTGTTGAAATATCTTAAGCTTTCTGTAGCTCAGTGAAACATTGAAATATTTAGGAAGTAAAGTGAACAGGAATGAGTGATCTATAGGATATGGTGGATGTGAAAATGGAGATTTGCAAGAATGGCTCCAGGGTCTCCTGGTTCTGGGTGACCAGGTGGATGGTGATGTCATCACCTGAGATAACAAATATCTAGAGGATGAATGAGACTGGGGGAGAGAAGAGATCATGAGTTCATTTCTGACAGTAAGTTGGAGTTGTCTGCTAGTCAGTTGATGTGCTTCTTAATCTTGAAAATCTTCGTATATAATCTAGTTGAACTTTTGATTCACAGAGCCATGAGAACAACCAGAATTGTTCCAGCGTTGAAAAATAAGTTGGCTAGCCCAATTAGCCAAAATTTATAATGTTTAGAAATTGTTTATTCAGGGTGTGCTTCCCTAGATAGATACTGTTTGGAACTTATCACTTTTTGGATTTATTTTAGCTTGATTCATGTAGTATCAAAGGAACAAAGAAATGATAACTAATAACTCTGTCAGTTAAGTTAGGGAATTAAAAAGGACATGCTAGAGGTAATGAGGCTGGGTCAGGGTGGGGGGAATAACAGAAAAAAAAGAAAAAAAAAATCTAGACCAGAAAGAAGATAGACATCCTAAAAATAATTTTAAAGCTTTTTTTTTTCTTTTTTGGTTCGTACAGTGGGTTTTCTTTTGCTTTACTTGGTTTCGGTATTTTGTTTGTCTGACTGTGATCCAAGTATCTACATTTATTTAGAATTCTATTTTGTACGTAGGCTTATTTGACAGCCCAAGTTCGTTCTTACAGTAACGCAAGTTTTCATATGGGGATTGTACAGTTAATATATTATTAATTTAAAAACCACTTAAATAAATTTTGTTCCCCTGCTATTTAAAAGTTAATTTGTCTCTTCATTGGGTTCTGTGATAAATTTTAAATTCCTCTCCTCACAATGTAGAAATAACCATGTATACCTCTTTTGCCTTTTTATAGCTATTTTCTAAAAATGATTCTTTTGTGCAGAAGCAGGAATGTTTTATGCTATTGTCATAACAATTCTAAGTTTGTCAAATTACAAGTTATGTAAAAGACTTAATTATGCACTGTGCTGCAGTTGAGCCAGAATTATAAAATATGTGTGTGCGTGCTATTTTGACAACCACAATACATTTTAAGGCAAAATAATATCATTTAAAATACTTTCTTTACCATGTTAGTCTTCGGCAAGCAGAGAAGGGCTTTTCTGAAGTGAGATTAGACAATAGAGCCAACTTCATTTTTTATGCACGTGAACGGAGAGGGCTTGAGGTTATTAGTTGAAACCGAGTAACCTTTCCAGGCTTTCATCTCTTTCTTTTCAAATTTGAATATGAAAAGCATATTCAAGTCAAAGACCATCACTTTAATGACATTTGGCAGTTATTTGATTTATTAGGTTTTAGAAAAAATTTTCCTTTAAATATTTCATCATACTATGCTAATCCTAGTAATATTGCCAGCTGCAGCCTTGTACCTGTATTAGTGGAGACAGAATGGTGTGGAATTTTCTCTGTCATCCTAGTAAAATTTCCATGAATCTACTGAATAATAAAATAACCTTATTGAAATATTCAGATTTAGGTTTTTAGTTAAAGTGTCTTAGAATACATAATAAAAGAAAATGTCTTTTGAAAGAAGGGGGTAAAATTACTTCATCAAATATTGAGGGGGTTTGCCAGCAATGGAAATTGTTCTTTATGGGAATATTTTTACAATAGGGTACCTATGCTTTTCAATTTGATTAATTATATTATATACTTTGAAATATCAAAATAGTAATCACTATGGTGCATTTACATACTGATTTACATCTGACAATGAATTCCTAAAAGTTGGTTATATAAGCAGGTCTTAGTATCAGGATTTTTAATTATTATTTTAAGTTATATAATTTATAGTAGGATGCCTCTGAATTTAATAAAGAGAGATTTAGTAAGGGGGAATAAAGAACAAATTTTAAATTGTAAACATGTAAAATCAAATGTAAACATTTAACCGAGGAATTATCTTAGTGTGATCTAATTTTTAAGTCATAGTCTATCATTTGTTTTAAATTATTACTCAAGGAAACATATGTGACTCTCATATAATGTTTGTGACACCAAAATCTATTAAATAAGGATTGAGATGAAAATTACACAAATACATATTTTTAGTTAATTCTGTAAAAATGAGATAAAAATAGATTACAAGAAAATGGGTTAAATTCGATAAAAATTTTCTTTCTTTTGTTTGAAAACTTACTACTTATTGAATGAAATATGTTATGGCAGAATATATAAGTGAATGAACTGTAGCCCTAGTTAATATGGATTCGCGTAGCTACTTATGTTAGCATAGTAGCTATACAGTATTCAACAGGCTTTGATCTCTGAATAACCAAAACTTTCTCAGGTACCGTAGAGTAAATAAAAGCAGTGACAAACATGTATTTCATTACATAGTTTGAAACAAGGCCAACTGATACATGTCATTCTGAAAGTAATCGGAGATGAAGATCTCATAATCTTCATTCCTGATGGACTACTAGTGGGGTATTTATAGCCGCAAATGTAAATCAGGAGACTATTGCCATGACACTGTTAACTTCAAACCCTGGGGCATTAGAAGCTCATTCTCCCTCTCTCTGTCGTGAATAATCTATCATGTGTAACTAGACAGTAGGGTACAATACCTTCCAAAAAAGAAATCAGTGAAGGCCACTGCCTTTATGTTTTATTTAAAATTGATAGTGGAAAAGAGTGAAGGATTTTTTGTTCGTTTTATTTGTTCTGTATCTTTTTTTGTTTTTGCTCTTTAAACAGCCATCAGAAAAAATTCGGATTGAGATCATAGCTCTAAGCCTTAATGATTCTCCAGTAACTGCAGATGATACTATCCAGCGACTATTCATTGAGTGCCGATTCTACAGTCTTCCTGCTGAAGAGACACCTGTGTCACTTCCAAAACCCAAGAGTGGGCAGTGGGTCTACTATAACTATAGCAATGGTAGGTATGGTATTTATAGTATAAACTTTTGTCTATGAAGGAAGGAAGCCAAAGGAACAGGGAAAAATTACATTTCTCTAATGTTCACATAAAATCATGGAAGTGTTGTCAGAATAGATTAATAAAAGTCAAACCTGTAGCATAAGGATTAAGAAATTAAATTTAAGGTACAGTTGGCCCTCTGTATCCATGGTTCCACATCTTCAGATTCAACTAAAATACGTTGGAAAATACTTGGGGAAAAAAATTCCAGAAAATTCCAAGAAGCAAAACTTACATTTGCCATGCATCAGTAACTATTTGCATAGTATTTACATCTATTTATATGATATTAAGTTTTATAAGTAATCCGAGATGATTTAAAAAATACAGGAGGATGTGCACAGGTTATATATGCAAATACTACACCATTTTATATAAGGGGCTTGAGCACCCTCAGATTTTGATATCTGCGAGGGTCCTGTAACCAATCCCCCTCTGATACTGAGGGACAGCTGTAATGCTACAGTTAAAAGAAAACGAAAACAGTGGGAAAACAATGTTTCTAGATGTTCCTGCTATATCATAGAAAAATGCCACCTGTGTCTACAATTGAATTTAATCGAAAAATATGATATTTCAAGGAGAATAAAACTACTAGTTTCTTTATCATATGATTCTAACAATTTAATGGCCTAATTATTTCTGCATTTCTGCTCAATGTCATCACATAGATGTTTTTACAATATACATGTATATCTCTCCCAGTGTCTAGATGCTCAGGATTTTAATTGAGTGATATAAGTTCTTAAAATACTTTTTCATTTTTTAGCCCACACATCCCTTCATAGCAGTAGGCAGGTGTTCTCTTTTAGGGCTTTACCTATCAGCTAGTTGATATGAAAGTCTGCTAGACCAGTATAGACCCAGTAGGCACCCTGTAAATTCTTAGATCAACCAACTTTAAGACGTTTTTAAGGACAGTATATATCAGCGTATAATTAGAGGGGAGTAAAAAGATCATATCAAGCTGCCATGACCCTAAGTTAAAAGTGCTTATTAAGCTCTTCAAAAACCCTATATGAAAACAAACCAGAAAGATGGAGTGTTGCATTATCTTTAGCAAAACAGGCCATCTCATGCTAGTTGAACACCAATATTTTTTTCTCACCAGTTTTATAAATTTCTTTTTTTTTCTTTTTTTTTTTTTTTTTTTTTGCGGTACACGGGCCTCTCACTGCTGTGGCCTCTCCCATTGCGGAGCACAGGCTCCGGACGCGCAGGCTCAGTGGCCATGGCTCACGGGCCCAGCTGCTCCGCGGCATGTGGGATCTTCCCGGACCGGGGCACGAACCCCTGTCCCCTATATCGACAGGCGGACTCTCAACCACTGCGCCACCAGGGAAGCCCTATAAATTTCATTTTAATCAACATGTATAATCATTCTATTGTACCACTAGGATTACAAATGCTCATGGTTTGTTTGTTTGTTTTGCAGTTGGCATTTTTAGAAACATGCTCATTGCTTGAAATAGTAATCATGAGTATCCAGAGATCTGGTCTAGTCTTCCTCGTATCTACAGTTCTTACTAGTTACGAGAACTTGGGCAACGTGTTTCAATTTCGTGATTCCCTGTCTTATCTGTTGAATAAGGTGCTAAGAACCCTTCCAGCTCAGATTCTATAATTCTGTGATAACAGGTGGGTTGAGAAGTCACATGGGAAATAAATAACGTGGTCAGGACAAGAATCTGATTTCTCCTTCCTATCATTGACTTGATCTAATAGAACATTTCCAAAAATATTTTCTCAAGCTTCCTAGAGAGCTTTTAACTGCAAAGTATCAGAAAAGTAAGCCATAATTACGATATTATTAGTAATGAAAAAACTCTTTAGTCAACTAATTTTTTTAAAAATATTCCTCAAATTTTTTAAATTATTATTTCTTCTTTTTTTTTCTTTTTTTGGCTGCGTCAGGTCTTAGTTGCAGCACGTGGGATCTTTCCTTGCAGCACACAGGCTTCTCTCTAGTTGTGGCGTGCGGGTTTTCCCTCTCTAGTTGTGGTGCATGGGCTCCAGAGCACATGGGCTCTGTAGTTTGCAGCATGCAGGCTCTCTCGTTGAAACGTGCGAGCTCAGTAGTTGTTCAGTGTGGGCTTAGTTGCCCCATGGCATGTGGGACCTTAGTTCCCTGACCAGGGATTGAACCCACGTCCCCTGCATTGGAAGGCGGATTCTTTACCACTGCAACACCAGGGAAGTCCCTAGTCAACTAATTTTAACGAAGGTACCACCCAAGAAAAGAGACAAGCCCTTCTGGTTTTTGTATTATTCGTTGTAAAGGGCAGCAGTAGACTGTTTGGTTGGACTGACAACAAAATTGTTTTTTAGAAATTGGTTGTACATTGAGACACTTGGCCATGCAGCAGAACACAGGTTTCCATTTGCTTAAGGAGCAATGCAAATCATTCTTTGGATGAAACCTGTGATACATGCTCAAGTATCCTGAATTTTGTACATTCTCACATGGTGACCTAGGTCTGTTTGAGGCTTTTTGTTGGTTTATTGGTTGGTTGGTTGGCATTGATTTGGTTGTTTTAAATGTTTTCCTTTTACTGCAAGATACCCTACTATCTAAATGGTATTTTAAGAGTTGCTTATGTTTCTAATGAATTAGTCATTTGATATCAACAAGAAAACTAGTAATCTATTAGAATTTAATTCATTAGAAGTGTTTACTGTACCTTTCTGCAGCTTCTATTCCTACCTATTGAGATTTGACTATATAGAATTTTCAAGGTTAACTGAAAAGAATTTTAAGGATATTTATCTGATGGGAAGGGAGAGGAATGTACTTTGTGCTTAGAAGCAAATTAATGCTGTTTTATATCTACTGTATCTGAAAAAATGAAGTCCTAGGTCATCAGCAAATTTGAGAAATAACATTAACCTTGGAGAAGGTTTATTTTTCACTTAAGTAGGACATACTGAAAGTGTTTATTTTTAAATTACTATGTTTGCATCTCCTTCATTGCAGGAGAATCTCCTTGAATCTTTGGTTAATAAGTAACTATCTCACTCATCTAATTATTGTAATGATTAACCATTCACTTGTTATTTGATATAAAAGGTCAATGTAAATGTAGGCTTACATCTTCCAAATCTTATTAAATGTTAATGAAAGTAGTTTTATTTCCAAACTGACGTTTTCATTGAGACAGAAAATTTAAAGGACAGTTAGTACATGCTGGCTTCTATTTGAACACCATACCAGGCGAGAGGTTAACCAGACCTTGCAATGATTTTTACCCTGCATTATGACTTGAATCTATTCAAAAGGGATTTGTATACTGAGGCCTAAATTAGGTACATAAAATGAGAGGTTTAGACTGGTGATCCCCAGGATTATTCATAGCCTGATTCAGTCTCTTTATTAAGAGGTGTTAATACCAGTTTCACATACACGAAATATATATCTTTTTAGGGCTACGAATAGTAGAAGAAAAAAGAAAAGAATCAACGTTGAATTAACTTGCTAGACACTGGTAGCAAGAACAAAACATTTGTATTTTATTGGGCTTGAAAAATTTGCTTGGAGAACGCTGAGAAAGCAAGAAAATAGTTTGGAAAAGAATAAGATTAATGGTAGGTCTACAGAATGTTGTCTGGGCTGAATAAAGTCTTCTAGGGAGTTGACAGTGGGAAGAAAAAAGATTAATGAAATCGTCCAGAGTTTTTATGAGACTTATACAGATCTAGGCCTTTAGTCTCTGAGCATTGAATGGTCTATCTGTTGGAACAATTAAAGTTTAATGCAGAAGATGAAAAGGATGCAGAACTTTAGATTTTGTTACTAATGGGAGGAAAAACTTGGCAAAGGTAAGGACTGGGGGGATGATAACACTTCAACACAAAAGTTATCTTCAAGGTTATCAACCCTTTATATAATTAAACCATCTGCTTCTGCCAAATGACATTGATAAAGAAAATAAGGATTTCTCCAGCCTGCAGAAGTGAGGGATGTGTTTTTAATGGTAGACAATTCAAGATCAACTCAAGTATTTGGACTACTGGTTTGTATCTTGTTTGAGACACATGCTTTCAGTAAATTTATGTCAAAATCTAGCAAGTCCTAAACAAATGTGATTTCTGATGAGAATGAAAGGTAGATAGCTTAACTTTTGGAGAGTTCTGATACATTTCATAATCACCAGAATTGCTTTTTAAAGCATGAATTTCAAGTTTTGAAATTGTAGATTTTTTTTTTAACCATCTAATTCAGAACACCAAATGGATGTCCTTGGGATCATGACCTAATTAGAGGTAACCAAAGTGTCTCTATCTCCCACATGTTTGACACAAAAAAAATGTTTACTAGTTCCTGATCCTTTTCAAAAATCAGGCAAAGGAGTGTTGGGCCCAAATGTTGGTTCTCAATGGTATCCTGACCAGCAGCAGCAGCAGCTGGGAAGATATTAGAAATGCAAATTCTCAGGCCCTACCCCAGACCTACTGAATTAGAAATTGAAGGTGAGCTCAGTAATCTGCATTTTTAACACATCCTCCAGGGATTCTGATGCGCATTAAAGACTAAGAACCATTAGGCTAGATTAAGATCCCCAGTCTAGGCCTTGTTTGTGCAAGCAGGAGAGCTGTGTAGTTCTAACTTGGTACACTTTTGGAGAACCAAACTCATCAGTAAGTAGCTTGAGTTTTTTTGAAAAGGAATTTTTTTTTTTGAAGTATAGTTGATTTACAATGTTGTGTTAGTTTTAGGTGTACAGCACAGTGATTCAGTTATAGATAGATAGATAGATAGATAGATAGATAGATAGATAGATAGATAGATAGATAGACAGATATCTTTTTCAGATTCTTTTCCCCTATAGCTTATTACAAAATATCCCCTATGTATAGTCCCCTATGCTATACAGTAGGTCCCTGTTGTTTATCTATTTTATATATAGTGGTGTGTATCTGTTAATCCCAAACTCCTAATTTATCCCTCCCCCTACCTTTTCCCCTTTGGTAACCATAAGTTTGTTTTCCATGTCTGTGGGTCTGTTTGTTCTGTAAATAAGTTCATTTTGATCTTGTTTTTTTTTTTGATTTCACATGTGAGCGATATCATATGATATTTGTCTTTATCTGGCTTACTTCACTTAGTATGATAATCTCTAGGTCCGTCTATGTTGCTGCAAATAGCATTATTTCACTCTTTTTAATGGCTGAGTAATATTCCATTGTATATATGTACCACACCTTCTTTACCCATTCATCTGTTGATGGACATTTAGGTTGCTTCCATGTCTTGGGTATTGTGAATAGTGCTGCAATAAACATTGGGGTGCATGTATCTTTTCGAATTATAGTTTTCTCTGGATATATGCCCAGGAGTGGGATTGCAAGATCATATGGTAACTCTATTTTTAGTTTTTTAAGGAATCTCCATACTGTTCTCCATAGTGGCTGTACCATTTTCCATTCCCATCAACAGTATAGGAGGGCTCTTTTTTCTCCACACCCTCTCCAGCGTTTATTATTTGTGGAAAAGGAATTTTTGAAAGTGTTTAGTCAAGAGAACTGGTTAACACACCTGGACCAGATGTAAATATCTAAAGCAATATCCCTTTAAGAAAGAGTGAAAGGAGGGCGAGATGGCCTCTCTTGATACAGCAATGGAATTCTCTCTCACATCCCAGTCTGTGCTAACAACATGGTTGCAGTTTAAACAGCAGGAAGAGCTCTGGCTTCATGTGGAAGAAGGAGAAGGTATAGCATGGAGGTTAAGAAGGCAGGCCATGGGGCAGACCTCCCTGGATTCAAATTCTAGCTCCACCACTTTCTAACTAGGTAACCTGAGGCAAATTACTTACCTTCTCTGGGTCTGCTTAATCATCTGTAAAATGTGGGTCAGCATGGTTCTTAACAGATGTGATTGCAGTAAGGAAAGTATTGAGTGTAGTACATAGTACATAATAAACATCGCTCAATAAATGGTGGCCATCACTATTTTTATCTTTGTCAAGAGAATAGGATATACAGTGTGCTGGTCAACTGGATGAAGCAGAAGGTGTCACAACTATACCATTTTTTTACCAATTTCAATGGTAAAGATTTTTTTTAAAAAAAGTTAAACATAGAATTGCCAAAGATTTAGCAATTGTACTTTTGGAAATGTACCCAAAAGAATTAAAAGCAAGGACTCTGACAGATGTTTGTACACCATGTTCATCACAGCATTATTCACAATAGCCAGAAGGTGAAACCAACCTAAATATCCATCAAAAGACAAATGGATAAACAAAATGTGCTGTGTTTGTATGTATGTGTGTGTATGTGTATATACATGTACATACAGGAACATTATTGAGTCTTAAAAAGGAATGAAATCCTAACACATGCCATAGATGAACCTTGGAAACATTATGCTAATTGAAATAAGCCAGACACAGAAGGATAAATATTATATGGTTCTACTTATAAGAGGTATCTAGAATAGTCACAGTCATAGAGACAGAAGGTAAAATAGTGGTTACCAGGGGCTGAGAGGAGGAGGGAGTAGGAAGTTACTGTTCAGTGGGTGTGGTTTCAGTTGGAGATGATGATAAAGTTCTGGAGATGGATAGTGGAGATGGCTGCAAAACAGTGTGAATGTACTGAATGCCACTAAGCTGTATACTTAAAGATGCTTAAAATACTAAATTTTATGTTATGTATATTTTATCACATTAAAAAAATTTTTCAAGCTGTTGAGATTCATCAGAACTGGTCTAGTTTAATTGAAAGACTATTTGGATGCTAGACGTTGAATTCAGTCTTTTTTTTTTGTTTTAAATCACTGAGATTACCCTTGTTTTCAAGCAATGTAGACCACTATAATTAACAACACTGTATTGTGTATTTGAAAGTTGCTAAGAGAGTAAAAAAAATTGTCACCATGTGAGGTGATGGATGTTAACTCACTATGATAAATATTTTGCAATATATACATATATCAAATCATTATGTTGTACTCCTAATACTCATACAATGTTATATGTCAGTTATATCTCAGTAAAACTGAGAAAAATTATCACAAAAGAAATGTAGGCCAGTATGGCTTAAAAGCTTTAGAACTCTGAAGTCAGAAAGGATATGGTCTACCATATCTTGAATTGGTAATTAACAGCAAAAACAAAAAATTCCGATTTGGAAAAAAAAAGTTCAAATTTAGCTTGGTGTACTGGTGGCCAAATGAGGTCCCATCTTCCAGCATTAGTGGAAAAGCATGACTTTTTTTAAAAGCATGCCTTTTTAGCATTGATAAGTAAAACACTATATTTACAAAATTTACAAGAACCCTTTGTCTTTTATGATTCCTGTAAATCTCAGTAACCTGTATCATTGGTCACATTTACTAATATGGTATCGTGCAAAGAGCAAAAAGCTAAGAGCTGCTGTTTGACCTTGGTTCTTCCTTCTCTTAAACTACCAGCCCACCTCCACACAGACCTTTGTGCCTCACTCAGTGCCCAGCACGTGCCATCCCTGGCCCTCGGCTAATATTTGCTCAACTAGCCAACGATTAAATGAGTTGATAGCATCATAATTTGAGATTGAACTCAAATTGTCCAGGGAAACATTCTCAGTATGAAATATGTTTGTTCCCAACGTAACCTGGCTTTAGAACTGTCATGGTATCTTTTCACCCTTTGTGTATTTTTGATCAGGGATTATCTCTAAATTGAGATCTGGTCACAGGAGAGACTTTAGCTCCAAAATGGCACCTGAAAAAGAAATGTCTTCAGAAGTTAACGCATGGCTGAAAGGCTGCCGAGCTGAGAAAAAATAATCAGAATGAAAATTAGAGTGTTCACACTCTGAGATGCCATTTTCCCAAAGTGCAGACATTTACAGTTTCACGTGTTCACTGTCTTCTTCCTTGTGGGTCTTTAGATGAGTTACCTAATCTTATATTTCAGCCAAGTAAAGTCTAACCACACTCCTGCATGCCAGCGTGAACCTTTGAAAACCAAAGACAAACTTCACACCCTAAAAAGCCTCTCTCTCTCCCTTCCACCACAGGTCTATGCCGTACCCCCACCCAACCACCAGCAAGCGTCAGTGTGTGGATTTCCTCAACCCATTGCGCTAGGATGCCTCTTTTATTGCATGTTGTGGCAGGAGAGAAGGATTAAATTACCAGGGCTGTCAGGAAGGACAAGCTCTCTGCCATACATTATCATATCACTTGCTTCTTGGGTGAAAGAAAATGCAGTAAATCCCTCAAATACAAAGCAATAAAGACCGCTGGCTTTTACTGTCACGACTGCCACTGCCATTAACAGGCAGTGACAGCGATGTGGCACTCTTAGATGTTGCTTGTATCTTTTCTGACAGTGTGTACGTAAACCTGCCAGTGACATGACATTAGATCACATGACTATTCAGATTTGATTCTGGTTTCCAACGCGGCTTTCTTTTCCCTTGCGTACAAGTGAGGTGGTATGACTTGAGTCTCTAAAAACAGGTATTTATACAAATACAGAATGGTACTAATGTAGCATATTCCTGAGTGACTTCTTGTGGATTTTTTTTTTTTTTTGGTTTAGTGATCTACGTGGATAAAGAAAACAACCAAGCCAAGAGAGACATCTTAAAAGCTATACTACTTAAACAAGAGATGCCTAATAGAAGGTACATTTAAGCATTCTAAATTATCTGGCGGTTTATACAAAGTAGATCTCTGTAGCGTGGTGTGGTGGGGAAAGAAAAGCACAAGATGAGGAAGCAGAACACCTTACTTCCCTGATTCACTCAGTGTCCTTGAATGAGTATGTGACCTCTCTGGGTCTCTTTCCTCCTAGAAATATCACAGCCCTGCCTACCATACAGAGTAACTGTAAAGATCCTATCGTGCTTTGCAAACCAAAAGACTGTACAGTGTAGTATATAAAGTATCCCATTGTCAGTCAGGTATAAGTGTAAAGCACCTAACAGTGATTGCCCCGAGGGGGCGCTCTGGACTCAATGGCTGGAATATAAATTCTTGTTCTATCACTTACTAGCTGTCTGACCTCAGACAACCACCCTGTGCCTCACTTTCTGCATCTGTAAAATGGAGATAATACAGGGTGGTTGTAAAGATTAAATGAGATGATATGTGTAAGATGGATAGAATAGCGCCTGACACAGAGTAAGAGCACAGTAAGTATTCATTGCCGTCATTATAAGCAGTAGTAATATTATTATTTGTAATAGCTCATCAGCCTTTCATACTAATTTTTACCTCACTAGCACTTTTTAATAGTTCATCATTTCATGTTATTTTTAATGCTTTTGGGGGGCAAACTTGAACGGGACACTTTGCATTTTTGGTCAGTAGAGAAATTATACCCTTTCGAGAAGGAAAAAAACCTGATCTTAATAAATTCTTGCTGGACTTCCCTGGTGGCGCAGTGGTTAAGAATCCGCCTGCCAGTGCAAGGGACACGGGTTCGAGCCCTGGTCCGGGAAGATCCCACCTGCCACGGAGCAAGTAAGCCCATGAGCCACAATACTGAGTTTGCGCTCTAGAGCCCGTGAGCCACAGCTACTGAAGCCCATGTGCCTAGAGCCCATGCTCCGCAACAAGAGAAGCCACCGTAGTGAGAAGCCCGCTCACCGCAACGAAGAGTAGCCACTACTCGCCGCAACTAGAGAAAGCCCATACACGGCAACGAAGACCCAACGCAGCCATAAATAAATAAATAATTTTAAATAAATAAATAAGTTCATACTTTTGATTGCGCTCCCATCCATGCAGTCTGAGGAGTTATCTAAGTGCTACCCATCAACCCCTGAGCTGGGGCTTCGCCAACGCCCCTCTGCTGGCTTGTTCCCGTTGGCCTGGGTGGACCCGTTATCTCCCCATTGTCCTCTTCTCCTTGCCTTTATGGCCCATCAGTGACAAAGCCTCTCACTGCCTCAAACCAGCACTTACCCGTCCCCCACCTGAGAAAGAGACTGAGGTTCATCTGTTTCCTAGACATCAGGAAGTGAACATTAACGACATTATATTTTTCAAAAGAGCTTCCAAACTAGCATCTGATCTTCTGTTTCATGAAATGAAACTGAAATTCTTAGCTCTTAGGATCTGACAGTGGCTTTTTCTTTAACTCCTTGAAATACATGTATTATTTCCTTGGATTTTTTTTTAATATTTATTTATTTGGCAGCGTCGTGTCTTAGTTGCGGCATGCAGGATCTTCATTGTGGCACACAGTCTCAGTAGTTGCGGTGTGCGGGCTCTCTAGTTGTGGCATGCGGGCTCAGTAGTTGCAGCACTCAGTCTCAGTAGTTACAGCACGTGGGCTTTCTAGTTGTGGTGTGTGGGCTCTAGAGCACGTGGGCTTAGTTGCCCCACAGCATGTGGAATCTTCGTTCCCCGACCAGGGATCAAACCTGTGTCCCCTGCATTGGAAGGAGGATTCTTAACCACTGGACCACCAGGGAAGTCCCTCCTTGGATCTTGATTCTGAAGAAAGAGTAGGAAAACCCTATTAATTGCCCTGAGGTTCTGTTTTTCCCAGGACGGTAGATAATCACTCAGGTTTAACCTACTTTGTATACTTCAGCTTCTTTCAAGGCCACCTCAAATACCACTGGCCCCCTGGGGTATCCCAGGTCACTAGTGATTAAATGGCACTGGCCATGTCATCTACTTCTCTGTGGTCAAGAAGCTGGGTCATCACTGCCCAGAACTGAACTTTAAAAATAAAAAAAAGTCCACCATAGCTGTAATGACTCCCACTCTCCCATCATTGTTTCCCTAAAAATTTTTAAATGTCCACAGAGGCACAAACGTTCATGTCATTTTAGATACTGCAAGAGGCACTGCAGGTGCAGAGTGACTGGCTCGGGGCTGATGACAGCTGAGGGCTTGGAGCGCTGGCCACGTGCTCATCGGACTGCCAGGGGAGGGATGGGGCCATCATGGGAGAATAGCCCTGTCCCATTTCTCTCCTTTGACAGTATCATTTTCTTAAGGGGAAAAAAAAGGAGTTTACATTTACATTTTTCCACAACCAAAAGACAAATGTTATTCCAGTGAATGTTCTCACCTTTTTTAAGTACTCTGGGGTCACATTACTTAAAGTACCTCCTAGTTTATAAGAATTCATTTTCTCAGACAGTAGCCCCCTTGAACATTGGTGATAACTTATAGAGCCACAGTTAGATAAGTTTGGCCAATCTTCTCTGACACACATAAGATGATGTGCATTGTATAATGAATCACATACAGTACCTTTGCATTCTGTCCCATGCTATATTTGCAAATATACAAGCGTCACTTTAAAAGGGAGGCAACACATTGAAATGGGAGTCTGGAAATTACTTATTTGAAGTCGTGGTTTTGACACCGACTTAAGGTTCCTTTTTGGTTTCATTTCTTCCCTTTCACAGTGTTCTACTGTACAGATCCAACTTAACTATCAGCACTCCAGTATGTAAAACTCACAGGTGAGCCCTTAGGCTCTTCTATCCTGTTTCATATAAAAACGAACTATTTCAGAATGAGGAAAGAATGAAAACTGCTAAATGATCTATGGAGTTTCAGTGCCTTCTGGTTTCCTAAATGACAGCAGGTTACGTTTGAGGTCTAAATCTTGAGGCCCAGCCCAAGGCCTGCCTTCTCCAGTCAACCTTCCCCAAATGAGGCAGCCTTCAACTAGGACTTCCATTTTGCAGTTCATGTAGTAATTCAACAAATATTTATGATCCCTACCTAAGTATCAGGAACTAAAATGCTGAAAAAGAGGATATCTTTTTTTTTTTTTTTTTTTTAAAGAAGATGTTGGGGGTAGGAGTTTATTAATTAATTAATTTATTTTTGCTGTGTTGGGTCTTCGTTTCTGTGCGAGGGCTTTCTCTAGTTGTGGCAAGCGGGGGCCACTCTTCATCACGGTGTGCGGGCCTCTCACTATCGTGGCCTCTCTTGTTGCGGACCACAGGCTTCAGACGCGCAGGCTCAGTAGTTGTGGCTCATGGGCCTAGTTGCTCTGCGGCATGTGGGATCCTCCCAGACCAGGGCTCGAACTTGTGTCCCCTGCATTAGCAGGCAGATTCTCAACCACTGCGCCACCAGGGAAGCCCAAGAGGATATCTTTGCACTCATGGAGTATACATTCCACTGAGGAAGACAGACAACAAGTAAACAAATCAACCAATTACATATTACAATAGGTACTAAGAGAAAGCTAAACAAGCTGTTAAAATGGAAAATAACATAAAGGGAATTCCTGGCGGTCCAGTGGTTAGGACTCTGCGGTACCACTGCCAGGGCTGCGTTCGATCCCTGGTCAGGGAGCTAAGATCCCACAAGCCTTGTAGCGCGGGCAAAAACAAAAAGTAGGAATAAAAAAAGTAATAATAACATGAAGGCAAACCCAAGGAGATGACATTTAAGCTGGTTAGTGAAGCCTCTCCAGCACATAAAGCAAGGTTCCATCTCTTTGTTTTGGCAGGGTTCAAGGTAAGATAAGATGTGTCTGTGTGTGTCCGTGTATGTGTATGTACAGTTTAGCTGAAGCCAAGCTGTAGTTTTTAAATTATTTTAGTGTACCTTCCTCCCTTTAGAGCCTAACTTTAGTTTCTTAATTTTGTATTTGACATCTCATTTTGCTCTCTATAGAATCTAAACCAGAAATATTGCATTTTTTGTTTTTAGCCCTTTCTCTGGCACTTAGAAGGGTTTTTTTTTCTTTTTTTCTCAGAATTCTCATATATTCAGTGGAGGTAATGGTATGCATTTGTAAAGTATATAGATAATTATCCTTAGATATGAGACATTATATAAGGATAACACTTAATATTACTACAATCTTGTAGCCTCCATCCTTTCTGTAAGTCTTGTGGGTGTAAAATGTGTGTCAAATATCACTTCTAATTCCTTCTTTTCTAAGTATATTCATTTTAGGACAATATCTTTCATCATCATTCTTCTTGTTTAATGAGTGATACAGTCATTGTATAATTTGGTTGTCTCGGTTTTCAATTGAGACAAGCCTTTCCCATGTATTCTTTTTCTCTTCCCTTAGAAATGTAGAAGCTTAAGGAGCTCTATGTAGATTAAAAATAGTAATAATAAAAGAGCAAACATTTACTCAGTGCTTAATGTGTTCCAGGCACCATTTACATGTATCATCTCATCCAATCCTCACAAGAGCCCAGTGAACCATTACTATTCTACAGATAGGGAAACTGAGATCAGAGAGGTTAAGTAATGTGTACAAAGTCACACAGCTAATTAATAGGAAAGCAGAAATTTGAACCCAGAACGGATGCCCTTAAACCACTTAATCTTAATTTATCTATTTTATGCATCATATAAAATATCCATCTTTCTATTTCCTGATCAGAATTTATTGCTATGGAAAAACAGGGACTTAGTAAAGAAATGAAATGTTGAATACTTTTAGCAAATTATTTTAAAATATTGTCATGTTTACCTGTAAACATTTGGAAAGGATTTTAATCGTGCATATTTTTCAAGGCATGACATCCCAGAGACTTAGGTTTTTACCTAACAGTGTTATCTAAGAAACAAGTTTCTTGTTTTGTTTCTGATTTGGGATGGATAGATTTTGAAAATGGTTAAAATGGTCGTTTACAAGCATTCGTGGTTTAAGCTATGCTGCCAAGACATATCAAAAGAGTACTTAACTGTAAATTCCTGTCATTTGGTCAGTCCAAGTGTGTTTGGCCTCAACACAAGCCACTAATTCAAATCAGTTCCATCAGAACCCTCCAATTATATGTCTAAAAGTAAAATAAAACTTGGATGCTATGATTGTAAGTTGAAAGATTGCTGAACTAATACAAACATTTCGTATAGCTATTGGGTAGAGCTACAACATTTAGCTAACATAATTAAGAATATATAGAACACAGTTGGTTAAATTGCTTAGTAGAAACTCCAAAGTTGTGCATTTCTATAGAAAATGTTGCATTTCTGTTGAAAAAGCTGCCCTAACCTCCCTGGTCTTTATTCACTTGATCCTTTTAGCCTTAAAAGTAGACATGTCAAAATATGATCAGATAATATATAATAGAGTGAACATCTGGTTCTTCTCTTCGCCTAGTAATTTTCTCAGATTCTAGTGATAAATGATAATCAGTGCTTAGAAAAGTGAATTAGTGTTCATGTGAAGTCTGGGTGTGCTATAATAATTCTAATCGTTCATATAATAACTTATATAATTTTCTTTTTATTGGAATAATTGGAAACTGAGATTTCACAGTTTGTGATAAAAACCCATTCAGGAGTTTTGTTTCATTTGTGATTTTTTTTTCTCACTTTGTAGCGATGTTCTGTGTTCTTTCCCTTCTCAGCGTTCGCTTCACTGTGGTCAGTGACCCTCCAGAGGATGAGCAGGATCTGGAGTGTGAGGACATCGGCATTGCTAACGTTGACCTCGCCGACATGTTTCGGGAAGGGAGAGACATCATCGAGCAAAGT
Organism: Pseudorca crassidens; assembly: GCF_039906515.1. Taxonomy (NCBI): domain Eukaryota; kingdom Metazoa; phylum Chordata; class Mammalia; order Artiodactyla; family Delphinidae; genus Pseudorca; species Pseudorca crassidens. Next base: position 31,776,748 of record NC_090315.1, on the reverse strand, counting down.
ATTGATGGTATGGGTGGAAGTATTGCTCAATCTGTACAACCAGCAATTGCTGAAATCCAAATTCTTTATTAAAACCTTCTTTTTGCTGGCTGCAAAGACGTTGAGTCACACACTAGTTGAATCCTTTGCGACTCAAGCTGATGTTTTGTTGAGGCTGGAATTTCTCCCTACATCCCCCCCTTACCCTCCTTCTCTGCCTTCCTCTGAATCAACAGAAATTTAAAAATAATTAATTGTGTTTCTCAAGGAATTATTCATTTTGTTAGTATTGTGGGGCGGGGGTTGTGGGGGACAAAAATGTGGCCATTGGATTTTTTTTAATGTTGTTTCTAGAAGCCTCATGCTGTCAACCCTTATTTCAGCTAAGGCATGTTATTCTGAGTGATCATTACAGTGTGTTCTGCAAGGCTTCTCTTTACTTCAGTGTTACAGTCCGGTGATATAGTCACTGCAAATAACTGAGTAGTTTTGGTCACTTGCTTCTCATCAGGATTCAGGGAGGAGTTAGGGATTCCTGACAAAAAGTGCTCTTCTAGATTTTCACCTCACCAGGTGTGAGTCCCAACAATGCCTAATTTCTACCCCTTATCCTTATATAACATATTTAGAACATGCTGAAGGTACTGTACTTTACGAAATCAAGACTTTTAAAAATAATAATCAGGGATGGCCTGGGCTGTACAATAAATGAAGAAACGAGGCTGAGTCCTAATCTCATTTCTTAAGTCAGCAGAGCCATCCATCACTGGAAAAATGTACACGGTTTGTTTACTCATTTATTCATGCATTAAATGAGCACTTAACTGAGCACCTCTTAAGTGCCAGGCACTCTGCTTACACCGTAGTTCAGCTGTGGTTCACATGTCAAGCTGCTTGTCCTGGATGTGTGTCAAGTGCTCAAAAGTCAGGATCAAGCCAAATAATTAACCAAATTAGACCAAGTAACCAAATTAGAAACCTATTCTGGGAAATTTTGTAAACTATACATATCACACACATATCACAACTTTGGCAGGCACAGAAGAAAAAGATGAGAGGATTAAAATACGAACCTAAATCCTATTAAAAACACCCAGAACCAAGAGAGTCTGACAGAAATGTTCAAAATTATCTGTGCTTTAGATTCTTTATCTTTTCTACAGTCAGTGCTGTTTCAAAAGCCATCTTCTCGTTCTGCAAGACCACAAATGATCATATTGGTCTGATAGAGACAGCTATTGTGGCCTTGTTCTGGGAAAGAGTCAGAAAATTAAACGCTGGTAAGGTTAGGTTTTTAATGCGTTGCTCTGTGCCAGACATAGAAGTGAGGCGTTCCAAAGAAGAGGTGAAGGCTCGGCAGTGCGCTGGGGACCATTTGTTCCCCTGCAATCTCCCTGCCTGCTCATTTCTCCACCTAAGTCTTTGTATACTAAGTTTTATTTGAAGGTTTCCTTACAAATTTTCTTGGAATTAAACACACACACATATTAAAAGTTCAAGGAAAACCACGAGGAAAATACATAGGAAACTATATAGACTCATAAGTGCTGTCAAGACTTACAAAGTCCAAAATTCTGGCCTGGAGTCACTAGTAGGTTATCGCTGTTCACAGAGGGTTGGGGTCTGAATCAGCATCCCATTTGGCCCCCACCACTGAGCTCAGAGAATTATCAAACAGTCTGCCTTTGATACACCACTAAAGCTGTGCCTCCTTCCCAGAAAAGCCCACAGACGCTCAAAATTTTACATCTACTTTCTTGCAACATCAGTTCATAGACCCTCAAAGCCAATCCGTAGACCTTAAGATTCTGGGTCTGCCATTTTAACTTTTTCTAATTTCACGTATAATCTATTTTAAATGGAATGTTTTCCTTAGAAAGATAAATAACCATTCCAGGGGACTTCCCTGGCGGTCCAGTGGTTAAGACTTCACCTTCTAATGCAGAGGGTGCAGGTTCAATCCCTGGTCGGGGAGCTAAGATCCCACATGCCTTGTGGCCAAAAAACCAAAACAAAACAGAAGCAATATTGTAACAAATTCAATAAAGACTTTAAAAATGGTCCACATCAAAAAAAAATCTTTAAAAATATATAAATAACCATTTCAAATAATGATCATGTAATTTCTTTACAGTAAGTTGCCATTCTGATATTTGTTAACACGGTATGTTAGAACAAATTCTTCGTTGTCATATCTTGATCCCTTTTAGACTTTTATTTCCTACTAAGAAATTCTGATTCTGTGGGAATCATTATCCTATAGCCTTTCCACTGGGTAAACTTCAGGATTAGATCATTAGTTTTAACTCTACAAGCAATATGTAAACATACATACAGTACATCTGAAATGTGTATACACACTCATACACACATGACAAGCTTTGATTTTTAGATTTCTGAGATACCAGTGAACTTTGGACTTCTGTAGAGCTGTTTTCATCTTTTCAACTACTGTTTCAGCTAGGCTCTCTGAAGAAAAATCTGTTGAATGATATTAACACTTTTCTGCTATCTTCTCCCTAGTTTTGGATGCTCGAGCAGATGGTGGAGGTATTGGCAAGCTCAGGGTAACTGTCGAAGCACTCCATGCCCTACGGTCTGTCTACGAGCAATACAGAGATGACTTGGAGGCTTGAAAGAAACTACCCCAGAGGCATCTCCTACTCCTGAGTAAATGCTCACATGAAAGCACTTAGATGAGATTTTCGTAATTACTCTGGTGTATGTAATCTATAATTCATGAGAAGCTGGGAGGGAGGAGGCCTGGGTTTGAAGTGTTCAAGTTTTGTATACTTTTTCCATTTGTTTATTTTTCTATTCCCTCCTTCCCATGACTGCCACCCCCTCAGGACTTAAGTTCTCCACAGTGGGCAACACCTTCTCAATAATTTATACCTACATGATAACATGAGAAAGTCTATTTGCATTTTCAACATTTTCTTATGAAGAACTGAAATGCAATTCCCATTTTTATTTTTAATAAGCAAAAAGCATAAATCTTAGAAAACCTATGAAAAAGAAATACTTTTACGTTATCCCTAATTGTCCCACTAAATGGAATGTGTATGATTAGCCTCATTAAGAGTTTTGCACTGTGAAGATTTTATTAGAAGCAATATATGAAAATTACTTGGATTAATGTGTTAATCTTCCTCTTTAAAATGCTAATATCCATTTTATGCACATTAAAGCTCAGTATGCATTTTCTTTGATGCATGCCATTTCTATCAATTAAATATAAAGAATGAGACTTGGCACCAACTTATTAAATTACTGCAAGTTTTTTGTTTTTCTTTCTTAAAAATTACAGTTCTTCTTATTTGTATTGTTTTCATGTATTTGTAATGGTAATATGGGATCCAGGAATGTGTGTATGTAAAGAAGAGACAGATACATGAAATTTACACTTTGAAAACTTAGCTTATGACATAGAAAGAAAATATTAAAAATATGCCTGAAATTCTGATATGCTTAGTTAGACCTGAAAGGAGTATCTTTTTATCATTTTTTAAATTTACATCAAGCTTGTACAATGCGAGGGTGTATCTGGATAACCAGATCATCGAAAAGCAGCTCAGAAAGTTAATTTTCTAGCTTTTACTCAATCTCACTGAAGGATTTAATTGATATTTTTAATGGAGCTGTGAATCAATGCTGCAAAGGAATTGTCTCTAGAGGTCTAGGATATAATGCATTTCATTTTTTAATTTACTTTTTTATTTGTCATTTTCTTCAAAGGATTTTTATAGGCTGTGGGTTTTCACTGTTTGCAAACAGGCTATGTTCCTTCTTAAGCATATGTAAAGTATTCAGGGAGATAAGTAATTTATTAAAATCTACCTAATTTGCCGTGATATATTAAATCTCTGCTTCAGTGATCACAGACCATTTCATTTAGAGAATTAGGCATTCCCTCTTTGTGTGATTAAAGCTCTGGAAAATGAGTTCTTTGCTCCTATTTGTGAACATTCAAAGCCTGCTAATGGCAAGAAGATGGAATAGATTATGAGACAATTCATTACAGTTCAACAGAAAAAAAAAAAAGCAGCTATAATGCAAAAATGCAAGTATGAATATCTGCATATAGTTTGAACCATCTGTGCTCTAATGGCTTCAATAATGACTCTCGTCTTTAGGAGGCTTTGAAATGACATCCGTACAATATTAATTTGTTGATGTACATTGTGGAACCAGTAGAGTATGATCTGACCACAGAAATCTATAAATTCTGTCTCTACCATTGGGCCTCCCTGTCTGGGGCCTGCCATCTCCAAGAAGAATCTTGCTCTCATCAAACTCTGCAAATCTTCATAACAACTCATTCCTCTGGAACCTTCTAGAGACCACAAACATCTGCAGACTAAACCTCTCCAATCCTAATAAACAGCCACATGTTTGTTGTCACTTCAGCTGGCTCTGAGCTCATCTTTTTGGCCTCTCTTTCTAGCTTTCTTTGGCTTTAAGCAGTTACAGTGTCATTAAGGCCCGTAATATTCCCTGCAGTAATTTAAAACAGCCGGATTATACCCTGGGATTAACTGAGTGGTTTTTGAGACATTTATTGTGGTATTCTCCCAGGAGGTTTGTATTATTGTTTTAAAACATTACATCCCAAACTAAATACCCTTTCAGCAGGGAGAAGACCAGATTGTGCTGACTTCTTATGATCTTTAAGTGGAAAGGGGAAGTTTTTATTATAAATCTTCTGAGATCTAGTCAACTGTATAGCATGTATACCTCAGCTAACGTTAGAGAATTAGCCACGTTTCTGTCACTTTCATGTGTACCGTAACAGATTATTTAAGATTCCTTTTCTAGTTTTAGAATACTCGGCCTCAAACTACATGAATTTTCACAAAACTCATTTTCATAAGTAGTTGAATAGCTGCTGACACGTTTTGAAGTGGATAAGTGGTCTTGGATGCTTCAAATGGTTTTCATAATCTGCCCGAGAATAGTTTTTTGTTTTGTGTTGTGTTGACCAGAGTTCGCTGAAAAGTTCCCCACCTTTTAGGATCAAGAGCAATGGTTTTCTCTTGGTGAGCTAAGCCTGATCCATTAAGTATGGCTTGGCGCTGGGCAGGGGGCCTGGCCAGACAAATACACCAGCTTAAGGTAAGGCTTGTATGAACTTACAGCTCTTGGTGTAAACGTACACAGTACACTCAGCACTTTTGGGGGCTGAAATGCTTTTAGTTTGGAAATATAAATAGAGATGTGATGTGGTATGTGGGAGAGTGTATTTTACATGTTTTTTTGCCTACTGTAGTAGAAATGTCAAATTCCTAGCCACTGTCATGAGAAGCAGTTGACAAAAATAAGTTTTATGGTTTACAGTGTGGTTTACGTAGAGAACATTTCTCTTCACTCTCAGTTTCAACATGTTTTCTAAATTATCATGGTTTATTGCCGTTTAACTTAAATTAGTTTTTTTAAGAATAAATAGAGAATATATTTAATCAAATAAAGAACAGCCACGTTGAAATTCTGCTGTTCCTGCCATTCAGTCGTTACCACAAAACACAAATAATTTCTGTGTATTATGAAGTGTGGGCTGAGAGCGTTCATGTGATTGGGGAGGTTCTGCGTGCACCCATGCTCCCACAACAAAACATAAGTTGTTTTAGTAATCTGACATCAAGAGCTGTGACAATGAAAACCACTTCTTACACATGTTCTAACAAGAATCCGATTAACATTCCGGTGGATATGGAAAATAACTTTTTTTTAGTCAAACTGGCACTATTGCTGAATTTAGAATGATTTCCTTATGCTCTAGATAGCAAAATGTGAATCACGTCTGTGAACAAATACGAGAATAAAATGTCATTTTTGGGGTAGTACAAAACAACCAAGGGAGAGCTTTGGGGATATAAAATTATTGAGTGATTGACAATACCAGGGTGATCATTCATCCCCAACTATGAGAGTACATTTTAATAAGTCACTCATGCCTGAAGGCCTCTGACTACCTTAACAAAGAAAAACTAAATCCATGATTTATTATAGTTTGGGCAACATGCCTAATTAGATCCATGAATGGGAGCAAATGCAGCTTTATATCCCCTTTGTTCAGAACAAAAACAACCTGCCGGTCAACCAGAAAGCTAAGAAGTATCAAAGCTATGGAAACAAGTGTTTTAAAAACCGAAAATACAGAATTAGAAAACATCTCCTCATCCTAATCTCTTTTATCTTGCAAGATAGAATCTTCACTTCCATTTCAAAATAAAGTACCACCAGTGGACCGCACCTTACAGTCTGACCTGCTGGGAAATTGGGCCCGTGTTCCTGATGCCATTACACCTTTTGTTCTTGCCCTTTCGTTTTCCATATACCATTGACTAATATGTTTAAACCTTGTTTCTCCTTCAGTTTTTCTGAAGTAAAATCTGGGTCCCTCAGACTTAGAACATGACCTCTTTTCAATGGTAGATACCTTTGGACTTTTCCTCTGCTTTTTGCCCTCTCTCACTCTTTATTGAGATTCACCTTTCTCAGCCCCGTAACAGCATCACCTCTCTGTTCATTGAACATCATCAGTTTTCTTTTTAAATCAAATGTACATCTTGATCTTTATATTTCTGTCATCTATTCTCTTCACACCTATATTCAGCTGCAACATCTCCTCCCACCTGTCTATCCCCCTACTCATTTTTAGTTATTAGTAAAGCACATTTTTTCCTTCTTTTCTTGGTGCTATAACCACTTCTTTAGATACCAGCATCTATGACAATTTCCCAAATTTGGAAGGTCATCTATGACCTTCCCAAAATGTTCCTTTGTGTTAAGACTTCTCTTAATTTAACATGACAGGGGCACTCTTAGTCAGCCATCATGACACTAAGGAAACAAACAGCAAACTAATTTTTGTGTCTTTGCTTCTTTTGTACCTTTTTACAGTGAAGTAACAGAGGCTGAAACTCAGAAAGCTCTCAGCGATCACTGGTAAGGAGCTGAAGCATAAGCGGTTTTTAAGAAATTTTAAGGAAATGTATCACTTTAAAATCAAGCTGTATTTTCTGTAAATGTGTTTTGTCGCAGTTTACACGGCCTCATTAACAATAGGGAAAATAAGAGAAATTTTGGAAGAAGACTTAAGAGACTACAATACAACCTAGAGGTTGGGGAGACTTTTCTAACCAAGAGAGGGAAGACAAGCTATAAAACAAGACATAGATGTATTAAATATGTAAACATTAAGGTAGGGTGACAGTTTTAATATCCGACAAAATCGAATCCAAGGTGGAAAACAAGGGACAAAGAAAGATTTTATACTCGTAAAGGGAGCAAGTGGTCAAAGATGTAGTGAACTTGAGTAAATGTATCTCACAGTATTGCCTCAAAATTCATGAAGCAACAACTGACAGAACTATAGTGACTACATGTTTTTTAAGATAATTCTCAGAGAGTGAGAGATCAAAAGATAAGAAAAAGTCTAGAAGATTTGCTTCGTATGATCACTAAATTCAAATGGATATAGAACGCATGCAGGACATTCAAAGAAAAATTAACCGTGTACGCAGCCACAAAGGAAGTCTCAATTTGCAAAGAATCAAAACCTTATAATTTGTTTCTCTGAGCAAAATGCAGTGAAATTAGAAATCAGTAGTAAAAGGCTAGCTAAAAAATAATTTTATCTAAATGTTAAAAATATGTGTTATCGGGCTTCCCTGGTGGCTCAGTGGTTGAGAGTCCGCCTGCCGATGCAGGGGACACGAGTTCGTGCCCCGGTCCGGGAAGATCCCACATGCCGCAGAGCGGCTGGGCTCGTGAGCCATGGCCGCTGAGCCTGCGCGTCCAGATCCTGTGCTCTGCAACGGGAGAGTCCACAACAGTGAGAGGCCCGCGTACCGCAAAAAGAAAAAAAAATGAGTTATCGTTGTTTGGGGTTCTAATAGGACAAGGGATAACCCACTCTTACATCATAACCAGAAGACAGAAAATCCTACAAACTTCACTTTATGTGTAAGTGGGGAACATAATTAAACATCAGCTCAGAAGCCCATGCCAGAGGGCGAGAAAGGCAAGGGTTAAGCATAAGAGAGGAGCCTGTGACAAGATTTTAGTGGTGGCAGAACACAGGTAATATATCACCTAAGTTTCTCCCAGGAGACGGTCCACCCTGAGTGAGGAAATGCTGAGGATGGGTCTGTGGCCTGGTGGATCAGAGTACTGGCTACTGGGGAAGTGAATGGAAGGGGCTTGGAAATGCAGAGGACCAGAGGTAGCAGTCTTGGAAAGACACCTCTTCTGGAAGAGAAGGAGGCACTTTGGAAGGGGGAAGTCTCCCTTGGAGGCATAGTAGTAAAATAAAGAAGGAACCAGCTGAAACTGTGGGCCCCAGGGAAAGAAGATAGTATCATTAAATGGTGTCAATATTAATAGAAGGTCATTTATTTTAAAAACTGCACTTCACTGTAACAACAGAAGAGGACAGTCTTGAGCTAAGAAATCTTATAAGCCACCCAAACCCCTCCCCCACCCATATGATTATCTGCCCTGGCTGGTCCAGGAAAATCCAAAACAACTTTTAATTAAAAATAGAATCCTGCATCCATATTCCATAAGAGAACAAAAATGAGAAAACTTTTCAGCAGGATGGAGCTGTACGCCAGTAATTGTAAATTTGATAGTTTGGATCACCCTTCTTGTTAAGAACAACTTGGAAAGCTCATTTTACTTAGGCTGTAAGAAATTACAGGAACAAGGGGACTTCCCTGGTAGCACAGTGGATAAGACTCTGCGCTGCCCATGCCAAGGGCCCCGGTTAAATCCCTGGTCCGAGAACTAGATCCCACATGCATGCCACAACTAAGAGTTCACATGCCACAGCTAAGGAGCCCACCTGCCGCAACTAAGACCCGGTGCAACCAAATAAATACATAAATAAATAAATACAATTACAGGAACAAAATCTGGGAAGGTGAGCCAGTCAGGAAGGCTGATTTTCTCCTAGATGCAACTGCAATCTAAAAGCATGGGTAAGAGGCTAAGAAGCTGAATAGAGCTTCCAACAGACTCTCAGGGCTTTGAAGAATAAAAGTTGCAATTTAGGGTCCACTGAGGACTAGGAGCCCCAGTAAATCCCCCAGGCTCAAATTATTTCTACGTTTTTTATGTATAGTGCTTGATACATTTATAAAATTAACTAGGCACGTAAGGAGACAAGACCACATGACCGAAGACTAAGACTAAGCAGACAAGTGAAACACCCATAAGTAATTCAGATAATGGAATCATCATCCAGGAACTTCATCTATGAACTAAGAATTCATTAGGTCAGTATCCAACAGCAAATCAGACACGATTGAAGAGAGGAAACTCTAAAAAAAAAAAAAATCAAGAAAATATCAATTTGGATGCATGGGAAGAAAAATGGAAAATACTGAAGAAAAAAAGAGGGGGCAGTTCATAGACTTGGGATTGTGTGGAAAGTTATACAGGCATACCTTGGAGATACTTGCAAGTTTGATTCCAGACCACCACAATAAAGTGAATATCACAATAAAGTGAGTCACAAATTTTTTGATTCCCCAGTGCATATAAAAGTTATGTTTACGGTATACTGTAGTCTATTTAGTGTGCAATAGCATTATGTCTAAAAAATAAAAACATGTACATACCTTTTTAAAAAGACCTTATTACTAAAAAATGTTGACTATCATTTGAGCTTTCGGTGAGCCATAATCTTTTTGCAATAGTAACATCAAAGATCACAGATTAGAGATCATCGTAACAAATATAATAATAATGAAAAAGCTTGAAATATGAAAATTACCAAAATGTGACACAGACATGAAATGAGAAGATGTTGTTGGGAAAATGGCACCAGTAGACTTGCTCAATATAGGGTTGCCACAAACCTTCAATTTAAAAAAAAAAAAAAAAAAATCTGCAAAGCACAGTAAAAAAAACTAAGTAGGCCTGTACACATAATTGAAGTCCCATAGAGGAAAAAGAGAATTAGAATCAATATTCCAACAAATAATAGCTAAGAATTTTCCAGACTACACAGTTACAAGAATGAATTAATCCTGTATACTCAAGCTGGATAAACAAAGTTACTTGAAGCACATCATAGAAAAACTGTTGAAAACCAAAGACAAAATCTTAAAAGTCAGAGACAAAAGACAACACTAAGACTAAAGGTGACTTCTTAACTGAAAGAGTGGAAGCCATTAGAAAATAGTATGAAATATTTCTTGGGCCGTACTTCATGTTCTCCTTCCCCATCTTTTATTCACAACCAAGGAAGTTAACTCCCCAGGGGAACTGTTGGCCAGTAGCAGTCAGGAGCCAGTCAGGAGCCAATACTCCCCCTTTTCATCCTTCTGATGGAAAACCCTGAGGTGCATTCTATAGGGTTCCAGCAAGAATAAGCCCCATCACTCATAGAAGTGAACAACCTGATAATACAACTTCGCATTGGCTTTTCCTTCTATTTTACTCCTCCCAGACCCTCTCTCCTCTCACTGGGATCATTTCCCAAATAAAGTACCTGCATGCAAGCCCCTGTTTCAGACCCTGCTTTGGGGGAACCCAGGCTAAGGGTAGATACCAGAAATGGCCCTAGAAAGTGGAACATCATGATGGGACTCTGAAACTGGGTCACTCGCTAATCAAATGGCAAAAAGGATGACATGATTTATGGTAAGTTGTGTTGTGATAAACCCTAGCATGTGATAGATTCTTAGTGATGGTGGATTAAGATGGTGGGGAAAAAAGTGAAGCATGGTGATCAGCTATTGATATTTACTTTCTGAATTTATGTTATATTTCAATTTTTTTAAGTTTAAGAAAAATGTTTCAGTAGATGCAAAACTCCAGAAGAAATAAAGAAAACCAGGCCTGATGCAAAAGAAAATGTAATACAGTATTCCAACATGAATTAAATATAATTCAAAAAGCAGTTGCAGATAGGAAAAAAAACAGATCGGGAATATAAAAATAAACTAGACAAACTGGAACTTATAAAATGGGAACTGATGTTAGGAAAGAAATTGAAGAAAAAAAATTAACCTTGAAATGACTAAATTATAATGTACCTAAGAGAAAATAAATATGACTGAAAATAGACTAAGGATGACAGTGGATAGAAATGAAAGGAGCCAAGAAAATGAAATTAAAGAAATAGGTAGAATCAGTGAGAAAATGATCGCTACAATATAGACAGGCAAACATAAGTAAGCTTTCCTGAAATAAAAGAAGACCTGAATCTACGTACTGAAAGGGTCCACCATGTGTGAAAATTGTTTCAAAACAGTCAACTCTGAAACATATCCTAACAAAACAAGGAGGCTTTAAAGTTAAAGAAAGAATATCCTCTGGTCCTCCAGGCAAAAAAAAAGTGACTTATAAAGAAAACAAAATCTGGTTGGCATTAGATTTTGCAAGAGCAAATCACAAAAGCAAGAGTAGTGAAATACTCATCAAATAACTCAAATGAAGTGTGAACCAAGGATTTTTTTAGTCCAACTCTGCTATCCTTCAAATATCAAGGCTATAGAAAACCAATTTTTATTATGGTGAAATTCACATAACATAAAATTATCTATTTTAAAGTGAACAATTCAGTGGCATTTAACACATTCACAGTGTTGTGCAACCACCACCTCTATAGAGTTTCAAAACGCTTCCATCAATATACAAACCCTGCATACGTTAAGCATTTACACCCTATTACCCTCTCCCCAGCCCTTGGCAGTCCTTCATCTGCTTTCTGTTTCTATGGATTTACCTATTCTGGGTATTTCATGGAAATGGAATCATACAATATGTGACCTTTTGTGTCTGGCTTCTTTCACTTAGCATAGTGTTGTTGAGGTTCATCCACATTGTAACATGTATCAGTACTTCATTCCTTTTTCGAGGCTGAATAATATTCCATTGTGTTAATAACCACTATTTGTTTGTCCATTTATCCATTGATGGACATTTGGGTTGTTTCTACCTTTTGGCTAAGTGAACATTGCTCCTATGAACATTTTGGTACAAACATTTGTTTGAGTACCTGCTGTCAACTCTTTGGGGTACAAATCTAGAAGTGCAATTGCTGGGTCATGTGACAATTCTACTTAATTTCTTGAGGAACTGACCAACTGCTTTTCATAACAACTGCACCATCCTACATTCCCACTAGCAACATTCAAGCATTCCAGTTTCTCCACATCCTTGCAACACTTGCAAAGATTTAAAATATTAAATTCTTAATAGTCATTCTTGTCAGGTGTGAGGTGGTACCTCATTATGGTTTTGATTTGTAGTTCCCTAGTGACTAATGATGTTGTACATCTTTTCATGTGCTTGTTTATAGAAAAAAACAATTTTAGACAAGAATTCAGGGAGTATTGTACTAATGAGTCCTTCCTGAGGAATCTACTGGAAGACCACTTTTGTCCAACAAAGAGATGAATGAGGAAACTGTTTAAAAGACTGGTGGTAAGCACTGACTGTATTTAACTATAGATCTTAGACCAATGAAAGGTGGGGACAAGATGGAAGAATAGTATGTAGCAAATAATTATATGTTCTGGCAAAGTAGATATAACACCTTTTTTTTAAGAGGGGAAAAGGGAAAAAGAAATGGGAAAGTAGAATAATTCGTTTTGGTTTCACATAGATTATAGGTGAGAGTCAAAGATATCACTTAAAGCAGACATATCAGATAGTTGAAGCCTAAATAAAGAAAACGTGGGCATTATGTAAAGATATTAGTGGAAAGATACTAAAACAAGAACCACAAATCATTCTAATCACCAACATTTTTTTAAAACTAAAAAACAAAACAAAACCCAGAGAATGAAAAACACATAGTAAACACAGCATTAAAACAATAGGACAGAGATAAGATCAAGTATTTAAGTTGTAACAATAAATGTAAATGGTCTTAACTAACTTACGAGAAAAGATTTTCAGATTGTCCTTCAAGGCGAAATTCAACTCTATACTGTAAGAGACACTCCTAAAACAAAGTGTAATAAAATTAAAAGGGTAGGTAAAATTATAACCAGGCAAATGCACATAAAGAAATCAGAGATTGTGAACTTGTTATCTTGACAATATGAAATTCATGGAGGGAATAGGGCTTAATGAGACAAAGAAGGACACTTTATATAACTAAAGGCCATAATTCACAGTGAAGATATAAAAGTTACTCATAACTATGTATCAAAGAACATAGCAGCAGCCTTCATACAGAATACAGAAGAGAAACATATGGAAATACATTTAGAAGAGACTTGTAAGATCCATTCTTAGTTCAAGACAAAGCAAATAGGCTAAATAAATAAATATATAGAAAATCTAAACAACATAATTCCAAGGTAGATCTTATAAACATATATTGAACTCTTCACCCTTATTAAAGAGAATATTTCTTCTTTTCAAATACACAAGAAACATTCATGAAAATTGACATGTGAGGTCACCAAGAAAACATCAGTAAGTTCTTTCAAATAAAAATAATGCAAACTAACAACATTATGTTATCACAATGCAATTAGACTGAAAATCAATAAAATCAAAAGGCACGAGGTCTTCTCCATCTGGAAAATTTTAAATTATCAAAAAAATTCTTTAGTCAAAAGGGAAATATAAATGGAAACTGAACAATTTCTCTTAAAAATAATGATTCTAAAAACACTATATGTCAGTCTTTGAGATACAATTAAAACAAAGGTAAAAAGAGAATGCAATTCTCTTTAAAATTTAATCTATTTAAAATAGATTAAATATTTATAAGAATCAAAGTGAAAGTGTAACAATAAATGAATTAAATATCTATCTCAAAAATTAGAAAAGGAACAAAAAGGAAATCTAGAAAGTAGAGAGAAGGAAACAGCAAGGATAAAAGCAGAAATACTTGAGTTTAAAACCAAATAGTAGAAATAAATAAAAAGATCTTTCTTTGAAAAAAAATCAACAAAACAGATCTAATTATTATAAAAGAGAGAAAGCACAAGTACAGATTAAAACATGACAACTGGAGATTAACTACTGAATCAGTGGCTATTCTATTGATAAAATGTCAGGAATCTAAGTTGCACAATTCTATGCATATACATTTGAAAACCTAGATGAAGTGGATGATTTTCTAGAAAATACAGCTTAACAAAATTAACCCTAGTAGAGATAGAAAGCTTAAAAGATCAATTTCCATGGAAGAAATACAGTTATTAAAGAGTTAATCCAAAAAAGCACTAGACCCAGAAGGTTTTACAGATGAATTCTCATAGGCCTTCAAAGACTAGATAATTTTAATGCTATTCAAACTGTTTTAGAGATGTAAAAAGAAAGAAAATTTCCATAATCTTTTAAAGAAGTGAATATATCACTGTTTTGCAAACCCAATAAACACTGCACACACATACTCAAAAGAAAACTAGAAAGTAATCCCACATGAATATTGAAGCAAAAATCCCAAGTAAAATGTTACCAAATAGAATTGACCACCACATTTAACTATATATAAAATACACCATGATCAAGAGGTGTTTATTCCAGAAATGCAGTGTGGCTCAGAATGTCTAGAAACAGACCCAAATACATACAAGAAGTTGGCACAGCAAAGGTGGCTTATTAAATTAATGGAGAGAAGTAGGCTATTCAGTAATGATGTTGGAAGCAATGAAAGGGCATCTAGTAAAAAGAAATGATTGGATCCCTACTCATACGTTAAAGCATAATAGATTCTACAAATATATACATGAAAAAATGAAACCATATATGAACTAGAAGTAAATAAATAATTATTTTTGCAATCTCCAGTGGGGATAGCCTCTATAAGTAGGACACAAAATCCAGGAGGTATGAAATGAAATAATAATAACTTTGCTACAGAAAAATAAAATTTTCTTCATAGCCAAAGAAAAAAAATCATAAAATCAAAAACAAATGAAAAACTTCGAAAAATATTTGCTAAAAATGGAGCAAATAGCTAATTTTCTTAATATATAAAGAGCTCCTAAAAACAGTAAGAAAAAGAACAACAATGTGTAGAAAAATGGGTAAAAATGTTATGAATAATTTACACAAAAGAAACTTCAACTGACTTAATGAAGTGAATATAACATTGTTGAATGTAATTATATTGATGATGGTATTAAACATGGAAAAGATACTCAACATGCTCATAATTAAAAAATGCAAATAAAAACCACAATGAGATATAATTTTTCAACTACCAGATTGACAAGATCAAAAATTTTATAGTGCTAGCAGGGCTATAGGGAACAGGCACATTCACGTATTACTAGCAGGAGGGTAATTTCCCACAAACGCTGTGGTGATCAGTTTGGCAATTCTATCAAAATTTAACATACATGTCTTTTAATCCAGTAATTTCACTTTGAAGACATTATCCCAGAGATGTACTTGCAAATGTAAGAAATAATCTTGGACAACATTTTTATTTCATTATTTGTTTAAAAAGGAAAAATTGGAAATGCCCTAAATATCCAATTGGGAATTCATCCAATAAATTATGGATCTTATGGTCATGAAACTGAATATCATGCCACTATTTAAAAGATGACTTATATGGAATGCTCTCTAAGATATATTTTTGTTTGATTTTTGGCTTAAAACAACAGAAACTTACTTAGAGTTCTAGAGGCTAGAAGTCTGAAACCAAGGTGTTGGCAGGGCCATAGTCCCCATGAAGACTTCAGGGAAGAATCTGTTCCATGCCTGTCTCCTAGCTTCCGGTGGTTACTGGTAAGTCCTTGGCATTCCTTGGCTTGTAGACCCATCACTCCAGTCTGCTCCTGTCTTAACAGGGCATTCTCCTCTCTGTGTCTATGTGTTCCAAATACATTTTTAAGTGAAAACATAAGGTAAAGAACAGTTTATGCAATAAATTACGTAAAAACATATACGTTGCTTCCATGTCCTGGCTATTGTAAATAGAGCTGTAATGAACATTTTGGTACATGACTCTTTTTGAATTATGGTTTTCTCAGGGTATATGCCCAGTAGTGGGATTGCTGGGTCATATGGTAGTTCTATTTTTAGTTTTTTAAGGAATCTCCATACTGTTCTCCATAGTGACTGCATGGATAAAGAAGATGTGGCACATGTATACAATGGAATATTACTTAGCCATAAAAAGAAATGAAATGGAGTTATTTGTAGTGAGGTGGATGGACCTAGAGTCTGCCATACAGAGTGAAGTAAGTCAGAAAGAGAAAAACAAATAGCGTATGCTAACACATATATATGGAATGTAAAAAAAAAAAATTGGTCATGAAGAAACTAGGGGCAAGATGGGAATAAGTCATGAAGAACCTAGGGGCAAGATGGGAATAAAGACGCAGACCTACCAGAGAATGGACTTGAGGGGACGGGGACGGGGAAGGGTAAGCTGGGACAAAGTGAGAGAGTGGCATGGACATATACACATATACACTACCAAATGTAAAAATAGATAGCTAGTGGGAAGCAGCCACATAGCAAAGGGAGATCAGCTAGGTGCTTTGTGACCACCTAGAGGGGTGGGATAGGGAGAGTGGGAGGGAGGGAGATGCAAGAGGGAAGAGATATGGGGACATATGTATATGTATAACTGATTCACTTTGTTATAAAGCAGAAACTAACACACCATTGTAAAGCAATTATACTCCAATAAAGATGTTAAAAAAAACACATATGTAGGGCTTCCCTGGTGGCGCAGTGGTTGGGAGTCGGCCTGCCGATGCAGGGAACACGGGTTCGTGCCCCAGTCCGGGAGGATCCCGCGTGCCGCGGAGCGGCTGGGCCGGTGAGCCGTGGCCGCTGGGCCTGCGCGTCCGGAGCCTGTGCTCCGCAACGGGAGAGGCCACAGCAGTGAGAGGCCCGCGTACCGCAAAACAAAAACAAACAAACAAACAAACAAACACATATGTAAATGTGCTTGAATATAAATAAAATATCTTTTGAACTATAAGAAGTTGATAAGTGGTAGCTTCTGGGAAACGGAATTGGCAGCTAGGGGAAGAGGTAGGAAAAAACCTTACTTTTTACTTTGCTTCCATTTGTGTATTACTTACAGCTATATTGAGATATATTTCACATACCATAAAGTTCATCCATTTAAAGTATACAGTTAAGTGATTTTTATTTTTATTTTTTTTTTTTTTGGCTACGTCGAGTCTTGGTTGCGGCACGGGATCTTCATTGCAGCATGCAGGCTCTCCGTTGCGGCACGCGGGCTTCTCTCTAGTTGTGGCTCATGGGCTCCAGAGTGCGTGGGCTCCATAGTTTGCGACACGCGGGCTCTCTAGTTGAGGCGCGCGGGCTCAGTAGCCCCGCGGCATATGGGATCTTAGTTCCCCCACCAGGGATTGAACCCATGTCCCCTGCCTTGGAAGGCGGATTCTTAACCACTGGACCACCAGGGAAGTCCCTCAGTGACTTTTTTTTTTTTTTTTTTTTTGCGATACGCGGGCCTCTCACTGTTGTGGCTTCTCCCGTTGCGGAGCACAGGCTCAGGACTCGCAGGCTCAGAGGCCATGGCTCACGGGCCCAGCCGCTCCGCGGCATGTGGGATCTTCCCTTACCGGGACACGAACTCGCGTCCCCTGCATCAGCAGGCGGACTCTCAACCACTGCGCCACCAGGGAAGCCCCCTAAGTGATTTTTAACATATTCCAGAGTTCTGCAATGATCACCAAAATCAAATTTTAGAACATTTTCAGCACTCCAAAAAGAAAACACATATATTGGCTTGGCCAAAAGGTTTTTTCGATTTTTTCTGTAAGATGGCTCTGGTAGCACATAGTTGTCTTTAACTTCATTGAAACAATTTTGTTAGATTGTATGTGACAGCTGACATATCAGCATGCATTTTAAAAAAGACATCAAAATTGGTGAATTTTTGTGTAGCCATTTTAATATTGAAGATGGAAGGAAAAAAAGCAACAATTTTCGGCATATTATGCTTTATTATTTCAAGAAAGGTAAAAACACAACCAAAACGCAAAACAAAGATTTGTGCAGTGTATGGAGAAGGTGCTGTGACTGATCGAACTTGTCAAAAGTGGTTTGTGAAGTTTCGTGCTGGAGATTTCTCGCTGGACGATGCTCCTTGGTTGGGTAGACAAGTTGAAGTTGATAGCAATCAAACTGAGACATTAATTGAGAATGGTCAGCTTTATACCACGCGGGAGATAGCTGACATACTCAAAATATCCAAATGAGGCATTGAAAATCATTTGCACCAGCTTGGTTACGTGAATCGCTTTGATGTTTGGGTTCAACGTAAGTTAAGCAAAGAAAAACCCTTCTTAACCGTATTTCTGCATGTGATTCTCTACTTAAATGTAATGAAAACGTTCCATTTTTAAAACAAACTGTGACGGGCGATGAAAGGTGGATACCGTACAACAATGTGGAACAGAAGAGATCGTGGGGCGAGAGAAATGAACCATCACCAACCACACCAAAGGGCAGTCTTCATCCAAAGAAGGTGGTGTTGTGTATATGGTGGGATTGGACGGGAGTCCTCTATTATGAGCTCCTTCCGGAAAACCACACAATTAATTCCAACAAGAACTGCTGCCAATTAGACCATCTGAAAGCAGCACTCCACGAAAAGCATCCAGAATTAGTCAACAGAAAATGCATAATCTTCCATCAGGATAACGCAAGACCGCATGTTTCTTTGATGGCCAGGCAAAAACTGTTACAGCTTGGTTGGCAAGTTCTGATTCATCCACCATATTCACCAGACATTGTACCTTCGGATTTCCATTTACTTCGGTCTTTACAAAATTCTCTTAATGGAAAAAATTTCAATTCCCTGGAAGACTGTAAAAGGCATCTGGAACAGTTCTTTGCTCAACAAGATAAAAAATTTTGGGAAGATGGAATTATGAAGTTGCCTGAAAAATGGCAGAAGGTAGTAGAATAAAAGGGTGAATACGTTGTTCAATAAAGTTCTTGGTGAAAATGAAAGATGTGTCTTTTATTTTTAAAAACTGAAGGCACTTTTTGGCCAACCCAATACATAGCAATCATTCTCCATTCCCAGCTTCCCTACCCTCAGCCCCAGGTAACCACTAATCTACTTTCTGTCTCTGTGGATTTGCGTATTCTATATATTTCACATAAATGGAATCATAATATGTGGTTTTGTGACTGGCTTCTTTCATTAAATAACATTTTCAAGGTTCGTTCACATTGTAGCATGCATTAGTATTTCATTCATTTTTATTGCTAAATAATATTCCATTGTATGACTATAGTACACTTTGTTTATTCACTCATCAGTTGATAGATATTTTGGTTTTTTTCCCACTTCTGGGCAATTATGAATAATGCTGCTATGAACATTTGTGTACAAGTATTTCCGTGGAGGTATGTTTTCATTACTCTTGGGTATATACCTAGTTGTGGAATTTCTAGATTGTATGGTAACTATGTTTAACTTTTTGAGGAACTACCAGTTTTCCAAAGTGGCTACACCATTTTCCATTTATACATTTTGGATTTTTGAACCATGTGCTAATATTATCTATCTAAAATAATTAATTAAATGTTATTAAATAATAAATTAGAGCTATACCCATTGACTTAGAGAGATTTCTATTATGTATTGTTTATTTTAAAATATTTATTTATTTATTTATGCTGTGCCAGGTCTTAGTTGCAGCATGCGGGATATTCATTGGGCATGCGGGATCATTAGTTTCTGCGTGTGCAATCTTTTTAGTTGTGGCATACAGATTCTTTAGTTGCAGCATGCATGTGGGATCTAGTTCCCTGACCAGGTATCAAACCCAGGCTCCCTGCATTGGGAGCGTGGAATCTTAGCCACTGGACCACCACTAGGTGTGTTTGTTTGTTTATTGGCCATGCTGCATGGCATGTGGGATCTTAGTTTCCCAACCAGGAATCGAACCCATACCTGCAGTAGAAGTGAGGATTCCTAACCACTGGACTGCCAGGGAATTCTCAAAGAATTTATTTATATATTTATTTATTTATATTATGTATTATGAAGGATCTAAAGCAAGATACCATAAAGTAAGAGAAATATATATAATATGATCATACTTTTATAAATTGAAGAGCAAAAAATTTGTGTGTTCACCCATATGCAACTTGTATCAGTCATAAATGCTTTTGCGTACAAGAAAACAATAAACTAGACTAAGAGTGGTTTAAACAAATAGTGTTTTATTTTTCTTCCATGATTGGTAGTCTAGATGTAGACAGCTTCTAGCATTGGCTTGGTAGCTTAGTATGGTCTTGAAAGACCCAGATCCTTTCTATATGCCTACTCCACCATCTTTAATATGTTGACGTATCACTGCAAGGCCACAAGATGCCAATAGCACCTACAGGCATCATATGCGCATTCTACACAGGGAGAAGGGCAAAAGGGCAAATGAGTCAGCAAAACCCACCTAACTTCCACTAACATTTCATTGGCCAAAACTGGGTCACATGGCTACCTCTAGCTCCAAGGTAAGCCAGGAAATATGAGGAAAGGATTATCATGATTGCGTTGGGCCAATCATGACCCATTGCCAGACTAAGCACCTTGTATCACAAATAGAATCAGGATTCTACTAGCAAAGAAGAATGGGAACATTGTCTGACACTATGTGTACATAAATACAAGATTGTAGGAGAAGGGACAAACGTATGGAAGGATGCACGTCAGAGTGCTAACAATGATTTGGAAGGGTGGAGGGAGAAGACAAGGGCAGGCGGGTGGGTGGGAGTATAAGAGTGATGCGTTAGTTAAAACCGCAACTAGGAATCAGAAACTAAACCCAGAAACCAGGACACATTCTAGCATACATTGAGTAGAACAAGGCCAACGTGAGAAACACTAAAGGAGGATGTATAACTTACCTCTTGGTAACATTGGTTTAGAGTTATCAGTTTCTTAAGAATGAGGAATTGGAGACTTGGAGACTGATGTCAGGAACCAACTGAATGTCTTTGGGTTTTATATTGATAAGTATAGTGATCTACAGTGAATGGAACAGATTTCTCGATTCAAAGAAAAATCAGTAGGAACTGCAAAAGAGTATACTTTGGAGCTCCAAAATCATTCTACAGGAATACAAAAGGGGATAAAATCGGGCATTCATATAGAAATAAAAGCTTCACAGGTTGGGAACAACAAAGTAAAACTTGACATGAAGTGTTTTAACAGAAGGGAATGTATGATGGGTGTCATGTAGTTTTTCAATGGCTAGAGATTCTCCGAGATCTCTTGCTCTGCTTTCCCCATCTGACCAAAAATTGATAGAGTCAGGGGCAGAGAATCTAAATCAGAACCAAAGTAGATGGGGTGCAAAGATACTGGATGCCTCTGGGGCCCCATCTCACATCCGTGCTGCCACATCTCAGATTCCAGCTGTGGCTTTGGTGGCCAGTTCTGTGACAGCTTCAACTCACTCCACTGTAACAGCATTTTGCCTGAGGTGTATACTGTGTTCTTTGCTGTGTGCTCTGCGACTTCTCTAAAGCTGTGAACACCTGTAGGAGTTTACTTAGCCTGTACACATGCTACAGCAATCCACTGCATGATTGAAATGATGATACCTTTGGGATCAGGCAATCCAGAGAGTGCTCATAAGATCTACAAACAAATGGCCCAAACTCCCATGCCACCTGACTGGGTTACACCAATGCCATGTCCTTGACTCACACCTATGGTGTCATGGGTCAGGAAGGCCCTTTGCTACTACCAGATATCAGGGAGAAAAAAATCTTGAGTTTGATTTATGGATCAGTAGGCCCAGTTTGTTGATGTGAGCTCAAAATGGATTGCTGCCACACCAAGCCTCACTTAAGGATGCCCCAAAGGACAGGGATGGATGTGTGTGGGCTCAGATGATGGCCTCCCTTCACCACAGCTGGTCCTGGCAACTGCTCAGGCTGCCGGTAGCACAGACTAACACTGAGCCCTCTATATGGTACCATCTCTCAAAGAGACCAGCCAGCCACTGATAGCAGCTTGCTTATGGTGGACTTTTTCCACTTTGGAGGGGGCAGAAATTTGTTCTTCCTTGAATTGCTATCTCCTCTGGATATGTGTTTGTCTTCCCTGTCCACAATGCCTCCACCAGTACCACCATTGGAGGGATAACAGAATTTCTGATTTACCAAGATAACTAATGGGAACCTGCTGTATAGCACAGGAAGCTCAGCTCAGTATTCTGTGATGACCTAGATGGGTGGGATGGGGGTGGAGGTGGGGCGTTGAGGGAGGTCCAAGAGGGAGGGTATCTATGTACGCATATAGCTGATTCACTTCATTGTACAGCGGAAACTAACACAACATTGTAAAGCAATTACACTCCAATTAAAAAAAGAAAAACAGAATGTCTGATTTACCAGATGAGATCCCACATCGCATTGCCTCCGCTCAAGGGATTCCTTTCACAGAAGAGGAGGGGTGACTGCTTCTACCAAATATTGCAGTGCCCAGAGGCAGCCACCCTCCGAGAACGAAGGAATGCCCTATTGCAGGCCCAGCTGAAGTTCCTTCTTAGAGACAACTGAGCAAGTTGAGGTACTGTCCTCCGGGATACAAATTATGTACTGAATCTCTAGCTAGCGTGGCCCTCTGTCCCCAATGGCTAAAATATATGACTCCAGAAACCAAAAGGTAGAAGCAGGAGTGTCCCCTTCACCACCACTCCCCATAACCCGATTGCAGAATATGTACTTCCCATGTCCGCAGTCTTAGGTTCTGTGAGGTCCTGTTTCCTGAGAGGGGAACCATTTCACCCAACACAGTAAGAGTCCCTCTGAAGCCACAAGTGTGCCATTATTTTGGGCTCTTCTTAATAGGCAGAAAAAAAAAAAAGAAATTACTAAATGTGGTGGATTAATGAGAGCCACAAACTCCCCCCATAAAGATAGGATCTATTTTTCCTCCCCCTTGTATCTGGGCTGTGCCCGTGACTACTTTGACCAGGAGAATACTGTGAAGGTGCTGCTGTGGAGGTTCCTGATGTCACCTTTAAGAAGTCCCCCATTTCCTTGGAGTTCTTCTTCACTTAACTGATCCATCTGAGCTCACTGGCTGATAAACACCCCGGCTGTGGTACCTCTTGGATCAGGAATGCCAACCTCTCTTCCCAAAGTTCTCCTTGACATGTGTTTCACCGGAGGCCAACTCCTTGGCATGTGACTGTCTTGTCACTATCACCGTCATTTCTTGCCATGGCATAGCCACTCCTAGTACACATCCTCACGATTAACATGTCTGCAGAGTATAGTCATTAGCAGCTGTGGTTTCTGCTGCTGGGAACAGTGAAGGAGGGCATCATTCTATAGAACACTATTACTAGTTTCCAAGGGAATGGAAAAACACCTGTGTTGCTAACTACCTGGCTTTCAGTTCAAGCAAAATGTCAGGGACGGCAGCTCAAAGAGTGGTTTCTGCCTGCTAATCCCAAGTCAGGACTCACGTATGCAGCCTAATCTATTTCTACTGCAGACATCTCACTTGAAATAGCTTCAGTATTTACAAAGTCATCGTAAATATATATGTTTTCATATTACATGTCCATGGGAATGATTTGCATGGAAGGATTCTCAAATGCCAAGTAAAACATTACCATGGAGCTCTAGCTGATATAAAATGATTGCTTTTATGGCAGTTGACATCCCACTTTGGGTTAGTCTTATTATTGTCATTGTTTTTGTTACTAAAACCAGTGACACAGCATCAAAGGCATGATCCATGAAAGAAATAACTGATAAGCTGGATTTCATTAAAATTTAAAACTTCTGCTCTGAGAAAGACACTGTCAAGAGAATGAAAAGATAAACCACAGACTGGGAGAAAATATTTGCAAAAGAGATATCTGATAAAGGACTGTTATCCAAAATATATAAAGAACTCTTCAAACTCAACAATAAGGAAATAAACCACCCAATTTAAAAATGGGCCAGAGATCTGAACAGACACCTCACCGAAGAAGATAGACAGATAGGTGGTAAGCATATAAAAAGATGCTCTACATCATATGTTACTATAAAACAACAAATTAAAATAACAGCAAGTTACCACTATACACTTGCTAGAATGGCCAAAATCTGGAAAACTGACAGCACCTAATGCTGACAAGAATGTGACACAACAACTCTCAAGCATTTGCTGGTGGAATGTTTGCAAGACAGTGTGGCAGTTTCTTACAAAGCTAAACGTATTCTTACTGTACAACCCAGCAATCAAGCTCCTTGATATTTACCCAAGTGAGTTGAAAACATATGTCCACACAAAAACCCATATACGGATGTTTATAGGAGCTTTATTCATAAATGCCAAAACTTGGAACAACCAGGATGTCCTCAATGGATGAATGGATAAATAAACTGTGGTACATTCAGACAATGGAAAGTTATTCGGTACTAAAAAGAAATGAACCATGAAAGCCTTGAAAAGACACAAAGAAAACTTAAATGCATATTACTAAGTGAAAGAAGCCCATCTGAAAAGGCTACATACTGTTCGATTCCAACTATATGGTATCCTATAAAAGGCAAAACTATGGAGACAGAGAAAAGATCTGTAGCTGCCAGGAGTTAGCGGGGGAAGGAGGGATGAATAGGTGGAGCACAGAGGATTTTAAGGGCAGTGAAACTACTCTGTATGATACTATAATTGTGGACACATGTCATTATACATTTGTCCAAATCCATAGAATGTACAACACCAAGAGTGAACCCTAATGTAAACTATGGACTTAATGATGTGTCAATGTAAGTTCACCGAACGTAATAAATGTACCACTCAGGGGCTAAATGTTGATGGCAGGGGAGACTGTGCATGTGCAGGGGGAATGGGGGAAGACAATTTTGTACTCTCTGTACTTAGCACTCAATTTTGCTATGAACCCAAAACTGCTCTAAAAAATAAAGTCTATTTTTAAAACTACGGTACAGCCTACCATTTTTTCCTCACATTCTGCTTCTTTGAAGCCCTGGAGCTGTTTAGTTATTAAGAAGCTCTTTCATATAAGAGTCTTGGGTGACAGTAGAAAAGTATAGCTTCAATCTGTATGAAAACAGAGACAGCTGAGTCCACTGAACGAGGTTCACCACTTCTGCTCCTAACTGACCACATGTCCATAATGAGGCCAACTTCCTGGACATTTCACCTCCACCTGAATATGAGCATATTTGACTAAATGGTTCTAAAATCACCTGCACCTTGAAAGTGTGATTCTTTTATTTTTATTTTCCATTTTTTATTTCCACAGTCAGAAGCTGGTAAGGTTTCAGGGCCATTGTCACACTGGACCCAATTAATCTAGAGAAACTTTGGAAGTCAGGCAGTAACTTGTAGTGGATAAATAAGAGGAAAGATGTTGCAGGACCAGAGACATCAGCTAGCAAACCTGGCAGCACCCTGTCCTCCGCAGAGGAGAGACTCAGAGCTGACAGAAGATCCCTTGTGATTTACACAGAGAGGTTCTCAAGCACACATTCCTCCCCAGTAAGGGAAGAATCGAATGATTCAGTATGGATATTCTGAAGGGACACAGCTAGAACACAAGACACACAGAGAAAGTCTTTATGAAATGGAAGGAAAAAGAACTGTGAATGTTTATCAGATTTTATATTCTTAAAAAGTAAAAAGAGGATTACACTGTGGTAATGGCAGAATAACAACTAAACTGACCTCTGGATAAATATATTAAAAAAACCAAATATATGAATGCGCCGGAGAAAGTCCCAAAGCAGGTAAAAAACTAGAGAAATCTCTCTCTCTCTTCTCTGTCTCGCTCTCTGTCTCACTCTGTCTCTCTGTCTCTCTCTCTCACACACACACAGAGCTCTTTGCCTGAGGGCAGACCTTAGTCAGCTACCATGCATCTGGCTAAACCTCAAACGCTTAGTCTCAGAGGCATGAATAATCAGAGGAGTTTAGGGTGACCACAGCAGTTAGAAAGCGGGAAGCTGGGGGAACATCATGAAAAGAAGAGATCCACGGAGGGGGAGCCCTAAATTTAGTGTATAAACTCTGCTCAGATCTCTGGCTGCCTCTGACCTACACGCGCATGGGGCAGATTTCAAGCAGTCCAACTAAGGATAAAAGAACCAAACTGAGATTTCAGTTGCTGTCCACCACAGAAGACGTACAATTTGGATTTTGAATTCACCCAAATAAACTGCTCATTAAGTAGACACACAAACAAAAAAGAAATCAAGAATCTTCAGAGGAATATGATGAATTCAGTCTTTACAACATATCATTCATAATATTCAGGATATTATCCAAAATTACCAGACCTACAAAGACATAGGAAAATGTGATCCATACTCAAGAGAGAAGGTAAACAACTGGAGACACTAACCCTAAAATGACCCAGAAGTTGGGATTCTCAGACAGGGATTTAAAGCAGCTATTATAACTATGCTCAGTAATGTAAAGAAAAGTGTGCTTGTGTAACAAAGGAACAAATAGGAAATCTAGGCAGAGAAATAGAAACAATTAAAAAGAACAAAGTGGAAATTCTAGAACCAAGAATTAAAATCCAAAATTAAAAATGGACAGCTGATTGTAGATAACAAAAGAGAGTTAGTGAGATTAAAAATGTATCAGTAGACACTACTCTATGGAGCACAGTGAAAAAATTTTCAAAAGTGAACAAAGCCTCAGTGATCTGTGGAAAAATATGATAAAAAAATCTAGTATACATGTAATTGGAATCCTAAAAATAGAGGAGAGATGAAATGGAAAAAATATTTGAAGAAACCAAACCAGGATATATAAAGGTAAACCACACCTATCATTATCATAGTCAATCTGCTGAAAGCTAAAACTACAGAGAGAACCTTGAGCGGCCAAAGATAAATGACATATTACATGTAGGGGAAGAATGCTACAAATGATCTCTGGCTTATCATTAGAAAAAAATGGAGGCCAGAAAACAGGGAAATCACATCTTTAAAATGCTGAGAGAAAAAAATGCCAACTCATAATTCTACATCAACAAATATCCTTCAAGAATAAGGCAAAGTGAAAATATTTTCTATAAATAAAAGGTAAGAGAATTTGCCACCAGCAGACCTGCACTGCAAAAGGAAGTTCTTCAGGCCGGAGGGAAGCAATACTGAATAGAAAGTAGCCATTAAACTTGCCATTAATAATGTAAAAGACTTCTGACTGACCATCACCATCATGGAGGTAATGAAATATTACATAATCGTTGGTGCTCTTCACCAAATATTCCTGATTTTCCTCCTTTAGGCATATGGTAGAATTGCCAATTCCACTTATTGTAGTTGAGTGTGGTCATATAACTTGCTTTAGTCTACAGCATGTGGCAGAAACTTTAACGAACTGTACAGTTTGCTTCATTTTCTGTTTTTCCAGGCCTAGCAGTCATGAAAACACAGAGATAGCATAGACTAGGTCTTGAGTCTTCCCACAAATCATCTCTTAGACAATAATTCATTTCCACCACCAGTCAACTGTGAGATCCTGCCGGGACCCCTTCCCCTCAGTCTCATTTTCCTTACAGTAAATGGAGTTGGTGTAGGGAAGCGGTCCCCAACCTTTCTGGCACCAGGGACCAGTTTTGCGGAAGACAATTTTTCCACGGACGGGGGGACGGGGGTGGGGGTGGGGAATAGTTCAGGCGGTAACGCGAGCAATGGGGAGCGGCAGATGAAGCTTTGCTCACTCGCCGCTCACCTCCTGCTGTTCAGCCCGGTTCCTAACAGGCCGAGGACCAGTACCGGGCCACGGCCCACGGGTTGGGGAGCCCTGGTATAGGGCAACCAAGATGGGGGTTGTAACCTCCAAGATCCCGTCTGGCTCCAGCGTTCTGTAATTGCAGGACTCTGAGAATAGGTACACATCCCTCTAGTCACAAATCCTGGAATTCTGTCTATTTCTTGGTTTGCTGACTGAAGAGGTTTCAAAAAGCTGCAATATGTGATGGCACCCAACGCAAGCTTTAATAATTAAAAAGCAGGGCGGAGCTGGTGTTGACCAAGATGCAAAACAAAATACATCTATAAAAGAAATGGGCCCCACTCAAAGACATAAATCATGCTTCCTGCTCATATATTTCCCGCTGTACTTTCCCTGAAGCTTTGTTGTTCATTTTTCTCACCATCAGTAAGTAAAAATTGTTTGTTACATGTGTAACGACTTAGTGTTTTCCCTTCTGAACCATGGTGCTCTCTAGTTAAGGGGCACATATTCTTTGCACCTGTTCTGATTGTCATTGGTGTTATTAAAGATAAAGCCTTTCCACTTGGGTTTATTCAGAGAGGGTTAACATCTGATTTTACATGGAACTATTTAAAAGAAAAAAAAAGCAGCGTGGCCTGAAGCGCTTCTAGCATAGGGTGTGGAAGTATTTGATGTCCTGGTGCTTGTTCATAAAAGAATGTTGTTTTGAAATGTGCAGTGAAGTCAGGGAACAGAGACCCAAAGAAAGTTCCCATAGACATCAAATCAAATCAACCCCCTCCCCAAAATACTTCCCTCTCGGACCACAGGGCCCCTTGGCTCTGTGCCCACCATCTGTGCTCAGGGAGGCCCCAGCCTGGCTGCCTGGAGTGATGTGTGAATATGGGCTTGTCCTAGTCAGGGCACTGATAAAGGTCATTCGTGTACCAGGACCCACAGTACCGAGGCTGCCCCAGTGGCCTGGAAGACACCTCACTGTCAAGGAAACCAAACATACACCAACCACAATCCTCCAACTCAGCTCTAGTCAGCTCACCTTCCCCTACAAAATAAGACCCACTCACCTTGTAAGGAAAGCCCCGACCAGCCAAACATGCACTGCTTCTGCATCGCCTCTTCTAACATCTACAGAACTCCCTGTTGCCCAAAATCCCTTGGGAAGAGTGCCCCACTGCTTGTGAGGCACGGTACTCCCCCAGTCCATGGATTATTTTCCCTTGAATAAAGGAATCAAACTTGTTACTAAATTGTTTAATTTTTGTCACTTCACAGCACGAACGGGCAGGAGGAGAGACATTTGTCAATGGTGAACCAGTCTCTGAAGGTAGTCTGCAAGAATGTATCACCCAGGTAGCAGCCCTTCCCCATGAACCCATGGTTCGTGGATTACACAGGCTCCGGACGCGCAGGCTCAGCTGCCATGGCTCACGGGCCCAGCCACTCCGCGGCATGTGGGATCTTCCCGGACCGGGGCACGAACCCGTGTCCCCTGCATCGGCAGGCAGACTCCCAACCACTGCGCCACCAAGGAAGCCCAAGGTAAGTCATGTTTTAATGCAAGTTTTTAAGAACCATAGATTAATGCAAAAAAACCATGATGAATGAATTATCAACATTTTAAGTAAAGACAGGATCCATAACAATGCATTGCTCGGTCATATTGCAGCCTGAGGCAAAAGGAATACACTGGCTCTGTCTTTATTTAAAATTTTGATATTTCGTTCATCATAGACCTCTGTATTTTGATTGTTTAAATGTTGAATTAAAATATGATTTATCTTTAGGGCGTGCCCTGAAATGTGCCCGAGGCAGTGCCTCACCTGCCTCACCCTGTCCCAGCCCTGACCCACACACTCTGCAGTGACAGGATCGGCCTCCCATCCACCCTCCCACACTTTCAAAAGTCACCTTTCCCAGGTGGTGGAGGAAGACAGGGTTTGTTAAGAATCTGTTCCCTGTCAGTGGTCACTGCAGCCCGACCCTCTGTTGTCATTCATCTCCTCATGTCTGTCCGTTCCAGCCTTGGGCCTCTCCGGTGTGTCAGGAGTTGCACCAGCATCTCCCAAGCACACTATTGTATGTGACCAACTTTTACTTACTTAAGGTCTTGGGCAGAGCAGATCAGAGAGGCAGCAGGTGATGACAGTCCATAATTACTGCACTAAGAAGAAACAGCTCTAAGTTGGAAGTTGCTAGTCCTCAGTTTTCCTAGATCTCATCAGCCATTGCCTCCCGGCAACACAAGACATTACTGGGGGTGGGGGGACTCTTCACTCCCATCTCTTTTTCTAGGACTCCAAACTCCTCGAGGTCTCAACAAGGTAAGTCCATAAATCCTTTCACTTGTGCACAACCGAACTCTTCTTTGTCTAAACCTCCTCATCTAGCTTGTGGCCCTGGTCACACCTTTCTCAGTCCCGCAGGCCCATTAAAGTGGTCTCTCCGAATACCAGAAGCGTTTTACCTCTGTGTGGAACTCTCCCAAGGGGCTGCAAAAGTGGCAACTTTTGCGCCAACCTTTTTTCTCCTCCTGTATTAAATCAAATACAGAATTTAATGGCCTGTGCACAGGTCTGAGAGTCACCGTAGTAAGGGCTGTCTCTTTCATCGCGGTCCTCAGCTCCACGACCTGGGCCTGGCACAGGGCAAATGCTGGATGGAGCTGCCATGTCTATCAGGCGGTGGAGGGTGGGGGGGGCATCACTCCCAAGCACGCGGCCGCCATGCTGCTCATTCTAAGACTCCTTTGGTTCCAGAGTCCCAAGAGGCTTTCAGGAAGGATCTAGTCCACCCCCTCCTCCCTGAGTACTGCTTGTGCCCCAGCTCCCTCTCTCTCCCCCACATTAAGGCTCCTCCCCAGAAGATGCTCAGCTCCTGATGCCACAGCACAGAGCCAAAGCCCCCGAGTCTGAGACAGGAGAAGAGCCTGGGTTCGCATCCCAGCTCCCCCTGCGCCCTGGCAGCACGACCCGTGCCCGTTTCATCGTCTCTCCGGGCGTCAGTTTCCACCTCTGCAGACTGAGGATCATAAATAGTACTACCTCCGGTCACCATGGCTGGGGGGCTTAACCAAGCTATCCCACGCTGCACGCTCAGGAGAGCGCCTGGCACACGGTAAGCGCGCGTGCACGTCAGCCACTCCTGCGACCTCCTGGCCTGGGGGGGACTTTATTTTTCAGGGTGAAGGAGGCAGACAGAGCAGCAGGTCGTCTTAGCGTGCCTGAGACCCTGGGCTGGGGTGCTCTCCCATTCACCCTTGGTTTCATGGGGTCTTTCCATTCCCAGCAGCACTAGAAGACCGGGAGGCCCCTGGAAAAATATCCCTCTGCTCCAGAGGAGAAGAATCTTGAGGTTTTCAAGTGTAAACGACCTTTAAGGCTGGAGCAAGGGGAGTCAAGTGTGCACACACATCACTTGAAACAGATCCCTGGCTTCAGAGACAAACCCCAAACTCCCTGGCCGCAGGCCGGGCCTGGAATGGAGTCTGTCTAACGATAGCAATGCAAAGAGGCAGAAAGCCTGCCTTCTTAAGTGTTCGCATAAAACTTGGGCTTTAGAGCATTTTTTTATTTCCAGAGAAGAAGTCTTTGTGGGTGTACTGGGTCAAGGATGGCTTTTCAAAGCGTGCCCCACACCCCATATGGAAGAGCGCCTCAGGGAGGGCTAGGTTCCTGCAGAATACTTCACAGTAGGAGGGAAAAGGGGAACACCCCCTGTCTGTCCTCCAGGTCAGTGAGAATTCCTCAGCTTGCTTAAGCCCCAGAGACCAGCTTCAGCTGTTGGACCCACCCCATGTTCTACCCCCAGCCCTACCTTCCTGCCCCCCATCCTTTACTGGCTTGAAAGATGCTATCAGAGTCCAGAGCCTCCATGTGGGCCCCAAAGGAACAGCTGGGACTCAGCCAGCCAGCACCATCACCTCCCAGGCAGCAAACAGGACCCCAAGACGCAGACTGACATAAGCTTTTTACAAACCTCTCCGGAGCCAGCTGGCCTTCCCTACTTCAGAACCAAATGCCAGGAAACTCCGGCTGGCCCGCCAAGCCCCCAGGACTGCGGGATGAAGGACTTGCTGACATGTGCCTTTGTCCTTCACTGCTCCGCTCCCCCGCCCTCCCCTCCTGCACCGTGCACCACAGCTCAGCAGAGCCAACTGAGTCCACGCAGCCCTTAACGCAAGGCTGAGAAAGCCAGCCAGCAGATCGCTGGTTTCCCGCAATGCCCATTCTCCAACACGTTGCTGGGAATACACTGGATGGTCCTGGATCCAAGCAGCCATCCCAGACCCACTCCTGGTCAAAAAAGGAGACGGGTCAAGTCTTCCAACCAAAGGCCACCACTCATTTCTTGGTGAAAGCTGTGCTCCGCAGTCTCCCAGGATGCTCTCTGCTTTTCTCCCCTCTTCTTCTCCTCAAGGGGCATCATCACAATTTCTGGGACCCAACAGACCTGGACCACCTTAGGCCCCAGGCTTCCATCGGTATCACAGCCCGTCAGTGTCACGTGCAACAAATGAGAGCAATTGAGAAGAAAGCAAGATCTTCATCGGGGTTCTTGGGAAAAAACAGCTGAAGAGATCCCAGGCTTACCCACCGCAGAACTGCTTGCTATCCATTCCTCCACCTCTCCCGTCCCTCCCCGCTTCTCCCACAGGCCCCAGGCACCAAAACAGTCTTAAGTCTCTTCTTTCTCCTCTCTCTCTCAAAACCTCTCTCCCTACCTCGCCAGATCTGCTTCCACCGCAGAAATCTTGCCTTTAAACTCTCCCTACTGCGGGCTGCTTCTGCAGCCCATTCTAACCCCCATATCAAAAGGCCCAAGAGCCTAGGCAAGCACCGCATTTCCCAGCTCCCCACCCCATGACTCCCAACTTCTATGATTTCGCCTGTCTTTACTGCTGTCACCCCTTAACCTGTCACGTGCAAGCACGTCTCCTAATGATGCAAAGAGACCCAAACACTTCAATTCTGGAAGCTTACCAAAGGTCAAGCATTTACTTATCCATTAAAACTCTCTGTGCTAGAGCAATTTACATTTGTATTTGCAAGGAAAACATAACTAGCCCAGCAGATAGCAATTTATGGCTTTTCTCTATTAACTCAAGCAGGCAAAAAGGCCCCACCGGCCATGCAAAACAAGTCCCCCTGGTCTTTCTCCCTCTACCAAAGAAAACAAAGAAAAGAAACCCTGCATCACCGCCACTCCCCACCCCCAGCTCGGGCCGATCTCACTTTAAGAGTTTTGGGAGGCCTGGCCTCTGTGAGGAGGGAGCACACTTCAGGACTGAAAGTTTCCATGGCTTGGATCGTCAAAGTCCAGCGTTCCTGTAGGTTTTGACTTGAGCTGAGGTCAGTGCAGGACGAGGGAGGGAAATGGGCTTAAATGCTGACTTCCTGGAAGGTCTTTTCCATTTTGTAATGTCGGCCGTGGGTCAGACCGTCTCAGGGAATAAGCTGTAAGTGGAGGTGAGTCTTTCCATATGTCTCACATGAAAATTGAAAACGATCAGCTAATGTAGTCCAGAATCCCTTCGAAACATTTGTATTGTTTCAAGAAAAGAAAAGGAAAAATGTAAGCCCAGCTGAACTTCACGGGGTTTCTAATTAAAAGGTACAAAGCAGGAGGACAACTCACCCCCGAAATTAAGTCAAAGGGAGACCTCAGTGTGCAACAGGTGGGACTGTGAGTCCAAGTGGACATTTAATAAGCACAGTCTGATAAGGGTGGTGGCATACTATAGCCAAGGAATTTCAAAATTGTTTGATGGGAGAAGAGAAGCTGGTGAACTCCTGAGAGATCATTTAAAATAATTTTCTCAGTACTTACTATGGGATTTGACATATACAGTGCAAGAAAGGTTGGGGAAGATAATGGACAGCCATTCCCTCCCAGGACTGGCACTACACAGTGGAGTAGCAGACAATAGTCCCCTATTCCCTGCCCCCCAATACAGCCCCTCCCACAGATATATGAAATCCACTATTAGACATTCTTTCCTTTGGATTAAACATTGTTAACAATCATGGGTAGAGAACACATTTCTTCCAAATCCCCCAAAGACTAAGAGTTACATTTTATTTCCATTCTGTTGTGGTGCTTCTACAGGAGAGTGTGGAGGTATTTAGTTTCAGAATGACTCAGGTAATTTTTTTTTTTATTTCTAATTACCAAAGTGATACATGCTATATTGAGTGAAATGCTGTAATGTCTTGGGTTTGCTTTAAAATAAGACAGAAGTTGAGGGAGTAGGTGGGGATACAGATGAAATAAGACTGAGCTGATCACGGTTGAAGTTGAGTGATGGGTGCCTGGGAGTATGTTAGCTCATACTCTCTACTCTTATATATGTTTGAAATTTTCCATAACAGAAAGCATATTTTTAAGAAAGGAAAACAATAAGACTGCAATAAAATAGTAATATGTTTTGTTGCATAATATCCACAAATTATTAAAAATTATTTTTAAAAATTTAATCTGGAGGGACTTCCCTGGCAGTCCAGTGGTTAAGACTCTGAGCTCTCAATGCAGGGGACACAGGTTCAATCCCTCACCAGGGAACTAAGATCCCACCTCCCGAACGATGTGTCCCCCAAAATTAATTTAATTAATTAAAAGTCTTATTAAAAAAATTTAACCTGGAAAGTTAGTCATCTATAATACTATTCCCCATCCCCACCCAGAGATTACTGCTGTCAACAGCTAGTGTCTGTTCTACCAGATTTTTTTTTCAATCCTAGAATTCTAAAGTCGAAAAGAACCTTAGAAGCTGTCTAAGGCCCAGTGTCTTCACCTGTGAGGGAGCCGAGGGCCAGAGAGGGCAGGTGAGTGTGAGGCGGGCTCCAAACTGGAGTCCACATCCCCTGCCCCACGGTCAGTCTCCCCTGAACCTCGGCAGAGGTGTTTTTCCAAAGCCCACACTTGGTTACTTCCCTAGTTCACAGTCTTTCTAGATAGAGCGGCAAGAGACACGACAGTCAAGCCAAAAGGACGAGGGCTTACCATCCCAGACAGGAAGTCGATCCCACAGAGCTCCGTGATGAAGACAGGAAACCAGCTCCCACTTCCTCCATTTGGGGACTGAAAATGCTGTTTACATTCTTTGCAGAGATCAAAGCGTGAACTCCTGTCCCTACCACAACCCCCGGGACATATATGCACAGCTCCAGTTGGCAGCTATAGCGACCATTAGCTTAAAACCTGTCAAAACAGAGTTTAATTGGGAAGGAAAAGCAAATCCCGACCCTGTCTCCAGGTACCCTGTTCTTGGGTGCAGAAGAGCAAGAGAGCTTAAGTAAAGTTGAAGGTAAACCTCCGGGCGTCATCCCTCCTGGACGGCGAGATGAACTGGCCGGGGTGCTGTCAGTCTTGCACCCGGGCCACTTCTTATGCCCACGCAATCAGACTTCCCGGCACATCCCAGGGCTGTATCTGCCAAAAACCCCGAGGAAGTTAATAAAGTCAGAATAGAGTCATCAAGCTCTACGATACAAAGGCCACTGCAGATACGTATCCACGGCTCCCTTCTTAAGGCCCAAAGGAGCCTGCAACTTTCTTCATTCACTTATTATCCTTAACAAGCCATCCTTACAGGAAGTGCACATGTGACCTACAGGCTTTGTAGGATGGACAGAAGCACAAAGAACATTGCTATCGAGATTGCATTTCAGTATTTCAATCAGAGCTGCCACAGACAGTAGCACTCACTGGTCGTAATAATCTATTGATTAGTTTCCCGTCGCTGCTGCAACAAACTACTCCAAACACAGTAGCTTAAAACAACCCAAATTTGTTATCTCAGAGTTGTAGTTGTCACAGTTTCAGGTGGGCTTGATTGGTTCTTCGGCTCTATGTCTCCCGAGGCCAAAGTCAAGGTGTCAGTTGGCCTGGGTTCTCATCTGGGGACTCTGGGAAGAATCCACTTCCAAGCTCATTCAGTTGTTGGCAGCATTCAGTTCCTTGGGGCTCTAGGGCTGAGGTCCCCACCTCCTTGCTGGCCGTCAGCTGGGGGCTGCTCTCAGCTCCTCAAGGCCATCTGCACTTCTTGTCACACTGCCAGGTGGACTGAATCTGGCTCAACAAGCCTTCCTGGCAGGAGACACTGGTGGATGGAGCCCCACAAGCTGAGCAAGGCCCATTCCCTGCCTTCAAGCAGTTAAACAGAGAGGGAAGCAGACGAAGACGGAGGAGGCACCCACAAACTCAGATGAAAAGAACATGCAATTTTCCTCTTTCAACAAGTCAATTTAATTTAAGGCACAAACCCCCATTCCCTTTCTTCCTGGTTGCTCTGAAGTTTTTTGTGGGGAGAAGGGGCTTATGAGACACAGGCTCTGGGAAAGGGGGCATCTCTGGCCCAGGGCATTACCTGCCTGTGATGGAATCATTTAGGAGAGTTCCACTCCCACGCTGGTGACCGTTCCTGTGGTCTCCTCCTGTAGCATTCTTTGTTCCTTCTCAAGAGCCTCTTTTGAGCTTGTATGAGTTTGGGTTCCTCCAGAATCAGACCACAAGACAGTTTATTTGGAGGTGATACCCAAAGCTAGTAGGGGAGTACGGGAGTGAGACAGGGAAGGGAAGGAAGCTGACACCGAGCATGTTATCACAGTACCTCGTGGGCAGGTGGAGCTCAGTCTTGCCTGGGAACTCTGGGAAACAATGTAGAGTGACTCCACGTGAGGGGAAAGAGCTGGGCTATTGATCCACCAGCTCCATCAGTCATGAGGTCAGGGCTGCTGTGGTGTCAGTTTCCCGGCACAATGACCTGCCATGTGCATGGCGGTCAGGCAGAAGGCAAGGAGAAGGTACAGCCCAAGGGCCACAGGAGCTGGAGGACACCAACTGCTTCTGCTGCAAGGTCTGACTCTGTGTGTCCCCAAGTCTCTCCTGTGCCAGGCTGGGAGACTGGAAACTAACTCTGCAAGGCGGTCTAAGGCCTTTTCTGCCCAGATCCGTCCTATGGCTGGTTTGCCTCTAGACTCTTCAAGGTCCCCCAGCAAGTCAAGCTCAGGGGCCCTCTGTTCTCAAACCCAACAAAGCTGTCTAGTTTCCCACCTACTGTGGGGCAAGGACACGGCCCCTTCTCAAGCCCCCAGCAGCTTCTACACTCCCATCTTCTTCACCTCTCCCTCTGCCCTCCCCACACCTGGCCTGAGGACCTGTCATCTCACCTCAGGGATGGGAAGACTGTCCTCTTTTACCAGCACATAGTGACCTGAAGCTACTGTTTTTGACAGGGACCTCCCCATCCCCTACAGGGCGCAGTATGTCACCTTGGCAGCCTGTCACCCTGGTATACAGCTCTCCTTCTCTTGCAACTATGAGTCTGGGAAGAGTGTACAAGGGAACACAAGAAACCCCTTTAAAGGCTTATCTTATCACCCAGACATGCACCCCAGTAGCCAGAATCCAAGGCAAACATAAAATGTGCCACCATGAAGCGCTTTCACGGGAGAGAGAAGAATCCCACTGGAGGCAAGCAAAGAAGGCTGCGTGAAAGAGGCGAGAGCATGTGCTGTGCGCCTGGAGGGATGAGTGAGAGCCCAGCCAGTGGAGGTGGGCTGTGAATCAAGGCAGACGCATGGGGGGCCCAGGTCGGCCTCGCCTCCCGTGGCCTGTGCTTACGGCACTGGGTCCGGGGAGGGAGATCAATACTCCTGGGAATGTCAGGCCAAGGTGGGACTTCCCAGAATGACAGCAGGGCGGGAGCCATGGAATATTTGGGAGGAAAGAAGTGACGTGAGAAGATGTGGCAGGCCAGTGGGATGACACAGTGCGGCGAATGTGAAATGGCTTTTGTCTCGAGACCCTGGCTTCCAGGATCTGTGTGTGTGGAGAGAAAGGGAGAGAGAAGGGGCAGAGAAGGCAGGAGAGGGAGAGGAGGAAGGCAGAGGGGGATGAAGAAGAGAGGAGGAGAAAGAAAGCAGGGAGGGGTGTTGTGAAGAGAGAAGAGACAGGAGTGGGAAGAGAAAGAAATCTGAGAGGTTAACCAAAACCTAGGGAGGCTTTTGAAGCCAGACCCTTTAGGGATCCTCCAGTTCATCAGATTTGGGCCTTTCGGTGGGAAAGGGGAGGTGGCGCCCGCCCAGCTCACGGAGGCCCCGTCTGTAGCTGTGAAACCCACCGCTGAGACCCACTCTGCCCAGGATGCCGGGTGAGGCCAGGTGTAAGCAGGTGAGGCCAGCTGAGACCCGGGCCCCTCGGGTGAGTGGCTCTTGTGAGAAGAAGACAAGAGATTGTGAGGAGCAGGACTCGGTCTGCTGTTCTCAACGAACTCACCAGCCCAGGTGGGACTGACAGCCCCGGCATGCCCTCAAGCAGAGAAAGTGTCAGAGAGGGAGGTGCACGTAGGTGATAATTGCTGGGAGAATGGAAGCTGAATCCACCCCAAAGCCAGCATCTTGGCTTCGACCAGCGCAGTCAGCTTCGGAGAAAAGAAGAAGGTCTGAGTTTACTGGTTGTTCACACTCAGAAACGAAAGCCAAAAGCCGAAAAACTTCCAAACGTCTGGCTCTCACAGCACAAAGCACCCACCCCACGCGCTGGGACGCTCTTTAGTAATGTTATGGCTCCATCTACAGCCTGCAGAAGGTTTATTGCCGCGAGGTTTCTCTCTGAGCAACAGCCGGGCCTGCACTGCAATTAACGCTAATAAAGCCCTTTCCCCCCGTCTGTGCATTTATTCAACGCAGACCTGGAACTACGCTAAGAAGTTTTATTTCAGGCTGCGTCTACAACAGCAGCTGTTCACATTATTCTAGAACCCTTTCGGCCAAAATTGGTTTGGAGTTCTATTTTAAACCACTGTTTGTTATGAATTGAGTTAAATGGCTTTTTTTTTTCCACTTTTCCCCCTATTTTAATGATGGAACGAATAAAAGCCCTCAAAAGAGCAAGATGGTATTTTCTTTCATTCATTCAACAAACACTCAGCACCTTCCATGTGTCAGGTTCCATGCTAAGCACAAGGATAAGTCAGCTCTGAATACATCCCATAACTGACTCATCAGAGAGAACTTTGCTACTTCCTCTTGTTGGCTGCAATGTTTCCACATGGGTCAAGAAAGAGAAAAAGGAGAAAGTCCAAGGTCACCAGTGGATGCAGAGCTCGATACACAGTGAACATAAAATCCTTTGACTCATGACATAATGGAAGCTGGAAGTCAGTTCCCTAAGGGTCAGTAAGATTTTTGTCCTGTTCAATTTTTTTCCCCTCCGAAGTGTAATAAGCTTTTTCCCAATTTAAAACAATACAAAAATAATTATTAGCCTTGTGCAGAAAACTTGGAAAACAAGAAAAAAAGGAATACAGAATCGAAAGCATTCATAAGCCAATCAACCAAAGATGACCACTGTTAACTGTTTATAAAGTGGCCCTGCACGACTTTTGTCTTTATAAAACTGGTACCGTATTTCCACCAAACCATAGGAGATGAACGTTCTTGCATGCCCCTGCGTGCTCTTCTGCGTGATTTGGAATGGCTGAAGGGTGTTCTTTCATAGGAATGAGCCATAATTTACTCGCTACAAGATACCCAGTTTTCCACAATTGTAAGCTTTATACACATATTCCTTAAGATGAGCCCCTAGCCGTGGAACTTCTGGATCAAAGAGGGTGGACACCTTTGAGGCCTCTGAGACCCATCCCGCAGCAACCTCCCAGAATTTCACATCACATCTGAACCAAAATCTAACTTTAGGGGCCCTGAGTGTTCACCATTCCAGAAAGAGCTTGCTGTGATGCGGAGTGGTCCTCCTTGGGAGCTTGGCCAAGCAGCACAACTGGAAGGAGCAGAGCGGGTCAGAACAGTTTTTGGTAAATTCCTTACCTCGTGGGCGATTTACACTGAGATGCCTCTGGAAGACAGGCAGTAAGACATTGCAGACCTGGTGAGTATGTAGTCGATAGAACATTACCAAAGGCTCAGATTAGGAAGATAGGATAATTCTATTCATCTTCATCACCCAAACCCCACCACTTGCCATGATTATTATCACCCCCGGTTTGTTTTTCCTTCTTCCACAGCCTGTACACAGCTTGTTCCCATGGCTGCTTTGCCTTGTCCTGCACATCTCATCAGGTTGAGCTGGGTTCCTCTGGAGGCCACAGTGTGAGAGGCAACTGCATGCATCAGGTCTTTGGAAAAATCCTGACACCCCTCAAACATGAGGTATGATCTGCAGCGTCAGTGCACTGGCTTAGGGAGGACTTGCAGATCATTTTTTTTTAGAACTGAAACATTTTCCTTATTATCCCTTTGTTGGTCTCCTATAGGGTGGAAACAATTGGAGGGATGGTGAAACAGCAGATCTTACAAGATAGGAGTGCACAGCAAAAGTCATTTAGGGGTTAATGTTGGAAAGAGAAGGGGCAGAAATAACTAGCTTCAGGTGAAAAGGAGGAATTAAACTTCGTTCCTTTGATCTTAAGGGCTGCCTAATTGACTCTCATCAGTTACCAATAAAAGGGAAGATGTAGCAGAGAACTCGTTAGACCCAAATGTAATCTGAGTGGAAGGCAAGGCAGAGACAAGGGTTGCCCGAGGTCATGGCAGGAGATGGGGTGGAGGGAGACCCGC
This sequence comes from Pseudorca crassidens, assembly GCF_039906515.1. Lineage (NCBI taxonomy): Eukaryota > Metazoa > Chordata > Mammalia > Artiodactyla > Delphinidae > Pseudorca > Pseudorca crassidens. The sequence continues at coordinate 31,736,533 of NC_090315.1, read as the reverse complement.
CTTTCTGGCTGCTGGCCCAGTGGTCATTCCATGCTGACCTAAAAGAGAGTGCTTTTACTATGGAAGTAAAATGTGACCGCCTTGGTTTTTGGGGAGCAAGAAGACACCCAAAATGGGAGGTGGAAGAGGGCAGCCAGGAGAAGGAGAAACCGGATCCGGTTCTTTTGTGTTGATTCATGCTTCTACTGGTGAACAGGAGGAGATAAATGGTTGACTTCAAACCCACCGTTCCTGCCCTGGAGATAACTGCGCAGAGCAGGGCAGCACGGGCGTGACCCAAGGTCCTCTCTGTTTTTTTTGTTGTTGTTTTTTTGGGTTTTTTTTTTTGCGGTACTCGGGCCTCTCACTGCTGTGGCCTTTCCCGTTGCGGAGCACAGGCTCCGGACGCGCAGGCTCAGCGGCCATGGCTCACGGGCCCAGCGGCTCCGCATGTGGGATCCTCCCACACCGGGGCACAAACCTGTGTCCCCTGCATCGGCAGGCGGACTCCCAACCACTGCGCCGCCAGGGGAGCCCCCTCTCTGTTTTTATTGAACGTCCTCATCACCTTGACATCCTTACAGTTTCTCTTTTACATAATTACAGTGTCATGCAGAGAGTGAGGGTGAGACTCAGGTTCTGGTTCACACTGAAACGGTGCAGTGTTGGCTAGCATCTTCCATGTGTCCCTGTAGCGTGTGGTGGAGAAGGGGCTAGAGGGGCCCCTGGGGGACAGAGATGCTCACCTGTGTGATGCACCCCTCCACCCTCACGCTGGGGACAGGACCCTGATGGATAGAGCTTTTCCCAGGCTTTCCGTTCATCTCTCTCTGTGTGTGTGTGTTTTCTGTCCTAGTGGTAAAACCGTGGGGGAGGCTTGAGGCGGGGAAGATGTTCTCATTACAGATGAAGAAGCCAAGGCAGACACCATAGATGTCCCACACTCAAGTAGCTCACAGAAGGACCCTTGAGCGCGCCAGACAAAACAGCAAAGATCCTAATTACACAGATAGAACCAACTTCCGTGGTCACACACCTTCTGCTGTCCATCTCTAAGCCAAATGACCTTTACTTTATGCCACAATGAAATAAAATATTTTGAAGCTGGCTCTTCGATATGTCCAAGGTTCTGAAGACAGCCGAGCACTCCCCGTACTTTTCTGGGCCATGATTTCCCCAGCTGGAAGTGAAAATGAACCATTCTGTCCTACCTCCTGTACTCCATCACCACCTGCTTCTCAGGGATGTCGTGACAAGAGATACTCGCAGCGTTTTCCAAACTTGTCGATGCCAAGAATCACCTGGGAAACTTGTCAAAATACACACTCCCAGGCCAAACCCTGGACTTAGTGAATCGGCTTTTCTAGGATGGGTCTGGGCAACTGTAGTTTTAAAAAACTCCCAGCTGATCCTTGTGATTGGGTGATCCGGCCAGTTTGGGAAATGTTGAGGGAATCCCCAAGAAGTCCTTTTAATTTTTTAGAAGGTGCCAAGCTTTATTATCATTACAGACTAGGATCATCAGAGTTTGTGAAGAAAAATAAGGGATGTCCAGTTACATTTGAATTTCAGATAAACAAGGAATGAATTTCTTTAGCAGAAGTATGTCCCAAGCAATAATTGGGATATACTTACGCTAAAAATTAATTTTTCATCTGGCAACCCGGTCAGATGCTATGCACCTCATTTATTGTATAATATGGAAAAGCTCAAGAAAAGTCTAATTTTTAGAAAGAGAAACCATGTCAGTGGTACAAGGCTGTCCTTTCTGCATCCCTCTCTCGGTGCCTCTCAGCTCATCAGTCTTTTTCCTTGGTCCCAGCTTGCCTGCCTGCCAGGAAGAGGATGCCCCAGAAGATGGCTCTTCATCATTCTGACCCCCCGGCCCCCCAAAATTCTGTTACTGATGAAGACAAGAAACTGCTGGTTTTAAAGTTAAAGTACAGGGGTTTTAAATCACAACTTTGCGTTCTTCTTGTTCATAGCTAATCAGACAAGGAGGCAGGTGTAAGGGTTAATGCCATTCACTTGCCAATGGATTGGTTGATTTCAAAACAATTTAAATATTGCTAAGCTAAGCACATTTTTTTTTCCTTTGGCAAAATTTCCCAGGTGAACCAGCCCCATAGTGTGATGCTGCCTCTGTCAGATGACACCTGACACCGGGTCAGGGTTCTTTCCAACACAGATAGATATGTACTCACCCTGCAGTTGGAAAGGTTTACAACAGCGCCAATTTGGAAATCCTGTTGTCAGTTATAAAAGAGACCTCCCCTGAGGTGAGAGGGGGAGGGAAAGGCAGAGATGAGTATGAAAATCCAAAGGACTGTATGATCTGAGAATGAAATGTTTTCTAAATCAAATTAAGCTACACGGTGAAAATTGAGGAGAAAGTCCTTAAGGTGACTTTTAAATGAAAATGAAATGTCTGCTAGTAAGTTACAGAGGTGCATTGATACCAAGTGGCAGCCCTGTATCTCATTAATTTCAAACATAGATTTTTATGTGAGGCTATTTGATTATAATTTGATTATCTGACCCTGTAATTAAAGTTTATTGCCAATTGGAAGCTTACATGTAAAATGAACTGGTTTTCTTCAAAGCAATATACAATCCTTCGGACTCACTGACTTCTGGTTTTGCATTTAAATGGAAAAGTCAGTTATAACGTGACAAACAGGTTGGAGTTTTGATCATTAATCCTGCTAAAGCAATATTCATAAATTCAATTCTGAATCAGTTGGAATTCTTTTCTTTTATTAGTTTCTGTGTTATTAAATGAGATTGTTTCTGACTAATATATTTCTAGACTCAAACTGTAGCTCCGAGCTGTTATTCAAATCAAATAACATGCCCCTTACTTGTGCCTCACACTAATAAATGCCAGTTTGTGATACATTTGCAAGAGACTGTCAGCAATATTAAAGGAGGCAATAATGCCATGGAGGTCTCAAAGTGAGCTGGTTTTTCTAAGGGCTGATATCCGTCATTTTTCTTAAAAAAAAAAAAGATACTCAAATCTTTTAGTCTTAAAGCCAAAAACCTGCTTTGATTCATAGAAAGATAATTCTCTAACACTTAAATAGCCAAGACATTGGAATTAGAAAATTCGTAACTTTGGAGTCCTGAGTAAGAGAAGTAGGGAGCTGATTTCAGAGCAGAATCAAAGTTATCTTTGGTGGGGGGGAAACCGTGCCACTTAACTTGGGAAACAGATGGGTCTTTCTTTCCAATACTTAGGTGAGAAGGAGAGGCAACATTGCTTTTGAAATTAGAAAAGCTATTCACAAATCCTTGCTGGGTTCTCGGAGCAAAAAGAGGTCTTGGAGACCCTTTTTTGCTGGCCCCATTTTACAGATGAGGAAACTGAGGCCCGAAGAGACGTCAGCTGGTCAGTTACACAGCAAGTTGGGGGCAAATCCCAAATGGAAACACTCCCTGTAATTTTTTCCAACACTTTCCCCACCATCCGGTGAACAAAAGGCTTATAAATATATATATTTTTATAGAATTTTATTTATTTTTGGCTGCGTTGGGTGTTCATTGCTGTGTGCAGGCTTTCTCTAGCTGCAGCGAGTAGGGGCTTCACTTGTTGTGGAGCACAGGCTCTAAACATGTGGGCTCAGTAGTTGTGGCTCACGGGCTCTAGAGCGCAGGCTCAGTAGTTGTAGTGCAAGGGCTTAGTTACTCTGTGGCAGGTGGGATCTTGCCGGACCAGGGCTCGAACCCGTGTCCCCTGCATTAGGCAGGTGAATTCTTAACCACTGCGCCACCAGGAAAGTCCAGGCTCATAAGTATTTGTGGATACTTCATAGGGGCTGGAATCAGAGGCCCGGCCCCGCCACCTGGCTCTTTGACCTCTAACAGATCACCTGAATACCATGAGTCTCAGACCTCAAGTGTAGCTTACATCTGCCCTTTCACTCTGTTTTGAGAAGGAAATGAGATTTGATAAGTAAACTACAAGGGTGAGGTGATTTTGAACCTCTTAAGGTTCAAATGCTTTATTGAGATGTGATAGGCATACAAAGAATGTGCATATTTAAAGCATACTATAATTGCTTTCCTAAGTAATCATAAGAAAATTGAATTTTTCATTGTTTTGGACCATTTTCCCTCGTTCCTATTTCTGGACCTCCAGACTGAACAGACTGTTGGCTGCTCTCTCTCCTCCTCTCTCCTGAGACTCCGCACATTGGCTTTGTTACTACAGTTTGCACGTTTTCCATCCGTTGTTTCCCGGGTGGACTTGGGGTGGGTGTTGCTAGGTTTCCACCTTATCACACAATCATCACGGCAGGAATTGTCTTTCCTGCCCCAAAAGGAAATTGTTCAAGCCAGTTCGTAGGATTCCAGAGTCTGAGTTTCGAGAAACCTGAGAATGTGCCCTCTACATCCAGCGCCCCTCTTCCCACAGCTCGCCACGTGTTTGAATCCGAATCCTCGCTCCAGCTGGGCTCTCGGATCCCAGGTTGGGGCCGCTGCATCTTGCAGGAGGGAATTACCTTGCCAGCAGGTGCCAGCTATGGAGGCGCTGACCACATAGGCGTGGCCCCCGGGGAGGACCCGCTGCCGAAGCAGGCGCTGCTACTTAACATCACGAAGCAGGTGCTGCTTCTGAGCATTTATCTGGGGCCTGCCCCCTCTGCTATGGATCTGCGTCATCTCTCCTCCTCCCAACAGGCTCTCAAGGCCAGTGTTGTTAGCTTCTGGTCAGTAACAAGGAAGCTGCGGCTGGGAGAGCTGCTTATCGACATCTTCCTCCATCCCTTCTGCCCTGCAGTTTTTGTCCTGATGGCCAAGGTGAAGACAGCTTCCAGGAAGGAGGCAGCAGGAACGCTGCAGGAGGTAGGTGTGACGTGGGAAAGGGCACAGGTTGAGGATTTGGGCTGTCTTTCAGCGCGAGCTCCGTTCCCCAGGGTGTCTGCCTTAGCTTTGCCCCCAAGGGCCCAGAATCCTCCCTTCCTGCTCGGTGTGCCTCTCAGGAGCCAGACCCCAGGCCCCTAGGCTGTGACGGGGCAGCTCTAGAGAGAACAGAGGTGTCTGAGGTCCTGAGCTCCAGCCCCAGCTGGTCACTAATACCAGGGAGCAGGGGGCTCTTCCCAAACAGCAGCTCAAGTATTTACTTCTCTGCCATGTGGTCCTGACTTTGCCCTTAGCAAGTATGCATTTCCTACACTCAGTTGTGTGTCTACGTTACTACATGATTATACACCCTGCTCTGTTTTATATATAGAATTTACAATCTGTAAAAAGTCGCCATTTTACAGTGTACAATTTAGTAGTTTTTAGTATATTTACAAGATCGTGCAACCATCACCAATAATTCCGGAGCATTTTCATCACCCCCAAAATACACTCTGTCTCTGAATGGAGGTCAGAGTCAAGGTAGACACATCGATGTGGGTCTGGATTACGATGATGATGGTGGTGGTGATACCACTAGCCATCACTGAGCACTTACCTCTGGTCTGAGTGCTTTACCTATTATTTCATTCAATCTGCACCACATCCCAAACAGGTGGCCCTTATTGTTATCCTGCTTTTGTGGATGAGGGAACCGAGGTGCAGAGAGCTGGAGCTGGCAGCCCACCATCGCAGGGTCCGACTCCAGGGTGGTGCATGCCCTCCCCCTCCACTGCTTTTAATGGGTCTGTTCCCTGTGGGGTTCGGAAAGCTTTCCCTATGCCTGCCATGGTAGCTGACTCTTTTTTTTTTTTCAGTTCCTAATTCTTTAATTGTAGTAAAATAGATATAACACATTTATCATTTTAACCTTTTTAATGGATACAATTCAGTGGCATTCACAGTTTTGTGCAACCATCACCACTACCCGTCTCAAGAACTTTTTCATCATCCCAAACAGAAATTCTGTGCCCATTCAAAACTAACTCCCCATTCCCTCCTTTCCCCAGCCTCTAGTAACCTATTCTACATTCAACCTCTACGAAATTGCTTCTTCTAAGTATCTCAGATATGTGGAATCATACAATATCTGTCCTTTTATGTCTGGCTAATTTTCCTTAGCGTAATGTCAAGGTTCATCCATGTGGTAGCATGTATCAGAATCTCATTCCTTTTTATGGCTGAATCATATTCCATTGTGTGTATATGCTATATTTTGTTTATCCATTCATTGCTGGTAGACAATTGGGTTGTTTCTACCTCTTGGCTATTATGAATAATGCTGCTATGAACATGTGTATACTTGCTTTCAGTTATTGTGGATATATACCCAGGAGTGGAATTGCAAAGTTACATAGGAATCTAAGTTTAACTTTTTGAGGAGCCGCTGTACTGTTTTCCACAGTGGCTGCACCATTTTCCATTCCCACCAACATTGCGCAAGGGTTCCAATTTCTCTACCACCTTGCCAACACTTTTGCGCCTTTTGATAATAGCCATACTAATGGGTGTGAAGTGGTATCTCTGTGGTTTTGGTTTGTGTTTCCCTAATGACTGATGAATGTTGAGCATGTAGCTTCTCAGGTAACTGACTTATTTTTAAAGGTCACAAAATGGAAAAGAGGGGGTTTTGGGGGGGACGGGGCATTATCTGGGACAAAGGGGGCCAATCTGGTAATGAGCAAGGGCATGCACCTGGGTCGAATCTACCTATTTATTTGCCAGTTTCCTGAGCCAGTGTTCTAGCCTCAGCTGCCTCTCAGAATCACCTGGGGAGATTTCAAAACTACGAAGGCCATTTGTACCCCCAGAGCTTCTGATGTGAGCAGTCCAAGCGGGGCCGGCATCGGTAGTTCCTGACGCTTCCCTTGGTGATTCTCATGGGCAGCCAGGGCTGAGGACCGCAGCTCTAAGCAAACCTCATCAGCAGGCAACACCCGTCACCCTTCCAGCTGGTTTACAAACCTGTGCTCCTCTGAGACTTTCTTTTTTTTTTTTTTTTGCTTTATTGTGATAAAGCAAATAAAGCTTTATTGTGATATCATTCACATACCACATCGATTTTAGAACATATTCATCACCTCCAAAGGAAACTCCATCACCCTTCAGTCCTGTCCTATCCTCCCAGCTCCTGGCAACCATTAATCTGCTTTCTGTCTCTGTGAATCTGTCTCTTCTGGACATTTCATATAAATGGAATCATACAATATGTGAGACCTTTTGTGTCTGACTTCTTTCATCTAACACAGTGCTTTCAAAGTTTGCCCATGGTGTATTGATAGAATGTTTTGGTGCTGTATTCCTTTTTACAGTTGAGTAATATTCTAGCATATGCCTGTTTATCAGTTGACGGTCATTTGGGTTGTTTCTGTTTCTTGGCTATGGTGAATGGTGCTGCTATGAGCACCGGTGTACAAGTTATCATGTGGACCTTCAAGACTTTTAAGGCACCTCTTACCTGTGTTTTCCCACGGCAGGGGAGGCTCAGCTTTAATATTTCAAGAAAAAAATTAAAACCCCTAAACCCCATGTCTTTTCATTTGAAAAAATTTCACTCTAAGATGTTCACTGCTTTTAGGGGTTAGTTCTGTGCATCTATTGTTTTGTAGCCTTAATCCCACGAAAATCACCTCAAATCCATACCTGAACTTGGGCCAACTCCTCCTTTGGTGTGCTAATTTCCCCTCTTTAGAACTTCAGATAAAGCTCTTGATGGGACTCAAATACCACCCTGGTGATGGTGGCTGCCCTCATCTCATTCCCTCCTCACACCCCATGAGGGCTTGACCCTGTGCCAGGTGCCATAAGCCCTCTGGAGGAGCTAACAGGGGATGTCTGGTAAGGGCGCAGATATGGATAAACCAGAACCCACCTGGTCTCCGGGAGCTCAGTCAAGGGAAGCAAGGAAACCAACTCTGAAATAATTATGCCAATGCATAATTTCAACACTTCCCAAAGTGTGCATGCCAACACTTCCCAAAGTGTGGAGGGCATACCGGTGTGCAGTGGTGTTAGATGGTACATAGACATGGCGTTAGATAACACTGACTCACCAAAGGACAAAGTTATTCCCTTTTCAATTATCTTTTAAGCCTTCAGATAAAGCACAGAGGACGTCTCGGTTTGGTGCTCTCTTCAATCACTTTAAAAGTTGAGCAGACATGAACCCCCCATTTAAAAAAAAAAAAAGACTTAGACCCAAGTTTCCAGCTGCGATTGGCAACATCACTTTGCCATCATTGTATTCATTTTACAATTGGCTTCAAATTGACTAGTCTCACTGATTTTCTTCCACTTGCTATTGTGACATAAAATTTACTTTTAAAATAAACATACTCAAATTTAAGTTTTTAAAAAGCGAGTTCATTTGACAGAAAATATCAAGTAAACAGTAGAGCAGGTGGCCAGACGATGTAGCAGGAATTGTGCAGGTGGTACCCAAATAGCCCTAGGAAGTCTCACAGATGTGCTAACGGGATTCAGGAGCCCCCATTTCTGCCTGGGAATGCAGGAGAGAGCATCATACATAAAGCAGTGTGTCATTAAATCACAGAATGATGGCTGATCATTTATAGAGAAGGAGCCTTAGAGGTTAGGTCTCAGCCACAACTTCTGCGGGTGAGGGAAACTGAGGCTCTGAAGCATTGAAGGTCTGGGGTCCCACAGGTGTCAGCAGGGAACCAGCACTGGGCTCCGCAGCTGTGTACCTGCTGCCACAGGTCACATCAGCCACATGCCGTCTCATGCGTATCACAGCTATGTCGCGTCATGGGATGTTCTCTTTTCCCAGCTGACCCAACAAAATAGTACATTTTGCTTCCAGTAATGTGACTAACAAGAACCATGAATTACATGGTTCTATCTCTACCACACTGCAAACGTCCATGGATGAGGCTCACTTGTGAAGAATGATAGAACCTTCTCTTTCTCTCTAGAAGTGAAACACCATAGCTCCAACTTTTATAATGGGCTGTTGTCCCACTCATTCCAATACTTAAAATTTTCCTTTCCAATATGTGGTAAGATTATATTTCCCTGCCCCTGCTGAGTTTGGGGGTAATTTGTTATGCAGCATAGACAACAGATACACTTGGTATAATGCATCTGACATGCGCCCATCTTGTTGCATGTATTGGCCGTTTGTTCCTTCTTATTGCTGAGTAAATGGCTGTGCCGCAGTTTATCTATCCATTTAGTAGTTGAGGAATATGTGAGTTTTTCCCTCTTTGGGGGCAATTATGAATAAAGACAAAGAAGAGTGATCCTTGACTTCAAAATGCTCTTAACATAAAATGGATTTCTCACTGTGGTCCTCAGGCCCTGGGTGATCTGGCTGTGGCTGACCACTCCCGCCTCTTCTCAAGATGCTTCCAGCAGGCTCACCTGATCTGTCAATAGGCCAGGTGTTCCCCTCCACAAAGCCTTGCACTTTCTCTCCTCTTAGCTTTTACCTGACCCTCTGGTAGCTGGCTCTCAGATCCAAGGCCTCCCTCTCCAGCGCCTCCTCTGACACCTCCACCTAAAGTCACCATCCAGTGCATTTCCTTCATATCACCTCTTACAATCTATAATTACTTGTTTGTTTACTTTTTTCTCTTCTCTACTGGGATGTAAATTCTAGGAGAAGAAAGGCTTTGTCCTGCCAAGGTCTTAGCACATATTCTGGTACTTTCTAGGTATTTTCTGATGAAAGATTGTATGAATGAGTAAGTAAGATTGGAAGAGCCTTGTAGGCTCGGCTTATATAAGGCTTGAGAGCCAGGTTACAAAGTTGGCTCTGTGTGTCAGCTGTGGGAAAATAGTGTGGAAAATGGTAACTTGGGAATATTTTCTTCATTCAAAATAAAGTTTTGCTTTCAGTGGGCCATAAAGGAAGCAGGAATTAGTACACACATATCTTATAGACACTGCATATCCAATGTGGTGGTTTCCAATTCTGTTAACAGAAGAACACAGGGAAATGGCAGTTAGCATTTAAGAGCTATCTGACTGATTTTACCCCTTGGAATTTCTTAGAATTTAAAGACCTATTATTCCAAAAAATATATAGCCTTGTTTATTTTTCCCTCAGACCAGTATTCAAAATTAAACAGGGAATGATGTTATCATTGTGTGTATTCTTTTTTTTTTTTTTATAAATTTATTTATTTTTGGCTGTGTTGGGTCTTTGTTTCTGTGCGAGGGTTTTCTCTAGTTGTGGCAAGCGGGGGCCACTCTTCATCGCGGTGCATGGGCCTCTCACTGTCGCGGCCTCTCTTGCTGTGGAGCACAGGCTCCAGACGTGCAGGCTCAGTAGTTGTGGCTCACGGGCCCAGTTGCTCCGCGGCATGTGGGATCTTCCCGGACCAGGGCTCGAACCCATGTCCGCTGCATTGGCAGGCAGACTCTCAACCACTGCGCCACCAAGCCCAATTGTGTGTATTCTTGAACAGAAGGGCATAAAATATATTGATGGGTGTGTATCTCACTTTTACTAGCAGTAACAGTAAGTGTGTAAAGACCCCGAGAATGAGCATATAATACTCTGCTGTATCATACTGAGAGCTGTAGATTTATTTTAAATGATGAGCCCTTAAGATAGACTCTTTTGGAATAACAACAAACAGCAGTGATAACGGTTTATTAAAAGATTAATAGACAAACCAGAAAGCACTTGATTTGTCGCTAAGATTTCTGCCTGATTAGCATATCCATCAAAGAGCACACAAAAGGGTTTTTGACTGTCTTAATACAGTGACGTGACATGGTCAGAGTAACCCATTAACAGTATTCCCTGAAACCCGTGATGGAGGTGCTTTCAAGAATTATAGGAAGTTTGGCATTTCTCCCATATAAGTTCACACTCACTTACTTTACACAGCTTTATCAAGGGCCTGCCTTGTGCCCCAGATACTCTGCTAGGACCAGAGTATGGGACCAGCCCTGAGTAAAGAGGGTATGTTCTCTGTCCTCCTAAAGCTTAGTCTACAGTAATGGCAAGGGCAGCCCCAGCCTAGTCCTGGTGGCAGGGACCTCCAAGGCTTTGCTTTGGTTTGGCTTTTTCATAATCTCTCATGGATTTTCTCATTGAAGCCAAGCGTGGCTCGCTAGGCTTCTGAAACCAGGAAGTATCACAGAGGCTTCTCGGAAGGATCAGTCTAGCACTGAGTAACTCTTGAAAAGTATGTAGCTCAGGGCCCATCACTACCCACGGGCCAGTGGTTGGCTAAGTGATGGGAGGACCCAGTGGATGGGAGTCAAAGCAAAATAACCTCTTAGGCAATTAGCATGTGACAGGAGAAGTGTCTTACTACTACTCAAGTGTCTTATTACTAATCAATTTGGCCTTTCCAAATGTGTTTTCTCCCTAGGAGGCTGGAGGCATCAGTCTTCCTTAGGGAGAGAGGGGAGGTCACAATTGTTTACAGAAGGAAGCAAGAGAAAGATTCATCCTCAGGGTCTGACATTCAAAAATAGTTTTGCATGGCCAGCCAGACTTGTCTTGGGAAGATTTTCTGGGTTGTTTTATCTTTTCAGTTAGCTTATCAAGAGACAAGCTTAGAAGTGGCAGTGTTTGGCGATCTCCCAGTGTGGAGAGGACATCCCTATGGGCCTTGGGATGTGCGACCTATTGCCCTGGGGCAGGAGAACATGAGGCAGAAATGTGGCTGCCAAACGTGTTCTTCAGGGACCCACAGCACGAATTCATTTTACATTTTTTTAATTGAAGTATAATTGATTTTCAATGTTGTGTTACTTTCAGGTGTACAGCAAAGTGATTCAGTTATACATATACATATATACACATAGATATGTATATACTTTTTCACATTCTTTTCCCTTATAGATGATTACAAAATATTGAGTAGAGTTCCCTTTGCTATACTTGTTGTTTATCTATTTTATATATAGTAGTGTGTATATGTTAATCCCAAACCCCTAATTTATCCCACCCCCCAACTTTCCCCTTTGGTAACCATAAGTTTGCTCTCTATGTCTGTGGGTCTGGTTCTGTTTCATAAAGTTCATTTGTGTCATTTTTTTTTAGATTCCACAAAAAAGCGATATCGTATGGTATTTGTCTTTCTCAGTCTGACTTCACTCAGTATGGTAATCTCTAGGTCCATCCCTGTTGCTGCAAATGGCATTATTTCATTCTTTTTTTGTGGCTGAGTAGTATTCCGCTGTATATATATATACCACATTTCTTTATCCATTCATCTGTCAGTGGACATCTAGGTTGCTTCCATGTCCTGGCTATTGTAAATAGTGCTGCAATGAACATTGGGGTGCATGTATCTTTTCAAATTAGAGTTTTCTACAGATATATGTCCAGTAGTGGGATTGCAGGATCATATGGTAGTTCTATTTTTAGTTTTTTAAGGAACCTCCATACCGTTCTCCATAGTGGCCGTACCACTTTACATTCCCACCAACAATATAGGATGGTTCCTTTTTCTCCACACCCTCTTCAGCATTTATTATTTGTAGACCTTTTTTTAACATCTTTATTGGAATATAATTGCTTTACAATGGAATTTGTAGACTTTTTGATGATGGCCATTCTGACCGGTGTGAGGCGATACCTCATTGTAGTTTTGATTTGCATTTCTCTACTAATTAGCGATGATGAGCATCTTTTCATTTTACATTTTAACCAGAACACCCATGCATGCACACACGTTAGCCTTGTTACACGTGGTATTTTCTCACTTTTAAAATTCTGGTTTTGCTTTTTGATTGATGCTGGTCACGACCCACTTATGTTATTTCAAGGACACTGAGGTAGAGGCACTGGCCTTGGCAGGTACGGGAGGGAGAAGGCAGGAGAGACAGAGCAGGGAGGAGAGCAGTCAGATGTGTGTCCTTCTTCCCCTGTTCCATACTTTGGCCTGGAGAGGGACCAGAATGCGAGAAGCCAAAGGAAGAGGTATGTCTGCCCCAGCTCCCCTTAGGACCCTAGAAATGCATCACCTGACTCTGCACCAGCCTGGCTGAGGCCACAGCAAGGGGACATGGGTGGTATGTGGTCAGGCAGAGGACCACACTTTCCCAGAGCTGCCGTCCATTCCATCCCCTCCTGGCGTGGATGCACCAGGAGCTTCCCTCGTCCAGGAGGGGCAAGGAGGTGCCACAGCAGAAGAGAGGCCTACTTAGGCCAGAAGGCAGGCTCTACCTGCCCAAGATGATGCTGTCGGGGGAGACTGAGCAGACCGAGGGAGACCAGATCTCCAGTTCCTACACTTGAAAACGCCAGCCAGGTGAGCAGAAGCCAGTGGTCAAGGGACACCTTCAGAGAGACACAGACACTCAAGACACCTGCCACAGCCCATGCAATTCACTCAAGTGCCACCTGGGAGAGGAGCCAGCTGGGCAGGTGGAAGACTAAGAAGTCAAGAGGCCCAAATTCTTTTCTCAACACAGGCAGGAAACTACCTAGAGAAGTTGTTAGAATCATCACGTTAGGCGGGACTTCATTTAGTCTTTCCCCCACTCTTGCTTTGCACCAAATGTGGCTTCACAAAGACTAGATATTTTCTACGTTAAAGAAACTATGTTGAGGGGATATATGTATATGTATAGCTGATTCACTTTGCTGTACAGTAGAAACTAACACAACATTGTAAAGCAACTATACTCCAAGAAAGATTAAAAAGAAAAAAGAAAGGAACTATGTTGTACTACTCAGCCATAAAAGAGAACAAAATTTTGCCATTTGCAGCAACATGGGTGAACTTGGAGGGCATTATGCTCAGAGAAATAAGTCAGACAGAGAAACGCAAATACTGGATGATCTCACTTATGTCTTAAAGACATACAACAAACCAGTGAACATAACAAAAAAGCCGACTCACAGGTATTGAGAACTAGGGGTTACAGTGGGGAGGCGGAGGGTGGAGGGGCAGTACAGAAGTAGGGGACTAAGAGATACAAATTATTATGTATAAAATAAGCTACAAGGATACATTGTACAACACCGGGAATACAGCCAATATTTGATAATAACTCTAAATGGACTATAGCCTTCAAAAATTGTGAATCACTATATTGTACACCTGTAACTTAAAGAATACTGTACTATGGGCTTCCCTGGTGGCACAGTGGTTGAGAGTCTGCCTGCCGATGCAGGGGACACGGGTTCGTGCCCCGGTCCGGGAAGATCCCACATGCCGCGGAGCGGCTGGGCCCGTGAGCCATGGCCGCCAAGCCTGCGCGTCCGGAGCCTGTGCTCCGCAACGGGAGAGGCCACAACAGTGAGAGGCCCGCGTACCGCAAAAAAAAAAAAAAAAAAAAAAAGAATACTATACTTCAATAAATATAAATTAATTTTTCTTAAAAAAAGAATCTATGTTCGATGCCCATGTGAGCCAGTAAACATGGCAACAACCCAGCTACTTGTGGGAAGTGAAATCTCCCCCATATGTTGCCCTGAGTCAGCCAGCAGAGCGCCGCTAAAATGTTTACAAACTGGCTGGTGGAGGGGGAGCCCCGATTTAAAGAGTTTACCAACTTCTGCAGTGGAAAGACTCCACCAATTTCAAGCTGCCGGCGAGGTCATTTGATGGTGAGCCTGAGCCATCAGAATGTCTGTCCTCCTGTCTAAGCTGCCTAGACCTGTGCATCTGCCCATGTGACCAAGGGCTGGATAAACTTTCCAGCAACAAACACTCCCTTCTCTGGACACACAGGCTTAACCTCGCTCTATGGAGAGATGATGCGCTACCCCACGTCAATAGCCCCTCCGTTTAGCAGATGTCCGTTTTCTTCTCTTCCAAGAAAAGTTCAGAGTCCATCCAGGCACCCACCCACCTACCCAGCCACCCAGCCACCCAGCCAGGAAGCTCTTGCTGGAACCAGACGGGCTGACAGAATCAGAGCAAACCACCCCCTGGAGGGCGCTCCAGAGGTCATCGCAGCCAGCCCCCTGCCTCCAGGCAGGTCTCCTGTAAATCGTCCTCGACAGAGCCTGCCTCGTTTGGGGCCCTTTGCTCAGAGCGCCCCGAACAGCCGAGTAAAGTTTTGTGCTGACTCTGTGGGGCCCCGTCGGTGGCAACGCGCGTCGCCAGCTCATAAGGGAATCATTAGCGGAACACAGCCGTGTACGAGGGCCCGAAGGCCTGTGGCAATTAATCACCTCTCCTCCCCGGCAGCCCCAGCTGTCTCAGATGCAGCCATCCTCCAGGTAGCCCTTTAATTGTCCCCGGAGAAGGTAGGTGGGTGAGGGGCCACCTGAGCTAACGTTAGCCCAGCAATCTTCCCAAATAAAAAAAAAAAATTTTTTTAGAGTATTCAAATATCTCTCACTTACTTTCCAGAGTCTGTTATTGGTATAAAGGTTGAAGCTCAGGCAGCTTAACTGTTATGTGGAATGACCTTTAGTTTTAATATTAATATATTATCGTAAAGTCTGCGAATCATGAATGCAATTTTGGTATTCATATAAAATGCCATACGCTGAACCCACTGCAACTTTTTTTCCCCCTCCCGTCCTCCAGCAGGCTGCAAACTGGGTGAATTAATATGCGTCATCTTCTTCTGCCCTTTATTTACTTAGAGAGGGTGGCCGGGCAACTTTATCAAGAGTAACATTATCAAGAGCTTTTCTGCAAGCTTCTTTATCATATTCACATCCGCATCTGCTCGACACTTGTCAGTGTCAATCAAATCGCAATAATACGCAGATGATTTGCTCATTTGGTTTAATAAAATCTTTCTGCTTATTTGCGCTGTCTCCATTACACCACATAATTGCCGTGCCGCGGAGGTGAAAGGCAGCCAGTTGCCTGGGGGATAAGAGGAGACGATTGCTCTATGAAGGATTTGTTTCTTTGCCTCTGTCTCTCCCCAGTCACTCATATTCCTAAAATTAATATTGTATTTGAATCCGGCTCTGCTATTCTTATGCAGCCTAACATTGTTATTACTTATTATTTGGATGTGAAGTCATTTATTTTTAGTTTTATGTCCAAGCTGTCAAGCTAAATTTCATTGTGAACTGCCACATACAATTTTTAACTGCCATTTAAAATGAGATTCCAGCTCTAAATTATGGAGTGAGCTTGTTCAAAGGGCTGACCTGACAGCAAGTGCATTAAGAAGCCTCGATTTCCTTGCAAATCAAAGGGGCTCCCGGTGATTATTTTGGTGGAAAGGAAAGCGCACAGCCTTAGTACTTCCCGATCACCTCGATGGTGGCTGGACACCCAGGTGGGTGTGTAGAGCAGAGTCTCCTGGGTACCTGCCCTGGAGAGATGCGGTAGGGCCCCGGGTGGCCGGCAGAGGCAGGTTTGCAGGGAGGACGCCCCAGCTGAAGCCATGGAGTGACTTGATGTGGGGCTGGGGGCTGCTGTGTAACCCCTGAAGAGGCAGGACTCTGCCAGGCTGTGGCAGAGGAGAAGCCACTGTTAAAGCTGTGCACGCGTATGCTTTGGTACTTCCGCAGAGGACACCGTTTTTCACGGAGCACAAACGTGCGTTCGGCAGCTTTATCTGGCCGATGTAGCTAGAGCCTGGTCACGTGGGCAGCTGTCATCCTCAGGACCGTATTCCCCTCTGCACGTGCCCGTGTTCAGTATTAACGGTTAGGAAGGAACAAACTGCCCACGAAAAGCCTCGCAAGGGCGAGCACTTCTTAAGCCCCTACGGTTGGTGCTTTAGGTGACTCTGCTCATTAAATGTCCGTGAAGACAGCATCTGGGATAAGTATCATGTTTGTCCTGCTGATAAAATTGAAGGTGCTGAGGTGTATGGCGGCTGTGATGATGAAGGCTCTGGAAGCAGCAGGTCTAGCCCACAGCGGGGCAAAAGAAGGGGTTTTGCCAGGAGGAGGCCCAAGGGCAAGCAGTGCTGGGAGAAAGAGGCAGCTGCCATCAGCTGCTCTGGGACCACAGCCTTCCCACCAGGTCGCCACCAAGGACCTGGGCTTTCTTTGTCCTCCACGAAGGTCCAGCATTCAGGGAAGCCAGGTGTAGACCAGCCCCGGGGGAGAGCAAGCCATCGCCCCAGTCAGTAGTACTTGAAGGTTCAAAGGCAAGGCTGGCACTCCAACAGGCTTTATCTGCCCTTTGTTAAAAAGTTTCAGGGGCTTCCCTGTTGGTGCAGTGGTTGAGAGTCCGTCTGCCGATGCAGGGGACACGGGCTCGTACCCCGGTCCGGGAAGATCCCACGTCCCGTGGAGCGGCTGGGCCCGTGAGCCATGGCCGCTGAGCTTGCGCGTCTGGAGCCTGTGCTCCGCAATGGGAGAGGCCACAACAGTGAGAGGCCCGCGTACCGCAAAAAAAAAAAAAAAAAAAAAAGTTTCAGTGCTTAGAAATAGACCCAAAAGATCCTGACCCTGCATTGGTCCCTGCTAAGCTGGGCCGTCCCAGCCGGACCATGCACAGCCCTAGCCACTCTGATGCCCATCCCAGGTTTCAAGTCACACTGCAAGGAGAGAAGAGGGAGCGTTTGAGTCCCTCCTCCCTCTCCTCTTGGTTGATCTCCCTAGTCTCTAATATTAAAAGTGTCTTAATTCTAAACACACACACTTTGTCTTGGGTGATGCCTCCCGTTTATGAAATACAGCACATTTGCAGAGGACAGAGATGCTTCAGTCGACGGGGAAGGGCCGAGAGGGGGTTGCCCCGCAGGAGAGGGTACTGGTGACTTTCCTGCTCCTCCATCCTTCCCTCCTTTGGTGTGGCAAAGAGGCTGGTGTTCTTTTCACACATCACAGTGGGGGTCTTTAAGGGAGCTTCTAGTCCAACCCCTGGCCCTGCCCCATGATCCAGGCCCTCCTTCCTGCCTGAGCACGTCTCAGGCTGTGGTTTTTGTAGGTGAGTCATGGTACCTTATATATTGTGAATCTTCCACAGATGTGCCACCAGCTTTATCTATTTTTAAATAAATTTATTGAACTGTAATTCACGTATCATACAATCCTCCCATTAAAGTGTCCTCTTTAATGATTTTAGTATATTCAGAGTTGTGCAGCCATCACCATAGTCAGTTTGAGAATTTTGTCATCGTCTGAGAAAGAGTCTTCGTACCTTTAAGCCTTCACCTCCAGAGGTTCCCCGCTCCCTAAGCAACCACTAATCTACTTCATGTTTCTATAGATTTGCCTGTTCTGGCCATTGTAGATGTGTGGAATCATATACCATGTGGTCCTTTGTGACTGGCTTCCTTCACTTGGCATAACGGTTTCAAGCTTCATCAAATCGTAGTGTGTATCAGTACTGCATTCCTTTCTAGGACCAAATAATGCTCCACTGTAGGAATAGACCACATTTTGTTCATCATTCATTCATTCAAGGGAACCTGGGTTGTTTCCATCTTTAGCTATTGGAGATAGTGCTGCCATGAACATCCGTGTACAAGTTTCTGTTGGAATACTCGTTTTCAATTCTTCTGAATACATGTAACCCTAGGAGTAGAATCACCGGGTCATCGCCACCAACTTTTGATCTCTCTCTCTCTCTCTTTCTCTCTCTCTCTCCCTCTCTCTCTCTCTCTCTATATATATATATATTTTTTTTTTTTTTTTTTTTGCGGTACGCGGGCCTCTCACTGTTGTGGCCTCTCCCGTTGCGGAGCACAGGCTCCGGACACACAGGCTCAGTGGCCATGGCTTATGGGCCCAGCCGCTCTGCGTCATGTGGGATCTTCCCGGACTGGGGCACGAACCCGTGTCCCCTGCATCGGCAAGTGGACTCTCAACCACTGCGCCACCCGGGAAGCCCTTGATCAATATTTAAAATTAATCTTGTCCACGGTGATTCATACGTCAATTGTATCCTTCCCTCCTTTTTCAAACTCCTCCCCCACTCAATGACAAATTCCATCGGCACGAACACATGGAGTCGGCCGTGTATGTTTTACTAAAGGTTGTGTACACAGAGCAAGGAAGGGGCCGCCGTAAACACCCGCAGTGCTTGATGAACAAAAGTCTCCATTTGGCCTCCTTGTTCTTATTCTCTCTCCTCTCGTCCCTCCAAGCCTTCCTCCATCCATCTTTGTTTTCTCCTCTCATTCTGCTCCTTTCATATGCATGTGAGCTCATACTCAGCTCCTTCAAGCCTGCTGCCCACATGAACTTAATGTTCTCTGTAAGCAGAGAACAGGCCATTGAAGGATTGATGGCCTTACAACGACGAGGAGGCTAAGCCTGAACTCAGTGAACAAGATTCTTCAGTTACTGGGATCCACTCTCCCTAGAAAACAACGAGAGAGACAGTATGCATCCCAGCACATTATAATTGCCGATAGACCCTATCCCTCTCCACCCTGTCTCCTGGGTTCGGCTTTCTACAGGGTCCAAGGTTTATGCAGAGGTCTCCAACCAGTGACCCCTAGGGTGGGTGGATCAAACCCTCAATGTTTGAGCGTTTTTAAACCTTCTGCTTTTAAAATTAGGAGATCTCTTGTGTGTGTGTGTGTGTTTGCATATATAAACGATGGAATATTACTCAGCCATAAAAAAGAATGAAATAATGCCATTTACAACAGTGTGGGTGGACCTAGAGATTATCATACTAAGTGAAGTAAGCCAGACAGAGAAAGACAAATATCATATGATATCACTTATATGTGGAATCTAAAATATGACAAAATTGAATTTATTTACAAAACAGAACTGGACTCACAGACATAGAGAACAGACTTGAGATTACCAAAGGGAAAAGGGGTGGGGGGGAGGGGTAAATTAGGAGTTTGGGATTAGCATATACACACCACTACATATAAAATAGATAACCAACAAGTACCTACTTTAAAGCACAGAGAACTATACTCAATATCTTGTAATAACCTATAAGGGAATAGAATCTGAAAAAGAATATATGTGTATGACTGAATCACTTTGCTGTACACCTGAAACTAATACAACATTGTAAATCAACTATACTTCAGTAGGGACTTCCCTGGTGGTTCAGTGGTTGAGACTCCGCACTCCCAATGCAAGGGGCCTGGGTTCAATCCCTGGTCGGAACTAGAACCTGCATGCCACAACTAAAGATCCCGCATGCCACAACTAAGACCCAGTGTAGCCATTTAAATAAATAAGTAAATATTTTTAAAAACTATACTTCAATAAAAGATTTCTAAATGAAAGGAAAAAAATAAAGTTAGGAGATCTCCCGTTTTAAAAAATATCCAGATTTCCAGTTTCTCTGAAAAATCAGAAGTCCTGACGATGGTAAAGGCTGTCCTTGCCTGGCAGCAGTAGGGAGAGCTGGGCAGGGGTTGCCCCTTAGGCTGGGCCTCTACCTCACCCCAGCCTGAGCCTGGCTCAAGTGCCTCACTTCTGTGTCCCATCCAGTCTCTGTGGATTTCTGGCCAATGCTCTACAGCAGGGGTCCCTAACCCCCAGGCCACGGACTGGTTCCAGTCCGTGGCCTGTTAGGAACGGGACTGCAGAGCAGGAGGTGAGCAGCGGGCGAGCGAGCGAAGCTTCATCTGTATTTAGAGCCGCTCCCCATCGCTCACATAACCACCTGAGCTCCCCCTCCTGTCAGATCAGCGGCGGCATTAGATTCTAATAGGAGTGGGAACCCTACTGTGAACTGCGCATGTGAGGGATCTGGGTTGTGCGCTCCTTATGAGAATCTAATGCCTGATGATCTGAGATGGAGCCGAGGTGGTCCCATCACCCCCAGATGGGACCATCTAATTGCAGGAAAACAAGTTCAGGGTTCCCACTGAATCTGCATTATGGCAAGTTGCATAATTATTTCATTATATGTTACAATGTAATGATAATAGAAATTAAGTGCACAATAAATGTAATGCGCTTGAATCATTCCAAAACCATCCCCCTGCCGCTGGCCCGTGGAACAATTGTCTTCCGTGAAACTGGTCCCTTGTGCCAAAAAGGTTGGAGACCGCTGCTCTACAGTATCCTTAATGCAGCACCAAAAAGAGTAGATATTAGGAATATACAGGACTCTGCCTGCTGAGTGTGGTCAGGGCGATCGATGGTGATGTAGGTGATGTACAGGTGACCAGCGTGATAAGCAGGGATGCAGCTTAAGTCCGTCACGGTTGCTGCTGAGAATTCTGTCTTTAGACAGTGAAACACAAACTCAAGGAGGTTGACACTCACTGCCCAGACAGCCGAGCAAGTGGATGATTCATCATTCAACACATATTTATTGAGCATCTACTATGTGTCAGGCACTGTTCTAAATTCTGGGGACATAGCCATGAGGAAAACAGACAAATATCTCTGCCCTTGTGGAGTGGATATCCATGAGCAGGAAACAGATAATATACAAGACAGATCAGTAAAACACATGGTTTAGTAGATGGTGAGAAGGGCAATGGCCAAGCAGGGGAAAGGAGGGTGTTGGTGGACATGGGGGGAGAAGGGTTGCGATTGTAGATAAAGTGGCCAGGGTAGACCTCACTGAGGAGGTGACATTTGAGTAAAGCCCTGAAGGAAGTGAGGGGGTGAGCCATACAGTTATCTGGAAGAAGAACTTTCCAGGCAGAGGAAAGGGCAAGTGCAAAGGCCCTGTGCTTGGTAGATCTGAGGAAGAGCAAGGAGGCTGCCATGGCTGGAGCAGCACAGGCGAGGGGGGAGAACGCTAGGAGGCGAGGTCACAGTGATGGGGTGAGGACAGGCGATGGTCTAAGTCTTAAGGGACCCTGCAAGGACTTTGGATTTTACTCTGAGATGGGAAAGCGTCAAGAGTTTGAGTCAGAAGAGTGACATGGTCTGAGTTAGATTTTAACAGGATCACATTGGCTGTGTTTGCAGAGCAAACGGGGAGAGATCGATTAGGAGGCATTGCCAACAGCCCAGGCGAACAGTAAGAGTGGCGTCAGCCAGGATAGACCAGGTTAATGGTGAGAAGCGGTTGGATTCAGCATACAGTTGAAGCAGGGGCGACCCAGACGTGCTGACAGGTGAGAGGAGGGCTGACTGTAAGGTTCTGACCATTTACAACAGGAGAAGCCCGTGGAGGACTCGTGTGTCACGGTAGATGAGATGACCGCATCTGGGTAAAGACGCAGAGTAGGCATTTGGTGGCAGGAGTCTGTAGTTCAGGCACAGAGATCCAGGCTGGAGACTCAGATTGGGAGGCACCAGTGTGTCAACTGGATGAGGTCACCAAGCGAGTGAGTGTGGAAGAAGAGAGGAGGTCCCGGGCCTGAGGCCAGGGACACATGGCAAAACCAGCAAAGAAGACAGCATCAGGCCAGTTGCCAGTGGGGTTAGAAGTTGTTCCCCATCTGGATCACTTTTACAGGGAGGAAATTTGGGTGGAAAAGTTCTGCTGACTTATTAACATGACTGAAATACAGAATGTTCTCTCAACTGCTCTGGTGCCAAATCTATAGCTTAAATTTATTTATTTATTTATCTATTTATTTATTTATTTATCATAGGAAATATAGTTACGTGGTTCAGATTCAAAAAGCAGAGTGAAAAGGCTCCCTCTTACCCTTGCCCCTCAGCCACTTGACTCCTTACCCAGAGCCCCCCAGGTCCCCAGTTTCTTTTTTTTTAAATAAATTTATTTATTTTATTCATTCATTTTTTTATTTTTGGCTGCGTTGGGTCTTCGTTGCTGAGCACGGGCTTCTCTCTAGTTGTGGAGAGCAGGGGCTACTCTTCGTTGCGGTGCACAGGCTTCTCATTGCGGTGGCTTCTCTTGTTGTGGAGCACAGGCTCTAGGCATGTGGACTTCAGTAGTTGTGGCACGCAGGCTTCAGTAGTTGTGGCTCGCGAGCTCTAGAGCACAGGCTCAGTAGTTGTGGCGCACGGGCTTAGTTGCTCTGTGGCATGTGGGATCTTCCTGGACCAGGGCTCAAACTCGTGTCTCCTGCATTGGCAGGCGGATTCTTAACCACTGTTCCACTAGGGAAATCCAGTCCCCAGTTTCTTGTACCTTCTTTCTGAGAGCTTCTTAGCATATACAAGCATCAGTGTGTCCATGTGGACACCCACTTCTCCCTTTGCTCATTTTTACACAAATGGTATCATAGGTCTATTGTTCTTCATTTAGTGTATCTTGAAGATTGTTCCATATTAGTACATAAAGAACTTCATGATTCTTTTTATTTCTGTAGTATTTCCTTTTCTGGATGTACTGTCATTTGTCTAACCAGGCCCCCAGTCAGGGACTTTTACATTGTTTCCAATCTTTTTCCGCAATTAATAACCTTATATGCTTGGAATTTTGCACCCGTGTGAACATAAATCTTTTGGGTAAATTCCTGGATGTGGAATTGTTAGGTCAAAGGGCATATGCATTTGGATTTCTAATAGATATTGCCAAAGGTGGTACCAATTTAAGCTCCTACAAGCCGTATATATGAGAGTGTTGGACACATTTTCCAACAGTCTGTAAGCAAATTATTCAATCTTTTCCAGTCTGAGTTTTTAAAAATGGACTTTTAGTTTGCATTTCTCTTAGTACAGGTGAGATTGCCTGTGGCTCTCAACACAGCCCCCAGAAATGTCACTCAGCAGAAGAATTATATGAGCAAAGTCTGTATTTGGTGTCCTTTCCTTTGCTTGGCCTCTTCCAAAGGTCCAAGCTGCTCTGGGCCCCTTTGCCCAGGAGGAAATAACTCGAGAAATTTATTCCCTCAAGGGTTTTAGTGACTAGAAGTGGGATTGTCCCTGAAATGATTTACTTTCAGAACAGTAATCAAGGAGCCATACTTACCAAAAAAGGATGTCTGGTCCATAGTGGCATTGGAGGCTCTGTGCTATTCATTCATTCATTATTCAACTCAGCCACTATTGACCGAGAGCCTGGAATGAATGTATGAGGCACTGGGCTGGACTCTGAGGACATGAGAAAGTTGGGATCACCACACTTAAGGAAGCTTATGTCCTAGCAGGAGCCCAGACGAAAACTAGGCAAACAAATGAGGATTTTAGGAAGTAGTGAATTCTGCAAAAAAAGATAAAATAGGATGCTGTAACAGTGAGTGAAGAGGATAAGGTCAGAGAAGACCTCTGGGGAGGTGACATCTCAGCTGAGGCCTGAAGAAGGATCTGGGGAAGGAGCTTTCCACGCAGAGGAGACAGGCTATCCAGGGAACATCTGAGGAGTAGGTGTAAGGCTCGTGGGCTGACGCAGAGCAGGTGAAAGAGGGAGAAATACCAGCTGACGGTGGAGAGGTGAGCCCCCGAGGCCACAGTGAAGGACTGCATTGTCTCTGGTTGCAGTTTAAAGAGTAAGGAGGGTTTTTAGCAATGGTGCACTGGTAAATGGGCAACAGTCAGCTGGGCGTGTGGGCTGATTTGTACTGTTGGCAGATTTCAATGGTGGAAATACTCCCATCATGACCAATTTCAAGCTACTAAAGCGAGGTCCCTGGACCCGAGGCTGGGAAGAGCTGTGTGTCCAAAAGACCATCCGTTGGGTGAAAATGATAACTCTTTGCATCTCAGGATTCATTTTATTGAAAGTACTAAAGGGCATTTTACAAAACAAAACATTCCAAGCTGGAAAGAAGGGGCCCCAGCGCACCGCTGGTTTAAACTGGGAAGTGAGATGCTTTGATCCATGTCAAGATCATGCCGGCTGCCCTATGGACCTTTTGGAGTCCCTGAAATCACACATGCCTACACGCCACCTTTGCTACAGGGCCAAGCCGATCACTTCCTCACATTTCCTTCTTCCATCCCACCTTCCTTTTCTGCTAAGGTGCCTTACGTCTTTTTGTTGTTGTTGTTGAGCTTAGAAAATTAGATATTTCCAACAGGGTCTAAGAATATACACTTCTGAAATTACAGATTTCAAAGACAATGACAGTTTATCTTAATGCTGTGTAAAACTAGTATATCCACTTGTATAAAACTAGTTATTCACACTTTCACTTCATTCTACTGACAAGAAAAGTATTGAATATTCCTTGTGAAGATGGCAAGGGAATTTTTGGCCTTTTTCAGCCATATCCACAGAGCAGTACATAAGCAGATATTACTTGGCAATAAACACTGAGTTTAGATTCTTTTTCTAATCAATCTTTTTAAATAGAAGTGTAGCTGATTTCCAGTGTTGTGTTAATTTCTGCTGTACAGCAAAGTGATTCAGTTATATATATATATTCTTTTTTATATTCTGTTCCGTTATGGTTTATTACAGGATATTGAATATAGTTCTCTGTGCTATACAGTAAGACCTTGTTGTTTATCCATTCTATATAGAAAAGCTAGCCTTAGGTCTTAATTTTATTTCAGCAGTGGATTTCATCTTTTTTTTTTTTGGAGGCTGATTCATTCCAGGGCCAAAAGCTACTTCTTTTTAACTATTGTGTGGAGAAAGTCCAGAGCAGAAGAGAAAGCCCTTTCTGACTTTCCATGTTGATTTCCCTCCTGCCGTACGCACAGATATTGGTTCAGTGTGGCCCGATGTGGGATGCTACCCACCCCCTCGCCCCCGCTCCTGGAGCCATCAGATCCTCCTCTAAACAGTAGCTGACTGCCTCTGTGCTTGGAATATCATGTGTGGGGATGGAGAAGCTCATTTCTCTTTCATTTTTATGTCTAATTTCAGGAGGGGGTGAAAAATGTAAACAATTTTATGATGTCTCGCCATCCTTAAAATTCTGAAATTACTTTGGTCTTTGTTGGTCAGTATATAAATTAATTTTCACTTGAAGAAACATCATTTTTAATGCCTTTCGCTCTGGCCTGGCCTCATCCCACGGTCCAATTACCGAGGTAACTATCACCAGCAAGGAGACCATGGGGGCCATAGATCAGAAATTGTTTATCAGACTTGCAGACATCGATTTATTCGAGCTACCTGACACAGTTGGTCATATTTTATTCTCCCAAATCTTCTCTCTCCAATTGATTTTTCAGAAAGTTTTTAATACAGGTTTATTCATCTGGCTAATCCATTTATCTTCAGTTCCACCTGTAAAGTCAGGAAAATCTCTGGGGTGATCTGTGAAAGGAAAGAGACATTCTCTCTCTGCTTCGCTCGCCACCTCTCACCCTCTCTGCCCCTTCTCTGCACTCACACTGCACATACGTTGCACACACGTGCCCGGGCACGCACACTCCACCAGGCTTACACACCACCACACGTGCCGCTGATGAGCTGGGAGACACTAAACCTCACTTCCTAGGTCCCCATTTCTTCTGCAAAATCGGAGGATTGCACTATTTTATCTTTAAAGTCCTTTCTGATTTGAGATCTTTAACACCGACAAGCTGAGAGCTGGGAGGGGCGAGGGAATTGAAACCAGTCTTCTTGGTTCCCAGTGTGGGAAGCAGAGGCTCCTCCTGCAAGAGAGGGAACCCATGTCCCAGCTGATAGTGACAATCATGGCAGGATAGTGCTGGGGATGGACTTCTTGACCACAGCTCCACCAGCCCCAACTTCCCTGCAGCCGAGGGTTATTTTTCTCTTTCTCAGGAGCAGAAAGACTCTAAGTTGTAGAAGCACAAAGACCTTTCTCTGGGGACACTCAGGCAAGTGGCCACGTTGTCAGGTGTCCTGTCGTTGCCAGAGCAAGGGGTTGGGTGGAGAGACACGAATACGAAGCAGCGTGTCTTGGAAAATAATACAAATGACATGTGAGGTTGTAGGCAGCTGTGGGTGCTCTCAGGAAGGGCTGACCATGGAAGAATCTGAAGCACGGCTCCAACTCTGCCAGGCTCCTGCAAGGGTGGGTGTGCCAGAAAACACCTCTGAGCCTGGAGTCCCCAACCTTCAGTTGGTCAAGCTGCAAAGTGACGAACTTGTGGACACAGCTCAGCTAAAGCAGCAGCTGGGCCTGAATTATGCAGAAATCATGTGTGACGCTCCACCTAGGGTCCTCTGGAGCCAGGATGTATGTGGTCTGTCCTGATCCTGTTTCAGATGGGGTTGCTCCTTTGACGCACGGCCCTGCCCCTTCCTCTACTGTTGGGTGGGCTTCTTGGGTGTGTAGTTAGCAAAAGGGAGGGGACAAGCAGAAGTATTTGCTGTCACTGGAAAATCCTCAGTGTCTAACTAATAAGAACCTGTTGTATAGCACAGGGAACTCTACTCA
This sequence comes from Pseudorca crassidens, assembly GCF_039906515.1. NCBI lineage: Eukaryota > Metazoa > Chordata > Mammalia > Artiodactyla > Delphinidae > Pseudorca > Pseudorca crassidens. The sequence continues at coordinate 31,709,683 of NC_090315.1, read as the reverse complement.
ATAATGGCCTTAATGGGAAAAGAATAACTCTGCTCAATAATGGCCTTAATGGGAAAAGAATCTAAAAAAGAGTGAGTATATGTATGACTGATTCACTTTACTGTACACCTGAAATTAACACAACATTGTAAATCAACTCTACTCCAATAAAACTTAAAAGAAAAAAAAAAAAGAAAATCTCAGTGTCTCCGAGACTGTCAAGCCAAACCAAGGGGTTTATTGCGACCACTGTTTTGTGCTGAGATCCATGTCTTTCATGTCCCCTTTTCACAACATGCAGTCAGCTGTCTCCTGTGTAAGCAGAGATAAGGGTAGTGATCTACCCAACCAGAGGAAGGCTCTGGCAGGTGGAGGCCTCCCTCCGGATTCACTAAATTTCGCCCAGGCACCACTGTGCTCCCATTCACTCCTCCCAAGCACAGACTCTGAGAGAACCGTTCATCGAGATTCTCCCTCAGACCTGGAAGAGGTGACAGAACTGAAGGAAAATGTGTATAGATGCACAGAAGGCCACAGCTGATGGACAGATCCTCTTATTCTTTTTTTTTTTCATCTTTATTGGAGTACAATTGCTTTACAATGGTGTGTTAGTTTCTGCTTTATAACAAAGTGAATCAGTTATACATATACATATGTTCCCATATCTCCTCCCTCTTGTGTCTCCCTCTCACCCTCCCTATCCCACCCCTCTAGGTGGTCAAAAAGCACCGAGCTGATCTCCCCGTGCTATGCGGCTGCTTCCCACTAGCTATCTATTTTATGTTTGGTAGTGTATATATGTCCATGCCACTCTCACTTTGTCACAGCTTACCCTTCCCCCTCCCCATATCCTCAAGTCCATTCTCTAGTAGGTCTGTGTCTTTATTCCTGTCTTACCCCTGGGTCCTTCATGACATTTTTTTCCCTTAGATTCCATATATATGTGTTAGCATACAGTACCTGTCTTTCTCTTTCTGACTTACTTCACTCTGTATGACAGACTCTAGGTCAATCCACCTCACTACAAATAACTCAATTTCATTTCTTTTTATGGCTGAGTAATATTCCATTGTATATATGTGCCACATCTTCTTCATCCATTCATCCGATGATGGGCACTTAGGTTGCTTCCATTGCCTGGCTATTGTAAATAGAGCTGCAGTGAACATTTTGGTACATGACTCTTTTTGAATTTTGGTTTTCTCAGGGTATATGCCCAGTAGTGGGATTGCTGGGTCATATGGTAGTTCTATTTGTAGTTTTTTAAGGAACCTCCATACTGTTCTCCACAGTGGCTATACCAATTCACATTCCCACCAGCAGTGCAAGAGTGTTCCCTTTTCTCCACACCCTCTCTAGCATTTATTGTTTCTAGATTTTTTGATGATGGCCATTCTGACCGGTGTGAGATGATATTTCATTGTAGTTTTGATTTGCATTTCTCTAATGATTAATGATGTTGAGCATTCTTTCATGTGTTTGTTGGCAGTCTGTATATCTTCTTTGGAGAAATGTCTATTTAGGTCTTCTGCCCATTTTTGGATTGGGTTGTTTGTTTTTTTGTTATTGAGCTGCATGAGCTGCTTGGAAATTTAGGAGACTAATCCTTTGGCATTTACTTCATTTGCAAATATTTTCTCCCGTTCTGAGGGTTGTCTTTTGGTCTTGTTTATGGTTTCCTTTGCTGTGGAAAAGCTTTTAAGTTTCATTAGGTTCCATTTGTTTATTTTTGTTTTGATGTCCATTTCTCTAGGAGGTGGGTCAAAAAGGATCTTGCTGTGATTTATGTCATAGAGTGTTCTGCCTATGTTTTCCTCTAAGAGTTTGACAGTTTCTGGCCTTACATTTAGGTCTTTAATCCATTTTGAGCTTATTTTTGTGTATGGTGTTAGGGAGTGATCTAATCTCTTACTTTTACATGTACCTGTCCAGTTTTCCCAGCACCACTTATTGAAGAGGCTGTCCTTTCTCCATTGTACATTCCTCCCTCCTTTATGAAAGGTAAGGTGACCATATGTGTGTCGGTTTATCTCTGGGCTTTCTATCCTGTTCCATTGATCTATCTTTCTGTTTTGGTGCCAGTACCATATTGTCTTGATTACTGTAGCTTTGTAGTATAGTCTGAAGTCAGGGAGCCTGATTCCTCCAGCTCCGTTTTTTTCCCTCAAGACTGCTTTGGCTATTCGGGGTCTTTTGTGTCTCCATACAGATTTTAAGATTTTTTAATTCTAGGTCCATAAAAAATGCCATTGATAATGTGATAGGGATTGCATTGAATCTGTAGATTGCTTTGCATAGTATAGTCATTTTCACAATGTTGATTTTTGCAATCCAAGGACATGGTATATCTCTCCATCTATTTGTATCATCTTTAATTTCTTTCATCTGTGTCTTATAATTTTCTGCATACAGGTCTTTTGTCTCCTTAGGTAGGTTTATTCCTAGATATTTTATTCTTTTTGTTGCAATGGTACATGGGAGTGTTTTCTTGATTTCACTTTCAGATTTTTCATCATTAGTGTATAGGAATGCCAGAGATTTCTGTGAATTAATTTTGTATCCTGCTACTTTACCAAATTCATTGATTAGATTTAGTAGTTTCTTGGTAGCATCTTTAGGATTCTCTATGTATAGTATCATGTCATCTGCAAACAGTGACAGTTTTACTTCTTCTTTTCCGATTTGGATTCCTTTTATTTCCTTTTCTTCTCTGATTGCTGTGACTAAAACTTCCAAAACTATGTTGGATAAGAGTGGTGAGAGTGGGCAAACTTGTCTTGTTCCTGATCTTAGTGGAAATGGTTTCAGTTTTTCATCATTGAGGACGACGTTGGCTGAGGGTTTGTCATATATGGCCTTTATTATGTTGAGGAAAGTTCCCTCTATGCCTACTTTCTATAGGGTTTTTATCATAAATGGGTGTTGAATTTTGTTGAACGCTTTCTCTGCATCTACTGAGATGATCATATGGTTTTTCTCCTTCAATTTGTTAATATGGTGTATCACGTTGATTGATTTGCGTATATTGAAGAATCCTTTCATTCCTGGAATAAACCCCACTTGATCATGGTGTATGATCCTTTTAAAGTGCTGTTGGATTCTGTTTCCTAGTATTTTGTTGAGGATTTTTGCATCTATGTTCATCAGTGATATTGGCCTGTAGTTTTCTTTCTTTGTGACATCCTTGTCTGATTTTGGTATCAGGGTGATGGTGGCCTCGTAGAATGAGTTTGGGAGTGTTCCTCCCTCTGCTATATTTTGGAAGAGTTTGAGAAGGATAGGTGTTAGCTCTTCTCTAAATGTTTGGTAGAATTCGCCTGTGAAGCCATCTGGTCCTGGGCTTTTGTTTGTTGGAAGATTTTTAATCACAGTTTCAATTTCAGTGCTTGTGATTGGTCTGTTCATATTTTCTATTTCTTCCTGATTCAGATTTGGCAGGTTGTGCATTTCTAAGAATTTGTCTATTTCTTCCAGATTGTCCATTTTATTGGCATATAGTTGCTTGTAGTAATCTCTCATGATCTTTTGTATTTCTACAGTGTCAGTTGTTACTTCTCCTTTTTCATTTCTAATTCTATCAATTTGAGTCTTCTCCCTTTTTTTCTTGATGAGTCTGGCTAATGGTTTATCTATTTTGTTTATCTTCTCAAAGAACCAGCTTTTAGTTTTATTGATCTTTGCTATCGTTTCCTTCATTTCTTTTTCATTTGTTTCTGATCTGACCTTTATGATTTCTTTCCTTCTGCTAACTTTGGGGGTTTTTTGTTCTTCTTTCTCTAATTGATTTAGGTGCAAGTTTAGGTTGTTTATTCGAGATGTTTCCTGTTTCTTAAGGTAGGATTGTATTGCTATAAACTTCCCTCTTAGAACTGCTTTTGCTGCATCCCATAGGTGTTGGGTTGTCGTGTCTCCATTGTCATATGTTTCTAGGTACTTTTTAATTTCCTCTTTGAGTTCCTCAGTGATCTCTTGGTTATTTAGTAGTGTATTGTTTAGACTCCATGTATTTGTATTTTTTACAGATCTTTCCTGTAATTGATATCCAGTCTCATAGCGTTGTGGTCAGAAAAGATACTTGATACAATTTCAATTTTCTTAAATTTACCAAGGCTTGATTTGTGACCCAAGATATGATCTATCCTGGAGAATGTTCCATGAGCACTTGCGAAAAATGTGTATTCTGTTGTTTTTGGATGGAATGTCCTATAAATATCAATTAAGTCCACCTTGTTTAGTGTATCGTTTAAAGCTTGTGTTTCGTTATTTATTTTCATTTTGGATGATCTGTCCATTGGTGAAACTGGGGTGTTAAAGTCCCCTAGTATGTATGTGTTACTGTCGATTTCCCCTTTTATGGCTGTTAGTACTTGCCTTATGTATTGAGGTGCTCCTATGTTGGGTGCACAAATATTTACAATTGTTATATCTTCTTCTTGGATTGATCCCTTGATCATTATGTAGTGTCCTTCTTTGTCTCTTGTAATAGTCTTTATTTTAAAGTCTCTTTTGCCTGATATGAGAATTGCTACTCCAGCTTTCTTTTGGTTTCCATTTGCATGGAATATCTTTTTCCATCCCCTCACTTTCAGTCTGTATGTGTCCCTAGGTCTGAAGTGGGTCTCCTGTAGACAGCATATATATGGGTCTTGTTTTTGTATCCATTCAGCCAGTCTGTCTTTTGGTGGGAGCATTTAATCAATTTACATTTAAGGTAATTATCGATATGTATGTCCGTATTCCCATTTTCTTAATTGTTTTGGGTTTGTTATTGTAGGTCTTTTCCTTCTCTTGTGTTTCTTGCCTAGAGAAGTTCCTTTAGCATTTGTTGTAAAGCTGGTTTGGTGGTGCTGAACTCTCTCAGCTTTTGCTTGTCTGTAAAGGTTTTAATTTCTCCATCAAATCTGAATGAGATCCTTGCTGGGTAGAGTAATCTCAGTTGTAGCTTTTTCTCCTTCATCACTTTAAATATGTCCTGCCAGTCCCTTCTGGCTTGCAGAGTTTCTGCTGAAAGATCAGCTGTTAACCTTATGGGGATTCCCTTGTGTGTTATTTGTTTTTTTTTTCCCTTGCTGCCTTTAATATGTTTTCTTTGTATTTGATTTTTGACAGTTTGATTAATATATGTCTTGGCGTGTTTCTCCTTGGATTTATCCTATATGGGACTCTCTGTGCTTCCTGGACTTCATTAACTCTTTCCTTTCCCTTATTAGGGAAGTTTTCAACTATAATCTCTTCAAATATTTTCTCACTCCCTTTATTTTTCTCTTCTTCTTCTGAGACCCCTATAATTCGAATGTTGGTGCATTTAATGTTGTCCCAGAGGTCTCTGAGACTGTCCTCAGTTCTTTTCATTCTTTTTTCTTTATTCTGCTCTGCAGTAGTTATTTCCACTATTTTATCTTCCAGGTCACTTATCCGTTCTTCTGCCTCAGTTATTCTGCTATTGATCCCCTCTAGAGTATTTTTAATTTCATTTATTGTGTTGTTCATCATTGCTTGTTTCCTCTTTAGTTCTTCTAGGTCCATGTTAAATGTTTCTTGCATTTTCTCTATTCTGTATCCAAGATTTTGGATCATCTTTACTATCATTATTCTGAATTCTTTTTCAGGTAGACTGCCTATTTCCTCTTCATTTGTTAGGTCTTGTGGGGTTTTACCTTGCTCCTTCATCTGCTGTGTTTTTTTCTGTCTTCTCATTTTGCTTATCTTACTCTGTTTGGGGTCTCCTTTTTGCAGGCTGCAGGTTCGTAGTTCCCATTGTTTTTGGTGTCTGTCCCCAGTGGCTAAGGTTGGTTCAGTGGTTTGTGTGGGCTTCCTGGTGGAGGGGACTAGTGCCTGTGTTCTGGTGGATGACGCTGGATCTTGTCTTTCTGGTGGGCAGGTCCACGTAACGTCAGCTGGGCTGCAGTCCCTCTGGAAGCTTTGGGGAAGAATTAATTTCCTTGGTTTTTCCAGTTACTAGAGCTGTATTATTTGCACCCACGGCTGCAGGGTTCCTGGCTGTTCTTTCATCTCTGTGTGAAAATTTATCTCTGTGATTTCTCCTTCTTTGGACGCTCTCTCATGGTCCCTTCACTGGTCACTGGAATCCCTAAGGCTGCCCATTCTTTGTGCGCAGATAGAAGGACCATAGGAGGGAACAGTGATCGGGGTTTGGTCAGCTGCCCCAGGGGCCCAGGTGGCAATCTGCGTATCCAGATGTTCATTTGCAAAACAAATTCCATTTCTGCTTATTCTCACTGACTGTGGCCTCATTCTCCAATCCGCAGTTACCTTCTCTGTGAAGTAGGGACAGTACAAGCTCCCATCTCACTGGATTATCGCAAGTATTAAAGAGCTAAGATTTATAGAGTGCTTACCATATTGACTCAGAGTAAAAGCTCACTAAATGTCAGAAACAACAGTAGTTATAGCTGCTATTACGGCCACAGCTGCTACTACTATTACAGGGATCTTTACCGCCCCTTCCGGTTTATAGGGTTTTCTGATTTTAAGTGTGGTCAGAGCGTCATCGTAGGAGACGGCCAATTCTACTGACCCACGCTGCAGGCCATTGGGGAAAGCATCATTAGAAGCACCTCTGTACAGTTACCTCCTGAGAACCTCCAGTGTGGCCCACCCCACATGTTGGTACAGATGTGGGGAAACCTTAATCACAGGCCAACTTTCCCTGGGGCCAACAGATCCCTCCAGGAGTGAAAGATATATAGTGAACGCTTATCTTAATATGGGAAGGAGAAAAACATTGAAGCCATTCCACAGCTGGAAGCAACTATTTTAGGCCTTCCGAAGACATTGATTCAGCCAACAAATATTTCATGCTGTATCAGTTTGCTCAGGCTGCCATAACAAAATACCACAGGCTAGGTAGCATAAACAGCAAACATTTATTTTCTCAGAGTCTGGAGGCTGGAAGTCCAAGATCAAGATGCTGGTAGGGTTCATTTTCTCTGAGGCCTCCACCTTGGGCTTGTGGATAGCCACCCTCTTACTGACTGTTCACATGGTTGTCCCTCTAAGAGTGTGAATCTGGTGTCTCCTTGTGTGTCCAAATTTTCTCTTCTTACCAAGACACTAGTCAGATTAGGGCTCATGCATATGACCTCATGTTAACTTAATCAACACTTTGAGACCCTACCTCAAAATATAGTCACAGTCAGAGGTTCTAGGAATTAGGGCTTCAACATAAAAATTTGGGGAGGACACAATTCAACCCATATTATTTGTCTGCTGTGTGCCACACTTTTTTTTTTTATAGGCAAAAGAACTATAGAAGTGACCAAACAGACAAAAAATAAAAATCCCTGCCTTTACTGGCTTTACATGGGTCAGAGAAGGAGGTGGGGGAGACAGACCATAAATAAACATGTGAAGTATGTTTGGTGATAAACGTTAAGGGGCAAAATAGAGCAGGTGCTAGAGGGTGGAGAGGAGTTGCTATTTTAAATATGGTGGCCAGGAAAGAGCTCACTGATGAGGGGTGTTTGAGAAGAAAACTGAAACAATTGATGAAGATAGATGCAAAAATCCTCAACAAAATAGGAGCAAATTGAATTCAACAGCACAATAAAAGCATCATACACCATGACCAAGTGGAATTTATCCCTGGGATGCAAGGAGGGTTCCACATTTGTGAATTAATCAATATGATACACCACATTAACAAAATGAAATATAAAAGTCACATGATCATCTCAATAGATGCAGAAAAGCATTTAACAAAATTCAACACCCTTTTATGATATAAACTCTCAACAGATTAGGTATAGAAGGAATTTACCTGAACAAGATAAAGGCTGTATGTGAAAAGCCTATAGCTAATCTCATACTCAATGGTGAAAAACTAAAAGGTTTTCTTGTTAGATGGGGAAGAAGGCAGGGATGTTCACTTGCCACTTCTACTCAACATAGTACTAGAAGTCCTAGCCAGAGTAATTAGGCAAAAATAAATAAATGGCAACCAAACTGGAAAGGAAGAAGTAAAATTATCTCTGTTTAAGATGACATGATCTTATGTGTAGAAAATGCTGAAGACTCCATAAAAAAAAAACTGTTAGAAATAAATGAATTCAGTAAAGTTGCAGGATATAAAGACAACATATAAAAATCAGTTGTGTTTCTGTACACTAACAACAAACAATCTTAAAAGGAAATCAAGAAATCAATCCCATTTACAATAGCATCAAAAAGAATAAAATACTTAGGAATAAACTTAACCAAGGAGGTGAAAGACTGAAAACTATAAAATGTTGATGAAAGAAATTTAACAAAACACAAATAAATGGAAAGACATCCTGTGCTCATGCAATGAATTAATACTGTTAAAATATCCATACTACCCAAAGTGACCTACAGATTCAATTCAATCCATATCAAAATCTCAAAGACAATTTTTATAAAATAGAAGAAACAATCCTAAAATTCATATGGAACCACAAAAACCCCAAATAGACAAAGCAATCCTGAGAAAAAAAGAACAAAACTGGAGGCATCACACTTTCTGATTTCAAAATATATGACAAAACTACAGTATTCAAAACAGCATGGCACTGGCATAAAAACAGACGTACAGACCAGTGGAACCAGTGGAATAGAGACGTCAGAAATAAATGGACACGTATACAGTCAACTGATATCTGATAAGGGAGCCAAGGAAACACAATGGGAAAAGGACAATTTCTTCAATAACTGGTGTTGGGAAAACTGGATATTCACATGCAAAAGAACAAAATTGGACCTTAAAAACATGATACACAAAAATCAATTCAAAGTAAAGACTTAAAAGTAAGACCTGGGGCTTCCCTGGTGGCGCAGTGGTTGAGAGTCCACCTGCCGATGCAGGGGACACGGGTTCGTGCCCCGATCCAGGAAGATCCCACATGCCACGGAGCAGCTAGGCCCGTGAGCCATGGCCACTGAGCCTGCGCATCTGGAGCCTGTGCTCTGCAAAGGGAGAGGCCACAACAGTGAGAGGCCTGCGTATCGCAAAAAAAAAAAAAAAAAGAAAGAAAGACCTGAAACCATAAAACTCTTAGAAGAAAACATCAGGAAAAACAAAGGTCCTTGACATTGGTTTTGGCAATGATTTTTTAAATATGACACCAAAAGCCCAGGTGACAAAAGCAAAAATAAATGTGGATTACATCAAATTAAAAAGCTTCTGCACAACAAAGGAAACCACCAACCAAATGAAAAGGCAATGTACTCTATGGGAGAAAATATTTGCAAACCATATAGACGATAAAAGGTTAATATACAAAACATATAAGGAACTCCTACAATTCAATAGCAAAATACCCCCCAAATAACCCAATTACAAAATGGACAAAAGACCTGAGTAGACATTTCTCCAAAGAAGACATATAAATATGTATCTGGCCAACAGATATATGAAAAATTATCAGGGAAATGCAAATGAAAATGACAGTGAGGTAGCCTCACACCTGTTGGGAGGGCTATTATCAAAAAATAAATAAGAAGTGTGGCCAAGGATGTGGAGAAAAGGGAACCCTTTTACACTGTTGATGTGAATGTAAATTGGTGCAGCCATTATGGAAAACAGTATGGAGGTTCCTCAAAAGATTAAAAATAGAACCACCATATGATCCAACAATTCCACTTCTGGGTATATGTCCAAAGGAATTGAAATCAGGATCTTGAAGAGATATCTGCAGTCCCACGTTCACTGCAGCATTACTCACAACAACCAAGACATAGAAGAAACTTAAATGTCCGTTGATAGATGAGTGGATAAAGAAAATGTGGTATTTAAATACAAAGGAGTGTTATTCAGCCATTAAAAAAGAAAGAAATCTTGCCATTTTCAACAACATGGATGAACCTAGAAGACATTATGCTAAGTGAAATAAGCCAGACACTGAAGAACAAATACTACACAATACCATTTATATTACAAATCTAAAATAGTCAAATTCATAGAATCTGAGAGTAGAATGGTGGTTCTACCAGGGGAGGAGGGAGAATAAGGAGGTGTTGATAAAGGGTACAAAGTTTCAGTTATTCACAATGAATAAGTCGTAGATATCTACTGTACACATAGTGCATGTAGTTAGCAATAGAGTTGTAAGTATAAAACTTGTACACTTAAAATTTTTGCTAAGGGAGTTCCCTGGTGGCCTAGTGGTTGGGATATGGCGCTGTCACTGCTGTGGTCCAGGTTCAATCCCTGGTCGGGGAACTGAGATCCCACAAGCTGTGCAGTGTGGCCAAAATATTAAAAAAAAATTTTTTTTTGGTTAAGAGGGTAGATATTAAGTGTTGATTATGACAGATAAGAGAGGATGGGAGGATATATTTATGGCATAGATTGTGGTGATGGTTTCACAGATGTATACTTACCTCCAAACTCATCAAGTTGTTTAATTTAAATATGTACAGCTTGGAACTTCCCTGGTGGTGCAGTGGTTAAGAATCTGCCTGCCAATGCAGGGGACACGGGTTCTGAGCCCTGGTTTGGGAAGATCCCACATGCTTTGGAGCAGTTAAGCCCGTGTGCCACAACTACTGAGCATGCGCTCTAGAGCCCACGGACCACAACTACTGAAGCCCACATGCTTAGAGCCCATGCTCCGCAACAAGAGAAGCCACCAAAATGAGAAGCCCGCACACTGCAATGAAGAGTAGCCCCTGCTCTGTGCAACTAGAGAAAGCCGGCGCAAGCAACAGACCCGATGCAGCCAAAAATAAATAAATAAATATGTACAACTTTTTGTGTCATACCTTAATAAAGTAAGAAAGGAAACCATGTAACATAAAGAAAAAAGAAATCACAGAACTACTTTTCCTGCATATGTGTTCATGGAAATTTTAATATACCAATTTCTAGTTCCCTGATATAATGAAATCCTACACTGAAAAAAATCCAGTTACTCACAATTATGTCTTGGCTGACTAAACATTTTACCATTTTAAAATGAAATACAGTATTGCAAAAATAATTGTAGTGTTCTGAACAATTGTATTTTGGTAACTGTTGTACTCTGGTATCAGCAGAGATTAGACAGATTTTAGCACAATCCTTTGTAATATTTAAGAGCAAAATAACTAGCCATACCATTCCCCTTGTATCTTCATTGAAAGCCCACAATGTAATAGGGTTAGGGTTAGGGCTAGGGCTAGGGCTAGAGCTAGGGCTAGGGCTGGGGCTAGGGCTAGGGTTAGGGTATGGATAGGAAAAAAAATTGAAATGGTAAGAGAATGAACTGTGTAGATATTTGGGGGAAGAGCATTCCAGGTAGAGGGAAACCAGGAAGTGCAAAGGCCCTGAGGCAGGCACATGCCTGGAAATTTCCAGGAACAGCTGAGTCCATCAAGGCTGGAGTAGGGTGAGGAGGAGAAATGTGGTAGGGGATTAAGTCAGAGAAGGAGCTGGGGACAGGTGAGTGGGTCACGGTGGCTAGATTACCTAGGATCTCTTAGGCCTTTAGTTGGTATGTGATGGGAAACCATTGGAAGGTTTGAGCAGAGAGTGACATGGCCTGACTTGAGACTTAACATGCTCACTCTACCCGCCATGTTGAGGACAGACTAAGAGGAGGCGGGGGAAGCCAGAGCCCAGCAAGGAGGCTGGCGCTGTCATCCAGGTGAGAGGTTAGAGGTCATGGTGGCTTGGACCAGGGTGGTAGCAGTGGAGGCATATGAATGACTTAGGGATTGTCTGTACTGTGGCGTAATTCTTTGCTCCCCTTCCTCTCCGTGTGTGCGACCTTGCATGTTACTGCTGAGTGATATTTCTGGTCAGGAAGCAGTAGCAACACACATTCTAATCAGCCAAAGAGCTGCATTTGGGACAGTGGCTGGGTTGAGTCACTGTGGCTCTTCCAGAAGGGAAGAGAAAGGGGAGGACTCCCACAGCGGGGGTAGGCAGGGCCTCCTACTGCACCCCATGCTGGGATTTAAGATAGAAAGACCCCAGTAAACCCAGTTACTGGTTGTGAAGATGTGACTGGATGGTGGTTTGAGGCTGCGGGCTTTCTCCCAAACCCTCCTGGAAGTTGGGATTTCCCCAGCTGACCCCAGAGGACTCATCATCTGGGTTAATCTGCCCATACCAGCAGAACAGGGCAACCAGTGCAGCTTCCAGTCATTTGTGATTAATGTAAATATTTGTCCTTAGAAGCTGGATCACATGACCCTCAGGCGATGGCCTAACTCTTAAGTGACTCGTATTCCCGGGGAACACCTCTGTCCCTGCGTTTCTACCTAAATGCAAACCTGGTCAGAGACGCCCAGTTGACCACCCCCATCCTTAGTCACGTGGGCATATTCGAGGCTGGCCTTTTCCTCGACTGTGTCGCAGCCGTCTAACAGCTTGAGTGTGGAGCCTTGGGGAGGGGATGCAGCGGTCGCCTGCTCATCCCAGCCCCGTTTCTCCTAATCCCTTCCCCCGTCCTTTCATTCCCCAGACCACCTCCAGCCGTGGATAGAATTGGTCAACCGTGCTCTGGGTCAGTGCTGGAAACGCCCTGTTCGCATTTCACGTCTTTAACTTCGGGCTTTGGGTCCTAGAGTGTGCGGGAGGGTTCAGCTTTCATTAGTCATTCATGTTTTAGGGAATGAAGATTCCGAGTTCTGGTTTTGATGGGAGTAGGAGGAGGGTAGTTGTAGAGGGATAAAGTCAAGTGCTAGAACCAACGGGGAGACGCTGGGGGTTAAAGGCATGAACTTTCTTAGGTGGGGCAGCCCTGGAAAATGGCTTCTGGGATAATACTTACAGCGTGTTTAAGGCGTCTTCAGTGAAATATTCAGTAAAAACCTCTTTCTTGAACCCGTCCCTCATCTCTGGGTACTTAAACCCCTGGTGGAGATGCTGTCGTGCTTGAGACTATTAAGCATTTTGTGTAAGGGAAATATAACTCTTTTAGCTGTGGATTTTTTTCAGGAATGCAAGTGTAGGTGCAGGATTTTAAGAGCAGGGGTCTATTTAAAATGTACATATAATATTCTCTATGAGAAACATCCTTAGGTAAATTAATTCCTGCTTTGCTGCACGCATTCTTCCCATTGCCCACCAGAGGGCACTCGACCCTCCACCAGGAGGCGTTAAGGTCGACGTCCCCTTGGGTAATTTACTCGCCCTGCGCTTTCCCGGGCGTGGAGCCATATTAGACGCAGCAGGGCAAGGTTTGCCAGTTAGTGTCAATTGAAAGGGAAGGGCGATATAAATGGTGTCAGGAAAAACTGCTGCCTGTTACTGGGGAAATACAAATACATTCACATGAGCCCGTTAGGATATACAGTAACGGTCTCTGCCGTCACCTTTGTTTAGAGTCACATTGCCAAAGGAAGCAACAGTGCACCAGGCTTTAATATTCCTTCAAGCAGTCTTTATTTTCCCTGCTCTACACGCTAAGGAATGTTTGGTACCTTGTCATATCCAGAGAGAGAGAAAAAAGTGAGCGTCGTTCAGGTTTACAGGGTACCCCTTAGTGGGGACCTGAGGCCCAGGCTTGGCTGCAGGTGGGATGTAACAAACGTTCAAGTGCAAAATGCATGACCATCGTCCTTAAGACGCCCGCCGGCCCCACTTCTCCTCGCTCACATTCGCTAACACAGCAACCACCCTTCTCCGCCTAGTGTCTTCCGAGCCGCATTCAGTTAATTTTTCAACTGGATTCAACGTGGCTGGCATTAAGTGCTCAGCAAGTGGCCATGAATAGCAAGTCCAATTTATGGTCTCATTGATTCCTGTGAGAACAAAGTCATTTACAGTAAGTCAGCCTTAAAAGTGGGAAGTAGCAAAGGCCAAATTATCCAACTGGAAACTTCAAAATTTACTACTGTTTACAGTGTCAGATAGTCAAGTAACTTGTGTCAGCACAATGTTTCTGTTTTTAATTGTTCATCCATCATCATTAGGATGCAATTCTATTAAATCAATAGTTCAAGGAGTCAAAATAAGCTCCTCCCCCACGAAGTACTCCTGCCGGAAATGCTAAATCTAATCAAGTGTTCAGCCCTTACTGTATACCAGAAATACAGGGATAGATGATCAAGCTAAACAACATCACAGGAAATCCATCCTGGTCTGTTCAAGTGGTCCATGTTATGGGGGTGGAGGGAAGGATTGTTCTATAACAGAGATTAAAGCGACATCACAACCAAATGCAATGAATGGATCTTGATTGGATGGTGGTTTTGAAAAATAGTAACAATAAAAGCTTTTTTTATGCTGTGTGAAAATAAGGGCAATTTAAATAGGTGTAGGCATGCAATGAGGCTAGGAATTTAGACCATTTTCTCAGGTGTGTCAGTGGCCCTGTAGGTAGTGTAATGTCCTAGACCTTAGGAGATACATGCTGAAGTATCTAGGAGTGAAGTTCATGATGTCCCCAACTTACTTTTTTAAATTGAATTATAGTTGATTTTCACTATAAAAGTTTCAGGTGTACAACATATTCAACATTTTTATAGATTATATTCCATTTAAAGTGGTTACAAAATAGTGGCTATATTTCCCTGTGCTGCATAATACATCATTGTTGTTTATTTAATTTATACATAGTAGTTTGTACCTCTTAATCCCCTACCCCTATCTTGCCTCCCCCTTTCCTCTCCCCACTGGTAACCACAGTTTTGTCTCTATATCTGTGAATCTGCTTCTGTTTTGTTATATTCATTCATTTGTTTTATTTTTTTTAATTCCACATGTAAGTGATATCATACAGTATTTTTCTTTCTCCGTCTGATGTAGTTCACTAAGCATAATACCCTCTAGGTCCATCCATGTTGTTGCAAATGGCAGAATTTCATTCTTTTTTATGGCTCAGTAATATTTCATTGTATATATATATACACCACATCTTCTTTATCCATTCATCTGTTGATGGGCACTTAGACTGCTTCCATGTCTCGGCTATTATAAATAATGCTGCCATGAACATTGGGGTGCACGTATCTTTTCAAATAGGTGTTTTCATTTTCTTCAGATATATACCCAGGAGTGGAGTTGCTGGATCATATGGTAGTTTTATATTTTCAGTTGTTTGAGGAACCTCCATACTGTTCTCCACAGTGGCTGCACCAATTTACATTCCCACCAACAGTGCCCTATGGTTCCCTTTTCTCCACATCTTTGCCAACATTTGTTATTTGTAGATTTTTTGATGATAGCCATTCTGACAGGTGTGAGGTAATACCTTACGGTGGTTTTGATTTGCATTTCTCTGATGATTAGCGATGGTAAGCATATTTTCATGTGCCTGTTGGCCACCTGTAGATCTTCTTTGGAAAAATGTCTATTCAGGTCTTCTGCCCATCTTTTAATCAGGTTGTTTGTTTTTCTGATATTGAGTTGTATGAACTGTTCATATATTTTGTATATTAACCCCTTGTCCATCTCATCTACAAATAGTTTCTCCCATTGAGTATGTTGCCTTTTGTTTTGTTGATGGTTTCCTTTGATGAGCAAAAGCTTTCAAATATAACAAATTCAGGACCCATTCATTTAGTTTTGCTTTTGTTTCTTTTGCCTTAAGAGACAGATCCAAAAAATTATTGCTACAATTTACGTCAAAGAGTGTTCTGCCTATGTTCTCTTCTAGGAGTTTTATGGTTTCACGTCTTACATTTAGGTCTTTAATCCATTTTGAGTTTATTTTTGTATATGGTGTGAGAAAGTGTTCTAATGTCAGTCTTTTACATGTAGCTGCCCAGTTTTCCCAGCACCACATATTGAAGAGATTTTCTTTTCTCCAATGTGTATTCTTGCCCCCTTTGTCATAGATTAGTTGACTGTAAGTGTGTGGGTTTATTTATGGGCTCTCTATTCTGTCCCATTGATCTATATGTCTGTTTTTGTGCCAGTAACATGCTGTTTTGATTACTGTAGCTTTGTTGTATAGTCTGAAGTCAGGGAGCATGATACCTCCAGCTATCTTCTTTTTTCTAACAATTGTTTTGGCAATTTGGAGTCTTTTGTGGTTCCATATAAATTTTAGGATTATTTGTCCAGTTCTGTGGAAAACGTCATGGGTATTTTGATAGAGATTGCATTAAATCTGTAGATTGCTTTGGATAGTATAGACATTTTAACAATATTAATTCCTCCAATCCATGAGTGTGGAATACCTTTCCATTTCTTTGTATCATCTTCAATTCCCTTCATCAATGTTTTATAGTTTTCAGAGTATAGGTCTTTCACCTTCTTCGTCAAGTTTATTCCTATGTATTTTATCCTTTTTGATGTGATTTTAAATGGGAACTCCATCCATTTTTTCTTTGTTTGTTTGTTTTAGTTGCATGTTGTTTAGTCTCCACATGTTTGTGTTTTTCCCATTTTTCTTCCTGTAATTTATTTCTAGCTTCATACCATTGTGGTATTAAAAAATGCTTGATATAATTTCTATCACCTTAAATTTGTTGAAACTTGTTTTGTGGCCTAGCATGTGATCTACCCTAGAGAACGTTCCATGTGCACTTTAAAAGAATGTGTATTCTCCTGTTTGAGGATGGAATGTCCTGTAGATATCTATCAAGTCCAACTGGTCTAATGTTTCATTTAAGACCACTGTTTCCTTATTGATTTTATGTTTGGATCATCTGTCCATTGGGATGTTAAAGACCTCTACTATTTTTGTATTATTGTCAATTTCTCCCTTGATATATGTTAATATTTGCTTTACACATTTAGGTGCTCCTGTATTAGATGTACATATGTTAATAAGTATTATATCCTTTTCTTGTATTGATCCCTTCATCATTCCATAATGACCTTCTTTGTCTTTTGTTATAGAATTTGTTTTAAAGTCTATTTTGTCTGATATGTGTATTGCTACCCCCACTGTCTTATTGTTTCCGTTTGCATGAAATATATTTTCCCATCCCCTCATTTTCAGTCTGTGTGTGTCTTTAGCTCCAAAATGAGTCTCTTTGTAAGCAGTATATAGATGTGTCTAGGTTTTTTATCCATTAAGCCATCCTATGTCTTTTGACTGGAGCATTTCAGTCCATTGACACAGTGATTATTGATAGTTATGTACTTATTGCCCTTTTTGTTACTTGTTTTCTGGTTGTTTTTGTAGTTCCTCTCTATTTTCTACTTTTAGTTTCTTCCCTTGTGGTTTGATGATTTTCTTTAGTGGTATGCTTGTGTTACTTTCTTTCTAGTTTTTGTGTATCTATTGTAGGGCTTTTTTAAAGTTAATTTTTATTGGAGTATAGTTGATTTACAATTTTGTGTTAGTTTCTGCTGTACAGCAAAGTGACTCATTTATACAAATACATATATACACTCTTTTTTAGATTATTTTCCCATACAGGTCATTACAGAGTATTGAGTAGAGTTCCCTGTGGTATACAGTAGGTTCTAATTAGTTATCTATTTTATATATAGTAGTGTGTATATGTTAATCCCAATCTCCCATCTTATCCCACCCCCCCCTTGATAACCATGTTTATTTTCTACATCAGTGACTCTATTTCTGCTTTGTAAATAAGTTCATTTGTACCATTTTTGTTTTAGATTCCACATATAAGTGATATCATATGATATTTGTCTTTGTTTATCTTACTTTACTCAGTATGACAATCTCTAGGTCCATCCATGTCGCTGCAAATGGCATTATTTCATTCTCTTTTATGGCTGTGTAATATTCCATTGTAGGTATGTACCACATCTTCTTTATGTCCATCGATGGACATTTAGGTGGCTTCCATGTCCTGGCTATTGTAAATAGTGCTGCAATGAACACTGGGGTGCATGTATCTTTTCGAATTATGGTTTTCTCTGGATATATGCCCAGGAGTGGGATTGCTGGATCATATGGTAGCTCTATTTTTAGTTTTTTAGGAACCTCCAAACTGTTCTCCATAGTGGCTGTACCGATTTACATTCCCGCCAACAGTGTACAAGGGTTTCCTTTTCTCCACACCCTCTCCAGCATTTATTGTTTGTAGATTTTTTTTTTTTGGTAGATTATTTTGATGATGGCCATTCTGACTGGTGTGAGGTGATACCTCATTATAGTTTTGATTTGCATTTCTCTAATAATTAGTGATGTTGAGCATCTTTTCATGTGCTTTTTGTCATCTGTATGTCTTCTTTGGAGAAATCTCTACTTAGATCTTAGGACCATTTTTTGATTGGGTTGTTTGATTTTTTGATATTGAGCTGCATGAGCTGTTTCTATATTTTGGAGATTAATGCCTTGTCAGTCTCTTCATTTGAAAGCATTTTCTCCCACTATGTGGGTTGTCTTTTCATGTTGTTTATGGTTTCCTTTGCTGTGCAAGAGCTTTTGAGTTTAATTAAGTCCCATTTGTTTACTTTTGTTTTTCTATTGTAGGTTTTTGATTTGTGGTTACCGTGTGGTTCATATATGTTGACCTAAAACTATATCTACTTGTTTAAGCACATTCATTTAAGTTCAAGCACATTCCAAAAGATCTACACTTTTTGCTCCCCTCCCAAACATTTTGTGTTTTTGATGTCATATTTTACATCTTTATGTTTATCCCTTTACTGATTATTGTAGTTATAATTGATTTTACAATATTTTGTCTTTCAATCTTTGTACTAGCTTATTTAAGAGGTTGATCCTTTACTATATATTTGCCTTTACTAGTGGGATTTTTCCTTTCCTATACTTACGTCTTGTTATAGCCCTTTCTTTTCTACTTAAAGAAGAGCCTTATCATTTCTTTTAGGGTAGATTTAGTATTGATGAGCTCTTTTAGTTTTCACTTGTCTGAGAAGCTCTTTATCTCTCCTTCAATTCTAAATGATATTATTGCTAGGCTAGGTTGCAGGATTTTCCCTTCTAGCCCTTTGAATATATGTCACTCCCTTCCGGCCTGCAAAATTTCTGCAGAGAAAATCATTTATAGCTTTATGTGGAGGTTCCCTTGTATATGACTCTTTGTCCTCTTGCTGCCTTTAGAATTCTCTGTATTTAACCTTTGCTATTTTAATTATGATATGTCTTGGTGTGGGTGTGTTTGGCTTCATCTTGTTTGGGAACCTCTGTGCTTCCTGTACTTGGATATCTGTTTCCTTCTTCAGGTTTAGAAAGTTTTCAGCCATAATTCCATCAAATACATTTTTGACCCCTTTCTCCAGGGTGTTCTGGCAGCTATCACCTTGGTAGGAGGTGGGGCTGGAGATGAAGGGGCTAGAGCCAGCACCAAGTGTGAGCCAGGGCTTCTCCTCTGTTCAGTGGCCAACACCACTATTTTGAGGGTGGAGGCAAGTTCCAAGTTGCTGGAGCAGAAGCCCTGACGGTCAGGTCTGACCTGGCTCTGTTCCCTTTAAGGGTGTGCTCTCCTCCCACCCCAGCACTGGCTCCCCTGTCCCAGAGGCGAGCAGTGTTGGAGCCAGAGGGGCTGGTGCTGGTGCTTGGCCTGGGTCTGGGTACAGCTGTGGTGGTCCTGGTTGCAGTCAGGGTCCCTGATCGCTTCTGATGTACTGTCTCCATGAGCACCCATAGTGGCTGCCCCCACCCCACTCAGAGGCCACTCTGAGTCAGAGCCACCTTTGTTCCTCACAATGGAGCTCTCCCCTTGGCCCCTGAAGCCCTCACTGTAGTGTGGAGCTGTGCTGCAGAGGAGGCAGGGCTGGTGGAGGCACTCACCTCAGGCTGGGTTGAGTGCCAGGGTGGTCGCAAGAACCCAGCATCCCAGGCAGTTTCAATCTGCCCTTTCCCCGCTGTCTGGGGAGTAAGCAAGCATTTATGCATGCCTCACAGGTGGAGTCCAGGCTTCCTACAGTCCTCCTGTTAGTCCTACCAGCCTTCCAGCCAGCCAAGCGGACGCCTTTCCTGGAGTCAGATCCCCCATGGCTGGTGTGGCCAGTATGTGGCTCAAAGTGCTTACTCCCCAGGGAGGAACCCCACCTGTGTAAAAGGAGTCCAAGGGAATTCCTCTGAGTCCCCTACCGGGGCACAGGTCCCGACCTGATGGCTTCTCTTCCCTTCCTACCCAATTCCGTGTGGAACTTTCTTTCAGCCTTGGTTATACAAGAGCCTTTCTGCCAGTCTCCAGTTGGTCTTCAGTGGGAATTTCTCCACATGTAGATGTATTTGATGTGTTCGTGGGGGGAAGTGAGTTCCCCATCCTCCTTCTCTGTCATCTTGTCTCTCTCTGCAACTTCTTTTGAAATGATTCAGGAATAAAAAAGTAGACAGGGAAAGGAAATATAGCAAAACGATTACACCATTAAACGTTGTTGAAACTGGGTGGTGAGTATAAGATGGTCATTGTACTCTACTTTTCTGTATGACTGAAAATTTTTACATTAAAAAGTTGGAATAAATGATGGTGACAATGTCATTTGCTTTGGGTAGCAGACTCTCAAAATCATTGGGACTTCTTGTCTTCCACAAATCACTATTTACCTGTGTAAGAAAGGAAGGTGTCTATGTCAGGAACAGTGTCCTACCCACAGCAGACCCTGAATTATTTATCAATGAATGAATATTTCTTTCTCTCTTTTTGGTTTTCCCTTTCTAAATCTGCCACTCTAGTTAAAGCTAACCTTAAGCCTTTATCATCTTTCTAAATGCTTTAAAACTGCAGAGTGAGGTGATTTTGCAAAGAATGCCAATTAAAGAGAAGATAGCTCTTGTGGCTGGTGGAATAGTTAGTAGCATGCTGAGAGTGGGTGGTTATTTGTAGTGTCATGCCATGTTCAAAGTACTGTTTGATTGTGTTCTGTTTTGGTTTTTTAAAGTATTCTATTTATTTTGGCTGTGCTGGGTCTAAGTTGTGGCACCCAGGATGTTCGTTGCAGCACGTGGGATCTTTTAGTTGCGGCACGTGGGCTTCTTAGTTGTGGCATGTAAACTCTTAGCTGCGGCAGGAATGCGGGATCTAGTTCCCTGACCAGGGATCAAACGTGGGTCACCTGCATTGGGAGCATGGGGTCTTACCCACCAGACCACCAGGAAAGTCCCCAAAGCGCTGTTTATAAAAGAAAATCAATTCTATTCTGGCCCTCTATGAGCTGCAATGTTGTATACTGGTTGCTTTTCCTTAAGGCATAAATACAGTGGTCCGTCGGTTACTCTGATTTAGACTTGAAATACTGTATTCTGTAAAATTCATCCTTTCATCTGTCTATCCAATCATCCAACCATCCACTCACTAATTTATTCAAGAACCAGGAGTTACAGGAACAAGGTCAGGGAAGAAAATGTGATGCACCCCAAAACTGGAAGCCCATTTGTGATGTTATAAGCAAGAATTATAATGATCAGTGAGGATGTAGAAAGGATAAAAGCCACATCATCCTCTATAGCAGTGTTTCTCAAACTTCAATCATTGACAAAAATTCATGATTTCTGCCATATCTGAGGACCATTAACTGTAATACTTAATATCCTCTCTTAAATCCATTCACTTAAAGAAAAAAACAACTTAAATGCCTACTGTGGTCTCATCCTAAACATTACTATCCATAAAGTCATGGTTGTGATGTGTTGTTGAGTTTTTCTCTGATGTATTAAAATAAATGCATAGCTATACAATCATCACATGTATCTTTAACGATGGGTGTAATCAGTGACACACATACCATACTATATAGGAATCTACCTTTCAGAAAAGGATTTAGGAGGCAAATGAATTGAGCTTAACGTACTGGCTCATATGTGTCCACATGTATGAAACACATATACATTCCAACTAACCATCATTTGGTCCCTTCCTTCTGTTCAGGCCTTCCTTTAGTAGTAAATCAGTGATCTAAACTGCTTTGTACAGTTAATTTCCCAAAGACCAAAAGAAGAATGGATTCAATGAATATTTTGCTGATTAGAAAATGAGCACGAGTCTTGAATACTCATACAGATCACACATCTACTAAGTCCTGATGCAAGAAGAATTCATCTTTTTTAAAAAATTTATTTTCTATTTATTTATTATTATTTTTTTTTTTGCTGCATGGCATGTGGGATCCTAGTTCCCCAACCAGGGATTGAACCTGTGCCCCCTGAGTTGGGAGCGCAGAGTCCTAACCACTGGACTGCCAGGGAAGTCCCAAGAATTCATCTTTTATTTTTTTTTTTTAACATCTCTTTTGGGGTATAATTGCTTTACAATGGTGTGTTAGTTTCTGCTTTATAACAAAGTGAATCAGTTACACATATACATATGTTCCCATATCTCTTCCCTCTTGCATCTCCCTCCCTCCAACCCTCCCTATCCCACCCCTCCAGGCGGTCACAAAGCACCGAGCCGATATCCCTGTGCCATGCGGCTGCTTCCCACTAGCTATCTACCTTACGTTTGGTAGTGTATATATGTCCATGCCTCTCTCTCACCCTGTCACAGCTCACCCTTCCCCCTCCCCATATCCTCAAGTCCATTCTCCAGTAGGTCTGTGTCTTTATTCCTGTCTTACCCGTAGGTTCTTCATGACATTTATTTTTTTTCTTAAATTCCATATATATGTGTTAGCATACAGTATTTGTCTTTCTCTTTCTGACTTACTTCACTCTGTATGACAGACTCTAGGTCTATCCACCTCATTACAAATAGCTCAATTTCGTTTCTTTTTATGGCTGAGTAATATTCCATTGTATATATGTGCCACATCTTCTTTATCCATTCATCCGATGATGCACACTTAGGTTGTTTCCATCTCCAGGCTATTGTAAATAGAGCTGCAATGAACATTTTGGTACATGACTCTTTTTGAATTATGGTTTTCTCAGGGTATGTGCCCAGTAGTGAGATTGCTGGGTTATATGGTAGTTCTATTTGTAGTTTTTTAAGGAACCTCGATACTGTTCTCCATAGTGGCTGTACCAATTCACATTCCCACCAGCAGTGCAAGAGTGTTCCCTTTTCTCCACACCCTCTCCAGCACTTATTGTTTCTAGATTTTTTGATGATGGCCATTCTGACTGGTGTGAGATGATCTCATTGTAGTTTTGATTTGCATTTCCCTAATGATTAATGATGTTGAGCATTCTTTCATGTGTTTGCTGGCAGTCTGTATATCTTCTTTGGAGAAATGTCTATTTAGGTCTTCTGCCCATTTTTGGATTGGGTTGTTTGTTCTTTTGTTATTGAGCTGCATGAGCTGCTTGTAAATTTTGGAAATTAATCGTTTGTCAGTTGCTTCATTTGCAAATATTTTCTCCCATTCTGAGGGTTGTCTTTTAGTCTTGTTTATGGTTTTCTTTGCTGTGCAAAAGCTTTGCAGTTTCATTAGGTTCCATTTGTTTATTTTTGTTTTTATTTCCATTTCTCTAGGAGGTGGGTCAAAAAGGATCTTGCTATGATTTATGTCATAGAGTGTTCTGCCTGTGTTTTCCTCTAAGAGTTTGATAGTTTCTGGCCTTACATTTAGGTCTTTAATCCATTTTGAGCTTATTTTTGTGTATGGTGTTAGGGAGTGATCTAATCCCATACTTTTAGATGTACCTGTCCAGTTTTCCCAGCACCACTTATTGAAGAGGCTGTCCTTTCTCCACTGTACATTCCTGCCTCCTTTATCAAAGATAAGGTGACCATATGTGCGTGGGTTTATCTCTGGGCTTTCTCTCCTGTTCCATTGATCTATCTTTCTGTTTTTGTGCCAGTACCATACTGTCTTGATTACTGTAGCTTTGTAGTATATTCTGAAGTCAGGGAGCGTGATTCCTCCAGCTCCGTTTTTCGTTCTCAAGATTGCTTTGGCTATTCGGAGTCTTTTGTGTTTCCATACAAATTGTGAAATTTTTTGTTCTAGTTCTGTGAAAAATGCCAGTGGTAGTTTGATAGGATTGAATCTGTAGATTGCTTTGGGTAGTAGAGTCATTTTCACAATGTTGATTCTTCCAATCCAAGAACATGGTATATCTCTCCATCTATTTGTATCATCTTTAATTTCTTTCATCAGTGTCTTATAATTTTCTGCATACAGGTTTTTTGTCTCCTTAGGTAGGTTTATTCCTAGATATTTTATTCTTTTTGTTGCAGTGGTAAATGGGAGTGTTTTCTTGATTTCACTTTCAGATTTTTCATCATTAGTGTATAGGATTGCAAGAGATTTCTGTGCATTAATTTTTGTATCCTGCTGCTTTACCAAATTCATTGATTAGCTTTAGTAGTTTTCTGGTACCATCTTTAGGATTCTCTATGTATAGTATCATGTCATCTGCAAACAGTGACAGCTTTACTTCTTTTCCGATTTGGATTCCTTTTATTTCCTTTTCTTCTCTGATTGCTGTGGCTAAAACTTCCAAAACTATATTGAATAAGAGTGGTGAGAGTGGGCAACCTTGTCTTGTTCCTGATCTTAGTGGAAATGCTTTCAGTTTTTCACCATTGAGGATGATGTTGGCTGTGGGTTTGTCATATATGACCTTTATTATGTCGAGGAAAGTTCCCTCTATGCAGAATTCATCTTTTGACACAAATATCAGATATGTTTCCAAAACTTACAATAATGAATGTAATATGAAGTGATTAAAAATGTTTTACAGGTAGTGTTTAGGGCCAGTAGTTTTCTTTTTCTTAGTACTTTATATTTTAGTCTTAAAGAAATGGTACCTCAAGGCTGCCTCCTCATTTCTGTTTAAATAAATCATCCTCATTTTCATAATGAGGTCCTTTCTTGGTGCAGAGCTGGGGGCATGCAGGTAGGCAGGTGTTTTAAATATACTTTAGTTGCTTCTGTCCTTCATTTGTCAAGTATTTGTTGCATACCTACTACATCCAGGCATTGGACTGGATGCTGCAGAGACCAGAAAGAATGAAACAGACATGGTTCCTGCCTGGTGGAGCTTACTGTATAGTATGGAGAGAGCTACTAATAAGTCATCTCCCAAATAGACAGAAAATTGCCCTGAGGAAGTGGTGTTTGAGCAGAGGTCTGTATAGGGGGAGAGAAAAGAAAGGTCCAGTCAAAGGGAACATCCAGTGCAAAGGCCCCCTCTTGTGGTGGGGCAGAGAGGGAGAGCATCACACCTCCAAGGAATTAAAAGGATGTAAGTGGTTGGAACCTGGGGCCTGTGGGGCTGGACAGGTGTTGGCCCTGCCATGCTGGGCCCTTGGTGATGGTAAGGAGTTTGGTCTTTGTCCCAAGAGCAACAAGAAACCACTGAAGTGGGGGGGGGGGGCTCCTCAATAAAAATCAAGGCTCTGTTAGCAATGAAGAAGGGGGAAATGGTTACCAGGTACGCAAGCAACAGTACTTACAGAAACACCCCAAATGTTGCCTATCCCAAAAAGAACTATTTCCCCATCTCCCCCACCCCTGTAAACAGTATGGCTTACTGTTTCTCATCTCAGTGAGTGGCCTCACTATTCACCCAGTAGCTCAAGTCAAAATCTAGGCTCCATCCATGATACTCCCCCTTGTCTTCAACCCCTTACCCTCCATATCTAATCCATGGCCAAGTCCTGTCCATTCTACCTCTTAAATATCTGAACTCATTCACTTCTCCATCTCCACCATCAAATTCATGCAATGGTGTCTTGCTGAGCCACCGCAGTGGTTCCCCACACGCTCTTGTATTTGCACAATCTGTTCTCCATACAAAATGGCCTTTTCAAACTACAAATCCAATCATATCACTTCTCTGTCTGAAGGCCGGGGATCTGGGGTAAATCTCGCTGAGCCCTAGCCAATCATGACAGACTCATTCCACCTGCCCTTGACTGGTTTCATTGAGGGCAGAGACCCAGAGACTCATTTCTGGTAAGCATCGCTTGGGGGGAGCTTCTGGGAAAGGGTTTCTTGTTCTTCGAAAAAGACCTTTGGGAGAAAAGGATGCTTTTTATTTTGCTAGGCATTGTCACATCTGGGTGTGTCTGGAATGGCAGCAGCCATCTTGCGACCAGCCTGAAAGCAGTGCCTAAAGCCCAGAGTGCCACCGCTGGAAACTGCCCTACATGTGAGGCAAATCCCCTGGCTATGCAAGCCGATTTGAGTTGGGTTTTCTGGCATGTGCGGCTGTAAGGATTCTGATATGTGTCTGAAGCATCTGGTGCCAAATGGGCAGTTGGATACGTGCAGCTGAAGCTCAGTGGAGAGGTCCGAGCTGGAGAAATATATGTGAGTCCTTGGTGAAGCTGAGGGAAGGGATAGATTGCCAAGGAGGAGAGTAGAAGGTGAGATCAGAAAAAAGTTTAGGAGAGGATGAGACTGCCAAGTTTAGGAGGGATTGGGTCAGAGAGAGGTGCCAAGGGAGACCACCTGTGGCCAGGAGAAAGGATTTCCTGTTTATCTTCCTCTTTATATTGATTGAGACTAATATTAAGGAAGGGCATTATAACATTCCTAAGTGTATTCAAACTGGACAAAAGGAAGTGGCTCAGGAATGTTTTCGCTAGAGGAGGAAGTTGGATTTCAGAACCAACCCTTGGGATTAGGGGAGTTTGGCTGTCTGCCATTTTACAAGGAGGTCATTTTACCAGAATTTCAAAGGCAACCAAAAATTGAACAAACAACCTGATCAGGGAATACTCCTCCTCTTCTGAGTGTAAGATACTGAGTTAGGTGGAGATTGGAAGGGCATCCCACGAGGAGGCACCATCGTAATAAAAGGCTCGGAGGGTGTAAGCCAAGGGCATCCGTCACAGAATGAGGCTGGAGAAAAACGTGGGAAATGAGATGGGAATATGGGAACGAGGTCAGCATAGGGTGTGCCTTGTAAATCAGGCTAAGTTTACATTTTATTCAGTCTGAAACGGTTCCCGTGGAAGGTTTTTGAACAGTAAGGAGTTAGATGTGGTAAAGGTGTTCCAGACCACCTTTGTTAGGTTAAAAAAAAAAAAAACAGAGGACCAGGCGCTACGTTACCATGAGAGGTTCTCAAACTTCAGTCCGTACCAGAATTACCAGAGGAATTTGTGAAAAATGTAAATTCCTGGTACTCACCACCCCCCGGATTGGGATTCTATAGGTTGGGTCCGATACGTACACTTTTAAAAAAGCCTTCTGGCAGCGCTACTGCCAAGGGATGAGTTGGGAGTTTAGCTCCCATCCTCTGCATCCCTTCGCTCCTCCATTCTTTGACACAGAAAATGGGCGTTTCTCAATGTTACACCAGAAGTTCTTCCAGGGTCTATCAACCTGACAGCGGCCCCAGTCCCTCCCACGTCGGGCGGACCCGACGTGGCGGTCTCGGGCCCCGCAGCGACGCCAGGGACTGAGGACCGAGCAGGGGCGTGCACCAGGCGGTCGGGCGGCGACCGGGCTCCTCTCTCGGACTCCTGCCCCGAGCCCGGCCCCGCCCTGCCTCGGGTTTCGAAAACCCGCAGCCATAGCCTGCCTGAATAACAGCGGTGGCCACGCACAAACCTGTGGGCGGGTCTCCATGGTGACTGGCGGACGCTGTGACCAATTACGTACCGGCGTTTGTTTCCGCCCCATCCCTCCCCCGGGGCCGATACTTCCGTGACTGACAGTTCCCTCTGGACGCTGTTACGTAAGGGGAGGGTCAAGTGCGGCCCCACCCGAACCGAGCAGATTTGATTGGCAGGACCTAGTGCTGCCACCCCAACGCCCCCGGAAGAACGTCCTTGACGGACAGGTGTAGGAGCCACTCGGCGCCGCGAGGCTGGGCGGAAGCGTCCGGGTCCAAGGGAGGGGGGCAAGGGGCGGAGCCGGAGGCTGGGAGCCGGGCTGGGCGGGGCGGGGAGTAGGTAGGGGCTGGGCTGGCTCTGCGGCCAGAGATGCTGAGGGGCCGCGACGGCGCTCTGCAGCCGGGAGCACTGCATTAAAAACACCGAGGTGGGGTGCGCTGCCAGGGCGGTGGTAGGTACGCGAGGGCTGTCGAGTCCTCAAACGCGGACCGGCAGCGTCCTCGGGGCCGGCATTTGTATACCCTACCAGGGGCCCTCGACTCCGTAGCGACGGCGGCCGCATTGGGACACGGGGGCGGGGCTGGGCACCTGTCCGCGTTCGTAGGCACCTGCTGCACCGGCCGCCGCGGGGCCCGGGGCCTGGCGCTGGGGGCTGCCCGGGAGCGGGGCCGGGCCGGCCTGAGGAGGGGAGGTGAGCCGGACCGGTTCGCCCCGTCCGGGGCCCGCACTCCTCGGCCCGCTCCCCACTCCCGGCTCTGTCCCCGCTCCCAGGTTGAGGGGGGCGTCCGAGGCTCGCAGCCCCCCACCAGAGGGTCTCGCGGGCCTGGCCGGCCTCGAGCTATCTGCGAGGTCGGGATTTGGCTCCTGCCTTGCATCATCCCGAGACAGGTTTGTCCAGATTCCCTGCGTGCGCGGAGATGGGTTTCCGCCCCGGGCGCGGGTGCCCGTGCCGGCTTTCCCCAGAGAGACGGGGCAGAGGCTGTTTTCATCTTTTCCCTGGGCCCTGCTCCGTCGCCTCTTAACATGGAATTTAAGGCTGTTCGGGGTGATGTGCCTATTTAGGAACTATGGTACATAGGAGGTAAGCACCGCCCGTCTCTTAAGTTTTGGCTCAGGACAGGTGCGGATCATTCTTATAGGGCCGAGCTACGACTTCTCAGCTGTATGATATAAAGAGACAATCATGTGTTGTTTGTACGACCAGACCAGCAGAAATTCTAAAGTTGTTTCGGAATGAGTAGGACGTGCCTTGTGTTTTCTTCCATCTATGTCACTCCTGTTGGAAAAATGCTGTACTGTGCCTGGGTAAAGTAGATAGCTATTAAAGAGTGTAGTTGCTCATGAAAAGCGTGCTACAATTTCTCGATTATGTCGTCGCTGGAAACAAAGGCAGCAGTAGACAATACCTCCTTCTTAAAGACAGGAGGAACTGGGACTAAGTTTTATTTGATTCTTAAGGGCAAAGTCATAGAATCTTTACGTGTTAGACTTGGAAGGGACCTTACAGGTGACTGATCCACCCCAGTAAATTTACATGGTGGTGAGCGCTGTATCCCAGGGGGACAGGATTCCCTGTTAAATCAGGTCTGTTCTAGATGATGGTTGGGTGCTGCACATTACTCTGGATCTGAAAACCAGTGTTGTTCTTATTTGCACCAAACAGGAACATACACACCCACACAGTTTTGATGTCCCAGCCATTTTGGCTTGTATCATAGTTACCTTTAAAGACAGATTTGCAGAGAGCTCTCAGCAATAAGTTGCTACTTACTGGATGTAAGTCATCAGGTAGGTGGGAGAACCAGAATCCTCATTACTTGGATTCAATTATTGGGTGGCATTGTATCTTGGAAAGCAAAGCAGCAGTAATGGGCACTGGTTGGGTATGGGACCCACCTGTGGATGTCATAGGCTCGGCAGAAAACAAATTTTTGCTGATTAGGGACATTTGGTACATGCTTCTCTAATGATTTGCTTCTTACAAATTTTGTAAAATGTTGCTTTAAATTTTTACCCTTTTCACCTTCAGCTTGTTGACTGGTACAAGTAGGAATTTAGCAGAGCTCTGTTTTAAACATGACCAAGCCTGGGGGAAGTCACCAGAGCAGACAAATTACTGTTCTTACGCTCCGCTTGCTGCTTGTCCTTTGCCTCTTCCTTTGTATTTTTAGTAAATGACCCACTGACTTGGTGACTTTTGAGACATGCTTTCTTATCCACTTCGCATAATTCTGCTGTTTCCACACTTGAAGCAGTTGGAAAAGGTCGTTTTTTGTTTGTTTGTTTTGTGGATGGTCCAGACAGGACCCAGTTCTCCCTCCCCCTCTGTCTCATATGCTCTGCCTTTGGTTGCTAGTTTTGTGGGAGAGAATCATTCTGTACTTAAGACACTCTCAAATCAGCTCCCTTGGATCTTTAATTCCCATAACCCTGAGAACTGTGATAGACCTTTTGTGTCAGTGGGTACAGTGCATTCTGAACCTGGCTTTCCCAGTAGTTAAATGCCTAGACATTATGCTAGTAGCAGCTGCTGTAGTCCATATCTTTTGCACTTCTGGCACCAGAGCTGAACTGTGTCACTGAATATTCTGAATCCTGGCCAAGGACTTGGTACACAGATTCCTGTCGGCATTTAAAGATGGGAAAGAAATTGGAGTCAGGAGAGGGAGGGGGTATAGAAGGAAACTATTTCTAAAGATTCTTCCCCCTAGGTTTTTATAACTACATGTTATATAACATTATACTGTATTTCTGCTTAGAGATACAGATTTAGTTCTTAACTATTTCAGAAGTCTTAACTGTTGGTGTTGGTCTGTTTCTCTGTTTTCCCATCTCATTTTAAGGTAAAGTGAATTCTGCGGACGGAAGAGTTTGATGACACAGACCACTGAATTTCTTTGTTTGGAGTACACGTTATGAACCCTTTCTGGAGCATGTCTACAAGCTCTGTACGCAAAGTAGGTATAGTTGATAAATTTACTGAGGAAACCCATCTGTGTCAGACCAGAGGCCAAAATAATTCATACCAAGGTTGCCTATAATGTTAACAAAATTACCTTGTTTTTCTAGTTTAGGTTTTACTTTTGGGAAACAATTATTTGGTTGATTAAAGTCAGTTTCTGAGACCAAGATCACATCTCAAATAGAAATCATAGTAATCAAAATTCTGTTATTTTGACTTAGGTTATATTTACACATGATGAAATTTGTGACACTTTATTGTAGTAGTCTTTTGACAAACTGCAAGATTTCACGGTCAGAGAAGTGTTGGTTGGGCAAGACCAGTCCAATATGGTCAAGTCAGACTTGAGGGCACTGGTTTAAGTTTTCTAAATAAAATACATTTTAGGGAAGCTTAAAATACACAAACAAAAAGAAAATGGATATCACCCATAATTCCACGTGTAAGAGAACACCACTATTAATCTTTTTTCCTGTACACGATGCTGTGTACGCTTTTAATACAGCTAACTCCGCAGGCTTTGACTGCGCTTGAGCCGAGGAGATGCCTGTGAGACGGCAGTTTAGCCTCTGACTCATTTACCCCTCTGTCTTTGACTAAGAATGACAGTTTATACTGATGATAGTCCAGATGTGGAAACGTGTCCATTAGGGACAAGATCAAAATCAGACCCATGCAAGTGAGAGAACAGCTTCATTCTTAGTTTCTAACCGAAGTGGTGGCATCAGGTAGTGACTGCTTTCAGTCCTCTATACTATTTATTTTGAGATGCTTAGCACCCGACTTTCTACAGCTAAATGCTAGGGGACCTTTCTAGTCTTGTCTAATTGTGTAGTAACCCCTTGCCCTCTTTCTGGGGCCACCAGGAGAAACCATTTCTTTCTCCGTTTCAAGTAAATCCTGTAAATATTGGCCTTATTGTCTTTATAGGCTGCAGCTGATGCATGAATTTTCTTACGATTTAGCCTTGCTTCAGCTTTGCTCTGCTCTTTGTAATAGCCTGCCTGCTCAACAGACTTTCAGGTCATCTTGATCATGGTGCTAGAATGTCCTTGTAAAAGAGTAACTCCAGCTTTTCAGTCAAAGACTAAAGGACATCACATGTAGTCTTGTGATTTAAGAATCATCCTAACAAATGTTCTCACCGCTTCATCTTGAATAGCGATCTGATGGTGAAGAAAAGACATTAACAGGGGATGTGAAAACCAGTCCTCCACGCACTGCTCCAAAGAAACAGCTGCCTTCTATTCCCAAAAATGCTTTGCCCATAACTAAGCCTTCATCTCCTGCCCCGGCAACACAGTCAGCAAATGGCACGCATGCTTCTTACGGACCTTTCTACCTGGAATACTCCCTTCTTGCGGAATTGTAAGTTCTGAAACAAACGGGTTAACTTTTGAATGACCCTTGAAGGTGAAGAATGAAACTTATTCTGAAGGACTCAGTAAACAGCAGCCATTTAATCTTAAAGCTCAAACCCATCCCCCTCCAGTATTAGCCTTAATGTATATAGGATGGACTCTATTGCTAGCAAAATCACCTTTCTTCACCAAGGCCTAAGTGGTGTTATATAAATATCCTCTTCTAAAAGTAATGATTCTTATCGAGAGCTTGGCTAAGTAAGATTTAAGGCAAATGTGTGCTTGAATTTCCATGTCTGTTTTGGAGAGCAAGAGGGGGGGGAAACAGATTTATTAAGCAACCAGGAACTTAATTTTGGTCTACCTTTATATGAGGTGAGGAACTCACCTCTGAAGAGGTTGTTGTAGAGGGTGGGACAGTGGGCGGGTGGCGATCTATTCTTTCTTGGGTCAAACCCAGCTGGAGGTTTGTGCTCCATTCTGGTGATCACCCTGTAAGAGGCATCTATCCTGACAGACTGAGGAGAGGGTCCCCAAAAGAGATGGTCCCAGGAGGAGATGGTCCCAGTAGGCGGAGGTCAGGAAGCCTGACCTTGGCAGTCAGCAGTTGAAGGAACGGGAACCACTGACTTGGAGAAAACCTGGAAAGTACTTATTAAAGCTGTCTTCACCTGAAGGTCCGTCATTAGAAAGGGGATTTGACTTATTCTGTATGACCCCCAGGGGCAGAACTAGGCCATTATGGGGAAGTTTTAAAGATTTGGGCTCCATGTAAGTAAGAACTTGACTGGTCACAGAAGTCAAAAATTGGACTGAAGTTGCACATATCAGTAGAGTGTGAGGAGACGGGCACTTCTGCAGAGTCTAGTAGTGGTACCACAGTGCTTGGCCCATCAGAGGGGCTCAAATAGTGATTGAGTGCAGATGGCCTTTGATTTGATCATTTGTTATGTGGGCAGAACGTCTGGAGAATTAATTCTGAATTTCAGTCATGTAAAACTTCCTTTGTACATGAAGTTTAATTTTAAAAGCATCCTCCAGCCGTCTCTCACTGTGCTAACGTTGTAATGGTCAGAGGGTCTGAGGCCCCAGTGTAAATGGCGAGTGTGATTTGGTAGCACAGGTCCCTTTAGCTTTATAATGGAAGCCTGTGTTTGAGGCGAGGCAGTGAGTTGGACAGGCTTCTATTGTGGCATTAAATCTGCTGTCTGTATTAGGACACAAAATTGCCTTTTTGGCAAACCTCACTGTAGTAGATACATCTGCCAACCATGCTGCTGTTGACATGCTGAATTACAGTGAGTTAAAAATGGGATAACTACTTTAAAATGATTGAAATACAAGTGTGGTAGCAAATAGGTCATAAATAAAAACAGACAGCTGAGGTCCAATAAGCTGCTTCGCAGTAACATTCAGGATTGGCAGGTTAATGTGTCTTAAGACCCTCAGTCAACATTGTTCTTTTCAAGGTCTGGTCACAGTGTTACTTGTTTAGGCTCACAGCTCAGCTAAAACAGGAACAGAGCAGAATGGCTGTCAGGTGACCAGGTCCCAGAAGAGCCAGTGCAGCCTCTGTCTTCCCTTGTTTCAGCACCCACCGTTTCCCACGCCACGGCCCACAGAGTTCAAGTGTCTGAGTTGGGGGTAAATTCAGGAGCAGAGTACAGTGTGAGCGCCTCAGGCTGCCTGCCTTCTACCAGGAACACTGCCGCACCGACTGGTGTTCAAACTTAAAATGACCCCCAAATGAGGGTAATTCCATGGAATTTTAATGTCTTAATTACCTAAAGTTGTATTTTAAAAAGGCTTTTAAACGTGTGTGGGTAAGATGTGTTGTTCATGGTCACAAAAGCAATAATCGTACAGATACTCGCACTGACCTAAAATTTGATGTCCAGAATTACCTACAGGTTGGTTTCCACGGTGGTGTTTTGGGGAAGCTGATTTCTGGGTGGAAAACTTGATTGTGTATCCCTTTTCGGCTTTAATTTCTTAATCTGGGGCCCTTATTTGGCTGTGTTTCTCTGTAAGCATGTGTTATGAAACCAGTAAACAGGCAGCAGTCAGGGCCAGGTGAGAGATTGTGATGACTCTGTCTGTATGGTTAGAGTATCAGCTGCCCTTCAAGGGACTATTCCTTCTTTCAAAAAATGAACGTGGGTGGTTTGGTCTGTATGTCGTTTCCATCTGTGCAATCTCACTGTTCTGCTGCTTCTGTTTTAGTACCTTGGTTGTGAAGCAGAAGTTACCTGGTGTCTATGTGCAGCCATCTTATCGATCTGCATTAAGTAAGAAGGATTCGCTCTTTTTATAGCATATTTGGTTCCTCTGACACAAACTTAGCCTGTAACTGTTTTTATTTTTTCCTACAGTGTGGTTTGGAGTAATATTCATACGGCATGGACTTTATCAAGATGGTGTATTTAAGTTTACAGTTTACATCCCCGATAACTACCCAGATGGTGACTGTCCAGTAAGTTGGGGATACAGTCTGGCTTCTTTTCTTTCTTGGACCCTCCTCACCCTCCTTACTGCAGGAAGAGGGTTTAAGGGGCTTTAAAGATTTCTTGGTTCTTTTCCTGGCCTAATACTTTTATGATTTCAGTTTCCCGAAATGTTTTGTCTACTCAGTAGTCTTTCAGGGGGATTTTTTGCTTTGTTGCATCTTTTGCCATGCTAGCCTCTGCCTTCAGCTTTACTTGTTTCTCTGCTCAGGGTGTGCAAGTGAGGCTGGAAGCTGTAGTACAGCTCTCACTACGTGAATTGCGATTGTTATGCTGTGGTAGAGAAGGGCGACTTTTCCCCTGCTCACTGCAAAATTTAGTCTTACAGGAAAATGGTGAAAGTAGTTAGGTGTCCCTCTTGAGGCAGCTCTTTGACTTTAAGCAACAAAACTGCCTTGTCCTGAAGCTTCTTTTACAGCTTATCCGCGTGGGTTTAATATGCTCCATTGCTTCCATTAAAGGATGTGTCTCTCTTTCAATGTAGCGTTTGGTGTTTGATATTCCCGTCTTTCACCCGCTAGTTGATCCCACCTCAGGTGAACTGGATGTGAAGAGAGCATTTGCAAAATGGAGGTTAGTAAATAAAAGTTTCGTGTGGTGACATAAGCCAGCAAGAGGAAGCCTCAGTAATCCTGCCATATTTCCCTTTAGGCGGAACTATAATCATATTTGGCAAGTATTGATGTATGCAAGGAGAGTTTTCTACAAGATTGATACAGCAAGCCCCCTAAACCCAGAGGCTGCAGTACTGTATGTTACTTTGCTTTGTTATGTAAGATAAATTTGAAAAGATAGCAAAGTAGATTATGTTGGTAACCTTTTGATTTAAACTTTTAACACAGGTACGAAAAAGATATTCAGCTTTTTAAAAGTAAAGTGGTTGACAGTGTTAAGGTGTGCACTGCTCATTTGTTTGACCAACCTAAAATAGAAGACCCCTATGCAATTAGGTAAGTGGTACATTATCAAGATAAACTACACTTTGCAGTACTGTGCTGCTGTTTTCCAGGTGGCCTTAGAATGGGGATTTAAAAGGAAAGTGTATAATCTGTTAGCCTACAACCTTTCTAACTTGGTATCAGCTTGATTTCTGCTTTCAACGTGGACTGACACATTGTGCCAATAGCAAGCTATTTAATGACTTTGGTTTCCTAAGGATCCTTGTAATGTGCTCATTCAAATGTAAGGACTTTTCTTTGCAGTTGGAGCCCCTCTTAAACTCCCATACCCCAACCAACTTACAGATGTGGTGAAAGGAGGGAAGCTGAACAGTGTGAATAGTGTGAATGATGGGTTCCTTGAGCATTGTGTTAGTTTATGTTGAGGAAGGGTGTCTGCAGGAGTATTGAAAACGGAAGCGATTGAGCTCTTGGGCAGCACTGGTGTTGCTGTGCATAGTGGGAGTGGTCAAGGGCTTGGGCTCTACGGTTAGACTGAGTGACTTTTGCACTTACTGGCTTTGGTGACCCAGAGCGATTACGTAATTTTACTGTGCCTCACTTTCTTCAAGTAATAGGACTTCAGGGGTGGTTGTGAGGCTTACATGAGCTAACCCATGTAAAGTGCTAAGGGATAGTTATTGTGAGAAAATCATTTAGATAATGTCTAAAACTTACATATTGACAACTGATTAAAGATTGTTCCTTGTTAACTTTTGTTAGGGGAAGTGGGTTAAAAATGTAAAAAACAATGGATGTTAAACAAATTTAGTAAGCTATTTTTTAATATTTTTCTCTTCCCGAAGCTTTTCTCCATGGAATCCTTCTGTACATGATGAAGCCAGAGAGAAGATGCTAACTCAGAAAGTAAGTAGATTACCAGTTTGGAAATCGTTAACTCACTGTTTCCTTTCTAAAATATCTTCACTGGAGACTACTCAGTATATACAAATAACTTTTGAGGAAACAAATTTGCACAGTGCTGAAATCCCCTCATCAGTCATTTTTTAATGTCTGTTTTTCATTGTGCCTAGAAGAAGCCTGAAGAACAGCACAATAAAAGTGTTCACGTTGCTGGCCTGTCATGGGTAAAGCCTGGCTCAGTACAACCTTTCAGTAAAGAAGAGAAAACGGTAGCAACTTAAGAGCTGGCGAATCTGGTGCACCATGCACTTTCCTGCTGGACTTGGGCTAGTAGAGCTGACCAATGGCAAAGGACTGCCTGCAGAGTAAAACGGTGTGCGCAGTGACTGGTGTCAGTGTTGTCCGTGTATGCTTAGGTTCTAACAGCAAGTTCTGGAAACCTCTCTTTACGTAATGCATTACTTCTGTCAGAAGTGTCTTCAGGGTGGTTATCTAGTTCAGTACTCCAAATTCTTGGGGACCTGGAGGCTTATGCATTTTTCTGAATATAATGCTAAAGGTAAGTTGCATTCATTTAAACTAATGAAGTAGGCGGAGTTCAGCACTATCTAATGATTTTTAAATCAGTGGTTTCAGGTGTACATATGTTAGTATATGGAGAGGAGATGTATAGAGAGAGCAGTTTCCATAGCTTATTAGCACTTTTAAGTGGAAGAGCATTTGAACCTCAGTCTTCAGCCTACTGTGTTACTGATATACAAACTGCTGTCACTGAGGTACATACTAGGTGAGTGAGAAGAAACCAGAACACTTGTTCATAGTTTTTTTTTAAGCAAATTACTTATTGTATTTTTATGGCAGGAGGGAGAAAAAGTGTTAAAACGGTTTCTAATGAAGTCAGATATTTAAATGATGAATGACTAATGTGTTTCGTAGAGACAATAAACCAATAAATGATTGTTCTTTGTCATTTATGCAGGACATTAAATACCCTTTTCTCAATATAACTAAACAAAGATTAATTTATAAGTGCTTTATTGAAAAATACTTATTTTCATATAAAATTACAGTAGCAGTAAGTATCTTGAGAGGTTTTATAAATATTTTTGCAGAACACTATTCTAATTGAACAGTGTAAGTAAGTTCCATATTTCTTTCAGAGCAATATGAAGTTACCTAGTAACTTTGTTTATACTGATTCAATTTACAATTGAATTTTCTCCCTAATAAGATTATTCATTCAACTTTAAAACTGCTGGAACAATAGTGATTAATAAAGGTATATATAGATAATTCAGTAGCTGTTAAATTAACATTTTCTAATTTGTATAAATGGTACTATGTACTAATAAAAACCTAAATTCTCCAATCTATTTTTTAAACTTCCAGGAACACACCCAAAGATATTTAAAATATATCACCTTAATAAAGACACACGTCTTTTGGATAACTACCTCCTAAAGGAAGAGGTCATAATTTTTCATAATCTCTTAATTCAACTTGATTTAAACTCTTTACTAGCCAGCTGATCCCTATCAACAAAAACTGGAGAATTTAAAACACATGCCCAAAACCAAAAGGTAGCTATTGGGGCTTTAACAATTTTTAAAAAGTACAAAAGCATCAAAGAAGATACTGAATTAAGTTCAGCCTGGAAGTTTTGTACTTAATGAAGTTCACATTGTAGAAAGTGCCATTGCAAATATACAGCAAAATCTGGGTTCCAAAATCATGCTTTATACAGCCCTAAAGTGCCACTTCTTATACAGGTTCACTCACACACTGCACACCAGTCAAGCACTTGTCACACTGCACCACACCTAATGGGGAGAGGGAAGAATTACACAAAGGGAATGGGAGACTGGACTCATAACCTAGGACCTTCAAATCTGGGCGCTCTACCTTGTCACCTTTTAGGAATGCAAAAATCTTACACTCCTACCAAGTGTTTTAGGACAAAAATACCTACTTTTGCTTTTCATGAGGGCCAGGTAGGAATGAACTGAAATACAGTTCCTCTGCTGGAACACGCTAACAGAGATCTCTTATACACACGTTTGAGTGCGCTCTGTTCTCTGCAATTCTTGTAGTAGCTTTGCCAAAGAGTTAAAAAAAATCCAGGTTTGGATTCTAAGCAGCCTTGATGGCAAGCACTGAAAGGTAGGGAAAAAGGCAGTTGGGATAAGTAAAAATATCCTAAGGATACTGGAAGGATTAAGGAAAAGGGCCCCATAATCCAGCATGCATTACATGATGCTGCTAAACAGAGTTTGTGAAAAGACAGTTTCAGTACAACAGACTAACCTCAGTGGGAACCTCGGTCATTAGCTACATCTTGGAGACGGCGTAATAAGGCAGAATGATTTTCTGGGCAAATTCTTTTTGCAGGTGATTCACTTCCATCTTCCAGAAGAATCCCTCTCTTTTTGGTTGGCGTTTCTCCTGTCCGTATCATACTGTTAATTTCTCTCAGTCTCTGGGGGGGGCAGGGGGTTAAAAATAAATATAAAAACTTTAAAATTCTAATACACATAGTTCAGTGTTAAGTCAAAGAACCTCAAATAAGTTAAGCGGTTTATCTTGAAGAGTTTGAACATCTTTATAAAGAAACGTACTACCAAATTTTATGTCCTCCCAATTTCACTTCTCAGCTGCCTGACATTGATGACTATCTGGGATAGAGGCAGAGTATTTCTATTTTTTAACAAGCTCCAGAGGTGATTTTGATGTAAGCTTTTCCACAATGTAAGAGTTCACAAATTTATGATTTTTTTTTACAAAAGTTATAGAGCATCACATTGTTATGCCACATTTAATCAGTTTCATACATTTCCATTTTCTTTTTAAAAAAATAGCACGACTTTACACAGTATTAGGCCATTTTTTCCCCAGTCTAGTGTTACTCATTTTTTAACAGCCATGGAATTTCACAAGAGAAGCCTTAATTCCCTAAGGCATCCATTGTAGGTAATTTATTAGTATGATCTAGAATTCTAGAATGTATTGATATTAGTTACATGTCATCCTTGGGAGAACTGAGAAAAATTCAGGCCAATTATTTTCTGCATTCTCTGGTTCACATGAAGAACTCGGATTGAGAAAAACTTCGCCAGAGGGCTAGAGAGACTGGATTTATTTATAGGTGCCTTCAGCACTAAGTTTCTCCAAAGCCCCAAAAGTTAGCTATTGCATTATTTTCTGGTAGTTAAAAAAATTTTTTTTCATGTGCTGCTAATGTCATTGTCCATGTTTCCTAGTGAAAAGCATACTGAGCACATTTCATATGCATTTATTATAGGAAATTTCAAATATATACGGGAAAGTAGAAGTGTATAGTGAACCCTCACATGACCATCACCCTACTTCAACAATTTTGGCCAGTCTTATTTGATCTATACCCCTCATTCATTTCTCACCCCCCAGATTGTTTTAAACCAAATCCTAGATATTTATTTTACTTTTATTTTGAAATAATAGGCTTTTCTGAGGTTTTAAATAAAACCACCAGTTTTTCATTATCAGTATATGCACCTTCTCAAATTTCAACCGTCTTAAGAAAGCTTTCCTCTGACTGACTCTTCTACTCTTTGCCTCCCTAAGTCTGCTCTGCACTTCCTATCTCTAGTCTCCCATTTACTTGAATATTCCTTAAATTGTTAACTGTATACACTAATTGTATAAATGTTATTTGTATATAATGTGTATACATCATTATATTATGAATATACTGTGCAGTGTATAATTGTGTACCTTACTATACATAACACATTAATATATATTAATGTAGAACATACATTTATACATTGCACATTAATATGTATAAATTTACAGTACAGTCTGTATAATCTAGTACCATCATCAATACCAAAGACATTTAATAGAAATCTAAAGATAAACATTAATGTTAAA
This sequence comes from Pseudorca crassidens, assembly GCF_039906515.1. NCBI lineage: Eukaryota > Metazoa > Chordata > Mammalia > Artiodactyla > Delphinidae > Pseudorca > Pseudorca crassidens. The sequence continues at coordinate 31,669,911 of NC_090315.1, read as the reverse complement.
GTAAATATTCAGTTTTCCCACTTGTCCCCCAAATATCCTTTATAGCTGTGCTTTTCTATGCAGGATCCAATCAGTCATCATGCCTTGCATTTGGTTGTCATGTCTGTTTAGTCTCCTTTACTCTAGATCAGTACTCTCCCTACCATCTATCTATCATCTATCTCTTCATGATACTGGCATTTTTTGAGAGTCTAGGCAATGTGTTATATATGTGTTTTTCCTAAGCAATCTTTATAAATACAAATATCACTTAAGGACCTTTAAGATGCAGGTGCACTCCTTAACATAGCATATGATTCCTAGGGATCTAGCCTTACTGCCTCAAGAACTTTGTTTCCCTTCCCTTATCTGCTCCATCCTGGATGCCCTTCCTTCTACCCCTCAGCAATCTGCTAACTTTTCATCCATTAAGGCTTCACTCAAGCTTCCCTCCCCATTGCAGACTGAGGCAGATGCTACCACTTAAATCTGTGCTAATGTAACACTGTCCAAGTGTCCAAAATGCCCATTTCTCCCCTTAGACTGAGACACTTCCTGTCCCAGAAGGAGGCACTTAGTAAATAAATCAGTTAAGGGATCCAAATTTTCCTTCCCTAACTGAAATTCGGAATTTTAAAAGTTTTACAAATGGAATAAAAAAATAAAATTCCAGATTTATAGCAGAATATTCAAATGTACAAATAGGAAATGGGAGGAATGAAAATCCAGATCCCTTACCCTATCTCCAGCTCTAAAGTTCTCCCCCCAAACCCTTGTTTTTTTGCTGCTTTGGGACTTACTGGTCACTCTTCCTTGACAGATCCCATCACTCATGTGAGTACTGAGGGTTTCCCAAAAACCCTGTTTCTAGAATCCTAAGCATTTTGGGGTTAATAAAGGCCAAGATTTATATTAGGCTCACCTTTGAAGGACTGTTGCTGAAGTAGTAGAAAATCTTTTCTCGAGGAGAAAGCATTGCTTCATTTTTATGCGGGGATATGTACACAGGATGATTTTGAGACAACTGTATTCGGCGAGGAGAGCCTGTTCTTACAAACGGATAGGGAGAGAGTGGAGGAGCATCCATCTGTTTAACAAAAAAAATTTCTAAGAAAGGTAAACGAAATTTCTAACCAGGTGCTTTTTTTTTGAAAATGGTTATTTTTATTGAAAGAGTGAAGAGGTATAATAAACCAGTAGCTTTATGAATGGTAGATAGTGATGTATTAGCGGCAAAAATTTAACCTAAAGAAAACCATACAAATAGCAAACATCTAAGTGCTTTCTTTGTGCCAGTCACTGTTTTAAGCATTTTAAATACATTATGTAATTTAATCCTCACAACAACCCTATAAGCGAGGGACTACTTCTAGTCCCATTTTATATATAAGGAAACAAGATACAGAGGAAGTTAAATAACTTGCAGGGTCACCACAACTGGTAAGTTTTGGATAATTTGAACCTATGCAATCTGTCTCATATTACTATACTTTGTAGGGAATCCAAATATCATCTTGTTTAATGCTTCACAACAGTAGAAATTATGTTGGTTAAGCCCATTATTTGTTAGAGACTTCCTTAGTCTTACTTAACAAAAAGAATTATTTGTAAAACTAGTTTACACAGAAGCAGCTCAAACATAAGTGATTCCTCATTCCTCACAAGTGAAAAAAAGTGTGAAATGATCCTCATCAAACTTACTGCATTTGCCTGTGAGTACTTCATGGCAAATGTTTTAATTTGTTTTATGTAGATGTTGTTGTAGAACTGAATAAGGTCTCCCCTCTCCTCCTCTTCCACATCACTGTTGGCACCTGTGAGACGAGTAGGTGTAGGAGGGGCACTGCTAGGCTGTGGAACTGGCAAGGTGCTGCTTGACCTCATGACAGGACTGGAGTCTCTACTGGCTATAACCGGTGGAACAAAAAGTGTTAAACAGGAAGACTGCTAGTGCAGATTGCTTTTAAAAAGAAAATTCAGTAAGGTAAGGTTGAATGGCTACCTGCTCTACTCACTGAACAGCAGCAAATGGGCACTCTTATTCTTCATACCAAGGAGCAAAGCACAGATAAGATATTAAATACTAACTTCAGGGCTTCCCTGGCGGCACAGTGGTTAAGAATCCGCCTGCCAAAGCAGGGGACACGGGTTCAAGCCCTGGTCCAGGAAGATCCCACATGCCGCGGAGCAACCAAGGCCGTGCACCACAACTACTGAGCCTGCGTTCTAGAGCCTGTGAGCCATAACTACTGAGCCCACATACCACAACTACTGAAGCCCACGCGCCTAGAGCCCGTGCTCCGCAACAAGAGAAGCCACCGCAATGAGAAGGCCACACACCGCAACGAAGAGTAGCCCCAGCTTGCCGCAACTAGAGAAGGCCCATGCGCAGCAACAAAGACCCAATGCAGCCAAAAAGAAATTAATTAATAAAAAAAAATACTAACTGTACTACCATGCTATTAATGTAGCAAGGGCTTACTGAGTAGTTTTCATTAATTTACACCAAGCTTTCTAGGACCTGAGCCCTGCATTAAGTGGTATAAACCAACAATTAAGGATAGTGTTTCCATAGCATGGTTTCTGTTGACATGCCACATTCTTCTCAAACTCAAGTCAACAAATGCCTGCCTTCTCCATCCTGTGCTAATCCCTCTAGAGAAAAGTGTTATGCACAATGTGCCTCAGAGCCACGGGATAAAGGACAAACAGCTCTGTGACTAAATTTAGAATTTGGTTTATTGTCCAACAAATCTTTTGCCAATAAAATATTTTCATAGTTTCTACAACAGTAATTTATTAATCCTTAGTCCTAGGCCTAAAAAATAAGAGAAGCTTTTAATTTCATTTTATAAGTTCATAAAGATCCCACTTACTTCTGTCTTTGTTTAGTTCTGTTGGAGAATTCTGATGACTTCTGCTGTCACTGCTGCCAGAATTTCTTCTTTTCCTTTTCCCTTTTATCAGAACACTTCTATACACCTTTAGACAGGTCATGAGGAGGGAACAGAAACGAGTTATTTATTGAGCACATCCTAGACTATGTGACTTTGACATGTTATTTAATTCTCACAACTCCATATAGTAGTAGTTTTCCTACTCAGGGGAGGTTAATAAATGCAGCCAAGGTTACATATCTATTAAATAACAGATACAGGATATATACATCAGGGCCTGTCAGGCTTCAACTTCCAAGTACTGCCTACAATACTACAGAGCAGTAATAATACGCAATTGTAAAATCAAGTCATTCTAAGTCAAATATCAATACAAAGATCTCACATGCCTACCTACCTCTTGAAACAAATGAATAGCATTAAAGGTAAAATGAGTTTTAAATTTTCACTTAATGCCGTTTTGGTTAAATGTACAGCGTTATGTTTCCTAAACCAGACTGAATTCAAGGTGACACAGAATCCAAACACCTTCCGAATTTACATCTATCTTGTGATTACCTGAATTAAAAAGGAATCAGTTATTTCACATCATTACCTTTTGGTGAAAAGAGAACTTAAACTAATCAAGATGTGTAGCTGTCTGTTAATCAAGATGCGTTGCTATCTGTCAATAATTAAATAAGATTAAAATAAAGACTTCCCTTAAAGTAGAACCTTAGTTTTTTATCCTGGAGAAAAAGCCACAGAATCAGCTGTAGTTAACTTTTTTGTATGCCTCAAAGACTTTGATCTTTATTTTCAGCCATGAGAGAAAATGTAGTAAGTTACCTGGCTCCGGGCCTGTGGCTGAGTCCTATAGCAACGCATAATATTCTGGAAGGACTTGTCTTCTTTTGTGACCTGGCAAAGAATAAGAGTTCTCTGAGAGAGAATTTGACTTCCAGCATAATACTATGAGATGGTCCGTGAACCTGCTCCCCAGTGAAACTGGTGAAAATTATATTAAAAAACATCATTTAAAGCCTCTGGAAATGGCCCTAAAAGGCATTTAACAAATGAAGAAATATATATTCAAGAAAATCTACTAAAATTCAGTAACAACAGAGGGAATAAATGGTATTTGAGCCAAGACCTAGAATAAAAAATTATAGTAACAAAAAATTCATCAGAGGAATGAAACACTAGATTTGAACTGGCAAAAAACATTTAGCAAACCTGAAGATGGAGTTGTGCAATCCAAAGAACAGAGAAAAAAAGAATGAGGAAAAATTAACAGAGCTTCAGAGAAATGTGGCACACCAAGAGAGTGTGGGAGTACCAGGAGGAGGGGAGGGAGAGGAGTTGAAAGAAATGTTCAAAGAAATAAAGAAACATTCCCAAATTTATTTTAAAAACAATCTATATATCCAGGAATTTTAACAAATTCCAAGTAGGACAAATGCAAAGAGCTCCATACCAAGACATAGAGTAAAAAAGCTGAATGCCAAAGAAAGGGAGAATATCTTGAAAGCATCAAGAGAAAAGCAACTTTTTGCTTACTAGGAAACTCCGATAAAGTAACAGAAAACTTATTAGAAACCATGGAAGCTATGAGACGATGGACAAAGTAAAAACTAAGGATCCAGTATCCAACAAGGTTATCTTTCATAAATGAAAGTGAAATAAATACAATCTCACATAAACATAAAGAAAGAAAATATGCTGCTAGCAGAACCATCTTACATGAAAATACTAAGGAAAGTTCTTCATAATAAAAGTAAGTGACCCCAGGACTTCCCTGGTGGCACACTGGTTAAGAATCCACCTGCCAATGCAGGGACACGCGTTCAAGCCCCGGTCCAAGAAGATTCCACATGCTGCGGAGCAACTAAACCCGTGCACCACAACTACTGAGCCCACACGCCTAGAGCCTGTGCTCCACAACAAGAGAAGCCACCGCAATGAGAAGCCCGTGCACTGCAATGAAGAGCAGCCCCCACTTGCCGCAAATAGAGAAAGCCTGTGCGCAGCAACGAAGACCCAACACAGCCAAATAAATAGATTAAATAAATAAAATAAAATAAAAAAATAAAAGTTAAGTGACCCCACACAAATTCAAATACAAGTGAAAAAACAAAGAGCAATGGTAAAGATTGTTATGTAACTGGAAATGCAGTATAAAATGCATATTTCTTAACTGATCTTTTAAAAATTGTATAAAACAACATACATACATGAAGAAACGTGATATATATATTTGCCAAAAATAGCACAAAGGAGGAGATTAGGAGGAAAGCTATTCTAGGCTAAGGAAATGACTCCAGATGACAACTCAAATCCCCAGGAACCAACAGAGAGAAATAAGGTAAATAAGTAAATAGTGAATAAGGTTAATATGATAAAAGCTATAAATAAATACTTGCACTTCTTTCTTGTCTCAGCTCCTTTAAAAGTCATAAAAATATTAAATAATAACAATGTTTTTGAATTTATAACATTCATGGATATAATATGTATAACAATACTACCACTGTATAACAAAAAGGAAACAGTTACATAGAAGTAACACTTCTATATCTCACTGGCATTCAGTTACTATAAATTTGAAGCTGTTTTTCATAAGTAAAGATGTATATGTGGGGGTTGGAGGAAGTGGGGAGATGCTGATCGAAGGGTACAGATTTCCAGTTATAAGATGAATAAATTTGGGGGAACTAATTTGCAGCATGATGACTATAGTTAACAAACTGAATTGTATACTTGAGAGTTGCTAAGAGAGTTGATCTTAAATATTCTTACTACCAAGAAAAAGTAGCTGGGTGGTAATCATAATGCAATATATACATGTATCAAATCATCACACTGTACATTCTATACTTATACAATGTGATATGTCAATTATATATCAATAAAGATGGGGCAAAAAAATGGGGGGGGATAGAGCAAAAAGAAAAAGAAAAGTATATGGTAAGCCTCAAAGAAACCACTAAGAAAAATAAAGTTGAAAAGTCATCACTGAGGGCTTCCCTGGTGGCGCAGTGGTTGGAAGTCCGCCTGCCGGTGTGGGGGATGTGGGTTCGTGCCCCGGTCCGGGAGGATCCCACGTGCCGCAGAGCGGCTTGGCCCGTGAGCCATGGCTGCTGGGCCTGCACGTCCAGAGCCTGTGCTCCGTGGCGGGAGAGGCCACAGCAGTGAGAGGCCCGCATACCGCAAAAAAAAAAAAAAAAAGTCATCACTGAAATTAAAATGCCATGAATGCACATGAAAATGAAAGCAGTAAAGGAGGAAGAGAGTATCTGAAAGACATGAGACATATATAAAAAACAAAAAGTAAAATGATAGATGTAAATCCAGTTACAACAATTATGTTAAAATATGAATAGATTAAACAACAAAATCAAAGGCAGAAATTGTCCGACTAGATAAAAAAAGAGATCCAACTATACTCCCTATATAAGAGACACACTTTACATTAAAACAAACAGATATGAAAGAAAATGATGGAAAGAAGGTATATCATGCAAACAGCAACCCTAAGAAAGCTGGGTGGCTATACAAATATCACACTATAAAACTGACTTTAAAACAAAAAATAAAAGTTACTAGAGATAAAAAGGGACATTTCATAATGATAAAGGGTCAATCCAACAGAAAGGTACAACAATTAAAAACACACATGCAAAAAAACAAACAAAAAACACATGCACCTAATAACAGAGTACCAAAATATATGAAGTGAAAACTGACAGAAATGAAGGGAGAAATAGGCAATTCAATAATAATATTTAGAGAGCTCAATACCCCACTTTCAATAATGGATGGGTACTAGATAGAAGATCAACAAAGAAACAGAAGACTTTAACACTATAAAAAACACTAAAAAACCTTACAGACATCTATAGAACACTCCACCCAACAATAAAATACACATTCTTCTCAAGTGCATATTGAACATTCTCCAGGATAGACCATATGCTAGGCTACGAAACTTCAATAAATTTAAAAGGATTGAAGTAATTAATACAAAGTGTGTTTTTTGACCACAATGGATTGAAACTAGAAATCATTAACAGAAATTTGGGAAACTCACAAATATGTTGAAATTAACACACCTAGATAACCAGTAAGTCAAAAGAGAAATCAGAAAACACTTTGAGATGAATGAAAATGAAGACACAACATACCATAACTTATGAGATGCAGCTAAAGCAGTGCTTAGAGGGAAATTTATAGCTCTTAATGCCTATAGTAAAAAAGAAGAAAGATTAATTACCTAACCATTCATCTTAAGACACTGAAAAAAGAAGAGCAAAAACTAAGCCTAGGGAATTCCCTGACGGTCCAGGGGTTAGGACTTGGCGCTTTCACTGCTGACGGCCTGGGTTCGATCCCTGATCAGGGAAATAAGATCCCACCAGCCGTGCAGCACAGCCAGGAAAAAAAAAAAAAAAACTAAGCCTAAAGCAAGCAAAAAGAAGGGAATAATAAAGATTAGAGCATATAATAATAAATGAAACCAAAATCTCGTTCTTTGACAAAATCAACAAAATTGATAAACCTTCAGCTACACTAAGATAAAAAGAGAGATTGTTAAATTACTACTGACAAAGAATAAAAAGGACTAAAAGGAATATTATGAACAACTGTGTGCCAACAAATTAGAAAGCCCAGAGGAGACAGACAAATTCCTAGGAAGACATACACTACCAAAATTGATTCTAGAAGAAACAGACAATCTGAATAGACTCATAACAAGAAAAAGAATCATCCATCAATAAACTACCCATAAAGAAAAGCACAGGTCCCAAACGTTCATTGATCAGAAAGTGAAATATGGTTAAGATAGCAATAGTCCCCAAACTGATCTACAGACTCAACATCATCTCTATCTGAACCCCACCTGACTTCTTTGTGACAAGAAGTCAGAACTGACAAATTCATAAAGAATTTCAAGGGATTTAGACTAGCCAAACAAACCTTGAAAAAGAAGAAAAAAGTTACCAATGTTAAAACTTGAAACGTTTGTTTTAAAATGGGTAATGTTATGTGAGTTTCGCCTCAATAAATTATTTTAAAAAACAAAGTCAGATAATAAAAAGTGTTGATGAGAATGTGGAGAAATAAGGACCTTCATATACTATCAGTGGAAATGTAAAATGGTGCAATGACTTTGGAAGACAGTCTGGCAGTTCCTCAAATAAACATAGAGTTTACCCTATGACCCAGCAATCCAACCTAAGGTATATACAGAAGCAAAATGAAAAGATGTCCACACAGAAACTTGTATACAAATGTTCATAGCAGCGTTATTTATAATAGCCCCAAAGTAGAAATAATCTAAATGTCCATTACTGATGAATGGTAAACAAAATATTATATATGCATACAATGGAATACCATGTTCCAACATTGACTGTGGTGATTGTCACACATACCTATGAATGTACTAAAATCCACTGAGCTGTGCGTTTTAAATGAGTGAATTATACAGTATGTGAATTTTATCTCAATAAAGCTGTTAAAAGTGTTCTGAGAGTAAGGAAGTAGCATCTTTACTTTTTCCTTTAAATTCCTAATGGTACTCACCTTTGCCATCACATAAATGGCACACATTAACAACTGGTCCAGATGTCTGTCCATCATAAGTTCAGGACACTGAATTATGGAGAATTCAAAGCAGGTCCAGATTTTTTTCCTCAGTTCATCTGAAATATCCAATTTAGCACAAAGGTCCCGAAGACGGACACCTGCTAAGTGATAAACCTAGTAGATAAACAAAAATATCTCAAACTTTGTTTATCTAACCCTTGTATTTCCCAAGCTCTAGAACTGGTAAGGGTACATTTTTCTTTAGAAAAATTACCTTTCTAAAGAAAAGCGATAAAGAGCTGGTCTTCCTGGGTCTAATATTGCTGCTGGTTAAAGGTAGGCCTTGTTTCTGCTGTTGTCCACCTGGGGAAATCTGTTGAATGGCCACCTGACCAGGGACTTGCAAGGTCGTTCCTGTCACCTGTTGAGAGCTTAAACTTCCAGCCAGGGCCTGAGCACTGAGGGGCTGGATGGAGCCAGTCACAGCCTGTGCCTGCCCCCCAACATTGACTTGGACTGGGAAGAATGTTATTCCTCCATTTTCATTGGCAATGCCTAAAATTTGTTTCAGAGAAAAAAAGCATGAAGAAAATGTTGATACTATAAGATTCTCCAGGCGGAGGTTTTCAATTATTTCCCCTCCCAACCCCTTTCCCCCACTCTTCTCTCATATCATCATTCCAGCCAAATTTCGAGTAACTTTCTAATAAGTGCCACAGAGAAGGAACGCAATATTCAACTCTGCCTTCCTTACCTTGTACAGGAATAGTCACTGTTTGTCCATTGTTGGCTGTGACAGTGGCTGTTGCCATGGTGACCAAAGTCTGTCCAGGAACTGGTGTGACAGAAACAGCTTCCCCAGATACATTCTGCACAGGGACAGCATTGACTAGAGGCTGTGGGGGGATGCGGCCAGGTGTCCCTCCATCAGTGGGGCTATCATTCTCAACAAATAGCCGCCTTCTGGTAGAGCTGGCTGTTGGGGAGCTGTACCTATCGTATAATGTGGTTGGAGACGTTATGCCTAGGGTTAAAAAAAAAAAAATCATTTAACTCAAGGAGACAGATCTGACTTCCATCCTAGAAGTGATGTTCACAACCAATTAGTGTTTGAAATACTATATAATCAAAAAACAAAAATTACAGGAGTCACATCATAGCTACATTCAATGAATGAAAATTCAACTGAATACTATTAAGAGCAAGATTTAAAGGAAGGATTTTTCTCTATGTGTCTCACAGTGTTCCCTTCTTCACTCCACCTTTTGCTAAATCAAACTAGACTTTGCCCTCCACTACCACAGGGTCCTGAGGACTGAGGGGCAATTTAAATAATTTTCTATTTTTCTACCATATTCAATTCCTACAGAACACTCATGTAAGATGTGATTTCACTGTAAAGATACTACTTGATAAGACTTGATGGATTTGATATTACTACGTATCATCTGGGAGCATTTACCCCCTGTTTTATGCATTTTCATCTTTGTCATTTTTTACATGTAGAAAGTTACTAAAATTCAATTCGGTTCTTTAGCAAGAATGGACATACATGTTTTGGATTCAATTAAGCTTAGTTTATTTTTTTTTTAAACAACTTTACTGAGATATGATTCACACATATTTCACCCACTTAAATTGTACAGTTCAGTGGTTCTGGGTATATTACTAGCTTTCTAAAATTGTGGTAAAATACGTATAGCATAGGACTTGGCATTTCACCCGCTGTTAAGTGTACAGCTCAGCGGCACTGCATTCACAGTGCTGTGCAAACACCAACACCATCTTTTCCAAAGCTTTTTCAACATCCCACACAGAAACTCTGTTAACCATTACAGTTAAGTATTCACACCACTGTCTGAATTTTTGAGAGGCATCCCTTTCCTTCTTCCATGTCCAGCTGTAAAAACTGCACATCACTGGGTTTTAAATATTAAAATCTATGTAGGGAGTTCATAAGAGGACTGACAGGAGCAGTTCTGACAGACTGCGGCTTAACATTATAATTTCCTGGTGATACAAAAGCAAATAAATGTACTAGATTTATATTTGGAACAAAGCTGCAGAGTTAGGAAGAATACACTAATTATGATCATTATCTCTGGAAAAAACACAAGGTCCTATTGTATAGCACAGGGAACTATATTCAATATCCTTTGATAATCCATTATGAAAAAGAATATGTATAACTGAGTCACTTTGCTATATAGCAGAAATTAACACAACATTGTAAATCAACTATACTTCAATAAAATTTTTTTAAAAGTGTTTCAAGGACTTCCCTAGCAGTCCAGTGGTTAAGACTCCATGCTTCCAACACAGGGGACACAGGTTTGATCCCTGGGTGGGGAACTAGGATCCCACATACCGTGGGGCATGGCCAAAAAAAAAAAGTGTTTCAAATTATGATCATTATCTTGTAAAATATTAAAAGACCTCATGAAAATGGAGAAGTGATAAGTACAAAAAAATGAAGTTTAAAGTCAAGTCCTAATCCATTGATTAGGGAAGGAAAAACTCTACAGAAATAGGACTGAGGAAGACCAGCTATCAGATCTATGGGTCTGAGTGGATAATAAGCAGAAAAATAAACCATTAAGCCTTTATGCCTCTTCTTTCAAAAATGAGTAAGTTTTCATATAGATCATCCATATTCATTGAATATGCACTGACATAGAGTGATTCCTCATTTTAAAACTGATCTTTCTTCTATAGCCAGTGCTTATCAATTACATTAAAAAGTTGATCTAGAAACAAGAATGTCCTTCTAATGGAATCCAAGGATTTAGAACTCTCTGGATTTACAGAATTGCTTTTTTTAAAAAGTAGTTTTATCTGATGTAAACTTAAACGTTGCACCTGGCAGATGTTATAAAGAACTGCCTAAAATGTAACCAGATGAAAAGCAAAATTTCCCTTTTCTGTACCTCAGGGCCAGCAATGCTGTTGTATTAACCAGGGTAGCACTGCTCAACTGACAAGAGTCAAAGCTGAACATGCTTGGGAATTCCCTGGCAGTCCAGTGGTTAGGACTTGCTTTCACTTCCACGGCCCGGGTTCAATCCCTGGTCAGGGAACTATGATCCCATAAGCTGCAAGGCGCAGCCAAAAAAAAAAAAAAAGAAGCTGAACATGCTCAGGCCATTCAGTCCTCTTAACTCAATGGCTCATCTGTACCTAATTAGATCTTACACTCTACCTTTAAGAAGATTTTTCTGTTTCTTCCGATTTTAAAAGTAATACATATTCATCTTAAAAAATTTACAGAAATCACCTAGAATTCTATTACCCAACAATAATCATTAATAGTTTGGTTTTTCCATTTCAGCCCTTTTGCATGCTTATAGAAAAAAGATACACTTAATAAATAGGAATCACATTACTATACAGCATTCTATCTATTTTAAAAGACACTTGACTTTGCACGCATTTTCCTGTGTTCTTTAATATTTTTCAAAAGCGTTAAAGTGATCCATGTGGTATTATAATGTACAGAATATTTTCTTCTATATACACCCTACTAACTTCACTTGTAGTTTTAGATGGAATTTAAATCTCCAGATGCTAGGCCCCAAAATACTTCCCTTAATATTTTAAACTTACTTCTTCCAAGTCCTCCAGCATCAGCACGAACTTCACTCACCCTTCTGGGAGTCAAAGGGGAGCCAGCAATACAAATTTCATCCGCTTTTTCCAGGTTCTGAGGTGGCATGACCTATTAGGGAATGTTTACACAGAATGCCATTATTCAAAAGAGTATTTTAATTAGAAATATAATAATAATCTAAGGCAAAAGAAAAGTATCTTGGCTCATCAGTTATTCCACCTAAATAAAATCCCCTGTCTTTTCCACTTTCATACTGAAGTTAAAAAAAATTCTGGCAGGCTTAAAAAATTCAAATCTAATAATTGGATACTAAATATAAATTAACCTTCATTACTGATTTAGAGAATTAGACAACCATTTTAAGGTATTGAAACTAGATTAGAAAATCAAGAAAGAACACTGAACTCTTACTCTGTCACTGAAACCTTGGGGCAGTCACAAGTTATTTCTGACTCTTGGTTCCTCTTAGATATAGGGGTGATTGTACCAAATTAAACCCAGCTATTACCCTCCCATACTTATGAGGAAGATGCTAAGTTTAACTGTGGTCGGTGAAAGAGAATTATGAATAGACTATATATTGATATACTTTTATCATAGAAAGATGTTAACATCTTTTCACAAACCTCTTCACACGTAGGAACTCTGTTTTCATTGTCTCTAATTCTGTCCCAGAGTGGAGACTCTGGTTTCCATGCCAAATGATCCAAGATCTGTTCTTCAATCTGATTAAGGTGTTTTACCACCTCTCTACAAAGGCCATCTTCTGCTCTAATGAATACTTCTATCACCTGAAATTTTAAAAAATGTCTTGGTTTGTTTAGTAACAATAATTTTTTAAAAAATTGTTCAAGTGCAAAAGCAAAATTGGTAAACTTATTTAAGTTTTTTTACATATTTATAGAAACAAAAAAGTCAATTTATCAAAAATTACAAGTTTAAAGAATAGTACTATTTTGAAACAGGTGCTCTTCCTTTCACTATCTTTATAAATAATTATTTAAACTGCATGTATGAATTATATAAAATCTTTTGTATAGTGATACATTTCAAAAAATCTTTAAATTAAAAATTTCAAAAATCTTTAAAAAACATGCCTTGTCTATTGAGATTAAAAAACATTACTCAAAATTCATATTTATTTTTTTTAATATATTTATTTATTTATTATTTTATTTTTGGCTGCATTGGGTCTTTGTTGCTGCTCATGGGCTTTCTCTAGTTGCGGTGAGTAGGGGTTACTCTTCACTGTGACGCACGGGCTTCTCATCGTGGTGGCGTCTCTTGTTGCGGAGCACGGGCTCTAGGCGCACGGGCTTCAGTAGTTGTGGCACGCGGGCTCAGTAGTTGTGGCTTGCCGGCTTAGCTGCTCTGTGGCAGGTGGGATCTTCCCGGACCAGGGCTCGAACCCGTGTCCCCTGCATTCACAGGCAGATTCTTAACCACTGCACCACCAGGGAAGTCCCAAAATTTCACATTTAAAAACTCTGAACATTCAGTTTATGCCACTATAAAAATTAGTTTTGACTACTATAGGAGAATTAAATCCATACACTAAATCAATATTAAGAGGGAAACCAAATCAATGCTATAACTCTGTGCTTCTATATAATATGTGAAAAGGAATTTTTTTTTTTTGAAAAACACTTTCATTTAATTTTCATAAAATAAAAAAGAAGGTTGTGGGGATTTCCCTGGTGGTCCAGTGGTTAAGAATCTGCCTTCCAATGCAGGGGACGCAGGTTCGATCCCTGGTCGGGGAACTAAGATCCCACGTGCCCGCAGGGCAACTAAGCCTGTGCACCACAACTACTGAGCCTGTGCACCTCAATGAAAGATCTCTCATGCCACAACGAAGATCCCGTGTGTCGCAACTAAGCCCTGACGCAGCCAAATAAATAAGTCAAAATTTTTTTTAAAAAAAGAAGGTTGCTATCATGATTAGCTAGTGATATGTTTGCTACTTTTCTAAAACCTTCTTAGCTCATAAAATGAAAGTATTCTAAAAGACTTTATCAGACAAAAGGAGGAATTATATGAAACTTTTACACAAAATAGGTCTATACAATACATTGAAAGAATATATATAGTTCTTAAGACTCCTATTTCTTCTCTGCTCCCCATTTAGAGTGGAAATTATTAAATATGTAATTAAAAATAGAAGAAATGTACTCATATATTAAAATGAATTAGATGGCTAACCACAGGAAGTAGATCTCATCCACAATTTCCTCATCAGTTTCAGATTTTTAAAAATACCTTGTAAAAATGATAAAGTGGTACATCAAATATTTCAGTAATACATGGAAAATTCCCAGGAGGCTTATAAGAAAAAGTGACGACCTCAAGGCAGCAGGCCAAGAGCGATCTGTGGAATGCATCTTGTTCCAGAATGCCCTATTAAAAAAAACAAAGCTTGAACATTTAGAAACCTTTATATACCCTTCTGTATGTTTTCAAAATAAAAAAAACTGTCCTAAAACAGCCTTTTAAATTCCTACAACCATATACAGCCATATAATATTTTTATTGAAGTACAGTTGATTTACAATATTATATTAGTTTCAGGTATACAGCCTAGTGATTCAGTATTTCTGCAGATTATACTCTAAATAAAGTTATTACAAGATAATGGCTATAATTGACTGTGTTATACAATATATCCTTGTTGCTTACCTATTTTTATACACAGTAGTTAGTATATGTTAATCCCATACGCCTAATTTGCCCCGTCCCCCTCCCCTTTGATAACCCAAGTTTGTTTTCAATATATGTGAGTCTGTTTCTGTTTTGCATAGTTTTTAGATTCCATATGTAAGTGATATCATACTGTATTTTTCTTTCTCTGTCTGATTTATTTCACTAAGCATAATAATCTCTAGGTCCATCCATGTTGCTGCAAATGGCAGAATTTCACTCTATTTTATGGCTCAGTAACATTCCATTGTATACACAGCCATATTTTTATATAGAATAAGAGAAGTGTAAATAGTTACAAGGAGTTAGAACAATTATTTGTCAATTTTACAATTTTCTCTAAAATTTATTTAAAAATTAATTTTAAAAAAATTATTTTTATTGATGTCATTAAAAGTAATATCACTTGTACAATCTAGAAAAATTATCTTAGCCAAAGATCAATGGTTGAATGTTTATGTTAAATTCCTATATAGTCAATACTCAATTTATTCTATACATGGCTTGAATTAAAACTCTATGTTATTTAAAAACCTCAATTAAGGTTAAGTCTGAATGTTTTAATCCTTGACTACAGAGTCTTACTACCCACAGAAACTGCTGCAATGAGAAACACTAAGTGGGGGACTGGAGGTAAGAGGACTCAGAACACAAGTTTTCTTAGATGCCAATCTTATTCCCTCAAAGCCATATATTATTTTTTCAATAATGGCTTTTTTCTTGGTGGGTGGGGCTGAAAGGAAACTACATTTTATTGTGGTGCTCAGTACATTAGCTATTTACTCACAGATAAATCCATGTCTCCCAGTCTTTTTCGTTCCTGCTCAATAACAGATTCTAACACTTTATAGTAAAGCATCTCTGCAAAACGAAAATGTTTGCTGGCAATTTCTGCATAAATAATAAAAAACACAAAAATCACATGCAAAGAACATAAATATTGGGGAAAATGAGGATCCATCCCATTCCCTACAGCAGAATAAAATTTAAAAACCAACCCAACACTTCATATACATGCACTTCCTACAGTTGCTATTTCAATCATCCCTAAGATTCCTTAATTTCATCTTCATGGTAACACTGAAATTTTTCTAAAATTGTGAAATGAAGTTTGCACATAAAAACTGCAATAGCATTCCATCAAGATTCACACTTTTTTTTTTTTTTGTATTTTGAATAGAGCAGCTCTATGCTAAGACATATGTAATTGGTTTATTATTCCACTCCTACTTGGTATTCATACTTCATGACATCAAACAACTCCAATGGGTCTGGGCATGTAACAACTATTATATTCTGTCCTTGTTCTTATCATTTTGAAGAATCACTATAGTTCTATACTGAAAATCCAGCCTACAAATGAAAACCAAAGATTTTTTTAAAGTGCCAGAAGTCCAACATAATAAAGATTATCAGTCTAAAATTTCTCTCTTATTGAGAATGGCCCAGAAATCAGTTGGTTGACAGAAAAATTGGACATCCATATTCTGGCTCTCAGTCTAAAGTCAAATTTTTTCTTCATATTTCTGACTCGGTTTCCAAGAAAGGAATGCATGTAGTTAAAGTTCAAAGATGAGAGCAATATAGATAATATTAAGCCTTACCTTTAGCACAATTACTGATATCCTCATCTGGCTGGGAATGCTGAGAATATATTTCATACATTTCTTTCAATCTGCTGGCTATAGCCTGGGTTGGATCTCTGGAACATGTCCTAAAAAAATAAGAAGAAATTATCTGAGTTAAAGGTTTTGTCAAGTCACAAAGTGATAAACTATTTACAACTCTGTAATTTCAGAGTAATTTTAACCTGTAAATATAAAATACTTCAATTAGAAACTATACACTTCCCTATTAATCCAGGAGATCCCATAATTCCTTATCAAAGGTGTTAGTATTACCATTTGAATGAAAAAATATTTCTTTCATGGAGCTGTACCTTTTACTGCAGTTAAGTTTAGGAACTTTGACCAGTGCCTATTTGATGTGCATGACCCACCTAGCCTACACATCTGCAATCACTGATGACAAACAAAACTGCCCTCAACTGTTTCCCTAGAGGGCAGTACAACTCTTATTAAGAACTCCTAGAAAAAAACAGAATGAAGGGGTATATGATCTATACTACAACAAACTTATATAAATCATTATTGGCATTCTACATTTTTTCCTCTAAAATGAAGTTTATTTCATTGATTTTTTTTTTTTACTAGAAAGGCAATATATGTTCAATGCAGAAGCATAATACAGATGATCACCATGTGGGCTTCTGTAACAACTATGTCTTTATCTCGATCATAAACATAAATATTCTCTATAAAAATGCAGCAAGTTTAGAAAATTATAAAGGAAATATAATCAATTATAATCCTGGTAGAGATGGCTACTGAATATCATATGCAAGCAGAATTTTATTTATGAACATACACAGAGGTTACAAAAACAGGACCCTTTGGTTTTACCTAGTAGCTACTGGCAATATTTAACTCCACTAATGGTTATTTAAGATTAAAGAAGCTGCTACTCCTAGTTAGAGACTGTAAAGAGATCTGGAAGACATAACAGTTAAGACAGGCTTCTAAAATGTATTTATAAAATGCTTCTGAATTCTAGGTAAACAAGGTCCATCTGAGAAATATGACTTAGGAAGAGGCCATACAGACAAACCCTGTTGGGTGTCAATCACAATCAAGTTTATGAATAAAGTAGACTTCATGAAAATGTACAGGAAAATTAGTCAGCCTTGGTATTTAATGAGTCTAGCTATGAGTGGGAAATTATTTTATGTTTATACAGAGCTTTCTTACACCACATCACCAGAAATCAAATTGGCTCCTATAGAGTCTACATCATTAAATCATAAATTTTTAGGAACAGGAGCAGTCTTGGAGGTAATTTTGTCAAATAAATTTGCCAAAAATTATGCACAGGTAATGAAATTCAGTCTATTGTGTTTTTCACTAATGCTCCCTGATATTCCTACTAGTATCAGACAGATCAAAGGAACTAAAGGTAGTTGACTTCCTTCTCAGGCTAAGGGTGTTTCATAAAACTTAGAAAGTTACAGTGGTTTTACATTGGTTATGAATCTAACTGGCTATCTTTTCAAATCTGACCAACCCTTCAGAAATTTGCTCAGGTCCAATCCTCTTCCTGAAGCCCTTTGACAAACACCCATCTTTACAGATCCCCTGCTTCCCTGAAATCTTAAGAGAGAACAACTGGTAATAGATAGTTTGGTGCTTTATTCTACACTGTCTACTGTTATTAGTTACTATCTCCTGAACTATGTTAAAAAATAATCGAGAGCTATGGACTGAATGTTTGTGTTGCCCCCCTCCTTACCCCCTGCCCCAAATTTATATGTTGAAATCTAATCCCCAATGTGATGGTGTATGGAGGTGGGGCATTTGGGAGGGATTAGGTCATGAGGGTGGAGTCCTCATGAATGGAATTAGAGCCCTTATAAAGGAGACCCTAAGAGCTCCTTTGCCTCCTTCTGCTACATGAGGACACAGCAAAAGACAGCTATCTATGAACCAGGAAGCAGTCCTCACCAGACACTGAATCCGTTAGCACCCTGATCTTGGACTTCCAGCTTCTAGAACTGTGAGAAATTTATTTCTGTTGTTTATAAGCAGTCTACCATATTCTGTTATAGCAGCCCAAGAAGACTAAGATACTGAGAAAAAAAGGGTCATTTTCTATTCATACGTTTTATATTGCTATGTCCTCTAAGGACTAACAACAGAACTGAGCATGCAATTGATATAAAATTATCAATGGGTGAATTAAGGCACAAAGGGTGAAAAATTAAAATAGAAAATTGGAAAATAGTCAACAACCAAATCTTAGAAGACAAGAATGGCTCAAACTAACCTTAGAATCTGTTCCAGTTTCTCACTTGGTGCATTCCTGAGGCCTGTGAGCATGGTGTGGAGACGACTCAAGCTATGTGTAGCTGTAGAAACTGGAGTCACACAAGGGCTGTTACCCTTAATGTACCTCACACCAGTAAGTGGGGTAGAGATCCTAAGTGCTTTAGACTAAAGAGGAGGAAGAAGAACATTATTTTAGGTCAAAAAGACCTAAACTACTTTCAATTACTTCATGAATGGGAATTTCAAGCTAATCAGAACTTTATATTATCAATAAATATTAGTGATTTCTGTCATTATTCTTGGAATTTAAACGTTACACCACCAAGAGCCACGACTATCCATGTGAAATCGTGTGAAAGGACAATCTGCACTTTAGACAACTAAGAAGTTTGTCTCTTAAAAGTTAAATGTTTATGGGAATTCCCTGGCAGTCCAGTGGTTAGGACTCCACACTTTCACTGCTGAGGGCCCAGGTTCAATCCCTGGTCAGGGAACTAAGATCCCACCAACCACTCCGTGTGGCACAGCCAAAAAAAAAAAAGTAAAAATAAAAAAAAAGGTTAAATGTTTAAGATAAGGCATAGTTCCCTATTATTCCTCCTTCAAAACTTAAGCTTGGGGCTTCCCTGGTGGCACAGTGGTTGAGAGTCCGCGTGCCGATGCAGGGGACACAGGTTCGTGCCCCCGTACGGGAAGATCCCACATGCCATGGAGCAGCTGGGCCCATGAGCCATGGCCGCTGAGCCTGCGCGTCCGGAGCCTGTGCTCTGCAACGGGAGAGGCCACAACAGTGAGAGGCCCGTGTACCACAAAAAAACAAAAACTTGAGCTTGAAGGCAAACATAAGCCTGAAAATATTAAGGCTATCTCTGACAAACAGAATTTCACCGTTCCCATCTACTGCTATTTTTGTAATTACTCAAAGATTGACAAAGGAAAGCTGAGAATAAATCTGGCCCAAATGAAATCCATGATTTAACAAAAGCTCATCTAAATAATCAAATTTGGACTGTCCTGGTGGCGCAGTGGTTAAGAATCCACCTGCCAATGCAGGGGACATGGGTTCAAGCCCTGGTCCGTGAAGATCCCACATGTCGTGGAGCAACTAAGCCCGTGCGCCACAACTACTGAGCCTGCGCTCTAGAGCCTGTAAGCCACAACTACTGAGCCCATGTGCCACAACTACTGAAGCCCACGTGCCTAGAGCCCATGCTCCACAACAAGAGAAGCCACCACAATGAGAAGCCCACACAATGCAACAAAGGGTAGCCCCAGCTCGCCGCAACTAGAGAAAGCCCATGCGCAGCAACGAAGACCCAACACAGCCAAAAATAAATAAATAAAATAAATTTATTAAAAAATAATCAAATTTGCTTCACAGGAGGATAAAACAAACATTCTTAGATGCAGAATACAACCTGATGCAGAACAGCCTTCTTCAGTCTTCTTGCCCTTCTTTACCTTTAGTTACTAGAACCTATCACAGTTCTTCCCCCCAAAGCAGACAGATCTTCAGAGAAATAAGTTTAAGTGAAATTCTTGAACACAAAGATATAGCTTAACGTCAAGAATTTAAGCATGAATACATAGGCTATAAATTTAAGAAAACTGAAATCGTATCAAGTATCTTTTCCGACCACAACGCTACAAGACTAGATATCAATTACGGGGAAAAAACTGTAAAAAATACAAACACATGGAGGCTAAACAATACACTACTTAATATCCAAGAGATCACTGAAGAAATCAAAGAGGAAATCAAAAAATACCTAGAAACAAGTGACAATGAAAACACGACGGCCCAAAACCTATGGGATGCAGCAAAAGCAGTTCTAAGAGGGAAGTTTATAGCAATACAATCCTACCTTAAGAAACAAGAAACATCTCAAATAAACAACATAACCTTGCACCTAAAGCAATTAGAGAAAGAAGAACAAAAATCCCCCAAAGTTAGCAGAAGGAAAGAAATCATAAAGATCAGATCAGAAATAAATGAAAAAGAAATGAAGGAAACGATAGCAAAGATCAATAAAATTAAAAGCTGGTTCTTTGAGAAGATAAACAAAATAGATAAACCATTAGCCAGACTCATCAAGAAAAAAAGAGAGAAGACTCAAATCAATAGAATTAGAAGTGAAAAAGGAGAAGTAACAACTGACACTGCTGAAATACAAAGGATCATGAGAGATTACTACAAGCAACTATATGCCAAAAAAATGGACAACGTGGGGGCTTCCCTGGTGGCGCAGTGGTTGAGAGTCCACCTGCCAATGCAGGGGACACGGGTTCGTGCCCCAGTCGGGGAGGATCCCACATGCCACGGAGCGGCTGGGCCTGTGAGCCATGGCCGCTGAGCCTGTGCGTCTGGAGGCTGTGCTCCGCAACGGGAGAGGCCACAACAGTGAGAAGCCCGCGTACCGCAAAAAAAAAGGGACAACCTGGAGAAATGGACAAATTCTTAGAAATGCACAACCTTCCGAGACTGAACCAGGAAGAAATAGAAAATATGAACAGACCAATCACAAGCACTGAAATTGAAACTGTGATTAAACATCTTCCAACAAACAAAAGCCCAAGACCAGATGACTTTACAGGCAAATTCTATCATTTAGAGAAGAGCTAACACCCATCCTTCTCAAAATCTTCCAAAATATAGCAGAGGGAGGAACACTCCCAAACTCATTCTACGAGGCCACCATCACCCTAATACCAAAACCAGACAAAGATGTCACAAAGAAAGAAAACTACAGGCCAATAACACTGATGAACATAGATGTAAAAATCCTCAACAAAATACTAGCAAACAGAATCCAACAGCACATTAAAAGGATCATACACCATGATCAAGTGGGGTTTATCCCAGGAATACAAGGAGTCTTCAATATACGCAAATCAATCAATGTGATACACCATATTAACAAACTGAAGGAGAAAAACTATATGAACATCTCAATAAATGCAGAGAAAGCATTCAACAAAATTCAACACCCATTTATGATAAAAACCCTCCAGAAAGCAGGCATAGAGGGAACTTTCCTCAACATAATAAAGGCCATATATGACAAACCCTCAGCCAACGTCGTCCTCAATGATGAAAAACTGAAACCATTTCCACTAAGATCAGGAACAAGACAAGTTTGCCCACTCTCACCACTCTTATCCAACATAGTTTTGGAAGTTTTAGTCACAGCAATCAGAGAAGAAAAGGAAATAAAAGGAATCCAAATCGGAAAAGAAGAAGTAAAACTGTCACTGTTTGCAGATGACATGATACTATACATAGAGAATCCTAAAGATGCTACCAAGAAACTACTAAATCTAACCAATGAATTTGGTAAAGTAGCAGGATAGAAAATTAATGCACAGAAATCTCTGGCATTCCTATACACTAATGATGAAAAATCTGAAAGTGAAATCAAGAAAACACTCCCATGTACCATTGCAACAAAACAAATAAAATATCTAGGAATAAACCTACCTAAGGAGACAAGAGGCCTGCATGCAGAAAATTATAAGACACTGATGAAAGAAATTAAAGATGATACAAATAGATGGAGAGATGTACCATGTTCTTGGATTGGAAGAATCACCACTGTGAAAATGACTATACTACCCAAAGCAATCTACAGATTCAATGCAATCCCTATGAATCTACCAACGGCATTTTCACAGAACTAGAACAAAAAATTTCACAATTTGTATGGAAACACAGAAGACCCCGAATAACCAAAGCAATCTTGAGAAAGAAAAATGGAGCTGGAGGAATCAGGCTCCCTGACTTCAGACTATACTACAAAGCTACAGTAATCAAGACAATATGGTACTGGCACCAAAACAGAAAGATAGATCAATGGAACAGCAGAGAAAGCCCAGAGATAAACCCACGCACATATGGTCACCTTATCTTTGATAAAGGAGGCAGGAATGTACAGTGGAGAAAGGACAGCCTCTTCAATAAGTGGTGCTGGGAAAACTGGATAGGTACATATAAAGGTATGAGATTAGTATACTCCCTAACACCGTACACAAAAATAAGCTCAAAATGGATTAAAGACCTAAATGTAAGGCCAGAAACTATCAAACTCTTAGAGGAAAACATAGGCAGAACACTCTATGGCATAAATCACAGCAAGATCCTTTCTGACCCACCTCCTAGAGAAATGGAAAACAAAAATAAACAAATGGGACCTAATGAAACTTAAAAGCTTTTGCATAGCAAAGGAAACCATAAACAAGATGAAAAGAAAACCCTCAGAATGGGAGAAAATATTTGCAAATGAAGCAACTGACAAAGGATTAATCTCCAAAATGTACAAGCAGCTCATGCAGCTCAATATCAGAAAAACAAATAAACCAATCCAAAATTAGGCAGAAGACCATATAGACATTTCTCCAAAGAAGATATACAGATTGCCAACAAACACATAAAAGAATGCTCAACATCATTAATTATTAGAGAAATGCAAGTCAAAACTACAATGAGATATCATCTTACACCGGACAGAATGGCCACCATCAAAAAATCTACAAACAATAAATGCTAGAGAGAGTGTGGAGAAAAGGGAACCCTCTTGCACTGTTGGTGGGAATATAAATTGATACAGCCACTATGAAGAACAGTATGGAGGTTCCTTAAAAAAATAAAAATAGAACTACTGTATGACCCAGCAATCCCACTACTGGGCATATACTCTGAGAAAACCATAATTCAAAAAGAGTCATGAACCAAAATGTTCATTGCAGCTCTATTTACAATAGCCAGGACATGGAAGCAACCTACGTGTCCATTAACAGATGAATGGATAAAGAAGATGTGGCACATATATAGAATGGAATATTACTCAGCCATAAAAAGAAACAAAATTGAGTTATTTGTAGTGTGGTGGATGGACCTGGAGTCTGTCATACAGAGTGGCAGTCAGAAAGAGAAAAACAAATACCGTACGCTAACACATATATATGGAATATGAAAAAAAAAAAAGAAAATGGTCATGAAGAACCTAGGGGCAAGACAGGAATAAAGACACAGACCTACTAGAGAATGGACTTGAGGATATGGGGAGGGGGAAGGGTAAGCTGTGACAAAGTGAGAGAATGGCATGGACATATATTTACTACCAAACGTAAAATAGATAGCTAGTGGGAAGCAGCCGCATTGCACACGGAGATCTGCTCGGTGCTTTGTGACCACCTAGAGGGGTGGGATAGGGAGGGTGAGAGGGAGACACAAGAGGGAGGAGATATGGGAACATATGTATATGTATAACTGATTCACTTTGTTATAATGCAGAAACTAACACACCATTGTAAAGCAATTATACTCCAATAAAGATGTTAAAAAAATACATAGGCTAATAAAATATCTTTTCTAATTTTTCCAACAAACTCTGAAAGGTTAAGATAGCTAAAGAGTTTTTTACTATTCAAGATAGACTATATTTCCCTATGTATTAAATGTGCTTATTCTAGAGATAGTTGTAAAAACACCCAGCAAAATTTTTACCTGGCAACAGAACTATTCAAGTTTCATGAGATACAGAAAAACACAGTAATTCGCCATACAGAAATAAATCTATATGTGTCTTCTCTGTGAATTAAACAAGAGTAGAGCCAAGACTTTCACTTTGTTTCAAAGAAATTAATTCTGTTATTTTTTTTAGGTCAATAAGATGATCTACGTAGATTAACTACATTCAGAAGATTTCTCCCTATATTTAACAGCTTTTCTTACAGCCACCTTCTTCCCTGTTTATGAACCAGTGCATTGCTGGGAGGAGAAGCAACAGCAGCCAGCAGCATCTCACCACGTGGCCCACAGGTAGCAGCACTTCCACAAAGGAAATGACATATGACAACCACAAACAACTTCCTGCCTGTAGTCCTCAAGGTCAGCATGGGGCTTCTTGGTAGCCCTGTTTAAGTTCTTAGTTTAAAGCTTCCTGTGCATTCTGATCAAGAAGAGTCTCTCTTTAACTTCTTAGACCTCTTTTATTGTCTATCAACTCATACTACTAGGTAACCTCTCTTAATTCCATGGCTTTAAAAGCCATCCATATCCTAATGACACTATATATATCCTAAGGGTATATATATATACAGCCCTTACTTTTGCTGTGAGCTCTAGTCTTGTATCTCTAAATGGCCTATTTAACTCCTCTACTAGAATATTTAAAAGACATCTCACCCTTAACGTGCTCATAACTCTAATTCTTGATTTTTTCCCCGCTAGACTTGTTCTTTCCCCTCAATAAATGTAAATAGTAAATATTTATGGAATGCCTACAAGCACTGAATACAACACTGGTCATAGACCTCATAAAGCTTATATTCTAATGCAGGGAGACAGATAATAAACAATCCATCTATCCTTCCTTCCTTTCTTCCTCTCTCCCTCTCTTCCTCCCTTTCTCTCCTTCTCTCTCTCTTTCTATGTATTTATTATCTTGAGACAAACAATTCTTTATTTCTACCTACCTACCTACCAACCATCAGACACTGATAAATACTAACAGGAACACTAATGGCAAAGTAAGGGGGAAAGCAAGTCCTGAAGTAGGGGAGGATGCTAGTGGTTATTATTTTATACAGTAGTCAGGTTATCAGAGATCTGAAGGAAGCGAGGAAGTAAACCACATGAGCATCTTGAAGAAACATGCTCTAGGCTGAGAAAACAGCAAGAGCAAAGGCTTTGAGTTGGGAGTATGCTTGGCATATCTGAAGAATGAAAAAGGAGGTTAATGTGGCATGAGTGGAAAGGGTGAGGAGGAAAGTGGTGGGAGATGAATTCAGAGAGGTAGCACAGCTAGATCACTGAAGACTTTTTAGGCATTTGTAAGGACTTTAGCTTTTATACCATTCACCCAACTGGAGTCATCACTGTTTTCTTTTTTTTCACACCCTAGATCCAAGCCATCAGTAAATTCCAGGATATTCATAGCTGTTTTGTTCACTGACATAGCCCCAGCGTCCAGGACACAATCTGACATACAGCATACCTTGAGAATATTCGTTGAATGAGAAAGCAAACCAGTCTTAAGTCTGGTCTTACAGGTGAGTTACCCCTTGGAATTAGCTACACTGCCTCTGGAAGCACCTGTCAGAAGGTGCTTATTTTCTGTTGTATGAACACCACACAACAAAGGGAAACTCCTAGTCGCCATCATCCTAAGTGTCTGCATGAAATATACACATGATCCTGAAACTCAGTTTAACAGAACTTTCTTGAAGACTACAGATTCTCAGTTTCTCTAGTCTCTTAGATGAAGGTACCAATTTGGGTCAATCAACATTTTCTAAACACTTACTATGTTCAATATGGGCTGTATATTACTGGCCCATCTTCTCAAAACCAACAATCATCAGCATGATACATTCATTTACATTTATATTAAATTCTTTTTCCCAGATCTAACCAAAAATTTTGAAAGTCAAGGTTGACAAAATTTAAAACAGTAAACATACAGATAACTTTTTTTGTTGGTCCTCAAAAGTGTTTTTTTTTCTTTTGTTTTGTTTTGTTTTTTGTGGTACACGGGCCTCTCACTGTTGTGGCCTCTCCCGTTGTGGAGCACAGGCTCTGGACGCGCAGGCTTGGCGGCCATGGCTCACGGGCCCAGCCGCTCCGCGGCACGTGGGACCTTCCCGGACCGGGGCACGAGCCCATGTCCCCTGCATCGGCAGGCAGGCTCTCAACCACTGCGCCACCAGGGAAGCCCCAAAAGTGTTTTTTGTTTGTTTGTTTGTTTTGTTTTACATCTTTATTGGAGTATAATTGCTTTACAATGGTGTGTTAGTTTCTGCTTTATAACAAAGTGAATCAGTTATACATATACATATGTTCCCATATCTCTTCCCTCTTGCATCTCCCTCCCTCCCACCCTCCCTATCCCACCCCTCTACGTGATCAAAAAGCACCGAGCTGATCTCCCTGTGCCATGCGGCTGCTTCCCACCAGCTATCTATTTTATGTTTGGTAGTGTATATATGTCCATGCCACTCTCTCACTTTGTCACAGCTCACCCTTCCCCCTCCCCATATCCTCAAGTCCATTCTCTAGTAGGTCTGTGTCTTTATTCCTGTCCTACCCCTAGGCTCTTCATGACATTTTTTTTTCTTAAATTCCATATCTATGTGTTAGCATACGGTATTTGTCTTTCTCTTTCTGACTTACTTCACTTTGTATGACAGACTCTAGGTCCATCCACCTCATTACAAATAGCTCAATTTCGTTTCTTTTTATGGCTGAGTAATATTCCACTGTATATATGTGCCACATCTTCTTTATCCATTCATCGGATGATGGACACTTAGGTTGTTTCCATCTCCTGGGAGATAACTTTTTCAATTAAGATAAGTAGGATGTGAATTTTCTTTTTCACACTGGAAGCAAGTAAAACGCATCTACACACACAATTACCAAAATAAAATAGAACCTCTGGCATGTCTGCTCCTGTATTTCCACTCTTCTGGCATGGCTCAACTCACCTTGTCAAAGTGCTGCTGCAAGATGCTTTTCATCTGCACCCTTTCAGCAGTCTCTGTTCCTGAACCAGTATTCAAACACCTTGAGAGGGTCCCAATTTCCTCTTCAGCATCCTCTCCAAGAAAAATCCGCTCATCTAAATTCCCAACAGATAAAACATACTCCTCATAGGCCTTATTGATGGCTTTACTATAGGGGAAAAAAAATAGGCAAAATGTATACTCACGGAACTGCCATTTCAGTTGTTTTAGGCTACTTGTTTCATTTTTTTCATTTACTAAAAATTCTAATAATTTTGTAAAAGTTAAGTTTTAGTGGGATCACTGTTAATTATAAAAACTGAGGAGTATAAAATGCACGCTTGCTCCATTATGCTCATGCATTGTACAGTAAGTATATTTTGGTGACAGTATTTCAGGATGGGTATCCTGTACCAAGCTGCCTGGTAGGTACAGCTTCTGGTGAGAAGCCTAATTATCTTTCTTAGCTGCTCCAGGCAAGTTTGAAGACCTAAGTACTTCCACATCATCATTCTTCCCCTGTGTAGTTCCAAAAGAATTTCTTTATTTCAAAAATCATGATCCAAAAGCTTAACTATTAAAGCTTTAAAGAACGGCCATACAGTTTTCAATAAATCTAAAACATGTGCTTCGAGTAATAGTTGACAGAATTTTTTACTGCATCCCTATATTCTGCCACAAGACATATTCTAAATTTCCAGGACACAAACAATAAAAACATGAAACTCGGGCTTCCTTGGTGGCACAGTTGTTAAGAATCCGCCTGCCAATGCAGGGGACACGGGTTCGAGCCCTGGTCCGGGAGGATCCCACATGCCGCGGAGCAAGTAGGCCCGTGAGCCGCAGCTGCTGAGCCTGAGCTCTGGAGCCCGTGAGCCACGGCTGCTGAGGCCTGCGCGCCTAGAGCCCATGCTCCGCAACAAGAGAAGCCACCACAATGGGAAGCCTGCACACCACAATGAAGACCATCCCCTGCTCGGCACAACCGCGCGCAGCAATGAAGACCCAGCGCAGCCAAAATAAATAAATTAAATAAATTAAAAAAAAACAAAAAATCATGAAACTCTGAGGTTTCCTCGGTACATAATTTAAAACATTAAAGTACGTTTATAACAGAAGTACTCACAAACTCTCTCCAAAATTCCCAGGTTCTAGAAAACCAGTAAGATTTTCTTCTTTTCCCTTAAGGAGCTATGATGAAAGAAAAGATCCTTAAGTCATCGTATTAAATCAAGTCTTTGCCCAGAAGATATTTTCAAATTACTTCTTTACTACTTACAAACCTTTTTTTCATAAAGTTTCCTAATATAGGGTTTCCAGAAATGTTCCTTTATTCCCTTTGCTTCCAAAACTAGGCCGTCATGTAAGGAACAGAGTTTCTCAATGACACAAGGTGGGTCGGAAGAAGGTTTAGAATCCTTAGCGTGAAAATCTTCAGATAGACCTGTGATGGGTAAAATCATAGAGATAGCAGGTAGCATTCCATAAACCAAACTGTAATAAACTAAACTATAAATAATAGAGAGTCTAATCAGCACTTGAGTTAGCATATGAGTGTACAGGAAATAGTGTAAGGGCCTAATTTGACTCTATTTAAACATACTTCAAAAATAGCAAATAGAGGTAAAGCGTATCACTGCTCAAAAGATTTCAGTTATTCAGTTATCTACCTGGAGACGGTTAAAAAAGAAAAACTAAAAAAATAATTTAGTATATTGCTATAAGATCTAAAAACCAGAAAAATAAAATTTTGCCAATAAGCGTTACATTCAAATAAAAAATAGCACTTTGAAAAAAATTACTGTTCAAAGTACACACTCTTTATATACTTTGATTTAATTATATTATATGTATTTATCATGTTAATTTACAGCCCTTGTTCTAGATTCAATGCAAGAGAAATAAAGAAGAGGGGATAAAATGAAGGGAAGCAGCTATATAGAAATATAAAAGGGAGTTAGGAAAGAAATAAAAGAAAGGACAGAATACAGAGAACATTAAACTTACCAAACCAGAAGCAACTGAAGTAATTAACTCCACTGACTTTAAAAATCTACCTTGAGATTCAGACAAGCTGAAATTCTAATTGTAACCACCCCACAACTAACAATCACTCAGAATCCTACCAAGTTATTATTCAAATAGCAGCAGCATTATATAATAGCTCAATAAATACTTTTTTTTTTTTTTTGTGGTACGCGGGCCTCTCACTGTTGTGGCCTCTCCCGTTGAGGAGCACAGGCTCCGGACGCGCAGGCTCAGTGGCCATGGCTCATGGGCCCAGCCGCTCCGCGGCACGCGGGATCCTCCCGGACCCGGGCACGAACCCGCGTTCCCTGCATCGGCAGGCGGACTCCTAACCACTGCGCCACCAGGGAAGCCCAATAAATACTTTTTAATATTTGCTTTATACATAATTGGTCTCTTACTGTATATCATTCATAGAAATTATATACCTTAAAGCCTACTAAATGGATAGCCAAAATAACTATCATTTCCAAACACCTTTTAGTTTAGAGTTGAAAATTCATTTTACTTATTTTAGAACCATAGCTACTCCTCTTCTATAGAAAAGATCTGAAATGGAGATTCTTTCAATAAATCTGCTTTGACCTCCTCCTGTGTGTCAGCCATGAAACTTGCCAATGTAGAAAACCACCGTCAGCTCTAATGTCATCTTCGCTACTCCAGGTTTTTAAATTCCTTCTTCTTGTTGAATATATATTTCAGAAACTTCTAAAGTTGTCATCTAAGACTTTAAACTTTGTGATATTTGCAATTTCTTTTTCCATAAATATTTTTACAGAGAGCTCAACTCCTAGTTGTAAGTACTCTGGTGATGAAGCTTTGAAAAGCATTTATGTTCTCTGATGCTAGGAAAGCTATAGTATGTGTACAACTCCCAACAGTAAACATAATGTAGAAATGTGAGTTGTCTGATAGTCTTTGATTTACAAACTTACCTTTAAAATTAGGGTTCACAAGTTCTTTACGATTGGAACATTGAAGGGCATTTCCATAAACTAAGTCCAAAGCACACAGCAGAAGATGATAAGAATTAACCAGATCATCACTAATCATGGGGAAATTACCTACAGGATTATAAACAATTATAGAGTTAAATTTGCATCAACTTCACAATATTTTTAAAATAATTTCTTCCTTTAGTTAAAATGACATTATACAACAGTGTACAAAGCTGACTCAAGAGCTACAGAAAGTGTTTTGGCAAATTCACAGTTTGAAATATTAAACTCTTAGAAATTTATTAAACTAGATAGATAAGAGTAAGACTAAGAAGCCCGCCGGCCACAACTAAGACCTGGCACAACCAAATAAATAAATTTTAAAAATAAGTATTTTTAAAAAAAGAGTTTAAGAAAAACCAAAACTTTACTATAAATGCCATTCATTAATAGTCATTAAATAAGCATTTATTAAATGCCTAATAGCTGATCAAAATTTTATCATAATTGGTTTTTCTTTTGAAAATTCTGAACACAAACAACTTCATAAATTATCTCAAGCTGTTAAGAAATTGTTTGGTATGAAAATATTTTTCTGTCAAGAAAACTGGTAGAAATGCTTAGATGGGAAAAGCTGAAAAAATGATTAATGTAATTATTTTTTCATGTATGTATTTTAAAAAGACCAGAAACTATAATCAGACTCCTAACAGTAATATTTTAAATACTTTTTGATGTAGTAATACAAGCTCATATAAATTAATGCAACAGGACCACAATAAAAGATATTTCAGTTCTAGAGCTAGTATCCCAGGAATAATTGTTGATGCTTGGTAACAAAAAAATAAACCAAAACCTAAACCTAAAGAAACATGTCATTTCTGTAGTTCTGGTTTAACTCTAACATTGAAAAGAGTTTTTATAGGCAGTTAAAACAGTTTTATTATTCTTAGAAATTAAGGAATATTTCTAGATTTTTTTTGTATCTTTAAGCATTAAACACTGCATATATATGCTTCATATTGATTTTACACTCTTATAACATCAGATGAATTCAACTTAAATAGCTAACATACATCTGAAGAATTATTTCTAAACCTTGACATTTTCACACTAAATGACTACCCAAATGCATACACACACACACTCACACTACTCTGTTTCAGGCTGTTTTCTCTCCTTTCCTCTAAAGAAAGTTACCACTTACCTCAGCATAGCAGGATAAGCAATTCTTTTTTTTTTTTAATAGATGGAAATATTTCAACAAATCAATTTAAATGGATTAAAGAGAAAAAATAGTTTTCTGCTGCCAAAAAGACAAATGATAATTAATAGGCTAAACTTGGCATTGATATAACCAAACTAACTTGCGTGGTTTCACAAAAAAGATGCTTAATATTAAAATATACTCAATTCCTCAGATGTAAAACAGGAAGTGGTACCTACCAGTTTCAAGCTACAAAGTCGTACACACTGACAAGCCTAAACTTGTCGCTGGTGTTGTACCTGCCACGGAAGGAAGTAACTGGCAGCACAGTGACTTCTAACAAAAATCTGAAATGCCCCTAAAGATCAGAACCTAAACGCCAGGACTCTCCCATCATGACATACTCTACATTTCAAATCCTGACTTTAGAAATAAATCTCACTTCGTGAGATATTTTATCTTTCAATCAACAAAGATAATCTGACTGAAGACTTGGGATAACATGTAAAACAGGAAGTGGCACCTAACAGTCTTCAGTCCACAAAGCCCTTCATGACAACAAGCCCAAACTTGTCACTCGTGTGTACTTGCCATTGGAAGTCAACAAAGATAACAGGCAAAAGTTAGCTTGTTTATCAGGAATGAGATAATCTGGGATGCCCACTGTTGCAGACAAAGTCATGAAAAAGGTGTCTATAAGAGTACACCATCCCCCAAATAACTAAATCAAGAACTGAATAAAACCAACTAAACTACTCTATTGGAAAAGATCCTAGTGAATCATAAACGATCATAGTGCTGGATCGTGGGTAGACAAAGGCTCTTTAGACCAAATAATTATATCGGAATTAATAACAGTAAGGTAAAACTCAAACACTGAGTTTATTGTAGAGACAAAAGCTATGCCACCCCAGTTGATCAAGTGAGACCAAAACCTAAATAAATACACTTCTCTTCCAATAATTTATATAGTACCAAATACTTACCTCCAAGTATACATATGTCATAAGACATAAAACAGATATAAATCCTAGAAGTCAGATATACCTGCCCACAATCTACTGTCAAGACTAATATCATAACACCAGCCACAGTAAGCCAAGTGGTAGCAAATGTTCCAACCATCATGAAAACAGTTTATATGCTCTTATTAAGCCTTTCTAAATTTCATGCCACTGATCACACCACCTTCATCTCTGCTAAAGAAACATCCAGTGTGATGGAAAGCAAAAATAACCAAGAGCTCATTTTTGACAAAAGAAAGATTTTTCTTTTCAATAAAGCATGCAACTCAGGGAAGGAAAGATAAGTTCTAACCTAACTAGCTAGAAAGGACCAGCTACAATCAGACAAATTGAACTGACACCAAGGGACACATCCCTGCTAGAGGGCCTACACATGCAGCATGAAACCAAGAGCTAAGAGATGTGGATTCAAATCCTAGCTCTGTTTCTAGCAGCTAGTTTCTGGGCCTCAGTTACTGACTCTTTAAATAAGTTGGACAAATGGATCTAATAATGAGAACCTCTTATATTTATGAAATACCTGCCAGCTCTAATAATTCTTTGATTTTAACTTTGCATTTTATTGGGATATCTTAATGGCAAAGGCATTCTATATAATCTATAGAAAAAGCTGTGTAACTGTACTTTCTGCTCTTCTATATATTAGTAAGAATCATTTCTACATAGAAATACAGAGAGGTAAGAACCTGCTGTATAGCACAGGGAACTCCACTTCGCTGTACAGTAGAAACTAACACAACATTGTAAAACAACTATACCTCAATTAAAAAAAAAAGACACTATGCCTAGGAATAAGCTGCATAAATTTTACACATATTTTATATTTCATTTCAATAAACTTACTGATAGTCAATTCATTCCTGATTAAAAAAATACAGAGAGGACAATAATAAGAATAAAAATGTATTTCACTGAATGCAGACCTTGGACAGGTTAAGTGAGAAGAGGAGGTAGAGAAAATAAGTTGTATCTAAAGGTATTTGATCAAGCATATTTATCTGAACAAGATGTAAAAAGTAATCTGAACTACTCTGAAAACGATCAGTCCTACTCAATTAAATAAGACATGTCTCGTGAAAAATACAGCCCAAGATATAAGCACAGACACACTAATGTGTTTCAGTCCATAATTCAGAGATAATGTGCTTTGGAAAAAATGTTGTGTAAGAACAAAACGAAGGATTTTCCATTTAATGAAGGAAGTTTGGGATACTGTAAAGAATTTCAAAAGACTCTTATGAAAAGGCAATACTTAAAAAAGAACCTGGGACTAAAAGCCTTGAGAAATTTTTCAGTGAGAATCTTTTCCTGATACACATTATAGGTTGACAATAGTAGTACCTGAACTTTTAAATAAACTAATATTTAAATAAATATCACTCTTTCCTTACCTTTTGCATATATAAAAAGCACCCAACAAAAATGGAAAACTTCAGACACGGTACAGGGCTGTCGCCTTTGGGGGAGAAAAAAGTCATGAGATAACAGAAGAATCAGAAAAAGACATGACAAATGACTGTAAACTAGGTGAGAAACAAAACCCACAGTTAGAGGGAGTGACAGCAGATTCATTTCACATGGAAAATGTGCAAGAAGTTCTGCTCCAACCAAATACTGGTAAGGGAATAGCTGGGAGCAAGGGAAAGCACTCATCTTAGAAGAAAATTCTGAAGAGGTGTAAAAGCTTTTGCAGGTCAAGATAAGTAAGGTAGAAAATAAAACGAGTAACAATAGTTCTTCTGATGACATCAGCAAGGCTAATGCTGCTTTAAGACCCATGTATGCAGGCAGATATTCCTCCAACTTTTTTTCCCCTCCACCATAGTTGATGAAATGTAAACCCTCCCTCCCTAAAGACATTCCAGATTATATATCGAGTCACAAATGGATTTTTTTTTTTTTTGGCTGTGCTGCATGGCATGCGGGATCTTACCCCGACCAGGGACCGAACCCGTGCCCCCTGCAGTGGGAGCTCGGAGTCTTAACCAATGGACCGCCAGGGAAGTCCCACAAAAGGACTTTTTAATGTAAATTCGGGGCTCCCCCTAATTCCTTATATTTCTATCATTAGGAGTACCTGTTGCAGGGAGGAGGAAGGGGGAAAATAAAAGTGTACCTGTTATATTTGCTAAGATGTCTGCTACAGGGAGTTTCAGACCTGTTTTAAACTTGGCTTTTCTACCAAATCCTCTGCCAATGTTTAGGTAAGACATCTGTTGGCTCCATATCCCAATAGCCTTATTCTACCAAGGTGCTTTGAAGAGAAGAATCTGAAGACTGGGGTTTAGTTCCCGCACTGTCATTAGCTAAGTACACTTGCTCTCCATGTGCCTTAGTCTCTCCATCTGCTAAAAGATCATTCTACTTGGGTATAATACTGTATTTCATTCACCAGTCGATGGCAAGGATTAAACGTCATTGCCCTGCTTTAAAAAGTAGCCTCCCCACCATAGGCATGTGATAAACTACCTAGTTTTGATACCTAGCAAGATAAAAGTCAAACATTTTAGAAGCCATTCTAACTTACAGTTATAAGAAAAATAAGTCCTAGCGATGTAATGTACAACATAAATATAATTAACACTGCTGTATGCTATATATGAAAGTTAAGAGAATAAATCTTAAGAGTTGTGATCACAAAGAAAAATTTTTTTTCTATTTAGTTTTGTATTTCTAAGTGAGATGATGGCTGTTCACTAAACTTACTGTGGTCATCATTTCATGATGTATGTAAGTCAGATCATTATGCTGTACACCTTAAATTTATATAGTGCTGCATGTTAATTATACCACAATAAAACTGGAAGAAAAAAACAACACTCAAGCCACTCCAAAAACTGGCTCTAGAACTCTAGAACAAACTTAACCTGCTTAGCCAAATTTCCTCCTACTTTGCTGCTTCGGTGTCTTCATTCTTCATCCTCTGCATAGAAGGCTACCTGTATCTCCAAATTCACCTATCAAAATCCTACCCATCCTTCCAGTCCTATTTCTGCCTACTCCATGGAACCTTACCTAACTGTCTTATACAGAGTGGCTTATTTTTGCCCCCAAAGTCCTACATTTCTATTATCTTTTGCACTTATACATGCCTCTCCCTGACTATACTTACTGTAAGCTCTCAAAAGACAGTGACTCTGGGTTTTGGTTTTTTTTTGTTTTTTTTTTTAACATTTGTATCCTACATACAGTAAGCTCTCAATAAATACTCAGTGAGAAATTTTCAAAGACCAGTGTGTGAGATGCAATACTGAGTCGTGATGAAATACACGGGTTCTGCAGGCAGACTACTTAAGTTTCAATAAGAGCTCCACACTTACTGTGTGACCTTGGCCAAATTACTTAACCTCTCAAAGGCTTGTTTCCCCCCCACGTGTAACAACAGTATCAACCTCATAAAGCCATGGTAATGATTAACTGAAGTAATACATGCTTAAGTCTTAGAAGAGTCCCTGCCCCATAATAAATACTCAGTAAATGGTATACATTACTATTACTAATATTAGCCAAAAGTACTAATAAAAAGTATACAGGGTGATATAGATGTAAAATTTTTAGGTAAACTTATTAGAATTTTCTGAATTAGAATTAAGTAGTCCGTACACCCTAATAAATATCAAAGCAAATACAATCTGAAATCATTTTTACAACACTTCAGAGAAAGAAGATATTCTATATCTTTCTATAAATGATCATATCAGCCTCACTTAGACTCAGAAACAAGCTTCTATCCAAACTTTAGAATACTTAATTATAAATAGACAATTCCCTAAAACTGCAAGCAAACTAGACCAGCTGCTTCCGTATCAGTGGGGTCAAGTATATAAAAATGAACATCGTTTTATTTTTTAAAGCTGCTCACTTACTGTAAACATCCTTCACAGTTTGGGAACATTTTTATATTGAAAGAGAAGCAAACATTATTCATTCAATTACAATAACTTCTTTTCCCCTACTTTTCTTGTCAACATTTTTCTAGTTCTATTTTAAGAACAAATTTTCATTTCTACTTTATGAAAAAAACTTTCGTGATAAAAGTAGAGAATTTGTATCCCATAATTGCCCTTATCTACCAGGAAAGATGGAAAACGTCGAGCCAGAATAAGTTTACAGATTTGCACACATAGTCAGAAGCAGAATTTCATAATAGTTTCAGTTTTCAGTTCCACTATTCTCCCCCCAATCCAGTTTCTCTACTTTTCACAGGTTGTAAACATCAAAATACATAGAGAAGCCTTTTCAGGGGGATTTTTTTACTATTCAGTTTGACATAAAAGTCAAATAAAGAAATAGTCTATATGTATTATAATATGTAGAAAATAATAGAAATAGCCAATATCATCGATAATAGAAAATTAAGTAGTCATATTCTATACCCAAGATTGCTAACTGGTGAGAGTATCTAAGGTCTGATTTTTGCATTTTCGGTTGCTTAAATGAACAGGGAAAGTTTATAGAAACAGAGATTCCACACATTTTGCAACGTGAAAGAAGCCAAACTCTTCAGAGCTAACATACAATGAAAAGCAAGAAATTATTATTGGAAAGAAAGATTACTTATGAAGTCACATTTGTTTCTTAAGACCAGCAAAATAAACTGAGGGACACAAACTAAGGGATCAAAACTGTAGTACAGACAAACGTGTATTCCTGCTTAACAAATATAAAAACATACCGCTGTTTTCTTCCTCTTTGTTGACGAGGCTGCTCCTCTTGAGGATATTTAAAAATGTCCTGAAAAATGGGTTCATATTTCTTAAAGATTACAGCAGAAACAGTGAAGTTTCTTTCTAATCTCTCAGTCCGTTCTCTGAACTGTGCGGGTAGGTTTGCCATGTCTTCCCATTTCTTCATCTTGTGAAAAAATTCAATTAAGCTGATATTAAAAATAAAAAATGAGATTTTTTTTTGTAATTAACACAGGGTAAAATATACAAATTAGATAATTAAAAGTAATTGAAATTAACTCATTAAATTATATTACTTTTAGACAGTGATATAAAATCACAACTCATGCCTCTCTGGCTAATCTCACAGATTGGTTTATTTCTCTCATCTTCCAAATCTAATTTCCCTAATCTCTTTTCCTGAGATTACCTAAAAGTTTAAAAAAAATATGAAATACATATCAATACAAAAGAAGTGGAAAATAAGTAGTTAACCAGAGAACATAACCAACATTCGTGTAACAATTGCCAGATTTAACAAATATAAACATATCAAATACATTTTGCCATGTTTGCTTCAGATTCTACAGAAACAGCCAGTTCCCTTTGGACTCTTCTTCCCCAAAGATAAGCACCACTGTATAGTCTGAGTCTTCCCATCCGAGTTTTTACACTTACTGTGTGATTATATATGTACCCATAACAGTTTAGTAGTATCTTTTGTATGTGTGGTTTTAAATTTTTATATAAATGGTATCATACTGTAAGTAGCATTCTACAACTTGTTTTTTCATTCAATATGTTTATGAGATTAATGTTGCTACGTGTAGATCTAATTTTTAATTGCTAAAAATATTCCTTCATATGAACTACCATGTCTTGCGTTCATTCCCCAACCAATGGAAATTGAGGTTTCTAATTTTTCACTATAACAAAAATGCTGTAATGAACACATTTCTGTACTTGTACGCTGAAGTTTCTTTAAGAACTACCCTGAGAAGCAGAATTGCTGAGTCAGAGAATATGCATCTTCAACTTTACTAGATACTGCCAAATTTCCCACTAGAGTGACTGTGCCAATTTATACTCTCTCCAATGTACACCAGCAATACAGAGTTCCTATTTCCCTACATAATGACCAAACTTGGTATCGTGAGACTCCAAATTTCCCCAATCTGATGAGAATGAAATATTACCTTATTTTTACTTCGAACTTCCTTGATTACTTGTGAGACTGAACATCTTTACCTACATGTATTAGCTATGTGAGTTTAGGCCTTTGTGAAATCATATACTTTTCCCATTTTTTAGTAGCTATTTGTCAATTATTTAACTATTTGTTAGTAGTCCTTTATGTAATTCTGGATACTAATCTTTTGTTACACTGTAAATATCTTTTCCCAATCTGCTCTTTCTTTTTAATTCATTTAGTCCATTGCTGCAGAGAAGTAAATAATCTGAACCCATAGGTAAAAATTTAAAAACAAAAATTGAGCTTTCGAATTGGAAATAAAACTGAAGTCTGAGATATTACTTGCATTAAAATATTAGGTAAGCTTAGCTTACTAGAGTTTATAATGATGATTCCATAATTTGACCGTTGCTTCTAAAGTCCCTTGTCTGTCATTTAACTGGATGAGTCTGACTCCACTTTTCTTCTTTGTAATGATTATACTTTGCACCTTATTTAAGCCCACTTCTGCAGGTTTACAGCCCAGGTGTTCAACTCTTTACACGCTGCCTCTTGTTCTTAGGCCTAAATATAACTCAGGATGGAGTTCAAGGTTAATAAATAGACTCCAGCTAAAAGATTACATTTGTTGTTATTTTAATAGTAAGTGATTTTTTTTTAAACCACTAGGTCCATAAATTTTGACAGTGGCACTTCCTCCAAAATGCCAAACATCCTTTTTCCACCAATCTTTAATAAGCCAAGAGAAAATTAACCCAAATGGCACAAATAATAAATGTAATCAATTCAATTATACAACAGATAGAAAAAGCAATTTCTGCCTCCTCTTTAGATACAAGTCCAGTACATGTAGTTCTCAGTTTAATACCATAAAATATTTACTTTTTCAATTTAGAGTATCTTTACTTAGAGTTCTCCCAATATTACACAATGATAAGTCATTGTGTAATATTAACCTAGTAGGAATGAAAATGTAATTGATTATCTTAATGTAATTAAATGTAATGATAACCTAATAGTAAACGCTTCATACAAGTACCAAATACATTAAAATTTAATTATTTTTCACCAAAGGAATAAAATATAATGGACACTAACTTAGATGTGGTAAAGAAAAACCATGACCTAACTTCTAAATTTAGCACTCCATAGGTACAAATGCTTGGAAAATGATAAAGAGAAATTCCTACTGTCACTATGCTTTTATATTAGTCACACTCTACAAACTCTGACATAGTTACCTCTGCTCTGAACATCTCAGGATTCTAGTTAAAGATACATAGTTTCCTTCAACTGTCCCTTTGCTTACAGTTGGCACAGATTTTCTGCAAGCCACATATAAGGCACATGCTAACCAATGAAGATCATTTCCCTGTAAAATAAAAGAAAATTGATTTTTAGCTAATGAACTATATATATTTCAGTATGAAAAACTCGTTTAAATTCAAAGTGTTATTTATATGTTTGTGGGAAATTGCATTTTCAGTGATGTCCCTGTCCCAAATGCTCTTCGTATAATGTGACACTGACATTCTTCCACGGAGAGGTTGAAGTCTGTGTTCTCTCACTTTGAATTGTCTCAACCAGTACCACAGGTGAAAGTGATGCTATGTAACTGTCAAGATCATAAAAGGCAATACAATTCCACCTGGTGCTCTCTCTCAGGACATACACCGTGGAAGTCCCAGCATGGGAGTAGATCACCTT
Organism: Pseudorca crassidens; assembly: GCF_039906515.1. NCBI lineage: Eukaryota > Metazoa > Chordata > Mammalia > Artiodactyla > Delphinidae > Pseudorca > Pseudorca crassidens. The sequence goes on along the minus strand of NC_090315.1, from coordinate 31,630,016 downwards.
GGGCAAATTACTTAACAATTGTAGAGGCTCAATTTTCTTACCTGAGGACTGTGAGAATTGAGAAAATACAAGAAATCAAAAGATAAAATTCTATAACCACTATTCTATATTAAATATCATACGAGCTTTATTTTCCAGGGTACACTTCCACGAGACTGACACCCGACATTATTTTACAGCATACCTGACTACTAGTTCCACAAGGGCAGGGATTTTATGTTTTGTGCCTTGCTCTATCCCCAGCACCTACGTAACAGTGTCTGGCCATGAACAGGTGATCAAAAAATATTTGGGAAATGAATGAACATCATTCACTTACTGGGTAAACTGAGCTAAGAATCTGAGATCGAAGTCTTTAAAAAACTGAGAAATCAAACAGTTATTTTTAAAAATAATTTACTAACCATCTATTATTTGTCACTTGCTTATATAACCCTGGGCTTCACACAACTTAACCACTGTGAGTTGAAATAATGCTTTTTCTATCGAATTTACAGGGTTATCCTGAGGGTAAAATAAGAGCTTATTTGGAGGCACTTATGCCCATCACCAAAAAAGAGTCCTTCTCTTTGTCTGCCTACAGGAACCACTAGGAAAGAAACAAGAACATGGCCTATTCAGCCAGATCACCAAAGCATGTGAAAGAGCTTTGTAAACTCCAAAGCGCTATCCATATGAGTGCTTCATGTTCCAGAAACTCGACGTTACCTTATTTAACCATCAGAACAGCTTTGTAAGGTAGGTACAAATATCTCAAAGTAACATACCACAAAATTGAGTTTGGAATGGTTAAGTAAATTGCCCAAAGTCACCTAGGTCTGTCAGGTTCCAAAGCCAGTATATTACTAGCTTCCCCCCCAACCCCGCCCTGCTGCAGATGTAAAAATGGGAATAAGGAACTGAATTAAAATTCTATTAATGCAAGAATAAAAAAATAATAACCTTAGTGAGTGCCACACAGGCAAAAACACCCTCTTATAGTTAAATAACACCTCGGTTAGGCCTTCCCATTCTAAGCCTATTTACCCTACTCTTTCCACAAACTATTCAACAACTTAAAATCGTATGGCCTGCAGTTTAAATACCACTCACACAGGCAGTCAAACAGCGGATAAACAATGCAGACTTCCGTGTCACTTCCCATTGGCCCATAAAGGGGAGGTGCCTACAGGGTTGAGCCTCACTGGCTAGAATGGCCATTTTCTCCGCTGCAAGCCCCGTCGGAAGAAAGGGACAAAACATGCCTAGATCGCAGCGACTATAAGAGTCCTGGGCAATGTCTGGAGAGACCAATAGGTCCTCAAGGTCGTCGCAGTCCTGACTTCCTAGAGACAAATGCGTGTCTTTATCCAGGCGGGCAGAAAGCCCGTTTCATTTGCGCAGGGGAAAGATTCGTCTTTGTTCACACATACATAAACACAGCTCGAAACGTAACGCTTTTACTCAAACGGAGGCAATGGCCTGGACAAAGGCAATTTGGTACAGTTCAAAAAGAACTGAAGAAGCCCGGAAACGCAGGCGCTAACATCGGGTTAATTTCAGAGCTAATGCAGGCAAGCCCCCGCCCCACCCCACCCCCTTCTGCGTACGGTCTTGACAACTACACCTGTTCATCCTGCCAACAAGGTGCTTGTTTTTGTAATCGGACCGCAGCACGACCTCAGCCTCGCGGTGCTACTTTAGGGCAAGGGCTGTTCCCGCTTCGGAACCGGAGGGGGAAGAGCAGCGAGACAGAGTTCACTTTCAGGGCCGCTACAGAGCTTTTCAAAAGCCAGGTTTCCAGGACGAAGGTTCGCAAAGAGGATTCCCTCCCCGCTCCAGGCTGGGGACCCAGAGAGCCGGGGCCGGCAGGGGCGGAGGGGTCCCCCCTACCCCCCAACCGCGGGGCGCCCGAGCCGGGGAGACAAGGGGCCCCATTCCCGGAGGCGGGGCGGGACCACTAGGCCCGGAAAGCCACTGGTCTCCTCCCCCCGGGCGCACCTCCAGCGTGTAGCTCTCGCTCATGCTCCTGTAGCTGTCCCAGGCCTCGGCCCGAGCCGCCTCGTCCATGTTCAGGCGGCTACACAGCTCGTCGAACCGCTGTTGGGTCTGAGGGGCCGGCGACCGGGCCGACCGCGCTGCGTCCTCCGCCTCGGCATCCTCCTCCTCCTCTTCATCTGAGGCCGCCGCCGCCGGAAGAGGAGGAGGGGGCGGCGGCGGCGATTGGTTGCCTCCCGACGGCATAGCGCACACCTGGGCGGCGGGGCCTCAGGTGAGCCGAGGGCCTGGGCCCCCAGCCATTCAAACCGCGAAGCGCCCGCCAGTCGGCCGACTGATTGCCGACTGCGCCGCGGCCAACGGCGCTGGGCCACACATCGGTGCCCGTAGTTCCGAGCACGGGTTGATGGGAAATGTGGTCCAGGCCGGGGGCCCACGGGGATCAAAACTCATATGTAGAAAAATCATCTCGCATCGTCTCCCTCGGGTGGAAATAAAAGCGACTTCTCTCCGTTTCAAGTACCTCCTCATCGGGAGACCATTCAGCAGGGCTGTACTGAAGAGAAAACATCCAAGAAACGTTGACATGTGAAGGTTTAGTGTCCAAAGTGTCCCCAGAAATAACACTCATCACCTGCGTGTCCTTATCTAAAAAATAAAGATAATAGAAAGGGCCTGTCTGCCTAAATTCAAATTTCGGCGTCATTCCTAATTCTAGTTCTTTCCTATGTTTTAATTTTATTTGCGACTTTCAAATAATTATTGGATTTTTTTTTAAAGTAGTAATTCTTTTTTTCCCCATAGGGTGAATTTACATTCACTATAAGTGACATATTTGTCCTACTCTAAGTCACCCAATTGGCTTAAATTTACATTTCCTTTATTTTTATTTTCATTTTGCTTTCTCTTTTCAAATTTATATGAATCACTTTGTTTCCAGTCGTCTTTGATTTCCTAAAGGGGTATGGTATAAAACGTTTTCATGCACGAGGAGCCCTAAGGCATTTCTGGTTTGCTATGGGGTCATTTTCTGTCTTCATTGATCATTTGAACCCAGCCACCATACCGTGAGGAAGCCCAGGTCACTTAGAGAAGCCTGTTGTCAAAGATAAACAAAGCTAGACATCAGTGAAAGGGATGAAAACATTTTATGCAGTCATTCCTGACAGTAGGGGAAAGTGCTGGACTCCTTTCTGAATTGTGCAGAGATAATTGGGGATTTAAAGGGAAAAGGAAAGAGTAGAGATGGGGAGGGAGCAGAGCTCAAGCAAAAAGTTACAGAGGGTTGGTGACTATATATGTGATTAGGCCAAGTGGACCTGCTAGTTATCAATTTGTTGAAGTTAGGATTGTATCCTGCCACAGAGACTGGGAGTCAGAGACTCTCTACTTCCTGATGATTACATATCAAAGGAATGGCTTTCAGGTCATTGAGAAAGACACTCCTGATTTGTAGGATATACAGTTGGTCTGCAGTATACACAGGTTGTGCATCCGCAGGTTCAACCAACTGTGGATCAAAAATATTAAGAAAAACAAAAACAGGGACTTCCCTGGTGGTGCAGTGGTTAAGAATCCACCTGCTAATGAGGGGACATGGGTTCGAGACCTGGTCTGGAAAGATCCCACCTACCGTGGAGCAACTAAGCCCGTGCTCCACAACTACTGAGCCTGTGCTCTAGAGCCCACAAGCCACAACTACTGAGCCCACGTACCACAACTACTGAAGCCCACACACCTAGAGCCCATGCTCCACAACAAGAGAAGCCACCACAATTAGGAGCCTGCACACCACAACTAGAGAGAAAGTCTGTGCGCCCCAGTGAAGACCCAGCACAGCCAAAAATAAATAAATACGTAAATTTAATTAAAGAAAAAGAAAAGAAAAGAAAAAACACCTCACTGAAAACAAGACTTTCCCTTTTTTTAAAAAAAAGAACAAAAACAAAACAAACAAACAAAATACATACAACCATTCCAGGAAGTTCCAAAAAGCAAAGCTTGAATTTGTCACGTACCCTAGCAACTATTTACTTAGCATTTACATTTACATCCCACTTACATTTTATTAGGTATTATAAGTAATCTAGAGATGATTTAACGTTTACAAGAGGATGTGCATAGCTTATATGGAAATACTATGACATTTTATATAAGAGACTTGGGCATCAGCAGTTATTGGTATCTGCAGGGCTCCTGGAACCAATCCCTGCATATACCAGGGACAACTGTACATCTCAAAAGGACAGAGGAAGGTATCACAATTGTAAGCCCTATTTAGTAAATGCTATAAGAAAGGGAAGGCTGAGACCTTTCCTCAGGTGTTGGCAAGAACAATCTTTAAATTCTGGAAGAATTGAGGTTTCTCAGGCAGGCATTTTATCAATAATAGGGGCTGGAGTCACCCTAGGACACAGCCTTATGCTGCTAGAAGCCATGCTAGAGTTATGGCATCTCAGTGCAGGGGTTTGGACGAGAGTTTTGCTGTTCTAACCATGCACATAGGACATGAGACCCCTGGCCCTCAGTCCCAGCCATGTTGAATGAGCCCGTTTACAAGCAGATTCTCCAGCTTCCAGTCAAGCTGTCCCAGCTAATGCTGTATGAAGCAGAGATGAACCTTCCCGCTGATCCCTGCCCAACTGCATATCTGTGGGCAAAAGCAATAATTATTTTGTTTCAAATCACAAAGTTTTAGGACAGTTTGTTATGCAGCAATAAATAATTAAACACCTGTTAAGTGTAAGACATGTATCTATCAATTATCATGAAAGAAAAAAAAATCACTTAATAATTGAATTTTTTCTTGGTAATTTTTTATGCCTCCACTAGTCTTACCAATAGATTAAATTTTTTAACTTTGAAAAGCTAAAATTACTTAATAATTGACATTAACATTCCTTAAAAAAAAAAAAAGAAAAAAGAGGCACTTTTGATGATGGAGATTAACTGACTTAGACATAGCTAAGAAAGGAGTTGAAACTGAATCTCTAGACTATGGGTACAAAACATTTCTACCCCTTATCTTATCTCCTTCTCCTCCAGAAGTTAGGGTGGCCGTCTTAAAACACAAATCTGGGGCTTCCCTGGTGGCGCATGCAGGGGACACGGGTTCGTGCCCCGGTCCGGGAAGATCCCACATGCCGCGGAGCGGCTGGGCCCATGAGCCATGGCCGCTGAGCCTGCACGTCCGGAGCCTGTGCTTTGCAATGGGAGAGGCCACAACAGTGAGAGGCCCGCGTACTGCAAAAAAAACAAAACAAAACACAAATCTGATCACCTCTTTCCCCTAGTTAAATAGTTTCTCACTGATCTTAGAAGTCAACATCCTCCATGGCCTACAGGTTCCCTCCCACCTGCCTCTGTATTCTCTTTGAAAATCGCTTTCCATCAGTCAAGTACCACCTTCAATGTCAATTTCTCGAATTTCCCTATTAAATGTTCTCATGACACATTATAGTCATAGTGAATTATTTACATGTTTATCTTTCATGTCTATTGTCCTCATTATGTGTTAAGTGCTATGAGAGTAGCAACTGTGTCTGTTTAGTTCCATCCTGTGACCTCAGAGTCTAACATGGTTCTGGGCATCTAGTTGACTCGCCAAAATATTTATTGAATAAATGACTGATTATGATAATCAAGATATATCTTGTTCTTATTGGAGTCTCAGGTTTTGTGCACGTAAAATCCTTACTCTGGCTGTGATCTGATAGTCCAATAGAATGTCAAAGACCATAAATGGCAGTCATCTAAAAATAAATTTTACCTTTACATTATTTATATCACCCTAAAATATATGACTTAACCGTGAAACATCACATAAACATTTCTACAATGAAACACAGTGGTCTTCACACGCTTTGGTATGTCCTTCTAAAAAAAATCACCTTCTAGCATACTTTAAAGTTGACATCTAAAAGGTTTCATTAAAAGTTTAATCAAGAGCAAAGGATGTAACATCCAGCATGTAACTACAGACCTTTTAAAGTGAAACTGTTACTAAACTTGAAATATTTCCATTGGACCTTAAATATCATAGCAGATACTCACTATCATTCATTTAAAAAATACATGAACAGGAAATTCCCTGGTGGTCCAGTGGTTAGGACTCTGCACTTTCACTGCTGAGGGTGCAGGTTTGATCCCTGGTCAGGGAACTAAAATCTGGCAAGCTGTGCAGTGCAGGAAAAAAAGAAAGAAAGAAAGAAAAAAAGAAATCAAACTTGCACACAAAAGACCCTGAATAACCAAAGCAATCTTGAGAAAGAAGAACAAAGCTGGAGGCATCACACTTCCTGATTTCAAACTATATCACAATATTACAAAGCTATAGTAATCAAAACAGTATGCTATTGGCATAAAACAGACACAGATCAATGGAACAGGATGGAGAGCCCAGAAATAAACTCACACGTATATGGTCAATTAATTTACAACAAAGGAGCCAAGAATATACAATGGGAAAAAGATAGTCTCTTCAATAAATTGTGTTGAGAAAACTAGACAGCCACATGCAAAAGAATGAAACTGGACCACTATTTTACACCATACACAAACATGATTTCAAAATAGATTAAAATCTTGAACATAAGACCTGAAACCATAAAGCTCCTAGAAGAAAACACAGGTGGTAAGCTCCTTAACAATGAATTTTTTGGATTTGACACCAAGAGCAAAAGCAACAAAATCAAAACAAACATGAAGAACTACATCAAGGGACTTCCCTGGTGGAGCAGTGGTTAAGAATCTGCCTGCCAATGCAGGGGACATGGGTTCAATTCCTGGTCTGGGAAGATCCCACATGCCGCGGGGCAACTAGCCCCGTACACCACAACTACTGAGCCTGTGCTCTAGAGCCTGCGACATAAATCATAGCAATATTTTTCTGGCTCTGTCTCTTAAGGTAAAGGAAACAAAAGCAAAAGTAAACAAATGGGGTCTGATTTAACTGTAAAGATTTTACACTGCAAAGGAAACCACTGACAAAATGAAAGGACAATCTACCGAATGGGACATGACTGATAAGTGGTTAATATCAAAACCACATAAACGGCTCATGCAACTCAATATCAAAAAAACAAGCAACCCAGGGATTCCCTGGCAGTCCAGTGGTTAGGATTCAGAGCTTTCACTGCCGTGGGCCCAGGTTCAATCCCTGTTTGAGGAACTAAGTACCCACAAGAAGCACCATGCAGCCAAAAAACAAAACAAAACAAAAACGAATACAAACAAAAACAAGCAACCTGATTTAAAAAATCAGCAGAAGACCTGAATAGACATTTTTCCAAAGAAGACATACAAATGGCCAAGAGGCACATGAAAAGATGCTCAGCATTGCTAATCATCAGGGAAATGCAAATCAAAACCACAGTAAGCTCTCACCTCACACCTGTCAGAAAAGCTATCATCAAAAAGACTACAAATAACAAATGTTGGCAAGGATGTGGAGAAAAGGAAAACCTAGTACACTGTTGATGGGAACGTAAATTGGTGCAGCCATTATGGAAAACAGTATGGAGTTTCCTCAAAAACAGCAACAACAACAACAACAATAACAACAACAAAAACAAATAGAACTACCATATCATCCAGCAATTCCACTTCTGGGTATTTACTGGAAGGAAATGAAATCACTAACTCAAAAAGATATCTGCACCTCTATATTCATAGCAGCATTACTTACAGTATCCAAGACATGGAAATAACCTAAGTGCTCATTGATAGATGAGTGGATAAAGACATTTGTATATAATTGAATATTATTCAGCCATAAAAGAAGGAAAGCCTGCCATTTGTGACGACATGGATGGAACTTGAGGGTATTATACTAAGTGAAATAAGTCAGACAAAGAAAGACAAATACTGTATGATATCACTGATATGTGAAATCTAAAAAAAAAACCCACCAAAAACCAAACTCCTAGATACAGAGAACAGACTGGTGGTTGCCAGATGTGGGCAATAGTGGGTAGGTGAAATGGGTGAAAAAAATGGGTGGACAAACGGTACAAACGTCCAGTTATAAAATAGATAAGTTATGGGGATATAATGCACAACATGGTGACTATAGTTAACTATACCATATTGTGTATTTGAAAGTTGCCAAGAGAATAAATCTTAAAATTTCATGTCACACACACAAAAAATTTGTACCCATGTGTGGTTATAGATGTTAACTAAACTTCTTGTGATAATCATATATATATATATATATATATATACACACACACACACACACATATATTAAATCACTATGTTGTACACCTAAAACTAATACAATGTTGTATATCAATTTTATCTCAATTTTAAAAAGAATTTTAAAAAAAGAGAAATCAATCTCGGTTATTCCAGAGGTTTGGTTCTTGGGGTCTGATTACTCTTTCACTCATTTATTCATTAATTCATTTAGCCAGAGATCTTGTCATCCATCCACTCAAATATTCAGCAAATGTTTAGTGAGTGCCTACTATGTGTCAAGTACTTTGCCAAACACTGAAGATATAGTAGTGAATGGTATATGCATGGTCTCTGCCCTCAAGAGCTTATGATCTCATGGGAAAAACAGACCTAGAACAAGTAATTATCAAGTGTGAATATATTACAAAAAAAAGAAAGTCAGGGAACTATAGGATTGCATCCCAGAAGACCTTTCTCAGGCACAGGGGCAGGAGTGCCTGGGTGGTTGGAGGTGGACAAAGCCTTTCCCTTCTTCCCCTTCACTTCCCCGAGGAGAAGTCTAAAAGTCATAACTAGAAGAAGGAAAGGGTTCATTTCAGGTAGAGGAAAAAGCTTTTTCAAAGACCTCGAATTGGGAAAAAGCATGGGTGGTTCAGGGAGTTGTAGGAATATGAATGTGGTTGAAGTGTAAAAAGCAAGAGGAACAGGAGGTATGGATAGAGATGAGGTCAAAGCTCTGGTTAAGATTTTGGACTTATGCTAAAGGTGATTGGATGCCACTTAAGGTTTTAGGGTAAGGAGAACAGTGTCACTCTGTCTCCAAAACCTAGAACGGTGTTTATCACTTAACAGTAGTTCAATTAATATTCATTTAACTAAATACCTAGTTTGACTTCAAGGCCACCACTGAATTCTGTGAGGCCCAGTGTTCCTGAGATGAAATTGACCAGGCGGATCAGACTGATTTCCTCAGTTTTCACTAAAAAAATGCAAACCCTTGCACAGTACAAGGAACTATACTAAATATTTTGTAATAATCTGTAAGGGAAAAGAATCTGAAAAAGAACATATATATATATATATGTGTGTGTGTGTATATGTGTGTGTGTGTGTGTGTGTGTGTGTGTGTGTGTGTGTGTGTATAAAAAAACTGAATCACTTTGTTGTACACATGAAACTACCACAATATTGTAAATCAACTATACTTCAATTTAAAAAAAGAAAAAAAATAAAAACCCTTCCAGTCATTTCTCTCCTGAGTTACTTTGGTCAGGATGAAATATCCTTCTCCTCCATGACCACCGAATCCTTGTGTGCTCTGGAACTCCCAGCATTTCCTCATATCCCCCAGGCTTCAAGGCCAGGAGCAGGGGCTGTGTCCTCTCTGCTACCCCCTGTGCCCACTGAACCCTTACTCTTCCATCCTCAGGTCATCAAAGCCCATCCCCTAACCCCATGGTCTCCATTTTTCCCCTCTCAGGAAAAGGCAACATCATTCTTCCAGTTGACTAGGCCAAAAAACTTTGGAGTCATCCTTGATTCCTCTTTCTCTCACCTTCTCCATCCAATCCACCAGCTCAGTCTTCACTTACTCAAAATCCATCCACCTCTCAGCTCCTCCATTGCCAGTCCTCTGATCCAAGCTTCCATCTTCTCTTACCAGCATCCTTGCAATGTCCTTCCATCTGGCCTTCCTGCTTCTGTCTTTCCTTTTACCACAATTTCTTCTTAACATAGAAGCTGTGATGGTTAAGTTTATGTGTTAACGTGGCTGGGCCACTGTGCCTAGATATTTGGTCAAACACTATTTAGGATGATTCTGTGAGGGTGTTTATGAATGAGATTTACATTTAAATTGGTGGACTTTAGGTAAAGCAGATTGCTCTCCATAAGAAAACCACATTTCCAAAAGATACCTGCACCCCAATGTTCATTGCAGCACTATCTACAATAGCCAAGATATGGAAGCAACCGAAATGGCCACTGACAGATGAACAGATAAAGAAGATGTGGTATGTACATACAATGGAATGTTACTCAGCCCTAAAAAAGAATGAAATAATGCCATTTGCAGCAACATGGATGGACGTAGAGATTTTCATACTAAGTAAAGTAAGTTAGACAGAGAAAGACAAATATCATGATATCACTTACATGTGGAATCTAAAAATAAAAGATGATACAAACGAACTTATACACAAAACAGAAATAGATCCACAGACATAGAAAACAAATTTATGGTTACCAAAGGGGAAGAGGGAGGGAGGGATAAATTATGAGTTTGGGATTAACATATACACACTACTCCATATAAAACAGATAATCAGTAAGGACCTACTGTATAGCACAGGGAACTGTACTCAATATTTTATAATAACCTATAAGGGAAAAGAATCTGAAAAAGAACTTATATACAAAACTTATATAACTAAATCACTTTGCTGTACACCTGAAACTAACACAACATTGTAAATCAACTATATTTCAACAAAAATTTTTTTAAAAAGGAAAAAAATAATTTAAAAAAAGACTGGATGAGATCACTTTGGGAGTAAATGCACAGAGGAGGAGAAGAGGTTCCAGAACTCTTGCTTTTCCTCTTGGTCCCCAGGGAGTGCTCTTAGTAGCAGGAGCTGCTAGCTAGTTTGAGCCTCATGGATCAGCAAAAGGGGTAGGTGGAGGGGGGCAGAGGTTTCCACATGTCAGTAGGAGCTCCAGTAGAGGGACAAAGTGGGTACTTATTAAGGTTAAAAATTTAAAGATTTTACATTGAGTTTGTACATTTTACTTTCTGTCAGTTTTTAAAAGCAACTTTATTGAGATACAATCCATATACCATACAATTCACCCATTTAAAGTATACAGTTCAGTTGTTTTCAGTATATTCACAGTTATGCAACAAACCAAAATCTGTTTAGAGCATTTTCATCATCCCATGAAGAAACTCCATACCCATGAGCAGTCCAACGCCTCCAGCCCTAGGCAACCACTAATTTACTTTCTTTTTTTAAAAAAATTATTTAATTAATTTATTTTTGACTGCATTGGGTCTTTGTTGATGCATGCAGGCTTTCTCTAGTTGTGGTGAGTGGGGGCTACTCTTTGTTGCAGTGCACGGGCTCTAGGTGCACGGGTTCAGTAGTTGTGGCGCACGGGCTTCATTGCTCCGCAGCATGTGGGATCTTCCCAGACCAGGGCTCGAACCCATGTCCCCTGCATTGGCAGGTGGATTCTTAACCATTGCACCACCAGGGAAGTCCCTCTATTTCTTCTTGATTCAGTTTCACTAGTTTGTGTCTTTCTTGAAATTTGTCCACTTCATCTAGGTTATCTAATTTATTGGCATAAAATTATTCATAATATTCCCTTATAATGATTTTTATTTCTGTAATATTGGTAGGAATGATGTTCCCTTTTGATTCTAGTAATTTTTTTTTTTTTTTTTTGGCTGCACTACTCAGCTTGCAGGGTCTCAATTCTCCAGTCAGGGATTGAACCCAGGCCCTCGGCAGTGAAAGCATAGAATTCCAACCACTGTACCACCAGTGAATTCCCTGGTTCTAGAAATTCGAGTCGTCTCTTTTTTTGTTGATCAGTCTAGCTAAAGGTTTGTCAGTTTTGTTGATCTTTTTAAAGAATTACCTTTTGGTTTCATTCATTTTCTCTATTTTCTATTTCAGTAATTACGCTCTAATCTTTATTTCCTTACTTCTTGCTTTGGGTTTAGTTTGAGATTTTCCTAGTTTCTTAAAGTGCAAAGTTAGGTTGATTTGTGATTTTTTTTTTTTCTTAATGTAGATATTTACAGCTATACATTTCCCTTTGTGCACTGCTTTGGTTATATCTCATATGTTTTGGTATATTACTTGTTTGTTTCCATTCATTACAAAATATTTTTTAACTTCTTTTGAGATTTCTTCTTTGACTACTTATTTATGAGTATGTTGTTTAATTTTCACATATTTGTAAATTTCCAAGCTTTGTTACTGATTTCTAATTTCATTCCTTTGTGGTTGCAGAACATACTTTGTATGATTGCATCTTTTTAAATTTGAGACTTGTTTTATGACCTACCATGTGGTCTATCCTGCAGAATGGTCCTTGTGTGCTTTAAGAATGTGCATTCTGCTATTGTTGGCTGGTGTCCAATAGATGTTTCTTAGGTCTAGTTGATTTATAGTGTTGTTCAAATCTGTTTTCTTGTTGACCTTTGGCCTGCTTGCTCTATTCATTATTGAAAGTGAGCTATTATTCTCCAAATATTATTGTTGAATTGTATATTTTTCCTTTCAATTTTGTTAGGTTTTGCTTCATGTATTTTGTGGCCCTGTTGTTAGATGCTCATATGTCTATAATTGTTATATTTTCCTGATAGATTGACCCTTTAATCATTGTAAAATGTTCTCCTTTATTTCTAGTAACACTTTTTTTTTTGGTTTGTTCTAAAGTCTATTACTCTTTTATTAGCATAGCTACTCCACTTTTCTTATGGTTACTCCTTACATGATATATTACTGATATATCATGTGTATCTATGATATATATGGTCTATATCATATATACCTAAATAATTCACATATACATATACATGTATGAATTACTTAGATTATGACTAATGCAGGCATGTCAAATCAGTGGAAATATTATATACTACATGATGCTGGGACATTGCATAACTCTTTGGAAAAATTCAAATTAAGATTCCTATTTTATACTATATGTTACCAAAATAGACTAAAAAAAGAGTCTATTTTTTTATCTATCAAATTGACAGAGACTTTTAAAAAGTTATAATGCCCAGTACTGCTAAGGAGACATAGAGAAGAAAGTGGTTTTATACTCTACTGTTGGGGTATAAAATGATAACAATCAAACTGGTCTTAAAATTTGAACATTATTATATCATGCCTAGGTATTTATTCTAATGAAAAAAAATCATTAGTGTATGCAAAGATTTGACTACAAACACATTACTGTTTAAATAGCCCCAAACTGAAAAATATCTAAATGCTCAATAATTGGGTATTAAATAAATTATGATGCATCTACATATATATAAATGTGGAATGAGAAACCCTTGAAAATGTGAAAGAGAGGGCAGACAGCAGAAGCAAGAAGAACTACAATCCTTCAGCCTGTGGATCAAAAACCACATTCACAGAGATACACAAGATGAAAAGGCAGAGGGCTATGTACCAGATGAAGGAACAAGATAAATCCCCTGAAAAACAACTAAATGAAGTGGATATAGTCAACCTTCCACAAAAAGAATTCAGAATAATGATAGTGAAGATGATCCAGGACCTCGGAAAAAGAATGGAGGCAAAGATCAAGAAGATGCAAGAAATGTTTAACAAACACCTAGAAGAATTAAAGAACAAACAAACAGAGATGAGCAATACAATAACTGAAATGAAAACTACACTAGAAGGAATCAATAGCAGAATAACTGAGGCAGAAGAACGGATAAGTGACCTGGAAGACAGAATGGTGGAATTCACTGCTGCGGAACAGAATAAAGAAAAAAGAATGAAAAGAAATGAAGACAGCCTAAGAGACATCTGGGACAACATTAAACGCAACAACATTTGCATTATAGGGGTCCCAGAAGGAGAAGAGAGAAAGGACCCGAGAAAATATTTGAAGAGATTATAGTCGAAAACTTCCCTAACATGGGAGAGGAAATAGCCACCAAAGTCCAGGAAGCACAGCGAGTCCCATACAGCAGAAACCCAAGGAGAAACATGCTGAGACTCACAGTAATCAAACGGCAAAAATTAAAAACAAAGAAAAATTACTGAAAGCAGCAAGGGAAAAATGACAAATAACATACAAGGGAACTCCCATAAGGTTAACAGCTGATTTCTCAGCAGAAACTCTACAAGTCAGAAGGGATTGGCATGATATACTTAAAGTGATGAAAGGGAAGAACCGACAACCAAGATTACTCTACCCGGCAAAGATCTCACTGAGATTCGATGGAGAAATCAAAAGCTTTACAGACAAGCAAAAGCTAAGAGAATTCAGCACCACCAAACCAGTTCTACAACAAATGCTAAAGGAACTTCTCTAAGTGGGAAACACAAGAGAAGAAAAAGAAAGACCTACAAAAACAAACCCAAAACAATTAAGAAAACGGTCATAAGAACATACACATCAATAATTACCTTAAATGTGAGTGGATTAAATGCTCCAACCAAAAGACACAGGCTTGCTGAATGGATACAAAAACAAGACCCATATATATGCTGTCTAAAAGAGACCATTTCAGACCTAGGGACACATACAGACTGAAAGTGAGGGGATGGAAAAAGATATTCCAGGCACATGGAAATCAAAAGAAAGCTGGAGTAGCAATACTCATATCTGATAAAATAGACTTTAAAATAAAGAATGTTACAAGAGACAAGGAAGGACACTACATAATGATCAAGGGATCAATCCAAGAAGAAGATATAACAATTATAAATATATATGCACCCAACATAGGAGCACCTCAATACATAAGGCAACTACTAACAGCTATAAAACAGGAAATCGACAGTAACACAATAATAGTGGGGGACTTAAACACCTCACTTACACCAATGGACAGATCATCCAAACTGAAAATAAATAAGGAAACAGAAGCTTTAAATGACACAATAGACCAGATAGATTTAATTGATATTTATAGGACATTCCATCCAAAAACAGCAGATTACACTTTCTTCTCAAGTGCGCACGGAACATTCTCCAGGATAGACCACATCTTGGGTCACAAATCAAGACTCAGTAAATTTAAGAAAATTGAAATCATATCCAGCATCTTTTCTGACCACAATGCTATGAGATTAGAAATGAATTACAGGGAAAAATACATAAAAAACACAAACACATGGAGACTAAACAATACATTACTAAATAACCAAGAGATCACTGAAGAAATCAAAGAGGAAATCAAAAAATACCTAGAGACAAATGACAATGAAAACACGATGATCCAAAACCTATGGGATGCAACAAAAGCAGTTCTAAGAGGGAGGTTTATAGCTATACAAGCCTACCTCAAGAAACAAGAAAAATCTCAAATAAACAATCTAACCTTACACCTAAGGGAACTAGAGAAAGAAGAACAAACAAAACCCAAAGTTAGTAGAAGGAAAGAAATCATAAAGACCAGAGCAGAAATAAACGAAATAGAAACAAAGAAAACAATAGCAAAGATCAATAAAACTAAAAGCTGGTTCTTTGAGAAGATAAACAAAATTGATAAACCATTAGCCAGACTCATAAAGAAAAAGAGGGAGAGGACTCAAATCAATAAAATTAGAAATGAAAAAGGAAAAGTTGCAACAGACACCACAGAAATACAAAGCATCCTAAGAGACTACTACAAGCAACTCTATGCCAATAAAATGGACAACCTGGAAGACATGGACAAATTCTTAGAAAGGTATAACCTTCCAACACTGAACCAGGAAGAAATAGAAAATATGAACAGACCAATCACAAGTAATGAAATTGAAAATGTGATTAAAAATCTTCCAACAAACAAAGTCCAGGACCAGATGGCTTCACAGGTGAATTCTATCAAACACCCATCCTTCTCAAACTCTTCCAAAAAACTGCAGAGGAAGGAACACTCCCAAACTCATTCTATGAGGCCACCATCACCCTGATACCAAAACCAGACAAAGATACTACAAAAAAGAAAATTACAGACCAATATCACTGATGAATATAGAGGCAAAAATCCTCAACAAAATACTAGCAAACAGAATCGAACAACACATTAAAAGGATCATACACCATGATGAACTGGGATTTATCCCAGGGAGGCAAGGATTTTTCAATATATGCAAATCAATCAATGTTATACACCATATTAACAAATTGAAGAATAAAAACCATATGATCATCTCAATAGATGCAGAAAAAGCTTTTGACAAAATTCAACACCCATTTATGATAAAAACTCTCCAGAAAGTGGGCATAGAGGGAATCTACTTCAACATAATAATGGCCATATATGACAAACCCACTGCAAACATCATTCTCAATGGTGAAAAACTGAAAGCATTTCCTCTAAGATCAGGAAAAAGACAAGGATGTCCACTCTTGACACTATTATTCAACATAGTTTTGGAAGTCCTAGCCACGGCAATCATAGAAGAAAAAGAAATAAAAGGAATACAAATTGGAAAAGAAGTAGTAAAACTGTCACTGTTTGCAGATGACATGATACTATACATAGAGAATCCTAAGGATGCCACCAGAAAACTACTAGAGCTAATCAATGAATTTGGTAAAGTTGCAGGATACTAAATTAATGCACAGAAATCTCTTGCATTCCTGTACACTAATGATGAAAAATCTGAAAGAGACATTAAGGAAACACTCCCATTTACCATTGCAACAAAAAGAATAAAATACCTAGGAATAAACCTACCTAGGGAGACAAAAGACCTGTGTGCAGAAAACTATAAGACACTGATGAAAGAAATTAAAGATAATACCAACACATGGAGAGATATACCATGTTCTTGGATTGGAAGAATCAATATTGTGAAAATGACTATACTATCCAAAGCAATCTATAGATTCAATGCAATCCCTATCAAATTATCAATGGCATTTTTTATGGAAAGAGAACAAAAAATTTTAAAATCTGTATGGAGACACAAAAGACCCCGAATAGCCAAAGCAGTCTTGAGGGAAAAAAACGGAGCTGGAGGAATCACACTCTGACTTCAGACTATACTACAAAGCTACAGTAATCAAGACAATATGGTACTGACACAAAAACAGAAACATAGATCAATGGAACAAGATAGAAAGCCCAGAGCTAACCCATGCACCTATGATCAACTAATCTATGACAAAGGAGGAAGGATATACAATGGAGAAAAGACAGTCTCTTCAATAAGTGGTGCTGGGAAAACTGGACAGCTACATGTGAAAGAATGAAATTAGAACACTCCCTAACACCATACACAAAAATAAACTCAAAATGGATTCGAGACCTAAATGTAAGACTGGACACTATAAAACTCCTAGAGGAAAACATAGGAAGAACACTCTGACATAAATCACAGCAAGATCTTTTTTGATCCACCTCCTAGAGTAATGGAAATCGAAACAAAAATAAACAAATGGGACCTAATGAAACTTCAAAGCTTTTGCACAGCAAAGGAAACCATAAACAAGACGAAAAGACAACCCTCAGAATGGGAGAAAATATTTGCAAACGAATCAACGGACAAAGGATTAATCTCCAAAATATATAAACAGCTCATGCAGCTCAATATTAAAGAAACAAACAACCCAATCCAAAAATGGGCATTAGACCTAAATAGACATTCCTCCAAAGAAGACATACAGATGGCCAAGAAGCACATGAAAAGCTGCTCAACATCACTAATTACTAGAGAAATGCAAATCAAAACTACAATGAAGTATCACCTCACACCAGTTAGAATGGGCATCATCAGAAAATCTACAAACAACAAATACTGGAGAGGATGTGGAGAAAAGGAACCCTATTGCACCGTTGGTGGGAATGTAAATTGATACAGCCACTATGGAGAACAGTATGGAGGTTCCTTAAAAAACTAAAAATAGAATTACCATATGATCCAGCAATCCCACTCCTGGGCATATACCCAGAGAAAACCATAATTCAAAAAGACACATGCACCCCAATGTTCATTGCAGCACTATTTACAATAGCCAGGTCATGGAAGCAACCTAAATGCCCATCGACAGATGAATGGATAAAGAAGTTGTGGTACATATATACAATGGAATATTACTCAGCCATAAAAAGGAACGAAACTGGGTCATTTGTTGAGACATGGATGGATCTAGAGACTGTCATACAGAGTGAAGTAAGTCAGAAACAGAAAAACAAATACCGTATATTAACACATGTATGTGGAACCTAGAAAAATGGTACAGATGAACTGGTTTGCAGGGCTGAAGTAGAGACACAGATGTAGAGAACAAACTTATGGACACCAAAGGGGGAAAGCCACGGGGGCGGGGTGGGGTGAGGATGGTGGTGTGATGAATTGGGCGATTGGAATTGACATGTATACACTGATGTGTATAAAATTGAGGACTAATAAGAACCTGCTGTATAAAAAAAATTGTGAAAGATTCTTTAATGGTATGGGAAGATTATTATGATATAGTAAATGAAAAGGTTACAAAATGGTATGTACAGTTTAACTTCACTCTTATTAAGATAATACATATTACGTATTATATGCAAAAAAAATGACCTAAAAGTTAAAAATTATGTCTGAGTATTCAACATTATGGGTTGTTTACTTTGTGCTTCTCCTCCTCTCTTCTTCCCCATGATTTTCTATAACATCCTGTCTTATTTTTTACTAAGAAAAAGGAAGAATGATTTAAAAATTCATTAAGATGTTAAGATGTGGAGACACACACACACACACACACACACACACACACACACAGGAATACTACTCAGCCATAAAAAAGTATGGAATTTTGCCATTTGCAGCAATGCAGATGGCCTTGGAGGGTATTATGCTAAGTGAAATAAGTCAAAGACAAATACTGTATGATACCACTTATATGTGAAATCTAAAAAAATAGAACGAACTAGTGAATTTAACAAAAATGTAGACTCAAAAGTATAGAGAACTAGTGGTTACCAGTGGGGAAAGGGGGAGGGGAAATATAGGGGGAGGGGATTAAGAGGTACAAACTACTGTGTATGAAGTATGCTACAAGGATATATTGTACAACATGGGGAACATAGCCAATATTTTATAATAACTATAAGTGGAGTATAACCTTTAAAAATTGTGAATCACTATATTGCACACCTGTAACATACATAATATTGTATATCAACTATACTTCAGTTTTTTAAAAAGATGTTATTTTTGCCTGTTAGTAAAGGCAAAGATGATTTCAAATGCAATACACAGTATTGGTAAGAATTTGGGGTAAATGAGCATGCACAAAATGTATGCTGCTAATAGTATAAATTGTTACTAATGTCATTGGCACTGGCAACACAAATCAAAAGCCTTAAAAACAGAAGTATTTTCACTTCTAGGGGTTAAGGAAATCATTAGGGATGGATACAAAAAATGCATATATAAACTCAAATGTCCATTTTTAGGTTCCTGGTTAAATAAATTACACCTGTATGGGCAATATATGTATTAAAAATCACATTGCAAGATACTTACTGACATAGAGGCCAGTATATTAAAGGCAAAACAGCCAATATTGTCCCATATAGTACTAATTTAATATGAAAATCTATGTTTCCTAAGGCTAACGTAACAAATTACCACAAACTGGATGGCTTAAAACAGCTGAAATTTATTCTACCACAGTTCAGGCCAGAAGTCCAAAATCAAGGTGTTGTTGGCAAGGCTGGTTCCTTCTGGAGGCTGTGGAGGAGAATCTGTTCATGCTTCTCTCCTAGCTTCTGGTGGTTGCTGGTAATCCTTGGTGTTCCTTGGCTTGTAGCTGCACAGCACCAATCTCTGCTTATTGCCTCGTGGCCCTATCCCTTGTGTTTCTTATGTCCTCTCCTCTTCTTATAAGGACAACAGTCATTGGATTTAGGGCCCACCCTATCTAGTATGACTGCATCTTAACTAATTTTATCTGCCAAGATCCTATTTCCAATTAAGGCCACATTCTGAGATTCTGGGTTGACATGCATTTTTGTAGGACACTATTCAACCCACTACATGTATATAACATACATATAAAAAGATTGGATAGCTACATGAACAGTATTTCAGGGTGGGTTTATGGATGATTTAAATATTTTTTTGTTTTTCTGCATTTTAAAATAAATAGCTTACTGTACTGAAGTTGCATTTATGTAGAGATTAAGTTCTTAATTTATTGAATGAGGTGAACATTACTTGTAGTCAAAAATTACTCTCCCCCCAAACCACTTTTTTCCCTCCTACAGCTCAAAATATACAGAATACA
Organism: Pseudorca crassidens; assembly: GCF_039906515.1. Lineage (NCBI taxonomy): Eukaryota > Metazoa > Chordata > Mammalia > Artiodactyla > Delphinidae > Pseudorca > Pseudorca crassidens. The sequence continues at coordinate 31,609,883 of NC_090315.1, read as the reverse complement.
TCATTTTATACATAGTGTATCTTCTCTCAAAATCATCCAACACAGCCAATTCTTCCTCTAGCAGTGGAACATATTACTGATCCTCTGGGTGAGCACCAGATGAAGCTGTTGACTTAGTTTAGTATATTTTACAAAAAAGAAAGGTTTTCTAAAGCATGGCAGTATAGTTGAATGTGTTCAAGTTAAATGAGGGGTGATGAGACTCTACTGTTCTACTTTTGTAGTTTGAGGAAAAACAAATTTCTTTCATATTTATTAAAAAAACACTGCAAACAACAGTGATGAATTAGGAAAGTCTCTAAGACCAAGGGAAAAAATAATTACTGATCTTCAAAATGGACTTCTTTAAGAGGTTAGGTATATTTCTGGGTCTTTCGGGATTTTTAAAGGTCCAGGGGAAGAAAACTTCGGGAAATAATAATATTGTGGATATAATTATAGCCAACTTCTGTCTCTTAAAAATTCTTCCACTTTCCTTTTAAAGATTTATGACTATGGTTTCCTTCATAACTGGAATAAGATAAATTATATATAAAAATAAAAAAACATTGTCATGTACAGAGGCTGACATCATGGGTAGTCAAAGAATATGTTTAATAAAAAATAATTAAACTTCCATTTGCTCTATAGAACATCATAGAAAGTAATTTAATAAATTACAAATGACTTTTTAAGACGTTTGCTCAACTACAGAAAGCAAATTCAGACTACACAAAACACAACTGGTAAATATTGCAATGTCCAAAAGAAAAATTGGACTAAGACTTGAATCATGAAACCTGAAACAAGGGCTATAAATACAAGGCAATAACAGCTATAATTCTTTTAGTAACTACCAACACATACTTGGATATCCTTTCAACTGCAACTTTAGTATTATGTAATTCTACTGATTTCTTTTCTTATAACCCTTAACTTTACACAACCATGTTTGCATGTTTTTTTAAGCTGATAGCTGGACAACTTTTCCCCAATCAGTACTAGATAGAAGTGTCTTGAAACCCAAGAGAATGTTTAAAGTTAATACTAGCCTTAATGCTTTGAAAACTGCAACTGCCTTATTACATAGAAAGAGAATCACTAAGATGTTAACCAAATTCATTTGATCATAATTAGGAAAATACTTTATCTCATAAATTTGATATAAATTAGATTTTAGTGACAAGATCTAGGGCTTTTTTCCCCTTTATTTTAAATTGGAGACAGAAAGGAATGAAGATCATGTGGGTGTAACTAGGGGGAGAGAAGGGAAATGTGGATGGTGCTGTAATACTTTACCGGCAAACTAAGTTAACTGTGTTTGAAAAACTTTGGCTATCTCATAGGTGTATTCTAGTTAAACAAAGGTGCAATACTGCAAAGGGAAGATACTAAATATGTAATATATCATTTTCATGATGAAGAATTACTACCCACTTCTCCTGGAAGGGCATTATAGTGACTATTGCTAAGACATTGCATAAAGGACTATCAATTCAAAGTACTATTTTGGGAAAATACAAAATTCAATACAATCCCAATGGAACTTATATAATTTTGTAAATACATATAACACTGTCTCTCTAATAAGGGGTTAGTTATTTTACATACAGAAACATAATTTACTGGTAAAGGTCTTGGAAAATCCAATATACTTGCTTAATTCATGACAAAGCAATAGAGTTCCATCAAAACATACTAAAAGTTATTTTTTCTCTGGGAGAGAAGTGGGGTACTTTTCCCCTCGCAAACTTTATCACTGACTTATTTTTAAGTACCAGAAAAACGCTAACACTTGTCTCTCCTTAGGATGTAAATGATATTTTATTTCCAATTCAGTTCTAATTGCTTTAAATGTATATGAAGGTGAACCTGGACCTCTACCTTGTCAGAATAATAGCAGCTTTAGCAGGAGAAATTGTATCACAAATCAAACAGACAAATTTTACATGGTAAAGGGTTCTAAGAAATTGATCAGAAGCCTTTGGCTTCATTTTTTGTGGTTCATAGGAGTAACGTATATTTTTTTGAGATTATTCAAAGTGCATTTTCAAAATGGGCAACTCAGTATATTTAATATAAACTGATAACCCAACACTGATTCTGGGCAACATTTAGTTTGCTTATACGTAGAAACTCAAAATGAATTGAGACTATCTGCATATTACTTTACCCTATTATCTGTTAATTCCGGAATATTTCCATGACGTAAAACACAAATAGAAATCTACACAAATAAAGCAAACAAACAATTTCTTTTACATGAAGTATGCTGTGTTGAAAGTTCTTTTCAGTGGCATTTCATGAGTTTGCCTTTTCTGAACCCTGGAAACAGACATTACTCATCTGAGACAATTATTTCTAATAGGAGGCCAAACTTTGAAGAGCTGAAACTAATATGTCTAGAGGGTGCCAAAGTTACATGACACAGGATTATTTCATGACTTTACTGATTTTAAGAGTTAAGCTCAGCAAAAAGCAAGTCATATTTCTTGCCAGATTAACATGATATATAGGATGTGTTTAAAAAACCCCTGAAAACAAGTATAGAATTAGAAACGAATGTAAACTTCCTAAACTAACTCAGCTGAGGTAACAGGTAGCCAGTTAAATTGGCTGATTGGGAAACTTATTTCTTCTTTAAAACACACTTGTACCTGAATTGGAAATATCAGCAGTGCATCACAACACTAGAGCATTTTCATGTAATTAAAGCAATGGATGGTGATGTAGATTCTACAGCTTTCATGACATTCATTAGCTGCCCAAATTATTGCTGAGTTTTGATCTGTAAATTATAGGTGTCAAGGAGGCTGTAAAACTATATTCAAATTAAATCAGTAATATGCATAAAGTATTCTGTGTTCACTGCAAATATATTAAATATACAACTCTTATTGAGCATAATTTTCATAAAATTAACCCCCAACAAAATTATAATGCCTTTTGTTGTAATTTTACACCTTTATGTATTTGATAGTACATACGAGTTCAGAAACTTATGAATCTTAAGAAATATTACATGCAAAACGTCTCTGAAAGCAGTCTGCACTTCTAAACAAATAACTGAAATGTTCAGTCAGTAAGTTATTGATGCACTCAACACTGGGGTATTTACAATTAATAATTAAAGAAAAAAAATCCAAAATCAGTTCATAATTTAAGTGCAGTCTGGGAATCAGTCTTCATTACTAGAATCTGAATCCTCAGATGACGATGGTGTACTATCAGATCCAGATGAAGCATCAGCTTTCTCTGAACCCTCATCTGTGCTGTTTTCATTGAGAGGACTCGGTTCAGTTCCCCCTTTGTCTTCCTGATCTCCAACTCTGGAATCTTCTTCCTTTACTTCTACAGACTTAGATGAGCCTAAGTCACTGTTTTTATTTTTCTGTACATCAAAAGTTTTGGACTGGGACAAAGTTGGAATATGAAGATTAAGGCCTGGAGTGAGAAGCATCCCTGGATAAAGTATATTAGATAGTAATAGTGGGTTAAGAGCTAACGGGTTGGCAGCTGCAGCTGCACTTAATGCAGCAGTAGAGGATGTTGAAGGAGAACTTGACACAGAGCTTTCACCACCATTCTCTGAATTTTGGCTCTCTGTCCTTTCTTTTTTTCCTTCTAGCTCCGTAGAGTCATTTCCCTTTTTTTCTTCTGTTCCAGATTCTGTAGGCTTTGTCAGGAGTCCTCCCATGCCCAACAGATTTGGCAATCCAGTCATTCCTGACAGCAGCATGGGGAACATGGCAGCCACGTTTTTAGCTTCTCCTCCAGAAGAAAGGCCAGCAGGCATTCCCATCAGCCCTGCAGTTACTTGCAGTGACTGCAAGTTTTGTAGGTTTTGTTGTAAGGCCTGAAGAGTTGTGAGGTCCACACCTGGAAGTAATCCATTGGCTAATAAAGGATTGCCTGAAATACTGGTGGCAGTTGCAGCTGCTGCTGCCGCAGTGGCCTTTGCAATTCCACTTTTAGGCCGTCTCCCTCGCCTGCTTACTTCCTCTCTCACAACGGGACCAGTGAGAATACGTTCATACATACTTTCTGGAAGAAATCCCTAAAAAAAAAAATCCATCAATAATAACCATTTTCAAATAAAATCAATAGCTATTAGTTTGTGATACAAATAAGCTATTAAAAATAGGTAATCATTCATAAACTTATTCTGTATTGATATAACCAATTACGAGAGAGATAACCCAATTTCATCTTAGTATAAGTAGTGGCTTGAAACAGCTCTTTTTCTCATTTTATCTTAAGAGGGCAGAAAGAGGTCTCTGGCCCTCTTTTACACTGTGAGGCATAAGTTAGTAGAATAGTTCTGGAAAACAGAAGGTCCGAAGAAATTTTTTCATGAGGGTTACTACTGCCATGCCCTTACATTTTTCACATCACCCATTGCTCTAGAAGACTAAAGGAGTGCCCCTCTTCTAATCTGGAAGAACAATAAGCAAAGGACAGAAGAAGTAAGTAAAGATTAAAATGAGATGCTTCATATGACTCTTTCCTGACTATCACTTTGGGAGTAAAGGAGACAGAGCCAAACCGAAAAAGATAATCGACAGGGGGGAAAAAATCACTTGGCTCAGAACAGCAGTAGCACCTGCAGACTGGGAAGCACCAAGTCCAGGGCAATGGAGGGCAACCTATGCTACTTTCTTGAAATTCTCCCATGATTTTCTCAGGCTCAAAACTCCTAGAAGTAAAAAACAAACAAATGAACGAAAATTCCTAAAAGTTTTAGGAGTTTAGAACCACTAGACCAGCACTGTCTAATAGAAATAATGTAAGCCACGTATGTAATTTAGAATTTTCTAGTAGCCACAATTAAAAAAAGGTAAAATACGTGACACAAATTTTAGCAATATAGTCTATTTAACATAACAAAAACACTGCCATTTCAATATGTCATCTATGAATATTACTGAGATATTTTATATTCATTTTTCCAAACTAAGCCTTCAAAATCCAGAAACAGTGCTTCACACTTACAACACCTCCTACTTCAGACTAGCCAAATTTCAAATGCTCAATAGCCACATGTGCCCGGTGGCTACCATTTGTGACACTGTAGCTCTAGACAGTGGTTTAAAAGACTCTCATGGGACTATTTTAAAATTTTGTTTTGAACTGATCAACTTATTTGTTCTCTTTACAAAAGCATTAGGGTTCACTACAGAAAACACAACAAAAAAATACAAATAAAAATATCATCCATAGTTTCACTGTTCAGAGATAACCACTGCTAACATTTCAGGATGTGTGCTTCCATCTTCCCCTTGTGCATATAAACAGATTTTACAATTCTCTTCACCTCTTTTCTAAAATAAAAAAAAAAAAAAATAGAATCATACTGAACATAGGTTTACTGCCTGTCTTTTTTATTTAGACACCTGTAGACATAATAGCTATTATTTATTCAGCACTTACCACACGGTTAGGCTTTGATACTCCAAGAGCTTAACTACTACCCCATTTAACAACACTGTGAACTTTTTCTCCCTTGTCATTAGATGTTCTTTTAAGATATAATTTTTAAAATAGTTGCAGTTTTTCAATATACTGATGGACCATTGGTATATTCCCAATTTTTATTACTGTATTATGATGAATAACCTTACATATATATATCTTTCCCCATCTTTGTTTTCTTAATATGCCTTTTAATCAATCAATCAATCAATTAATTAGGCCACGCTGTGCAGCACATGGGATCTTAATTTCCCAACCAGGGATTGAACACATGCCCCATGCAATGGAAGCACACAGTTCTAACCACTGGACCGCCAGAGAATCCCGCCGTGCCGCCCAGTATCTTTGACTATTCATTGTGGTATTGCTCAAATAGTATCTTAGAGATTAAAATAAACACAAATCAGCATATATTGATTCTGCATTCTAACTCAACAGCATCTGAGAAATCTGTAACATATTCTGCAAAACAAAAATTATGAACTAAAAAATACCTTCACATATTCTTGGAATATTTTGTTAATTTTTAAAAATAAATTTATTTTTGGCTGTGTTGGGTCTTCGTTGCTGCACATGGGCTTCTCACTGTCGTGGCTTCCCTTGTTGCAGAACATCGGCTCTAGGCGCGTGGGCCTCAGTAGTTGTGGCACATGGGCTCAGTAGTTGTGGCACATGGGCTTAGTTGCTCCATGGCATGTGGGATCTTCCTGGGCCAGGGATCGAACCTGTGTCCCTTGCATTGGCAGGCAGATTCCTAGCCACTGCGCCACCAGGGAAGCCCTATTTTGTTAATTCTTAACTTAAAATTTAATCTAAGTTATAATTAAATGGCATCTAATTTTAAAAATGATGTCTGAATTATTATTTATGAAATACTCACAGACTGCTTAACAACATCTCCCCATTCAGGAGCTACTCCATATTCTGTATTTTCTTTCAGGAACCGACATAAATCTTTCAGAGGGGGAGCAAAGGCACCTCCAACCTATAAATGAAAAACAGATCGTTAGACACTTAAAAGCACTATTAAATATGAAGACATTTCTTGCTTTTATTCTGTGCTGTACAGAGTTTATTTATTTATTTATTTATTTTTGCGGCACGCGGGCCTCTCCCTGTTGTGGCCTCTCCCGTTGCGGAGCACAGGCTCCGGACGCGCAGGCTCAGTGGCCATGGCTCACGGGCCCAGCCTTTCCGCGGCATGTGGGATCTTCCCGGTCCGGGGCACGAACCCGCGTCCCCTGCATCGGCAGGCGGACTCTCAACCACTGTGCCACCAGGGAAGCCCCAGAGTTTATTTTTTTAAAACACATGTATTCGTTGAACCACTTTTGACAATCTTTATTACATTAAAAAGGACTACCACAATCCACAAGAACCATTAATATACTATATAAACATGTGCTAATGTAAATTTTAAATGTCTTTCTTTCTTTAAAATTAATTAATTAATTTTGGCTGCATTGGGTCTTTGTTGCTGCGGGCAGGCTTTCTCTAGTTGCGGCGAGCAGGGGCTACTCTTCGTTGCGGTGCGCAGGCTTCTTACTGTGGTGGCTTCTCTTGTTGCGGAGCACGGGCTCTAGGTGTGCGGGCTTCAGTAGTTGTGGCATGTGGGCTCAGTTGTTGTGGCTCGTGGGCTCTAGAGCGCAGGCTCAGTAGTTGTGGTACATAGGCTTAGTTGCTCCGCAGCATGTGGGATCTTCCTGGACCAGAGATCGAACCTGTGTCCCCTGCATTGGCAGGCGGATTCTTAACCACTGTGCCACCAGGGAAGTCCCTTAAATGTTTTTGAGTTACTGGAACAGTAACATAAATAACTACCGTTTACTGTGAAATTACTATGTTGGGTAGGCAGTGTAGCCTAGTTAAGAGTATACCCTTCGGAGTCAGACTTACCACCTACATGAACTAGGGTATATCAGTAAATCTCTTTGAACCTCAGTTTTCTGATCTGCAAAATGGAGATAACAACACCTCCCTCATAGGGTTTTATGAAGATAATTCAAGTGCCTCAGCAAAGGTTCTGGCACATAATAAATATAAGCTATTATTATTATTATCATATTACCAACTATTGTGCTAAGGACTTTAGAGTACATAATTTATTTTAGTACTCGCTACATCCATTTGAGAAAGTATTATTTCTATTTTTCAAATGAAGGAACTAAGCCTCAGAGAAGTTATACAAGTTGCCTAAAGCTAGCTAGTAAGTGTTAGGATCAGCTTTCAAACTCAGGTCTCAAAAGCCCATGCACTTATCTATTATGTAAACTGATACCCTAAAAGTATAAAAATATACATATCCCTTTAAATGTTTAAATGATTTGAACCTACCAATTTAATGTTCCTTTGGAGTCTAAAGACACTTCTTGAATAATTCCTTTTTCCACACCTTTTTGAATGAATACATACTATATCTTGTTAGGATATAGACAGGGTTTAATATGGCTAGTTATAATACCTATAGGTATTCTTATCTAGTATTTCCTATAATCTTTACTTAGCCTCTCAAGTTTCTGTTGCCATCTCCTTTTTATTATGACCTTCATTAAGCTCCAGTTTAAACTGGAGGCCCTCTGTATGGTTTATGGGGATTCAGCAAGTGGATCTTTTCCTTAGTAACTGATCAATCCTCAAGTCTGCACTCCAGAAACTCAGAACAATAAAGAAATCTACAAACTAAAGGAAATGAACAGGACTTTTATCAGGTTACCAACAATGAAAAATAAAATTTAGGGTGTTTAATGTTAAACCTAACAAGTAAAAATTTAAAAAATGGTTCCATTTCCTTAAAACTGGCTAAGATAAATTTATTCATATCTAGAAATGCTAATTTCATTATACGATGAAGTGCAAAGATTTGTAACACAATCTATGCAAGCATAAAATTAAGTAAAATGCAACTAAAATGTCATCTTGTTCTTCCCCTAATACATCTATGACATCACTTTAAAGCACTAACAAAAGCTGAATAAGCTATCTCTACAAAATTGGGGAAAAATCAGTATTAATTTTAATGAGTTAGTGCATACGATAATATTAAGACAATTGTTATTTTAAAAGTAGTTTTCTTCCAATTTCAATATTTCTTCTGAGAAAGTCAAATGAGTTCATGTATTTTTTTTTTAAATTTTATTTTATTTATTTATTTTTGGCTGTGTTGGTTCTTCGTTTCTGTGCGAGGGCTTTCTCTAATTGCGGCAAGTGGGAGCCACTCCTCATCGCGGTGCGCGGGCCTCTCACTATCGCGGCCTCTCCCATTGCGGAGCACAGGCTCCAGACGCGCAAGCTCAGTAATTGTGACTCACGGGGCTAGTTGCTCCGCGGCATGTGGGATCTTCCCAGACCAGGGCTCGAACCTGTGTCCTCTGCATTGGCAGGCGGATTCTTAACCACCGCGCCACCAGGGAAGCCCGAGTTCATGTATTTTTATACTAGCAGTGAGGTCATTTAATAGAGAGCAAGACAGAACTAGGGAATTAATGTGACCTATGTAGGGTAATTTAATTTGTGAGTGAAGGAACTCAATGAGAAATTTGCTGTTTTTACTCTGAGGCCATTTCTTCTTTCTTACTTATTTTGTTGCTTGCTCATCAGAATAGAAAACAATAAAAATGTCAAAGCTATGAACTTACAAAAGGGTGCCACAAGTGTTCTATCATTTACTTTAGGAGGTAAAAGAGACATATACCAATCCAAACATAAAACAGACACAATTTGGGAAAACAAATGTTGAGCCACATTTGGTTCAGAAATAGACTTTGGAAAAACCTGACTGTTACCATTCATCAATCAATAAAGCAAGAAGGTAAACACAGGGATACTATTAGTGTATAAGGTACCTTTGTTTAAGACATTTTATTTCCATCTATCAGAAAATTATGTAATATGCCCATTTTGATAGAACGAGGCACTTAACAGCCAAATGATGGAAAATCACGTGATAAATATATAAATCTATAATGGCCATGATGAGAATAGTGTCCCCTTTTCAACAGAGTTTCTCGACTTTTGCACTACAGACATTTTGGACTGGTGTTGTAGGGTTTGGCCCCTGTGCTGCAGGAGGTGTAGCAGCATTCCGGGCCTCTATCCACTAGATGCCACTGGCATCCTTCCCCTGCTCACCACCTCCCCAACACCCACCTCCTTACTCCAAAGTTGTGACTACCGAAGATGTTTCCAGACGTTGCTAAACGTCCCCTGGAGGACAAAGTGCCCCCTTTTGAGAACCACTGACTTACATGTAGTGCTCTTGCTCAGGGCCACCGCTTAGGCACAGATAATGTAAACTAACTTGCTTATTTCATTCAACAGCTTAGACAAAGATGTGGGATTTGAAATTAGACTGCATAAAATTGTAGTCCATGTCTTTTCCCACAAATCTTCTACATTTAACCCAACCAGGTCTGTTAGAAAATACTGCATAATGAAGTAGTGTTCTAGAGATCTCTTAAGCAGTGAATCAACATGAAAAATTAACAACAAATATATAAATACCTTTCTGGCATTTCTTCTGTTAATCAGCTGAACACGTTCTTCTCCAGTGAGACTATTCACATCTAGTTTATTGGGGTTTCTGCAACGATGCCTTTTTTGCTTGGGTCTCCCCTCATGGAGCTGCATTCTCTAAAATACATGGACAAAGGAATGGCTTGAAAATCTAACTGTGCAACTAGTACAAAAAGGCTGATCCAAGAAATTTAGTCATATAAAATTGAAGATACGTTATAGATAAGATATATTAATACAGTTGACCCTTGAATAGCATGGGTCTGAAATGTGCAGGCTCACTCATATGTGGATTTTCTTCAATAAATACATACTACAGGACTACACGATCCATGGCTGACTGCACCCAGGGATGCGGAACTGAGGACACGGAGGGCTAACTGTAAAGTCATACTCAAATTTTTGGCTGTGGGGGTGGCATGCATCAGTACTTCTGACAACCATACTGTCCAAGGGTCAACTGTTTATATTATATATTGAAGATTTATATTATATCATATATATTCTGTCACATATCTTCAATATATCATATTAAAGAATTTACCCCATAGCTATATGTTAAAAATATTTAAGGTTTAAATATTTTTATATTTATTAATAAAAATGCTGAATAAGACAATGTTACATGAACCTTTTCCTCAAATTATATATTTGAAAAATTATTCAAGGCAATTATTAATAATGATCAGTATTATCTTTCTGTATGAAAGTAGGCTCCTGAAATGAGGAGGACATTGCTAGTTCTTTCCTTAAATGCCCTCAAAGATCACTGTATTTCTAGAGTGTTATTTGAAGGAGTTATCAATAATGCTGGAAGAGCTTCCTCTTTACATTTTCTCCTGATGAATTTCACGTGAAACATCAGATTTTCTCAGTGCTCTGATAGCATTTATATGTGTACTAGTGGCTTTCATTTCTCTTCATCTCACTAATAAACTTTCTTATCTCTTTTCACATAATCCTCACAATACTCAAAGATATTATTCTTTTCTAAAAAAATGTATTCATTTATTTTGGCTGCTCTGGGTCTTCATTGCAGCGTGCAGGCTCTAGAGTGCGCGGGTGGGCTGTACAGCACGCGGGCTCAGTAGCTGCGGTACGCAGGCTCTCTAGTTGCGGTATGTGGGATCTTAGTTCCCCGACCAGGGATCAAACGCGGGCCGCCCTGCGTTGGGAGCACAGAGTCTTCACCACTCGACCACCAGGGAAGTCCCCCAAAGATATTATTCTTATTTTACAAATGGGAATCAAGGCTCAGAGAAGATACCTTCCTCAAGGTCATGCAGCTAGCAGGTGGCAATAAAAACTCTATCAAACCATGCTGCTTACCTCTGTTAACAACTGTTAACAAAGTAAGGCTTGATGTCTGTAGTCATTTCTAAACAATTACAAATTCCAACAGACTAAAGCTCGAACTCTTCAGCATGGCATACCAGTCCCATCACAGCCTGGACTGAATTCATCTTTTCTATCCAATTACTATTACCCCACTCATTCCCTCACATACTCTGGAATATCAGACTAGTCACTGTTTTATGACTATATCCTTTTTAGACTCTCTTCATAATTGTTCTATAATGCCTAGAGTATCCTCCTCTTATCCTGCCTAGAATAAGTAGGCATTTGACCAGTATTAACCTGGTCAAATGCCTACTTATTCTTTTATCATCTACCAGTCATGTCAGCTCTATTTTCTATCTTTTCCCAGATACTCTGCTTGGGCAGAGTAATTATTCTTTTATCAGTTTCCATGGCAGTTTATACATACCACTGGTATAGTACATATACCACGTTATGATCATTTTGTTGTAGAGATACCACAGCAAAGTGTGAGATCCAATATACCATTAATGTAAAGTGCCCTTGGAAATCATACCAGTTGTTATCTTGTATTCTGTACTCCAACAAATGCTACTTATAACAATGTTTTAAAATCTTAATAATAAAGTTATATAAAAAATTAGGACAAAAGGTTTATTTGCAGGGAAAATGATGAACTCCTATAAGTTAAAAAAAAAAGTAATGAAGATTCCTTTGCAGTGGAAAGAGAAAGGTATGACAATCTTCAGAGACTAGAGTATAACTGCCATGAGGGCAAGAACTTTATATTGTTCACTGTTTTATCCTAAATCCCTTTAAATAGTAACTAGCACATAATAGTTGCTCAATAAAAATTTACTGACTGAATAAATGGTATTTTCTAACATGTTAATAAGTATAGGGTTAAACTAACAATTCTCATTATTTTTAGAATTGCAATACTCATTTTATGATTGCTCACCTTACTGACAACCCTTCCCCTCATAATTACAAGAGCTTTATTTGGTGCTTTTTTTTTAAATCAAAAGAATTAACAGAAAGTTTATTTGAGAATTTGTGGCATCTTTTGAAAAAATTAGGGATATGAAAGGCATTCAAAAGCTAAGACTGAGGCTCCCTATTTTAGACTACCAGGTTATCTCTTGAGGACGACAATAGCAATGTAAAATATTAAACTAAATATATATTACAGATACAAGTATATAAAAATATATATTACAGTCACATTCTAGGGACTGGCGCTTCTGTGGTTCTTTTGCATGAAAAAATAAGGTAATGAATTTTTTTGTTAATAAAATAACCATCACTTTACCTTTATATAGCACTTTTTAGTCTCCAAAAGACTTTCATTTTTAATTTTTTAAATCACTGACTCAGTAAATATTTACAAGGAGCTAGATACCATCCCCTGTAGCAGGACTTATGTGCTAAGTCCTGGGGATACAAGGTGAATAGGACAGCCCTTAAGAAGTTCATGGGGTAGGGGACGACTTCAATGGGTTATCCAATTAATCTTCATAATGGAAGCAGATAGAACAAACCCACTAACTTCATTGTATAGAGGATATGCCATTACTCTTTTACCTTCTAAAATATATAGAAACATCAAGGGAGACTGATACAAAATTTGGTACATCAGCATCTGACAGTAAAGCATTACAAACTTAAATAATAGATTTCTATGAGTAAGAAAGACATACGCCCATAAGGTAGTGAGTAGAAAGTATTTCAGAGGATAAGAAAAATGCATATTAATATATCTGTTCTCCTCTTTGACTAATATAAACCATGCATCTGACAAGAACCAGAAGGTGTATTCTTATGAGATCTTAAGTGTAGCAGTTTGAACAGTGGATTTAAGACTTATTAGCTGTGTGGCCTTGCACTATTTATTGGGTTGGTCAAAAGGTTCATTTGGTGTTTTCCATAAGATGGCTCTAGTAGCACTTAGTTGTCTTTAACTTCATTCGAAACAATTTCGTTAGACTGTATTGTGACAGCTGTCATATCAGCGTGCATTTAAAAAAAAACATCAAAATTGGTGAATTTTTGCGTAGCCATTTTAATACTGAAGGTGGAAGAAAAAAAGCAACATTTTCGGCATATTAAGCTTTATTATTTCAAGAAAGGTAAAAACACAACCGAAACACAAAAACATATTTGTGCAGTATATGGAGAAAGGGCTGTGAGTGATCGAACGTGTCAAAAGTGGTTTGCAAAGTTTCGTGCCGGAGATTTCTCGCTGGATGGTGCTCCATGGTCGGGTTGAGCAGTTGAAATTGATAGTGATCAAATTGAGACATTAACTGAGAACAATCAACATTATACCACGCGGGAGACAGCGGACATACTCAAAATATCCAAATCAAGTGTTGAAAATCATTTACACCAGCTTGGTTACGTGAATCGCTTTGATGTTTGGGTTCCACGTAAGTTAAGCAGAAAAAACCCTTCTTGATCGTATTTCCGCATGTGATTCTCTACTTAAACGTAATGAAAACGTTCCGTTTTTAAAACAAATTGTGACAGGAGATGAAAAATGGATACTGTACAACAATGTGGAACAGAAGAGATCGTAGGGCAAGCGAAATGAACCACCACTAACCACACCAAAGGCTGGTCTTCATCCAAAGAAGGTGATGCTGTGTATATGGTGGGATTGGAAGGGAGTCCTCTATTATGAGCTCCTTCTGGAAAACCAAACGATTAATTCCAACAAGTACTGCTCCCAGTTAGACCAACTGAAAGCAGCACTCAATGAAAAGTGTTCGGAATTAGTCAACAGAAAGCACATAATCTTCCATCAGGATAACGCAAGACCGCATGTTTCTTTGATGACCAGGCAAAAACTGTTGCAGCTTGGCTGGGAAGTTCTGATTCATCCACCATATTCACCAGACATTGCATCTTCAGATTGCCATTTATTTTGGTCTTTACAAAATTCTCTTAATGGAAAAAATTTCAATTCCTTGGAAGACTATAAAAGGCACCTGGAAGAGTTCTTTGCTCAACAAGATAAAAAGTTTTGGGAAGATGGAATTATGAAGTTGCCTGAAAAATGGCAGAAGGTAGTGGAACAAAATGGTGAATATGTTGTTAAATAAAGTTCTTGGTGAAAATGAAAAATGTGTCTTTTATTTTTACTTAAAAACCGAAGGCACTTTTTGGCCAACCCAATATTTAAAATTTCAGTATTTCCATTTCTTTATAAAGTTATAATGATGCCATTCTGATAAAGTTAGGGGGTGTTAAATTAGGTAATCCATGCTAAGTATAAAGCCAAGCACACAGCTAAGTCTCAATAAATGTTTACTATTATTATTTTTATTATTTTAAAACAAACTATTTGTGGGAAAAGATTGCAAGTTTTGTAACTTTACAATATTCATTGGGTCTATGATAGTACTCTGTATATGAGAGGTGATTTTTATTACTTAAACACCTATTGAATGCAGAATGGAAAAATGGAAAATGATATTGTATTGTATCGAAAGATAGTCATTATTTTTTTCTGCTAATTTTCCTAAATCTTGGGCAGAACACATAAGTGGGTGAGAATTTATGCTTCATCATTATAGGTGTGACCAATCATAGAAGTAAAATATACCAAGTTTTATAAGGCATCACCTACAGGAATAAAAGCTCCTAAATCTTCCACATAACCTGGGTGCTCCTTAAGCCATTTTTCCAAATCCTTTCTCTTCGGCGCATCATCGCCTGCAAGTCTTGTCCCATCTTTAAGATTAATAACTGGAACGGGACTTTCTGTATCAGGAATTCCTTGAGGTTGAGTATAGGATAGTGCTGGATTTATCCCTGTAGAAATCTGTGAGGTGGTTAAGCCTAAAGTAACCTGTAGAAAAACATCAAATGACAATTTTATTTCCATGCTTTAGCATTCTGATTTTGGTCCAATGAAGCAATTCTTTTTGAAGAGGAAAAAAAAAGTTGTTTAAAGGTCAGCTAAATCTTTCAAATTTAAAATTTTCATGAATCTTAGCCAGTGCTGGATTCTAATGAGATACAATCTAAAGCTATATACTCCTAATTTTCTAATTATCTTTATTATTCTACAAAACATTCACAAACAGCAATATGTATATTTACTAGAATTGAATTTTGGACTCAAGGATCAGTAGTTTTTAAGCATTACTTTACTTACATGATTAGGTGGTTTATTTCTGTTGAAAAAGAGGATGTCAACACCTTCTACATTCTTCCTCCTTCCCCGCCTTTTTTTGACTACAGGCTGGTTGTCTAATAAAACTCCATTGGCACCAAGGGTTGATTGAATGGGAGTACCTAACAAATTAAAAATGCAAAAGAGTGATAAAAAATCTAGTTCTTAAATTAAACGTAATTACTTTTCTAAATACATAGACATTTTGCGGGGGTTGGGGAGGGATGGAGTGGGAGTTTGAGATTAGCAGATACAAACTATTATATAGAGAATGGATAAACAACAAGGTCCTACTGTATAGCACAGGGAACTATATTCAGTATGCTGTGATAAACCATAATGGAAAAGAATATGAAAAAGAATGTATATATATGTATAACTGAATCACTTTGTTGTATAGCAGAAATTAATATAACATTGTAAATTAACTATACTCCAATAAAATAGAATAAAATAATTAATGCTTGTAATGATACTCATGATCAAAGAAAAAGTTTATTTAAAAAAATACATAGAAATTTAGTTCTTATTTTACAAGCAGTCAGACAAAATCAAGCAATTCTTGGATTAAAAATACCACCTCATTTCTCATTTAAAAACCAGGAGAATTGTAATCTAGGTCTCTTTCAAGTTTTGACTTGTCTCCTCAAATTTTTCCCCTGGATAGTCACACATCTTTTCTTTTGTCCCCTTTTCGAGGAAGAACCATGCCTTTCTCATGTACAAGACAAACCTTTCCCCCTTTTTTGAACCCATTAATCCCTACTTTTTCTAAAAGTTTGTTTTATCATTTATCTTTGTTTTTTTGTGCCAAAATATCTTACTCTACATTAGATTCTTATCAACTTAAAAACATGGCCCAACTCAAATAAAAAATAAACTTCTTGCGGCTTTTTCATAACTTTCAAAACTTTTGAAAAGTTGGTTGCTATTATGCTCCCCTTTCTCATGACAACCTCACTCCTCAATTCCCACAGTCCACTCCTGCCCCAGCCTATTTAAGGTATTTTCTTTAAGACCACCACTGTTTCTTGCCAAATTAAACTGACCCTTCTCACTCTTCATTTCAGTAGGCACTCACTAAAAAATGTTTGTAAGAGGTATGAATGAAACAGTACCACGCATTCATTTTTTTCCTAATAAATAAATACACATTTATCAAACAGCTAGGTACAAAGCACTATGATGATTCAAAGGTAAGACACAGTTCCTGTCCTTAAAGAGTACGTAATCTAGAACACTCTTATAAAAGAAAATATTAATAATGAGATGTTTGCTTAAAATGGTTCACAGTTTGTAGCGAGAAATGCATTTTCAATCATTCAAGGAGAATTTTTGACCAAGTCCTGTGTGTCCCTAAAAGACATTTCCCTTTGGTTGGCTGTGTAATCTTATGGAAATCACTCTCCTCACATCTCAGTTACAAAAAATACCTTAATTCATAATTAGTAAGGAATAACTAATTACAATGAGTAAAAATTATTTTTGCATATGAAAGCACTGAGGAATGTGACATAACATTATTAAAAAAGAACAGCTTTCATTATTTCATTAAAATCAGATTAACAAAATATTATGAATATTTGAAAATACTTTCACTATAGTACATTTTAACTGTAATAATAGAATAACTTTCCTAAAATATTACTTTTAAAAGTACTATTCTGTTTTATAAGAACTTCTCATGGCTTCCTATTCTAGTATGAATGAAATGCCTTACATCAAGCCTCATTCCTGCCTGACCACCAACCCAATCCCCTCCCCAGCTCACTTTTTGATGCTGCCCATAATCTAGATTTACCTTTGCTAAGCAGTCTCTGACCTTATACAAATATCTCTCCAGTAAGAATTTAAACAGTAGCTAGGTCAGTCTTATCCTAAAACCATACAATTTTCCCAACATCAAGTCTCTGGTTCACGCTATTCCCTGACTCTCTCTCAATGTCATTTTCCAGAAAAACCATTATCTAATCTTCCTCTTATAAATTCTGTTCAATTCTGCCTCTTCCACAGGACTCTGCCTAAGTCTCTAGACAGCAGTGACTTCTCTCTTTTCCAATATTTATTAACTATAATGCTGTGTAGCAAGATATATTATCTTGTTTTTAACGTATTGTCTAATATTTTAACATGTGGGTCTAGTCTACCAAGCAACTGAAAGGCAGAGACTGTCTTAAGTTTCTTTCACTTTCCCTTTACTGCTATCCCAGTGCTATATAAAAAGAAAAGTACTTAATACAATTATCTATGGAAAAACATTAGTATAACACACCAAATTATGTATTTATAAAGAAATCCTACTTGATCATTTGTAAACATACCCGATTTGGCAAATTATATACTCCCTTGACTTCTTTCATTTTTTAAATCAACAACAAACCCAGCTACCTTGACTTCTTTTTGAGAGTGATTTTAATAAACATTACTGATTTATTTTAACCTAGAATCCAAAATGGAAAATTTAACCTAGTCTACTCTATAAAGCCTGTGTTGTCTTTATCTTAGATTTGTAATTACAACAATATTAAAAATACCTTCTTTCTATTGAATGCCTACTAGGTGCCATATTCTGGACTAGGTTTTACAAATGTTTTCTTAAATTACCAAAAACAAAACAAACAAAACACAGAGGTATTAAGCCCATTTTATAAATGTGATCAGAAACATTATGTCTCAGGCCCAATGTCACAACAGTGTTAAATGACAGAATTCAAATCCAGGCTGTTTGGCTCTACCATCTTTTGTGTACTATTCCAGGTGATTTCTGGAATAGGCTCTTTAGTTTTGTCCTCTTATAATTTATGCTATTTTACTGTCCTTCATTAATTAATTTACATTATATGACGTATCTTCACTCAAAGCTTTTAGATAAAATTCGGGGGTGCCCATACAAACATAAAAAGGGCTTAATATGAAGAATTATAATACCAGTTGTTGAGCTTCTAATTCTAAAACCTAATTTTAACATCTGTTTAGCATCTAATTATGTGCCAATTTCCATACTAGTCACTTTACATATATTATTTAATCCACCTAACAATGCTACCTCTCCGTTGACCCCAACTCCTCACTTCGCGAACAAGAAAAGGTTAAAAAATGTTAGCAGGTTTCCTAAGAGTCATGTAGGAAGACAGAGCTAGATTTCACATTTACAGGGACTTCTCTGGTGGTCCAGTGGTTAAGACTCGGATCTCCCAATGCAGGGGGCAAGGGATCAATCCCCCACTGGGGAACTAAGATCCCACATGCCACATGGCACGGCCAAAAACAAAAACAGATTTCACATTTGCAATTATCAAGATGGATGAGATACAATTCTAAGATAATTCTATCTAGTTTTAATGTTTTTGAGGCTTTTTAATATTTGGTATAGGTGCAAATTAGTGTTATAATTACTATTGATACTATTAAAACAGTATTATTTACCAAAGAATTACTTATAGGCAAAGACTGTAAAATCTTCAGCTGCAATAGCAGTAAAATGTTCAGATGATAGATGTATCAATCCAACTTTATAGAGTTACGGACTTATCAAGGTACAAGCAGTGGTATTATTAAACCCACTTAGGTTGGGCAAAAAAGCCCAGAGCTTATCTTCCCCATCTCTTCCCATTTTCTCACGAAAAAAAGAGCTCCTTGCCATTGTAAATCACAATTTGGGGGATTTATACTTCAGTAAGAGAACTGTGGCTCATTCATACGTGTCTGAAAGTCCAGTAATTGGAGACTTACACTGAATGGTTAATGAAACCATAAGAGACAAAAGTAAGTCTGATGACTCTAATTTATAATTTAATTATAATTTATAATTAGAAAGCGGTAAGAGCAGCAACTGGAAACAGCAATCAATTTAACACCTATAATAAAGCACTATTTTCCCAAACTTCAGCAATTCCACACATTGTACACAGGCACAGGAGTTCTGAAATGTTTACAAGTTATTGTATGGCAAACGAATTTAGTAGAATACTGAAATAGAGTCCTTAGCCTTATGTATATGGAGGTATAAAGGAAATTCCAGTCACTTACCTGCTTTTAATTGAAAAGTTACATTTTTTACAATTAGTATGCTGTGGTCCATACATTTTAAGACTCAGCTGCTCTTAACTAGAATTATCAGTTCTTGACAGCATACTTTAAGAGGGACACAGAAAGAATTAAAGTACAACTAGATACATCAACAAAATAAAAAAACTGCTTATGGATGGATTCCTCAGTGCCTAGAGAGCACAGAACACAGGGCACCAGTTCAGTATTCAATAAATACTTGTTGATTCAAATAGTCAAAAGGTTAGTAAAAAATATCGTCCCAAGGGGAGATATGATCATTGTTTTCTGAATGTTAAGATTATCATGCAGACATAGGACTAGGTTAATTCTCTGAGGCCTTTGAAGACAGAACTTCAGTCACTGAGAAGAACCAATTGCAGGCAAAGTTTGCTTCCAAATAAGAAGAAATTTTGTGATAATTAGAGCTTTCTAATAATAGGAGGGCTGTTTAAAGTAGTAACAATCTGGTTCTCGTAAGTATCCTATGAATAAGTAAAAAAGGATTTGCAAATGATTTTGCATGCTGAGGCAATGATTACTAGTATATTCACCTGATATTGGCATGGATTTTGGAAAACTGGCGAGGCTGGTCTCTGACGCACCTTGAAGGTCCCGAAGTCGAGTGAGGTACTGCTGCTGCCCTAGAGCACCATCTTCACTGTCCAATGGCCTTCTCTGAGCAAGCCCTTGCTTCTGAAATGTCAACTTCAAACCACCTTCCTGTTAAACAAACACCATTAATAAGAAAGAAATGATTAAAAAAAAACTCGTAGTATATTGAGAGAAATCTTTTACTTAGAAAAAGTGAGGTTAAAAACCCTGAAAAGTTAATCATGTTCTCTTATTCATACATCAATTGGAGAAAAACATTTAATCAATTTCTATAATGAATATTAAAATTTCTATCTTAAATGAAAAACATCCAGGTATTACATATACTTTTCTGAGCAAAACAGAGCTTTTCATGTGACTAGCACATTGTAACCCTTTCAGCTTCTGAACTATGTCTCTGTGTACACTATTCACATGACATATTAGAAGATATTACCCATGTTTTAGACACTGAGTAATCAATTTAGCTTCAAAAATCATACTGAACAATAAAATGTTACTGATAACAGGGCATGCTAAATGTTTAAAACAGGAAGTGCACTGACATACCATGTGAATACTATATAAAAGAACCAAACAATAAGAAATTGTCAGACTGTTTAAGAAAGGATCTTGATCTGCAGAAGGACTATTTTTAGAAGTATAGGTAGAAAAACATATTTAATGATGATTCCTCTAGTAGAATATTCAAGTTTAATAACCTGGATATCTAAAAGAAAACAATCCAAATGCCAGAAAACAAGTATGTGAGGGAAGTAAGAGTAAGAGCAGGCAGCCATTTGCAGGAAAAGCATGCTGCACACCGCAATCGCAATCAGGTCCTAGGGCAATAAAAATAAACATACGTCTTTGATTTTCACTGTAAACTCCTTTTCTCGTACATGCTTCTTCACCTTTGACATCTGTGTTGACTGATCGTGTTCTTCTTTAACGCCAGCACCTGCAGGAGTGGGCACGCTGGGCTCACTATATTCTGTAGCTGCGCCAGAGCTGTCCAGCAGCTTTGTGGTATAGAAAGAAGCCACTGCATTGGCATCATAACTTCTTCTAGCTGAAGGCCACTTCCCTTTCAGGACTGTTTGACAAATACTGTCCAACCGGTTGATCATCACACGGTCCTGGAAAAGCATGAACATCAAAGGATAATTTTAATAACTGAGTCAGAACTTTGGGGATCACAGCCTTGATGGATTTAACCCTGGTACAACATATGTGTATTTGGTATGCATACATATTCTCACATACATTTACAATTCTATACAAATTCCCATTGGTGACATTAGAAAATATTATACTATAAAGATATTTTTCTGTTCTTTTGTTTTTATAAGAGTAACACAGGTTCCTTGTACAAAGTTCAAACAACTCAGAAGTATACATAAGAGTAAAGAGTTCTCTCCTCTCCCATTTATTTCCCAACCTCACTCCTAAAGGTAAGTACTCTTCTACTAGCCTAGTCACATACTGGAAGAAGAACTGTCTTAATCCAATCTGAACTTCCACCACTATATGTACATGTACTTAAATGAACCTTTTTTCTAGGTCACAACTGGCTTGGTAAATTTCTTCAAGAAGACCCACTTAAAAGCACTTAATTCATAAAGTAGCACCTGAATACTAACTTGTATGTGAACATAAGCATTCATTATCTTTTCTTCTAAATATTCTAGGGTTATATTGAGAAACACATACATTTAAGTAGACCTAATTTACTTGATAGTAATATTTGATACTTTTAATGCTAACACCAAAATGTCATTCTACATATAAGTGACTTTTTTTTACTACATAATATCTATCATTAAAGAAATATAGAAAAATACTCAAAAAATGACCTATTCCAGCAAGAAATTACTCATTTACCTTTGGCCAGTACGAAGCTGCCAGCATGTATCCACCTTGCAGGATGTAAGCAGACTCTGGGGTCCCGTTGTTCATCTGGAAACTATCCTGGGTCTCATCCTGGGTAGTGCTCAGTGATGCAACGCTTTCTTCATCATAGGCTTTCACGTGAGGGGTACCTTCTGCTAAGAATAATCATAACCAATTATAACTGTTTTAAAAAGACTGCATAACACAATTTTACATATACTTTTCAAATCCTATATAATTATTCAGATATATTTGAAAATGAAAAGTTAGAAGTAAAAAAAAATTCACCTAGAATACAATAAAGTACTCATTATTTTTAAAATTGAAATAAAAGCACAATAAGTGGCATAAAGGAGTTTGAGGAGAAAAAGGTTAACAAAACATCCCTTTCTGCATGAAAATTTGAACCATGGTTAACACTCTAGGTCTGTTTCCCTGGAAATACATAAACTCCTGATTGGTAAACTGTATCTGGACTGGGAGGACACAAATATTGCTGGGGAGGCTATCATTCTCTAAAGAGGGGGCTCTCATAATTGGGCATGTCCCTTGTGGTAACCCTGAAAGTCATGCTTCTGGAGTTGTTACAGGAGATTCTCACTCTTGTGGGTATCACAGTGGCTCCTGTGTCCACTTGATGTTGACTCATTTCCTGAGCTGTTAGACCGCTATAAGGACACCCGCAGAAGAGGACCACCTAACACTACCGACAGGCTGAAGTTCCTATGCTAGATCTTTCTAAGTAGGGCCAAGTAGGGCCTATGATACTCTTGTAAGTCGGACTGGTGGCTGTTATAAAATATTACCTTTATTTGTTCACTGATCAACTTGTTCCAGGCAAGATGTAATACTAAATTTAAGGCAATCACAAAGTAATAAAATTACTGTGCCAAGTCGCTAATCCGGTTTGACTAACCAATTTTGCAATGTGAATACTGAATACGGAGTAAGAACCAGGAATTTAGTTGCGTTTTCAGTAGTCCTTCTCTAAGAAAATCTGTACACATAAAATTTAAATATGCTTAAGTGATCCAAATCAATTCTTTTCATTTTCATGTGAAATGCTGTCTTAAAATAGAAAAAGCACTTTATGCATATACCTCGCTTTTGGACTTCCTCTTCTTCACTGTCACTTTCTTCTGATGAAGATGAGGAGGAGGATGAGGAAGAGGAGGACGAGGATGAGGATGAAGATGATGCTGAAGAACAAGAGGAGGAAGAAGAAGAGCTAGAGCCTGATCGAGAGTGGGAACAAGAAGAAGAGGAAGACGAAGAAGAAGATGATCTGGAAGAACAGGACGATCTCTCAGAATCAGAGTCAGAATCAGAACTAGACTCTGATCCTCTTTTGTGGACTCGCTGCTTCTTAGAAGCTGGGTTTGGAGTTAGAGGCTCTGTTCTGGCTGCAACCATGCGTCTGTCTGTTTCACCTTTTCCACCAGATTTCTGGTCTCCAGTAGCCTGTGGTAAAACACCATTCTTTGGACTTACAGGCTCAGACTTTATTAGTGTCCTGGTTTCCTCAGAAGTCATAGATTCTTCTTCAGAAAACTGAGGCTCCTCTTTAAGGTTTTCACTTTTAACTTTCACATCCTCTAGAATAATACCTTTAGGATCTAGGAGCCTAGGTAGAGAGGTAAGAGGAGAAGCAGAAAGTGCTACTTGATATTGCTGTAAAAGTGGGGTAGAAGTCCTTGAATGAGCCATCTTACTTTGACTGTAGTTCCTTTGAGCTGCCATAAATGAGAGTTCAGGATCACGAAGAATGTGATAGTCTGTTCGGCTCACCCCGTGTTTAGCAGCTCCAATGAGCAAGTCCCTATCATGAGGGCCACACTCCCACCAGACTGGTAAGTCTGGATTTGGATGGCAAAGCTTCAAGCGCTCAAACAACTGTGGATGTCGGAGGGCCTGTTCCCTTACTTTCCTTAGAAGTTCAATGCGATATAAAGTCCTAGAAGCACGTTCTTCTGTGATTGGCTGGATAAAAATATTTGGATCCACCAATTCTACATTGAAACAAGAACAAACATATTACACTCAAAGATACTTCATTATATTATAACAAATAAAGCAACTTCTAAAATGCACCTCTACTCAATATCATTGTATACTTTCCAGAATTTCTTTTTAACGTTTTTAAATGAGGAGAAATATAAATTTTAGAAAGAAGTACTAAAAATCATGTAACATATAACACTGGATCTACAGAAAGTTAAGTAAAATATTAAAGTTATTTTGGAGGTGTGTTAATGTAACTAGGAAGTTACTTTTAAGAAATTCCCTATGAGCTAATGTCATACTATTATGTGTTTTAAAGAGAAAAGCACTCAAATTCATTTATAAATACAAATTAAATCTGTTAAATTAACACCCCATAAGCAAACCTAAGTCCACATATCCTTAACTGCACCGAGGTAACTCAGGGCATTACAGTGAACTCACAGGGACAACAAAGGCTTTCTTAAAATTTGATGGAAACATGGGAATAATTGTCAAACAGTGTATGAACTACCAGCCTGAGATAGTTCAGTTTTAACATCAGACCATACTCTGTTCCTTTTGATGAGGTCTTATCTTTGTGAGCAGAGATACTGGCAGTTGAGAAGTACTCAAAAAGAGATAGAGGCTTGTTGAAATAATGTAGAGACCACCTGAAGGAGTTACTAATGGCCAAATGTGGAACAATTTGAACATCAAAATGAATTCTGATAGTACTGGATTATAACCTACAGAATAAAAAATAAATACCCACATGAAAAAATACTAATATGAATAAATAATTAAGTAGACTAGGGAGAAGGAACAGCTTTTCCTTGCAGGAGAACTGCATAGTAAAAACTGTTGCAGACAAGATCTACTGATGGTTACTGAAATCAATGGGTGAAAGTTTGAGTAGAACAGGATCTGTGTTGTCTCAAAGTATCTTCTTAAGATATCTGTTAACTACAGGGGAGAAGATAACCATTTTACACTGGAAAAATGCAGCATAAACTAGCTAATCCAAAGAATCAAGGGCAACATCATCAGTAATAAGACATAATGACATCATGAACCCCTTGACATTACGTTCCAAGAAAGACACAACATCATTTCTGAGGTATTCTTGCAAAAAAAGGCATAACCTCAATCCAATTGTGTGAAAACACAAGACAAATCCAAATTGAGGGGTTTATGGCAAAACTGATCAAAGGTATCAAGGTCATTAAAGAAAACAACAACTACAACAACAACCCCAAAACTGAGGAACTGTTACAGACTGCAGGAGGCTAAGGAGAAAGAACACCAAATACAATGTGGGCTCCTGGAATAGAAAAGGACATCAGTAGAAAAACTAGTAAGATTTGAATAGGTATTTAGTATGGTATTGTACTGATTGGGCTAATAATTATACTATAACTATAGTCATGTAAGATTTTAACATTAGGGAAGAGTGAGGGATATATGGAAAATCCCTACATGGGCTTCAAAAACAATAAATTCACCCCAGAATAGTCCCTTAGCTGAGCATTAGCAGCTCTGATTGTTTTCGTTTCGTTTTGTTTTTTTGAAGGCCCTGGGTGTTTTTTTCCTACTAAAACTCTTTAAAATGTCTTTTGAGTGGAGGCCTCACTTCTTGCAAAATTACTTGTGTAAATAAGCCCTCTAAGCACAGTTCCTATAAGATGGACTAAAAACACACGTTAGTTCTGTTTACCAAAAGCTATCCTTTATCTTCCACCTCCCACAATCATAAATCTAAATCTAATAAAAACACTATTTTCTCAAAATTAAATGTGTACCTTTATTCTCTTTAGATCTCATTTCAATAGTAGAATTAAGGAGTAAAGGATCTTTGAGCAGAGTTTATTTACAATTCAGAAAAACTGGTGAAATGTTGAATTAGACAGTACTAAAATAAACTAGCTGGAAATTTCTGAATTTTACTAATTTTGCTTCTTTGATTGAAACGAGGAAAAAAAGAAATTTTATACATACCATCTTTGGAAGGAAGACGACAAACCCTCCGACACATAGACATGAATGCATACAAATATTTCTCCAAACTATCATCAGTTTTCTTATGTAGCCTAGCCATAGCTCTAAATTTTGTCCAATCAAATTGGCCTCTGTCAGGATCAAACACCACTCCAAATGTAGATACAACTCTATAAAAGTCAGCTTCTTCTCTTCTTGTCCATCTATTTTGAATAGATTAAAGAAAAAGTCACATTTCTCACGGAAGTAAATAAATATTAATGCAAAATACAATGACTATAATAAAAATTTAAAACCATTTCAAGTACCTAACACTTTAAAGGATTAAATCCAGGGCTATTTCCTTAGAAATAGATTTTAAAATGCCAGCTGACTCATCTATCCAACTGTGCTTCTTTTCCTTCAGACAATAATAGTTTTTTGCATACTTACTGTGCAAAAAAATATGCATGGGATACAAGATTGTATAGGATATGACGACCCTCCCTTTGGGAAAAAGATAAAACATTTCAAACATATTTACAGTATAAGGTAGCATTTTACAGTTGTATGTATTATAGAAACCATGAATTTTAGGACAGCACAGAAGATGGAAGGATCTGTTCAAACTTGAGTGATGAAGAAAGGCATCACAGAGTAAGTGGCATTTAAGATGGAACACGGTTAAGATTAAGGGAGGGAACTAGAAAGAGGGCACAGAATAAGCAAAGTAGGAAGTAATTTACATTTTAAGGGGATGATGACTATTCCAGATTGAAAAGGAGAAGGCTCATATTGGGGACAGAGAAAGATAGGCTTGGGGTCAGTTTATAAAACACTCTAAATGTCTGGCTAAAAATAGTCTCTATTCAGTTGCAAGTTCCTGAAGATACTTTAAGAGGGTAATATCCTCACACACCATAGATCTCCAAACACAGTAGAATCTTTTCCCTGGTTAACAATCACAAGTTTGTTGTGTAATGAGAAAAAGCATATGAGAAAGACCTTTGAAAAACATTAACAGGCCATTTTTATCATGATGATACATTAAGAAGGTTAATGATGATGTAAAAATAGTCATTCTGGGAAACCAACCAATCAAGTCATATGAACCCTGTACCTGAGTGATAAAGTAGGAATGGAAAAGAAAGGATAAATTCAAGGATTACATAGGACACAAAAAAATATGACACCTACCTTCAAAGAATTTACAAGTTAGAAAGGTAAGACATGGAAAGGAAAAGATGAATGCCATTACAGTATCTTTTATTATTTTGAAAATGACTAGTTTTATTTAGATAAGTGCTATATGAGTGCAGAAAGCAGGGAGAATACTGTGAGCTAGTCTGGTTGAGAAAAAAACTAATAGAGGAGATAGAACATGTGTTGAACTCTGAAGGAGTAGTAGGGCAAGGTATGGACTAAAAAGTAGGAAGAAGGGTGTTCTGGGTGATAGCAACAACTTAAGTAGAATACTGAGTCAAGACTCAGTGGGGCATTCAGGCAGAGGGAATAGCAGAGAATAAAATTAGTAATGCATGCTGAGGCCTAAATTGAAGAGACTCGAATTAATTAAGAAGTTAGACTTTATCCCTATACTAAATAAAGAGCCATTGAATATCATGATAAAACTAGTACTTTAGGAAGATTATCCAGATCTGCCAGAGCAAGGGAAAATGTATGCAGTAGATTAAAGATGGTCACAGTCTTTGCCACAGTTCGCTTTGAGAGATGCAACCTATTTTCCTTTCCCTTAAATTCTGGTTGGCCCTGTGATTTTTTTTGACCAACAGTAGGTGGCAGAAGTGACACTCTGTAACTGCAGAGGCTGGGTCTTAAGAAATCTGCAGCTTCTGCCTTTGCCACTTGGAATGCTCCCTCTTAGAATCTGAGCTCCCAGCTGGCAGTCAACACCAACTGCCAACCATGTGAGTGAGGCCATTATGGACCTTCCAGCCCTCACCTCCCTCCAGCCAACACCATGGGAAGCAGAAGAACCATCTGGTCAACCCACAGAATAGTGACAAACAAAAAACTGATGTTGTTTTTACGTCACTACGTTTTGGGGTGGGTTGTTATGCAACGATAGATAACTGAAACAGTAAATTTACATAGGTAGGAGTATTTGAAGATTACGTCTAGGATAGCTAAAATCTTAAGTGTCAGACTAAATTCTGGTTACAATGAATGTGTTGCAAATGAAACAAAGGAACAATGATTTATCTTTCAGAAAAAAATTCAAAGATCCAGGTTTAATAAGGACGCCAGGTTATTGTTAAACTTTCTTATTCTTTTCCATATATTCTATCCTTTTTAAGAAGTTAAAGCTTTTGGGATGAGAGAAGTTTGCTTGTCTTCCTAACAAGCCTCTTGAAGAAGTTCTACTACTATTTGTTCCCCTTTGACATCAGTAGTTTTAAGGGTTCATCCTCTGTAAAAAGCATAGATGAACTTCTCTTCCATACATTCTTATATTTCATTAATGTCATCATGTAAAGTAAGATACAGTGGAATTTATTTCATATAATTTAAACATACGTTTCATTGATAATTTAATTCTTGAGTTTGCACCTTCATTTTTCCCCATACCTCACTGTTCATAAACATGACAAAAGAATGATTAAATATAAAGTATGGACTAATAACTATAAAATGCAATAATCTGTATTAGCTTAACCATATTTGTGTGTACATATATTTATATACATGTGTAGGTATGCATAAAGCATTTTGCTTTGACCAACTTCTCTACCTACATACGTTTTTCACAACGTGAGATAATCGTACCCTAACAGACTTCAGAATGAACACTATATTTAGATACTATATATTAAAAATTTAGTGCTATTGTCTTACCTC
The DNA here is from genome assembly GCF_039906515.1 of Pseudorca crassidens. Classification (NCBI taxonomy): domain Eukaryota; kingdom Metazoa; phylum Chordata; class Mammalia; order Artiodactyla; family Delphinidae; genus Pseudorca; species Pseudorca crassidens. The sequence continues at coordinate 31,581,070 of NC_090315.1, read as the reverse complement.
TGCTGTCTTTCTATCTTGGCTGCCATTTTAGGATTAAGAGTGGCTTCTTCATAAAGAGGCTGCATAACACTGGCAGGCACTGAGAAAGTAGGTTGTATCTGCTGGATTTGTCTGTTTTTATTAGTACGCTGATATGCAGTGATGAGACGCCTCAAACGTGTGGTTAAAGCTGACTGAGTAGGCCAATAAATTTTATCACCCTCCATCAGTTGACCATCTACATTTAAAGAAACTCATGTCAATTAAAAAAAAAAAACTAAAACCCAAAAACTAAACAGATACTGTCATGAAGTTCACAAAAGCAGCAAAATTTCCCTACTTAAAATTTTTTCTTCCAATCTGATTATATGAAAAACAAAAACAAAACAAACCTCTCAAAAAAGTTTTAACTATAGCTCTAAAAATTACAACAAACTTTAAGAGCAAGCTCAAAGAGTAGGTCACGGTGGAATAAAGAACTACAATGTTATATATTTAAAGAGAACTTCATCTGCACAGAAAATACAACTCTTGCATTTCCAGGTCTAATATATCTTACTGGAAGGCAAATACTCAATGCCTTAACTTAAATAAATTAAAAGTCCAACTGAAATCCATTGAGAAGTTGAACACTATAAACTCTTCAAATTAAAGCTTTCTGTATTAAGTTTATCTCAATTTAATTAGAATGAAACAGGTAAAAAGTCATCAGGGAAGAACATATATTTTAAAAAATTCAATATGACAATGTTATAACTTTTAAGTTTTCATTCACCTAATAAAAGTGCAAGATCTAACTCTCTATTTCTACAGTGTAATATAACCATATATACCATAATCAAGTGGTAATCATTCATGCGAAGGAAAAACTACTCCTTTATTCCTAGTTGAATTACAGGAAGGTGAGGCACTATTCCCCTTGGGTACCAGCTGGGAATCAATGTACTCTAGTGACAGTACATTTCTATCTTGATATCAGAAGGAAGGAGAAGCAAGACCGTGTACAGAAAAGCCTGTAGAAACTGAGTGATAAAAGAATGTTTCTCAATGTGTGTATGAACAAATAAGAAACGGATTATTAAATTAACACTAATGGTGTGTTTAATGGTGAAATGTCACATACCAGTGTAATAATCAAGCCACAAAAGCATCAAAACTCCTATTCTATAAAAATTCAGTGAGTCACTGCGTAAAGATTTACAACTAAAAATATTGTTAAATTTCCAATCAACTATGTTCTATAATGATTGCAACTGTCTTCAATAAATTTCACATACATTTGAGACATACAGAAGTGTATTAGTTTACTGATCTCATGGTATCATGGGAATGTTAATTTACAATAATACTAAGTAAAGAAATAAATGCTATTTACCTCCATCTGCTATAACAAGATCTCCTGGTGAGGAAACATCATCCTTTTAAAAGAAAACAGAAATTTGTCACAGGGTAACTGGGTCAAGATATAATAAGAGAATCGATTTTCTTTATAATAGAATACTTTCTTTTGCAATAGAATTTTAAAAATTCAATTTATTTAAACTAAAAAAACCCAAACCAAAAACATTTCACCCATTTCCATCCTGCCTCTAACCTCAAGCCTCTGGCAACCACAATCTATTCTCTTTATCTATCAACTTAGTTAAAAAAAATTTCTTTTTAGATTCCACATATAAGAGACATCACACAATATTTGTGTTTTTCTGACTTATTTTACTTAGTACAATGCTCTCAAGGTCCATCCATGTTGTTGCAAATGGCAACATTTCATTCTTTTTAAAGACTGAATAATATTCCATTGTGTATATATACACACACACATATATATGAATATACGTGTATGTGTGTGTGTATATATATATATATATATATATATATCACAATCTCTCTATCCATTTGTCTATCGATGGACACCTAGGTTGTTTCCACATCTTGGCTACTGTAAATAAAACTTCAAACCACATGTGATCAGGCTGCATATATCTTTCAAATGAGTGTTTTCATTTTTGGGGGATAAATACCCATAAGTGTGATTGCTGGGTCATATGACAGCTCTATTTTTAATTTTTTGAGGAACCTCCATACTGTTTTCCACAGTGGCTGCACCAATTTACATTCCCACCAACAATATACAAGGTTCACTTTTCTCCACATCCTAGCCAATACTTGTTATTTCTAGTCTTTTTGATAATAGTCATTCTAACCGGTGTGAGGTGATATCTCATTGTTTTTTTGACTGGCATTTCCCTGATGATTAATGATGTAGAGACTTTTCATGTACCTGTTGGCCATCTATATGTCTTCTTCCAAGAAATGTCTATTCACATCTTCTGCCTATATTTTAATCAGATCGTTTGGGTTTTTTTGCTATTGAGTTGTATGAGTTCTTTATATATTTTGGATATTAGCCCCTTATAAGATGTATGATTTGCAAATATTTTCTCATATTGAGTAGGTTGCCTTTTTCTTTTATTGATGATTTCCTTTGCTGTGCAGCTTTTTAGTTTGACGTAGTTGCACTTGTTTATTTTTGCTTTTGTTTTTGGTGTCAGATTCAAAAAACTCATCACCAAGACCTATGTCAAGGAGCTTACCAACTAAGTTTTTATTCCAATGACTACTAGTTTCTACTTTTGTTTTAGAAAGCCCTAAGTTAGAATTGACATCATTCCTTTGTAGGTGGGTCTTTTTCCTGTGGTTGTTTTAAAAAACATCTTCTCTTTGTTTGGTATATCTGTAATTGCACCAGGATGTTTCTTGAAGTGGATTTAGTTTCATTTATCCCTGCAAGATTCACTTTACTTCTTGAATCTGAGGATTCATGTATTTCATCAAGTCTGAAGAATTCTCAGCTGTTAACTCTTAAAATAGGGCCTCTCCCTTATGCTCTCTAGTCTGTCCCTCTGGAATGCCTATTAGACATACACCGGACATTATCATGCTATATATACTCTTTGTATCTAAAAAGATTTTTTATATACTCCATTGTACTGGTTTTCGGTTTGTTGCCTCTCAACTCTAAATTTACTGCCTCTCATACCTTTTGCCAGCTCTAAGAAAAAAAAAAAAAAAACGGATCTAGGCTCTTTATTTTTTCTTAGCCAGCCAATGTGATATTAAGCTTTGTCAGTAGTGGGAGCTGGAGAAGAAAGGCATTTTACTTCCTGGTTGCTGTGAGCTCCTCCACTGCTCAGCTCCTACAGCACATGCAGCTTCCTCAGTGCCCAGCTCTTGCAGTTCATGCAGTTTCTTTAGCACCTCTTGCCTGGCAGCTTCTCCTGAGCAACTTCCCCCTGGGTGGTTTTGTAGTGGAATGCCTCCGGTGTGACACTTCCCCAAGAAAAGCTTGGCAACCCTAGAGGGTGGATTTCCAGCAAGTTGCTCAGGTGTGGCAGCACAACAACTTTTCTTCCATCTAGTGAGCTGTGGTCATACCCTCCCCAAAAGGTCAGAACCTCAGCCCTGGTGGGCACAGGACCCTTCCTTGGCTGCTGTATCTCAGCCTTAGGAATAGTGGCTATTCCTATATTCTTTCAAGTTCTTGCCACTCAGTATTTCAACCCCCCTATTATAGTCAATAGCTCTTTACATTAAACTTTCCTGTTCAAATTACTATGTGGTTTTTCTCTCCTGATTGGCTCAAACTGATTCATCACGCTACATTATGGATAACTTCCTCTATTTTCTAAATAATTTCTTCTCTCGTGAGCTGTGTCTAATCTGTTTCTCCAGCAGGATGTTTAACTTATTTGTTGAGTTTTAAATTTCAACGACAGTATTTTCCACCTTTAAAGTTACATATAATTCTCTTTCATATGTCCATCGTCATTTAAAATCTTGTCTTTCTTTTTTTCCTAGTTCTTTCTTTAATGTCTTTAATCATTTAAAATTTTATTTATTTTCTATTTCAGGAGATATATTAACAGAAATTCTTAAAGATCTAATCTTGTTCTTTGTTATAGTGCTAACATTCACTCATGGTAAATTGCTCCTCATAAATTAAAAATTTTTGGATTTTGACCTCATTTTATGGAGGGCTTTATCTTCAAGACTCAAGTGTAATCTAGATTGAAGTCGTTTCTTCTAACTGTTCTTTTTACCAAGTACCTCAAGGGTATTACCAGCTTGGGATCTCTCTTTCTATTACATTTTTGCCTTGAGAGTTCCTGGACCATGCAGATTAAGTAAAAGAAATCAAACCATAAACTCAAGCGAAGGCAGGCCTATGGCTATGAATTCTCAGGGGAAACAATTTTCTCCCTACCCAGAAACCATGCTGAGATAAATTTACTTGTTTCCCTGTGCTGTTTGGCAGAAGGTACTACCCTTTAAGGGTTCTGACTTTACTGGATTTCATTCTCACTGCTACACACTGGCCTAAGCCTCATCTTTCTTCCTCAATATCCAATTCCCTTGGCAACCAAGACCAACAAACCCTACCTGACAGCCATAGCACTGTCTAGTCTTTACTATATTCTCACAAATATTATAGAAATTCTTCTCCTCTTTTAACATCATTTTCCCAACCCAACAGATTATATTCTGTACTTTCAACCAACTCTTTTTCTTCCTTTTGACTTTCTATAAACAGAACACTTAGAACTATGCTTTAGCAGCTCAGAATTCCTCTGGGCTCCACCTCTACTTCAGATCGCTTTATCTGTTGCTGTGTACTTTTAGTATCTAGCTCTTATTCTGCTTTGAGATTTTGCCCCTGAACACTGTGTTTCTCTGGTTCCTAGCAGTGTAGCATGTTGGGAATCCCCATTTCATTCATATGTCCAAACCAGCCTCCAGCTTGTCTAGAAGACGAGATCAAGCAAATTCTGAATGGTTATTTGTGATGTCTGGCAACCTAAGTTAGTCACTAACTTAGCTAATGTTCTAAGAAATGATGCATAATGAAAATGTATGAAGGAAAAACATACAAAAGAAATAGCAAGCAAAAGAAAACATGGATAACTAGATTCGAGGATTTAAAATCATGATCCAAAGCATACCTCTATATCATCTTTAAAGATAGCTGGGGCAGGTTTGTATTCTGGATCTTCCACATCCCTGTTAAATACCAACAAATGCTATAATTATCGTACTGAACTTCAAATTTCTCGTGGTAGGACAAACAAATGGGGTATTGTTGGAAGGACTTCTTCGTATGTTTTAATGGTCCGACTGAAGTCTCTTCTTCAGCCAGAGGAGCCCAAGCCTAATAGCGTGAAGGTTATTTACATGGCAAGTCAGAAGAAAGCTAGTTCTAATTTACTCTTACTCCCAAGTTCACTTATAAATGTGGTATTAACCTTAACATAGTCTCTTACTTTTCTCTTTTGGTAAGAAAAGAAAGGTAATAAAAAAGGCCTCATAATAGGTATAATGAACATCATCATATTTCTCTTCAGTTGTAATATGCTTAGCTTTCTTCTTCCCTCCTAGGTCCCTAAAATTTTGGTCTTAATTGCCATGACCATTAAGAATGGAAAAACGAAGGACTCATCAAAAGAATGGGTGTGGGGAAGGTCCGGTCTCTTCCTTCATTGCACTCTGTTAGACAAGTGCTAACTTATTAGAGTATCATTAGCTCTTTTGAATTGTAAACTCCAATTCTCGTACTGCTACATTATTTAAAGAGAAACATCACCGACATAGAATATGCTGATGTTGATAGAGCTATATGGAGAATTCATGACTCTGAAATCCACGTACCCATCCATATAATCGTTCGCCCTCTGTTCTGCAGCAACTGCTTTCTCATCAGGTTTTCCCACTCTTTCCAAGAAGCATAATGCCGGGTCTGCTCGGATAGTGTTATATTTTTCATAACCTAGAGGGATGACCAATTATGAAAGTAAAAAGGATAAAAAGAAGAAAAAAATATAAATGTAAGCATTCCTCATATTTATGATGAGTGATATTTCTGGACTGAAGGGATCATATATTAAAATGACATAGGTTAAACATGTTTTCTAGAAATTATCACAAACATTACATGGTCTGGCAATATGTATATTTAAAAATCTAGATTAAATATATCAGTTAAAAGGAAAAGAGGAAAAACTGACCACACATATTTCACATAAAAACTCTTCTTGAGAGGGTACGTTATGTGAGACTTACGTCCAAGAGAAGCAGTTCACATATGCCACCCATTCATGAGGAAATGTAGTGACTGACAAACATAGCTTGGGAGTGTATGCTTTATATGATGTATATAATAATATGGGTGTTACTGGAATAAAGCTGTAAGTGGAAATCAATAAATTGAGAAGTAGCTGAATTACACTATACGTAGATGAAGACTCTACCTATCTTACTTCTCACTTACCATGTTTAAAAACTCCAATAAGGAGTGACTTATCAGCATCAAAATCCCACCATTCAGCAGGAACTTCTGAGTGGTCTGGTTCTGGGACCCAAACATCAATGTCACTTAAAAAAAAATCATGATATGACTTTATGAGTTACTATAAACAAGTCTAAGACGGGGCAAAATTTTACATAGCTTCTAAAAAGCATTGTGGTTTTTAAGAAAAAGAGGATACAATTTTATTTCATTTAAAAAAATTTTCCACAACTACCACATATTAAAATTATAAAACTGCACAATAACAACAAAGGTACCATAAAATGAATTGATATTCTTAAGTGCAACAGAAGAAATAAGTTTCAACAGGTTTACTTTATTCTTAAGGAATCATATTCTTTCCACTAATTTCCTTCAGATATAGACAAAAGGTTCTATCAGAAAGCAGAGTCTTATGTCAGCAAACAACTTGGCAAAAATCATCTGGGTCAAAAATTTCACTTTGTATATGAGGAGACTGAGGCCCTAAAAAAGCAAATGAATGGCTCTAGGCTGTAAAACAAGTTATGTCTCTTTTAGACCACTATTGCTAGGAAAGTCACACTGAAAAATTAAGCACTGCTTACCAGTAAAGGAAGCCTAGCAAAGAGTTAATAATGTTTGACAAGGATTAGCAAATAAGTATCATTAATTTTGATATAAATACACGTCATTCTTATATTGTATTCAACAGTCAAAGAGATTGGATAGGGTAAATTACCTCAGGGAATCAAATATTCTACTTGAGATTTTCCCTATGACATTAATGTATTATCAATTTCTAAAGAATCAGAGATATAATAAAAAACTTAACACAAATTATATTAAATAGAATTTCATCTCTTCATCGTGGCACCATAAATTTTATAAATTAATTAAGAAAGGACTATAGGTGTGAAGAAATGGAGCGTTTCTTATAACTAAGTTGTGTGGCAAAAGTTCATCTGTAAGTTGGTTGTCTTTGGGAATGCAAATAAATTTTCATACAGATATAAACTGATAAATGGTCAATATGTTCCTGGGCTAGTCCACAAGAACCCAACAGTTAACCACTAATATAGTTGAAATAAAAGATATTGACAATTAAAAAGTTTTAAGTTTTATAAGTAAATAAAACATAAAAAATGGATTAAAAAATTACTTTTTATTTTTCCTAAGTGCTTTGCCAGGAGACAAAAAGAAAATTTTCAATACTCTAAACGCACACCTCATTATACTTTATTTTGCTTAAAAACAGAAGTGTCACAATCACAATATTTCTTAGCTTAGTGCAGAAACAGAGAAAGAGGAAGAGAGATTTTCCGGTGATATGGCAAAAGCTGAAAAATAGATGAGGAAAAATACAGTTAAAGAAGATATTTATTTTTTATTGCATTCCTGGTCAGGATTAAACAAAGCAGAAGCACAGAATGACAAAAGAAAGAGGAAAGAACACCAGAGACAGGATGCCAAACAGGGAAAAATAAAGTGGGTCAGATACTGTACTTCCTCTTACCAATCATCAGGTAGCACTCTAAAGCTCAAAATATTGTGACTGTCATCTGAGGTGGAAGGTTTTTCCTGTTTTTAGAGAGTAAAAGGCACTAAATATATACCTCATGGGTTTTAAAAAATATATATTTATTTATTTTAACATCTTTATTGGAGTATCATTGCTTTACAATGCTGTGTTAGTTTCTCCTGTATAACAAAGTGAATCAGCTATACATATACACATATCCCTCCGTCTTGCGTCTCCCTCCCACCCTCCATTATCCCACCACTCTAGTTCGACACAAAGCACCGAGCTGATCTCCCTGTGCTATGTGGCTGCTTCCCACTAGCTATCTATTTTACATTTGGTAGTGTATATATGTCTATGCCACTCTCACTTCCTCCCAGCTTACCCTTCCCCCTCCCCGTGTTCTCAAGTCCATTCTCTACATCATCTGTGTCTTTATTCCTGTCCTGCCCCTAGGTTCTTCAGAACCATTGTTTTTTTTTTTTTTTTTTTTTTAGATTCCATATATATGTGTTAGCGTACAGTATTTGATTTTCTCTTTCGACTTACTTCACTCCGTATGACAGACTCTGGGTCCATCCACCTCACTACAAATAACTCAATTTCATTTCTTTTTATGGCTGAGTAATATTCCATTGTATATACGTGCCACATCTTTCTCAATTCATCTGTCGATGGACACTTAGGGTGCTTCCATGTCCTGGCTATTGTAAATAGAGCTGTAATGAACATTGTGGTACATGACTCTTTTTGAATTACAGTTTTCTCTGGGTATACGCCCAGGAGTGGGATTGCTGAGTTGTATAGTAGTTCTATTGTAGTTTTTTAAGGAACCGCCATACTGTTCTCCATAGTGGCTGTATCAATTTACATTCCCACCAACAGTGCAAGAGGGTTCCCTTTTCTCCACACCCTCTCCAGCATTTATTGTTTGTAGATTTTTTGATGATGGCCATTCAGACTGGTGGGAGGTGATACCTCATTGTAGTTTTGATTTGCATTTCTCTAATGATTAATGATGTTGAGCATCCTTTCATCTGTTTGTTGGCAATCTGTATGTCTTCTTTAGAGAAATGTCTACTTAGGTCTTCTGCTCATTTTTGGATTGGATTGTTTGTTTTTTTGATAGCGAGATGCATGAAATGCTTGTATATTTTGGAGATTAATCCTTTGTCAGTTGCTTTGTTTGCAAATATTTTCTCCCATTCTGAGGGTTGGCTTTTCGTCTTGTTTATGGTTTCCTTTCCTGTGCAAAAGCTTTTAAGTTTCACTAGGTCCCATTTGTTTATTTTTGCTTTTATTTCCCTTTCTCTGGGACGTGGGTCAAAAAGGATCTTGCTGTGATTTACATCATAGAGTGCTCTGCCTATGTTTTCCTCTAAGAGATTGATAGTGTCTGGCCTTACATTTAGGTCTTTAATCCATTTTGAGCTTACTTTTGTGTATGGTGTTAGGGAGTATTCTAATTTCATTCTTTTACATGTAGCTGTCCAGTTTTCCCACTACCATTTATTGAAGAGGCAATCTTCTCTTCATTGTATATTCTTGCCTCCTTTGTCAAAGATAAGGTGACCATATGTGCGTGGGTTTATCTCTGGGCTTTCTATCCTGTTCCACTGATCTGTATTTCTGTTTTTGTGCCAGCGCCATACTGTTTTGATTACTGTAGCTTTGTAGTATAGTCTGAAGTCAGGGAGCGTGATTCCTCCAGCTCCGTTTTTCTTTCTCAAGATTGCTTTGGCTATTCGGGTCTTTTGTGTTTCCATACAAATTGTGAAATTTTTTGTTCTAGTTCTGTGAAAAATGCCAGTGGTAGTTTGATAGGGATTGCACTGAATCTGTAGATTGCTTTGTATAGTAATTTTCATGATGTTGATTCTTCCAATCCAAGAACTTGGTATATCTCTTCATCTGTATGTATCATCTTTAATTTCTTTCATTGGTGTCTTATAGTTGTCCGCATACACGTCTTTTGTCTCCTTGGGTAGGTTTATTCCTAGGTATTTTCTTTTTGTTGCAATGGTAAATGGGAGTGTTTCCTTAATTTCTCTTTCAGAGTTTTCATCATTAGTGTGTAGGAATGCAAGAGATTTCTGTGAATTAATTTTGTATCCTACTACTTTACCAAATTCATTGATTAGCTCTAGTAGTTTTCTGGTAGCATCTTTAGGATTCTCTATGTATAGTTTCATATCATCTGCAAAGTGACAGTTTTACTTCTTTTCCAATTTGGATTCCTCTTATTTCTTTTTCTTCTCTGATTGCTGTGGCTAAAACTTCCAAAACTATGTTAAATAATAGTGGTGAGAGTGGGCAACCTTGTCTTGTTCCTAATCTTGGTGGAAATGGTTTCAGTTTTTCCCCATTCAGAACGATGTTGGTTGTGGGTTTGTCACATATGGCCTTTATTATGTTGAGGTTAAGTTCCCTCTATGCTTACTTTCTGGGGCTTTTTATCATAAATGGGTGTTGAATTTTGTTGAAAGCTTTTTCTGAATCTATTGAGATGATCATATGGTTTTTCTCCTTCAATATTCAAAATGGTTTATCACATTGATTTGCGTATATTGAAGAATCCTTGCATTCCTCAGATAAACCCCACTTGATCAGGGTGTATGATCCTATTAATGTGCTGCTGGATTCTGTCTGCTAGTATTGTTTTGAAATTTTGGCATCTATGTTCATCAGTGATATTGGCCTGTAGTTTACTTTCTTTGTGACATCTTTCTTTCTTTGTGATACCACCCTGTGGTATCAGGGTGATGGTGGCCTCGTAGAATGAGTTTGGGAGTGTTCCTCCCTCTAATATATTTTTGAAGAGTTTAAGAAGGATAGGTGTTAGCTCTTCTCTAAATGTTTGATAGAATTCTCCTGTGAAGCCATCTGGTCCTGGGCTTCTGTTTGTTGGAAGATTTTTAATCACAGTTTCATTTTCAGTGTTTGTGACCGGTCTGTTTATATTTTCTATTTCTTCCTGGTTCAGTCCCAGAAGGTTGTGCTTTTCTAAGAATTTGTCCATTTCTTCCAGGTTATCCATTTTATTGGCATATAGTTGCTTGTAGCAATCTCTCATGATCCTTTATATTTCTGCAGTGTCAGTTGTTACGTCTCCGTTTTCACTTCTAATTCTATTGATTTGAGTCTTCTCCCTTTTTTTCTTGATGAATCTAATGGTTTATCAATTTTGTTTATCTTCACAAAGAAACAGCTTTTACTTTTATTAATCTTTGCTATTGTTTCCATCCTTCTTTTCCATTTATTTCTGATCTGATCTTTATGATTTCTTTCCTTCTGCAAACTTTGGGGGTTTTTTGGTTCTTCTTTCTCTAATTGCTTTAGGTGTAAGGTTTGGTTGTTCATTTGAGATGTTTCTTGTTTCTTGACATAGGACTGTATTTCTATAAATTTCCCTCTGAGAACTGCTTTTGCTGCATCCCATAGGTTTTGGGTCATCATGTTTCATTGTCATTTGTTTCTAGGTATTTTTTGATTTCCTCTTTGATTTCTTCAATGATCTCCTGGTTATTTAGTAGCATATAGTTTAGCCTCCATGTGTTTGTATTTTTTACAGATTTTTTTTCTGTAATCAAGTCTTACAGAGTTGTGGTTGGAAAAGACACTTGATATGATATCAATTTTCTTAAATTTACCAAGGCTTGATTTGTGACCCAAGATATGGTCTATCCTGGAGAAAGTTCCATGAGCACTTGAGAAGAAAGTGTATTCTGTTGTTTTTGCATGGAAGGTCCTATAAATATCAATTAAGTCCATCTTGTCTGATGTGTCATTTAAAGCTTATGTTTCCTTATTTATTTTCATTTTGGATGATCTGTCCATTGGTAAAAGTGGGCTGTTAAAGTCCCCTACTACGAATGTGTTACTGTCGATTTCCCCTTTTATGGCGGTTAGCATTTGCCTTGTGTATTGAGGTGCTTCTATGTTGGGTGTATAAATATTTACAACTGTTATATCTTCTTCTTGGATCGATCCCTTGATCATTATGTAGTGTCCTTGTTTGTCTCTTGTAATAGTCTTTATTTTAAAGTCTACTTTGTCTGATATGAGAATTGCTACTCCAGCTTTCTTCTGATTTCCATTTGCATGGAATATCTTTTTCCATCCCCTCACTTTCAGTCTGTATGTGTCCCTAGGTCTGAAGTGGGTCTCCTGTAGATAGCATATATACAGGTCTTGTGTTTGTATTCATTCAGCCAGTCTATGTCTTTTGGTTGGAACATTTAATCCATTTACATTTAAGGAAATTATCGATATATATGATCCTATTACCATTTTCTTAATTGTTTGGGTTCGTTATTGTAGGTCTTTTCCTTCTCTTATGTTTCCTGCCTAGAGAAGTTCCTTTAGCATTTGTTGTAAAGCTCGTTTCATGGTGCTGAATTCTGTTACCTTTTGCTTGTCTGTAAAGCTTTTAATTTCTGTCAAATCTGAATGAGATCCTTGCTGGGTAGAGTAATTTTGGTTGTAGGTTTTTCCCTTTCATCACTTTAAATATGTCCTGCCACTCCCTTCTGGCTTGCAGTTTCTGCTGAAAGATCAGCTGTTAACCTTATGGGGATTCCCTTGTATGTTATTGTTGCTTTTCCCTTGCTGCTTTTAATATGTTTTCTTTGTATTTAGTTTTTGATAGTTTGATTAATATGTGTCTTGGTGGATTTCTCCTTGGATTTATCCTGTATGGGACTCTGTGCTTCCTGGACCTGTTTGACTATATCCTTTCCCATATTAGGGAAGCTTTCAAGTATAATCTCTTCAAATATTTTCTCAGTCCCTTTCTTTTTCTCTTCTTCTTCTGGGACTCCTATAGTTCGAAGGCTGGAACATTTAATGTGGTCCCAGAGGTCTCTGAGACTGTCCTCAATTCTTTTCATTCTTTATTCTTTATTCTGCTCTGTGGTAGTTATTTCCAGTATTTTATCTTCCAGGTCACTTATCCATTCTTTTGCCTCATTTTTTCTGCTACTGATTCCTTCTAGAGAATTTTAAATTTCATTTATTGTGTCGTTCATCATTGTTTGTTTGCTCCTTAGGTCCTTGTTAAACGTTTCTTGTATTTTCTCCATTCTATTTCTAAGACTTTGGATCATCTTTACTATCATTACTCTGAATTCTTTTCCAGGTAGACTGCCTATTTCCTCCTCATTTATTTGGTCTGGTGGGTTTTTACTTTGCTCCATCATCTGCTGTTTATTTCTCTGTCCTGTCATGTTGCTTAACTTACTGCATTTGGGGTCTCCTTTTCACAGGCTGCAGGTTCGTAGTTCCTGTTGTTTTTGGTGTCTGCCCCCAGTGGGTAAGGTTGGTTCAGTGGATTGTGTAGGCTTCCCGGTGGAGGGGACTGGTGCTTGTGTTCTGGTGGCTGAGGGTGGATCTTGTCTTTCTGGTGGGCAGGACCATGCCTGGTGGTGTGTTTTGGGGTGTCTGTGAACTTATTATGATTTTAGGCAGCCTCTCTGCTAATGGCTGGAGTTGTTTTCCTGTCTTGCTAGTTGTTTGGCATGCGCTGTGCAGCACTTTACCTTGCTGGTCGTTGAGTGGAGCTGGGTGTTAGCGTTGAGATGTAAATCTCTGGGAGAGCTTTCGCCGTTCGATATTATGTGGGGCCGGGAGGTGTCTGGTGGACCAATGTCGTGAACTCGGCTCTCCCACATACAAGTCTTAGGCCTGACACCCAGCTGGAGCACCAACACCCTGACAGCCGGCTGGAGCACCAAGACCCTGTCAGCCACATGGCTCTTACATGAGTACTTGGCACACAGAAAGCACTTGATAACTGTGAACTAATATTGCTATAACTGTAATTACAGGCACAAGCTGGGGGAGCGATTCATCTTCCTGCTAGTGTTAGATGGTCTCCTGCAGAGGTGGGGGCTGGCTGTGGCTCATCATGGGGACAAAGACACTGGCAGCAGAAGTTCTGGGAAGTACTCATTGGTGTGAGCTCTCCCAGAGTCTGCCGTTAGTCCCACCAAAGAGCTACCTCACGGTTTAAATGTGCCATATGCATGTTAAGTGTTAAGTGTTCCTTAACTGCTAGGGAAAGGAATACAATAAGGTGCATGTACTCCTATTGTTGATTTCTGCTTTGAGAGATTCAGTTCATGTGCTATCTCTTGCATAAAGCCTCTAACTTCCCCAGGCTAGATCATCCATTCAAAATAGATTTTTTAATCTATTTTGATTTAAATATTCATTTTGATTTAAATATTCACAGTATTCACAATGTGCCAACAATGGCAATAGTAAGACAGACATATCCTTGCCCTTTTGAAGAGGTATCTGCAAAACCTCTTCAATGCCTGTGATGAGTGCTGTGACAGGGCACTCTGGGTATGTGCTTTACCCAGACATGAGAGGACAGGGAGGCTGAGTTGATGCTGGCTGAGCAGTAAGAGAGGGAAAATGAAAGAAAATGGGAAAGAGAATGTTCCTGCAAGAATGCAAAGGCCTGGAGGCATTAGTAACCATGGCATATTTGATAAATGCAGATCTAAAGTTCAGAAAAGAGATGTGGGCTAGAATTAGGTTCGGAAGTCATCAGTATGGAAATATAAATTGATGCTGCAGAAAAGATGTGAAAACCCAAGAGTAAGTGATGAGAGGGCCTATGTGAACACATTTAAGGGACAGGTGGAAGAGAAGACTGAAAATGAAAAGTGGCAAGCAGAAAGCTAAAAAGAAAGTCTACAGGAGAATGGCATCACAGACACATTCTAATAATATGGAAGTGATCAATAAAGGTAAATAAGATAAACACTATGATATATCCATCAAATTTAGCAGTGAGAATGTGGGTGAAGAACTTCTTAAAGTAGGTGATGGAGTGAGGGGGTAGAAGCTGAATTGTAGTGGAATGTACAGTGAATGCGAGAAAAGAAAAAGAGGACAGCACATACAGATACTTCTTTAAAAAAAGTTTGGCTGTGAAACCAAGGAGAGTAATAATATGGTAGTCTGAGGAGAACTGGGTGCAAAAGTGGTGTGTGTGTCTGTGTGTGTGTGTGTGTGCATGTGTATGTGTGTTGAGAGAGATGTAAATATCTTAAAATCCAAATGAGAAGCCAGAGAGGGTAAGAATAATGAAAGAGGATAATTCATAGATCACAGTACAGTTCCTGGGAAATCACAAGGGGATTGAATGCAGTCAGACCAAGGAAAAAGAGGAGCCAATTAGTCAACAAGTATTTACTGGGTGTTACTATTTCCCAGATTCTAGGGGCTGGGAACACAATGATCAATAAGACAGATAGCATACTTCACCTTCAACCAGCTTAAATTGTAATGATAGGGGAAATACAATTTAAAAAATAAATATAATTTTTAATACTAGTAGGCAACATGAATGAGATAAAATAAGGTTAAGTAATAGTGGGTGACTGGTGGGCTGCTTTAGCTAGCGTGGGCAGGGAAGGCCTATCTGAAGAGGTGAAACTTAAGCTGAGACCTGCATGATATGAAGGGGCAGTTCTGTGGAAGATTAAGGGAAAGAATATTTGTAGTAAGGGGAACAGCACAGAATGAGCCTGACATGTTGGAGGAACATCGTGGATGAGGGACAGAATGGAGGAAGAGATCCCAGAGTTATGTAGGGCACTGTAGGATTGGGCTTTATTCTAAGAGAAATGAGAAGCAACTGGAAGGTTTTAAGAAGTGCCTTGGCCTGATTTTTGCTTTAGAAAGATCACTCTGGCTGCTGTCTGAAGGTCCGACTGTAGAGAGGCAAAATAAGAGGCAAAGATGGGAAATCCCTGGTGGTCCAGTAGTGGTTAGGACTCTGTTCTTCCACTGCAGGGGGCCTGGGTTTGATCCCTTGTCCGGGAACTAAGATCTTGTATGCTGCGTAGTGCAGCCAAAAAAATACCCAACAACTCTTGAAAAAGAAGAGGCAAAGAGACTCACTTAGGAGGCCACTGAAAAAGTCTAAACACGAGATAATGGTGGCTTGGACCAGGGAGTTAGCAGAGGAGAGTGAAAAGTGCTCAGGTTTGGCATATACTTTGTCAAGCTAACAAGTCTTCCTGTAGGGTTTGAGGGGAAGAGAAGAATCAAGAATGATACCAGAGCAACTGGGTGGTACATTTAGTAGGATGGAGAAGGCTTGTATGTGCGAAGGTGGGGAGGAAGGAATAGGAGACAGATTTGGGAGATACACGGGAAGTTTGAGCTGTTAATTAGATTTTTCAAGTGGAAATGTTTAGAAGCAGCTAACTCAGAGCTTAGAGCTGAAGGGAAACGTCTGGGATGACTATGTAAATCTGACTGTCACCTGTGTAAAGATCATATTTAATATGATGAGGTTGCATGAGTTTACTGAAAGGGAAAGTACAGATAAAAAAGAAAGCTGAGGACACACGTCTTGGTCAATCCAACATCTAGAGATCTATTAGAGGAATAAGAGCTAGCAAAGGAAAATGCAAAGGAAAGACCAATATGGAAAAAAGGACAACCAGGTGGTAGCAGCAAGGATGTGTACTGAAGACATCACTTCAAGAAGGGAGAAGTAGAATAAGTTGAGAGAGTGATCTCATGGTAGGTTATTAGTGGCCTGATTAAAAATCATTTCAGCGGGAGACTGGAGATGAAAGATTAATTGGAATAGATTGAAGAGAAGATGCAAGGTAAAGAAGTAGAGACTGTCAACACAGACAACTCTTTATTTTCATGAAGGGGAGTGGAGAAATGGAGTAGTACGATGTATGTATGATACATGATATTAAGGAATGTATATATGCCAAGAGAATGATTCAGAAGGTGATTACAGGCGTAAAGTCCTTAAAAGGTAAGAAACAAGTTCCAAGCATAAGGGTTGCTCTTAGGAGGAGGAGGATTTCTACTTCATCCCAAGGGAAGGAATAAATAGGGGGACACATACGACAAGTAGAACTGAAGGTAGCTCTTGTCTGATTGTTTCTGTTTTCTCTGTGAAATATATAGCAAAGTCATTACTGGAGGGTGATGCTGGTGGGACAGGAAGATGGCTTGAGGAGAGAGGTGTGGAATGGTCCTCTTGAAGAGTAGGTAAGTGAACTTCCTAGTCATGGTGGTTAAACAGCTTACTTGTGTTTAATTTTGCTTGAGATCAATGCTCATCAATTTGAAGTTAGTCATTCGGCAGGGTTTGTGTGATTTTCTCCAGCCATGTTCAACTGCTTAGGTATAGGCAAGGGGTAAAACGATTTTTTGGTTTAACATGAGTTGGGGTTGTGCCACGAATGTAGAACAGAGGGGAAATCAGGCAAAGAATCTCAGTTAGTGAGTACACTGCTGGACTACAGAATGCAGGTTTATAATGAGGAGAGAGGGGCATGAAGGTGGAGATGGATAAGATGGGGGACATCGTGATGAAATTAGAGAATGAGAGTGAAAAGTACCCAAGTTAAGTGAGTCTGAAGGAAATAAGTGACAGCTGAAATGCAGATTGAAGAGGTAATGCTGTTACTGGTGATAGTAAGATTAAGTATATGATTGTGTGCGTGTGTGGCTGTGGTGGAGAGGAAAGAAGACGATTGTAGATAAAGGTCAAGGAACTGAGAGACTAAGGTGCTGGATGGATCATATGAGGATGTAAAAGTCACTGCAGTAAGAGGGTGGAAGGTTAAGTTTTAGATTTGGTAGCAGGAAGCTATTACTAATGCTAATGTTATTATTCTTATGATAACTTTCAGCGACAGAGCCAACGATGAGATTAATAGACGAAAGGCAACAAAATGGCAAGGGTCACACTAAGTTTGGTAGATTTTTCTTCCTGTGAATTTCACTGAACAAGCATTCACTTAATATACAATTTTCTGGTCATTTAACTTTTGCCTCATTACGTTGCTGAAGAATAAACATGCTATTTAATTTACCTTGCATCAACTCCATCAAACACTTTCTGGCACTCATTTCCAATGACTTCTTGCTTTAGATAATACAGCATTCTTACACGAAGCAAAACTCTAAAAATGAGGGGGAAAAAAAAATCAAAAGACACAAAGACATTAATCATTAAAGAAAATTCATCCATGGGGTTAAAATTAGAAAAGAATTTGTATACAAAATTTTTATAATGAAATAATAATAATTACTTCTGATTAAATAAACCTCATTACTATCATATATATAAAATAGGTTTCTTCAAAATCTTTACAATCATCATTATTTAATATCCAAGTAAGATATAATGAGATCACTTGGAGGCCAGTTTTTTTTCTCTCTCTGCTGATGAAAAGTGACACAAGAGGTACCATGATTTGCTGAAGGATACCCTGGTAAGAATAAGATTAGGATTGGTCCTAGACCACACTGTCTCTGTACTCAGAATCAGCATGCTTTAAGATTGTTAATAAATTCAGAAGTAAACTTGCAATGGGTTGTGTTAAAAATACCCTACTACCTACTTATTACAGTGGTGTTTTATATGTTTTTTGTAGCCTTCATCTTGAAGTAGCTGCTCAGGATTGTATTTTCGAAGCCATTCTGCTTTTTGTATATCAAATGAGCTTGTCTGAGTCTTTACTTTCTTCCCTTTTCGACCTCTGGGTACAGGGGCTGACAGACCTGTTAAAATGAGAAGGACAAATGAAATCAGGGATAATTTGTATAAAGACGGTCAATTTAAAACATTTTTTCAATGGAAGAAATTTCTGGAGACTTTCAGAGGTCTGTGTAGGCTATACAGAGATCTTTGAAAAATTAATGGTAAAAATATAAACTCAATCACAAGATAAGTCCACGATACCACACACATATTAACACAATTTCTGCCAACCACCCAATTTCATATCCCCAATTAATCATTCTGATTACCTCTATGTTGCAAAACATTTTTTTTCCAAATGTAAAAACTGAAAGACCAAACCTTTCCCTCTGCTTTACTTTTTGCTTCCTTAGTTACAAAAATACAAGTTGTGGCCTCTTGATTTTCAAAACTGATTGTTACTAATAACATGGATTAGGTTTTGTGGGGTTCCTGTTTAAGAGAGCTAAATTCATTTGATTTCACTCTTAATCTTAACATATTCCATATTTGGTCAGTTTTTTAAAAAAATTTATTTATTTATTTATTTATTTTTGGCTGTGGTGGGTCTTCGTTTCTGTGCGAGGGCTTTCTCTAGTTGTGGCAAGCGGGGGCCACTCTTCTTCACGGTGCGCGGGCCACTCTTCACCACGGTGCACGGGCCTCTCACTGTCGTGGCCTCTCTTGTTGCGGAGCACAGGCTCCAGACGCGCAGGCTCAGTAGTTGTGGCTCATGGGCCCAGTTGCTCCGCGGCATGTGGGATCTTCCCAGACCAGGGCTCGAACCCCTGTCCCCTGCATCGGCAGGCAGATTCTCAACCATTGCGCCACCAGGGAAGCCCTGGTCAGTTTCTTATTAAAGGAAATAATACATAAAGTCCAATTCACTCTTTCCTTCCCAGACATAGTCACTACCCTGAATTTGATTTTCATTTCATACACGTTTATACTTGTGTGTTGGAGAAATATTCAGTATTTAAGCTTTCATTACATTATACATGCAATTCTGTAACTTATTTATTATATTTAATTTTTTTCTGAGATTTATAAATACTTGCTGATTCATGGAGGCTCAATTCATCCATTTTAACTGCTGTGTAAAAATCTATTCTATGACTATATCACCTGCATATTATTCTTCAACTATGCTGGAGTTGTTTCACTTACAAGTTTTCACGATTACAAATAATACAGTTGTGCTTCTTCCTTTCAATTCTTGTCTATCTTTTCCCTGCCATATTCTACCAGCTAGGAGTTTCATCACAATGGTAAATAGAAGCACTATGTAGGTTTGTCCCATTTCTCCTTAGGATTTTGGTGGGTTTTGCCTTTATATTTTGATACTATTTTGTTCAGTGCATACAAGTTCATTTTGTTATATCTTCTTTTATGGATTAGTTTTTTTTTATTATGTAGTATCCTTTTTTAATCTCAATTAATGCTTCCATCTTAAATTGCATTTTAGTCTATGTTAATAATGCTCTGTATTCTAGTCCTCCTGACCCTTGTTGGTTTGGAAACTAAACAGTGCATATTTAAAAATACACATATTGAAATTTTCCTAATAAAATATGGAGATGTTTTATATTTTTAAATTTCTCCAAAAAAAAAAAATTTCTCCCTACCATCATTTCCTCAGATTCATCATTTAATCCTATTTTCTTTTTCATGTAACTGCATGTTAATTTTTACATGTTAATTTGTAATTTTTAAGAGGTCTGTGTCTTGAATGTTTCTACAGTACTTTCGTCTTTTTTCAAAATCATAGTATATCTGAAGTATCTTTGCAGATATTAATGATATTTTTTAAAAAGTTGTCTTCTCCTTTCACAGTCTTTGTTTCCTACAAGTTCATTTTAGTGGTTTGTTTTTAGTCTCTCTCTCATGTTGGAGACGTTCCTCAGATGCCTGATACCCTTGGTTATTTGCTTATATTTAAGAATGACAGAAAAGTTGATAGACAGGCTGAATGAGTGGAGGTGACTGTCGACTCTTTGAAGGGTAATCCAGCTGGTTTTTTCCTGTCATTATCTTTAGGTTTTGGTCTGGTCAATTCACCAAGGACAATTCCTTAGTTTTCTTCCTTGAGTATGACACTGTCCAGTATACATATTCATTTAACAGCCATTTAGTAGCTCCATGTTGCAAATACCAATGAAATGCAGACATTCTCTATTTTATCTTCTCCAGAGAATAAACATTCAGTCAGTCTTCGCCATGGATACATGGAGTTGAAAAGGGTATTTAGGGATCTGATCCCCCTTTTAAACAACTTTTAATCAAAGCCCCTGTCCTTTATATCCACTTTCAGAGGTCACGGATGTCACAAACTCCTGAAACTTTTAGATAATCTATGAAGCAAATCAGTTGGTTGTTGCCCTTTCCTACTGTTGACCTAAGATTCAGCTCTCTCTGGTTGGTTAAGTTAGTCATCACTAATCTAATGCTTCTAGGTTCCAAAATTCCTTTTCCATTCTCTCTACTTTTAAGGGTTTATCCTTATTTATTTTAAAATTATAGAATTAAGCATATACAAAAATAAATGGAATAATATGATGGATCACAGATCCTATCATCCAACTTCATTAATTATGAATTCATAGCCAATTTGGCTTCATCTATATCCTGTTTGTTCCCCAACCTCCAACACTATTTTGAAATAAATCGAAGACAACCACCACTTCATTAATAAATGTCTGAGTATCTTTTAACATATGTAAAATATAAGGCTTCCTTAAAAACAAAACAAAAAACTACAATACCATCATCAGCCCTAAGAAATGCAATAACACGTACTTAATATTTACTATTCAAATTTAGAATTATCTAATAAAGATAATAGACAAATTTCTCCTGGGTTGTTGCTTCAATCAGGATCCAAATAAGGCCCACACACTGCAACTGGCTGAGGACTCATAAACATCTTTCAGGTTATAGCAGGGTTTTCAATCTTGGCACTATTGCTATTTTGAGCTGCACAGTTTTTCACTGTAGGGGCAGTCTGTGCTCTTGTGGCCTCTACAAACTAGATGCCATTAACATGCTCAAAGCTGTGACAACCCAGGGTGGGAGCAAGATTGGGGCACAAGATCATGTCTGGTGTGAGCCAATGGTTTATAGATACCCTCCCCATTTTCCTCCCCTTCCACTATTTACTTGTTAAAGAAACTAAAATTTATACCTGTACAATTTATAAAGCTTGATGCCTTGAATTTTTTTCCCTTTATTGACATATAAGTTGGGTTTCAAGGAAGAGTGAAATTATATTTGTGTGAATCTTCCATCTTTACCAGAAATCAGCTCTTCACATTAATAATTTCATTGTCTCCTATTAAGATAGACCTCCAGTGACCACCCTAATCTAAACTAGGTACTTTCTGTTGTTCTCAATCTCAGTACTTAGTTTATTTACTTCACAGTACTCATCATAATCTATAATTATTTAGGTAATTTATCTGCTTTCTTATTATGTCTGTCTGCCTGACCAGGTTCATGAGCTCAGGGATCTTGTCTGTGTTGTTCCTTCTCATCTTCCCAGTACTTTGCACAAGCAGCGCAGAACAGGCACTTTAACAGGTATTTGTTGATTAAATAGAATAAAATTGTAACACCAATTTAAGGGCACAGTAATCTTTTTATCTTTATAGAAAATTCAATTATTTTATGCAAAAAAGAATGTTCGTAGGGTTATGGAGCAAATGCTACTTGTATATATCTCTGATGGGACTATAAATTGACACAGCCACATGTGACAGCAAATTAAAACAGTTATAACAATTTTAAATGTATATACCACAGTGTTCCAAATTTTAATATACATACTAATTGCTGAGGAACTTGTTAAAATGTAGATTCTGATGTAGTAAGTCTGAGGTCTAAGATTCTGCATTTCTAAGAAGCTCCTGGGAGATGCTGATGCTGTTAACACACAGACCACATTTTAGGTCCTAAGGACGTATATATGCTGTACCTCAACAATTCCATTTCTTGATATTTACTTTAGTGGAAGATTTATTCCTGTGCACAAGGAGGAACGTAAAAGGATCTTCACTAAAACCTGTTTTTCAATTATCTAAAATTGGAAACATCCTAAATGCCCATCATCAAAGGAGATGCTAAATGAATTAAGAAATATCCATACTATGGACTACTAAGCAGGAGTTTAAAAAATAAAATAGATCTACATGAATACAGATGGGATGACCTCTAAGACATACTATTGGGTCAACAACTTGTAAACAAATACATGTTTGATAACAGTATATAAAACCCAACCAAACTGATAACACTAGTCCTTTCTAACATGGAACTTGAATTAAGAGTGAAGCTTAAGGGTTCTTTACTATTATCTGAAATGCTTCAATATTTTATAGGGTACTATGTTAAGTGCTACTTACATAACTAAAACTAAATTTAAAAAGGAAATAAAAGAATGTTCTTACCTAGATGATTTTGTAGCTCTCGTGTCTGCCCATCTTCGGTTGGAGTAATGAGATCCCATATGAAGCCTTTAATTTTCTCATCTCCTCGGTAGTGAACAAGGCAATAAGCTAAGAGGGCTCTGCAAATTATTTCCACATCGTGCTCATTTAGCTGCCTTTTAAAACGGCCATGAGACAGAATCTCTCTCCATCGGCCCCACCTAGTTAAAAAAAGGTATATTTATATTAATATTGGGTGAAATCCTAGAGAAAACATAACTCATGGATAAAAGGCCTGAAACCTGCAAAAAACACACTTTGTCACTGATAGAATTTACCTACTAAAGTTTTTTCCCCCATAGAATAAACTGCAGAGTCATGGTATAGTAATTTCTAGTATATTTTATTCAATAATGGATAAAAACATTATCCATTTTGTGTTACTGAATATGCAAATCTAAGAACAAGGAGTTTGATATTAGCAATACATTTATAATATTAAAATTTAAAGATATCTCATCAATTGCTATTAAGTATATGTTAAATATATAAATTCATGGTACTTAAAAAATATTTTATTGATTCTAACAAGATAAAAAGCATATTAGAATGTAGTATATGTTTCCCATAAATTTGTACACCAGACTACTAACAGTAAACATTAAAAATAATATTTTACCCATAAACTAGCAGATTTTTCTCTACTCTAAAGCATTCAGTTCTTCCATAGCCATTCGAACGCTCACAGGGTCTCCGGAGTTTGGGCTTTTCATCTCCTTCACTTTCAGCTTCAGATAATTCAGCCAATTCATCTTTTGTAGCACTGAAGGGTCTTGTTTGCTTCCTAATTCTTGGAGTGTCAATAACCAAGCTGTTCTGTAAAATTTAACAGCTATTACTTGAAGGTCCTTTTATTATTTTGCTTATAACAATATTTTACATTTTTACCTTTCAAACTGTACAAACAATAATTTTATAAAACCAGAACAAATTACTAACAATTCCACTGACCTACCAAATCAACATAAAATTTTTTTATTCCTTTAAAATCCTTATTACCATTTGTCATAATTTCATATTACAATCATAGGATAAAAAAATTTGGTATATGGCTTTATTAATATGAAAGTTACTGTATTGTGCTTCTACAACAACTATAAACTATATTTTAAACTGAATTTATGCATAATTTTCTTTACCTAATTAATTCATAATGCAATTTGAATTAATACAAATAGATTGTTTTAAATTTTTAAAATATATAATGCTAAAAAGTAAATCTTTGTAATCTAAGTTTATCCTAAATATAAGTCCAAAGGAAGTGAAATATCCAAAAATGGAAATATTGGTCAAAGGGCATAATTATTTTATGGATCCAGAATCATGTTTCAGTGCTTTCCAAAAGACTTACACTAATCTACAACAAGCAAAGTAATAAGTATATGAACCTCACTATGGTCAATGAAGTCTAATTCATTCAAAACAACGTAAGTTGACAAACTTTAATCTTTATTGACCAATTTATCTAAGTTAGGTACTATGTTATGGGCTATGACTAAGATAGCTTTCTGCTCATGAGAAATTCACAGTCTTGAGGCTCAGTTTAATGTGTAAACAAATAAATGCTATTCAGGATGCAATATTTTATAAGATGGGTGCCATAAAAGAAAGATTTACAAAGTAGTGATACTAGAAAGAGATCTTCAAGAATGAGAAGTAGTTTGCTAGGCATCCAAGGAGGAGATGGCATTATAAGTGAAGAAAACAGTAATGGACCTGAAAAGGTATTCTATGTTCAAGTCCTAGAGCAGGAGAGGGTAAACGCTAGGAGGGGAAGCAGGGACCAGACCATGTAGGTTCTGCTGTCCCACAGTAGTATGACCACAGTGCACTGAACTTAAAGGGGTACATAATGTTAATATGTCTTAATACTGGTGACATTAGCCTTCTCTATTAAGTTTTTCCACTGTAAACTTACTAGTTTTCCTTTTGTAATTAATAAATATTTTGGAAGATATACTTTGAAGATATATAAAAATTCTGTTTCTCCTTATACTCTACACACTAATTTTAGAATTCATCAATGGGGTGGATTGAGATTTTCTATTTCTCTTATTCCTTCTACATTTATTAATTGGCACCTTCTATATAAGAAAGAGTTGACAAGGACCTACTGTATAACACAGGGAACTATACTCAGTATTTTGTAATAAGCTTAAAAGAATCTGAAAAAAAATTATGTATTTATAACACTTTGTTGTACACCTGAGACTAAAACATCGTAAATCAACCTACTTCAAAAAAAATAATTACTTAATTAAAAAAAAGAAAGAGTTGTCCCTTTCCCTGGTCCCAACTTAAAAAAAAAAACAACCATAATTGTATTTTCTCTTGAGTAAATTTTCAAGTGTTTTTTGCCCGTAATCTTTTAAGATTTTGATTTATTTCTACTTGTGATCAATTTACATTAGCTTTTATATAATAAAAATATTAACTTTCATATATACTTCTGCTACAAATAGTCACCAGTCTGATTGCAATTTTATTTTTCCATTACATAATTTTTAGTCATATATTTGAATATGCCAATTATTTCCCTTTGTGGTTTGTTTCTAATTTAGAATGTTTTCCCACCAAATATTTGATAAAATAGAAATCTATTTTTACTATTTTTTCATGCTTTGTTTCAAAAATAAATTTTTTATGACAAATTGGAGTTTACTTGGCATAGAGTATATTATTAAAATGCTTCCCCAATGTTAACTCAAATTTTAATCATGATTATTAAATAACTCCTTTTTCTCTAATGCTATTTCTTTATTTATATCCTATAATTTGACCTTCTCCTGTTCTTATTCTATTCTTTGCTCTATATACATTTCTCTCAGTATCATGGTTCCTTTATAATATGTTAATATGCTTTTATGTTTTAACATATAGTAAGTAACGCCAATCTGTCTTCATGGTACTTCTTGTCAGAAAATTATAAAATTTTTGAGAAGTACAAATTAGAAAACATAACTGCAAAGTATTACATGACTATATGCTTATATAAGTTTATTTATAAAATCCATAACTCCTTAGGATAATCTATAAGACCCTATTGAAATGAGCCATACCTATCATCTTTGACCTAACCTGTCACCACTCTCACTATCCCCCTCCATTCTGACACAATGCCATTTCTATTTCTGGAACACTGTAAGCTTATTTCAAACAATGGCTCACTGCCATTCCCTCTACCTTGAAAGCTTTTATCTCATGTCTTTACACTGTTGGCTGGTTCTCATCATTCAAGTCTCAGCACAGATGTCCCCTCAGAGTGACCTCCCTTGACCACTTTTCCTAATGCTATCTACACTCCTCCAGGCATTCTCTACCATCTTACCATTTTATTTTCTTCAGTCTCAGAAATTATCTTATATATTTGTTTACTTACCCACCAGAATTTGTAAGCTCTATTAAGCAGTGCTTCATCTGTCTTGTTCATTTTAGCCCTAATGTGAGAATGGTACTTGGCTCACAGTGTGCTCTAGTTGGATTCAGCACAAATGTACGAGTGTCTGCGTATTACCATTATAATACTTTTGAAAAATCATAAACAAACATCACACTGTAAGTATTGTTCTATTTCTCTTTCTCTTTTTTTTTTTTTTTTATTGTGGTACACGGGCCTCTCACTGTTGTGGCCTCTCCCGTTGCGGAGCACAGGCTCCGGATGCGCAGGCCCAGCGGCCATGGCTCACGGGCCCAGCTGCCCCGCGGCATGTGGGATCTTCCTGGACCAGGGCACGAACCCATGTCCCCTGCATCAGCAGGCGGACTCTCAACCACTGTGCCACTAGGGAAGGCCTCTCTCTTTTTAAAGTTAACTGTCTTGTCTTAGAGCTCTATGTGAGTACATAGGGATCTACATGATTATTTTTACTTACTGCATTAGACAGTATAAAAGTACCAATTAGTTTCTAATTTTTTTCTAAAATGAAAAATGTTGCGATGTACATCACTGTACATTATCATTGTACATGTGTGATTATTGCTGTAAGACAGATTCCTAAAAGTGGATTTAATATTGTTGAGTATTTATTCTTCCAGGGTAATTTTAGATTTTGTCTGGTTATATGAACAAATTCTTAACATTTTGATTGGGGCTGCATTTCTATGTTTATTAACTCAACCTACAAATGTTTAAAATATGTAGTTTTTCTTCCCAATTGACAAATCTCACAATTAAGTTTGGTAATTTACTTTACTGAAATCATATATGTCCAGTAGGTATTCCCCTAAGTGTTCTAAATCTTTTTTTCTACTACGAAGTAGACTTCCTCTTCCATATATTTTTCTACTGCTGTTAGTACTGATATTTAAGAAGGCTAAATGGCATATTTATCTTCTATCAGTTAATTCACTAATTCATCTATTAATTTATAGTGGTTTGCAAATTCCATTGACTTTTTAAGGCATATAAACATGCCAATATGAAAACAGTAATATTTTAATAAATATCTCTTTCTAATTTACTTTTTTATAATGTTTCATACAGAATTATACATATTTCCAAAATATATTAAATAATAATTATTATTGGGCAGTGGCATTATTCCTCATTGTAAAGTTTTACATCTTATAAGGTTATCTATTAAAATAGATCCCATGCATCAATGCTTAATATAAATTTCTTTTAATCATTTAGCAGTTATTTTGGAAGTAGGTAAGGCTCACAAACATTGATTCCTATAAATTATCAGACAGGTAGATGTCTTTTGAAGTGAACAGTTACGTTATGATCAGTTCCATGAATTCTGTGCTAGCTTTTTGGCCCTTTCTTCCTTAACTCCAAGGGATGTTATAAAAGAAACAGTTTAAAAATGCCACTTTATTTTTTAAATTTCATAATATTTACTAAGCATAGCTAGATCTATGTACGTAAGTAGGACTGGATCTTAAATTTTTTATAGTTCTTTGTCAGATTTTGAAGATGCCACTTTCTTGACTGCTTTTTTTTTCTCCTTTTGTATTTGACTAGATCATTAATGGTATCTGACACCAAAATAACAAAAAGAAGGTTAAAAAGCGAAATAAAAGTAATCCGTTATTTTAAGACATTTTAAAAATTAAAAAACATATTATAATTTTAAGAACACAAACACCCTCCAAAATTAAACTTTCACCGTATTACAACCTGTCACAACAAATATCAGAAGAATTAAACAGAAGCAGTGCCTGACTCAATGTTATCATTCTACAGCCCTGTATCAATTTATTTATGCAGATTAATTTATTTCAGTCAGTACACAGTGGAACACCTTAAAATATTATAATAATATTACCAAAGTATTCCCACAGGTAATATTTTTTAAACGGAAATAAATACTTACTCTACCACTGATGGCATCTATATCTATTTCTGCCTTTTTCGCCCATTTTTGCCAGAAGTTGGGATCATCTAAGGAAATATCTGTTCGATTTCCAGATGCCACAAAACTTGCCTGAAATACATAATGGTAGTTTTTCAAAATGTTTTGAAACGTAGAGGAAAAATCTATCAAAGTATATCTAAAACCTTATCTCTTCACATTTAGTGTGGATAGAATTTGAATTCAGCATATACACACATGCACTCAAAGTACGTTTCAAACTACAATGGTCTGAAACATAGCACAGCATCTGCTTAAGGCAAAAGGCTTAATACCAACACAGGCTGGAGTTTTAGGAGCAAAATTAAAGAAGTTATTATTGTTGTTTGACTTTTAAACTTTGGGTAAGCAGGGATCAAATCGTTTTAGTCAAAAAACCATACAGGATACAATACTGCATTTTAGAAATACTATACAACAACACAGCAATCCCACTACTGGGCATATACCCTGAGAAAATCATAATTCAAAAAGAGTCATGTATCACAATGTTCACTGCAGCACTATTTACAACAGCCAGCACATGGAAGCAACCTAAGTGTCCATCGACAAGTGAATAAAGAAGATGTGGCACATATATACAATGGAATATTACTCAGCTATAAAAAGAAATGAAATTGAGTTATTTGTAGTGAGGTGGATGGACCCAGAGTCTATCATACGGAGTGAAGTAAGACAGAAAGGGAAAAACAAATACCGTATGCTGACACATATATATGGAATCTAAAAAAAAAAATGGTTCTGAAGAACCTAGGGGCAGGACAGGAATAAAGACGCAGACGTAGAGAATGGACTTGAGGACATGGTTGGGGGGAGGCTAAGCTGGGACGAAGTGAGAGAGTGGCATGGACATATATACACTACCCAAATGTAAAATCAATAGCTAGTGGGAAGCAGCTGCATAGCACAGAGAGATCACTCAGTGCTTTGTGAGCACCTAGAGGGGTGGGATAGGGAGGGTGGGAGGGAGATGCAAGAGGGAGGAGATATGGGGATATATGTATATGTATAGCTGATTCACTTTGTTATAAAGCAGAAACTGACATACCATTGTAAAGCAATTATACTCTGATAAAGATGTTAAAAAAAAAAAGAAAGAAAGGAAATACTACATGAATAGGGATTTCCCAGGTAGTCCAGTGGTTACACCTCCGCACTCCCAACGCAGGGGGCCTGGGTTCAATCTATGGTGGGGCAACTAAGATCCCACATAACGCAACTAAGCTCGTGCACTACGAGTACTGAACCCGCATGCTTTAGAGCCCTCACGTCACAAGCCCGTGTGCCACAACTAGAGAGCCTGTGTGCTACAATAAAGATCCAGTGTAGCTAAAACAAATAATTTAATTTTAAAAAAAATGAATATTAAGAAATTAGGTTACAAGAAGAATTTCAAACCTATTTGCCCTAGACAGTTCATTTTCTGGTATTCTCCTACTTTATTTCCATCCCATTTTTACATAGATATGTCTCCTAAAAAAATGCAATACAGAATATAAGAAATACAGAAAAATGAGTCATTGTCTATCTTTATTTATTTTTTTGCGGTATGCGGGCCTCTCACTGTTGTGGCCTCTCCCATTGCGGAGCACAGGCTCCGGACACGCAGGCTCAGCGGCCATGGCTCACGGGCCCAGCCACTCCGCAGCATGTGGGATCCTCCCGGACCGGGGCACGTACCCGCGTCCCCCACTTCGGCAGGCGGACTCTGAACCACTGCGCCACCAGGGAAGCCCCCTGCCTAACTTTATTTTGAAAACTCTTTTCCTTACAAAAAAAATACTGCATAAGCATTGTAAAAACTTAAGAAATTACAGAGGAATAAAAGAAAATATAAATGATTTATTTTCTTAAATGTTGCAGAAATTATAAAATCTTTTCATTGGACCTAATTTTAGACATTACAGTTCAACACTGTGATTCATAAATAACCATTATTTGCAACTTAAGTTCCTAAAAATAGATACGCTGCTTCAAAGAAAATTTATCAAAGTGCTTTATAAAAATGAAATACACAGAGAAGATATATAATGCTTTAACAAAAGGGCTTGTAAGATGCATGCTAAAC
The DNA here is from genome assembly GCF_039906515.1 of Pseudorca crassidens. NCBI lineage: Eukaryota > Metazoa > Chordata > Mammalia > Artiodactyla > Delphinidae > Pseudorca > Pseudorca crassidens. The sequence goes on along the minus strand of NC_090315.1, from coordinate 31,550,828 downwards.
TTCTATAGGGATAAATGGAAGGAGCTTCCAGGTGTCCACTCCTCTGGTGAGATGGAGTCGGGAGATGCTCTCCTCAGCTCCTTGCCTGGGTGGAGAAGTCAGGCTATAGGGCTGGCAGAAATCCTTGTTTGAGGGCCCCACCAAATTCCCCAGTCAGAGTGTTGCAGCTGAGCGGAGCGGCTGCTTGGGACTACTCCTCGGGCGCTGCAGAAACCCGTCTTGGAATCTGACATGTAATCAGTTTGGGACCGTTGGCCAGCTGCTCCTAACCTGGCCACATGAAGGCTCAGACTGTTCCAGTCTCTGAACTGAAGAGAACCAACACTATCAGCATCTCTCTCACCACCATGAATGCAAGGTATCTCAATGAAGAGTATCAGGAGGACATATACAAATCCCAGACTGGCATGTGCAAGTTCTGAGGAATGGTGGAATAACCCAATGTATCTGGGTGACCTTTGGAGACAGCTGAGACAGAGCTACAACAGGCAGTGGCTGACACCCAACTCATAGCCCAGTTTCGCCAGCCTTGTGGCTGACAAGGTCTTGGTGCTCCAAGCGGCTGTCAGGCCTGAGCCTCTGAGGTGGGAGAGCTGAATTCAGGACACTGGTCCAGCAGAGACCTCCCGGCCCCACGTAATATCAATTGGGGAGAGCTCTCCCAGAGATCTCCATCTCAACGCTAACACCCAGCTCCACTCAACGACCAGCAAGGTAAAGTGCTGGACACCCCATGCCAAACAACTAGCAAGACAGGAAAACAACCCCACCCATCAGCAGAGAGGCTGCCTAAAATCATAATAAGCTCACAGACACCCCAAAACACAGCACTGGACACAGTCCTGCCCACCAGAAAGGCAAGATCCAGCCTCATCCACCAGAACACAGGCACCAGTCCCCTCCACCAGGAAACCTACACAACCCACTGAACCAACCTTACCCACTGGGGGCAGATACCAAAAACAACGGGAACTATGAACCTGCAGCCTGTGAAAAGGAGACCCCAAATGCAGTAAGTTAGGCAAAATGAGAAGACAGAGAAATAAACAGCAGAAGAAGAAGCAAAGTAAAAACTCACCAGACCAAACAAATGAGGAGGAAATAGGCAGTCTACCTGAAAAAGAATTCAGAGTAATGATAGTAAAGATGATCCAACGTCTTAGAAATAGAATGGAGAAAATATGAGAAACGTTTAACAAGGACCTAGAAAAACTAAAGAGCAAACAATGATGACCAACACAATAAATGAAATTTAAAATTCTCTACAAGGAATCAAGAGCAGAATAACTGCAGCAGAAGAACAGATAAGTGACCGGGAAGATAAAATAGTGTAAATAACTACCACAGAGCAGAAAAAAGGAAAAAGAGTGAAAAGAATTCAGGACAGTCTCAGAGACCTCTGGGACAACATTAAACACACCAACACTCGAATTATAGGGGTCCTAGGAGAAGAAGAGAAAAAGGGACTGAGAAAATATTTGAAGAGATTATAGTTGAAAGCTTCCCTAACATGGGAAAAGCAATAGTCAATCAAGTCCAGGAAGCACAGAGTCCCATACGGGATAAAGACAAGGAGAAACATGCCAAGACACATATTAACCAAACTATCAAAAATTAAATACAAAGAAAAAATATTAAAAGCAGCAAGTGAAAAGCAATAAATAACATACATACAATGGAATCCCCATAAGGTTAACAGCTTATCTTTCAGCAGAAACTCTGCAAGCCAGAAGGGCGTGGCAGGACATATTTAAAGTGATGAAAGGGAAAAACCTACAACTAAGATTACTCTACCCAGCAAGGATCTCATTCAGATTCAATGGAGAAATTAAAACCTTTACAGACAAGCAAGAATTCAGCACCACGAAACCAGCTTTAAAACAAATGCTAAAGGAACTTCTCTAGGCAGGAAAACAAAGAAGAAGGAAAAGATCTACAATAATAAACCCCAAACAATTAAGAAAATGGTAATAGGAACATAAATATCGATAATTTCCTTAAATGTATATGGATTAAGTGCTCCAACCAAAAGACACAGACTGGCTGAATGGATACGAAAACAAGACCCGTATATATGCCATATACAAGAGACCCACCTAAGACCTAGGGACACATACAGACTGAAAGTGAGGGGATGGAAAAAGATATTCCATGCAAATGGAAATCAGAAGAAAGCCGGAGTAGCAATTCTCTTACCAGACAAAACAGAATTTAAAATAAAGACTATTACAAGAGAAAAGAAGGACACTACATAATGATCAAGGGATCAATCCAAGAAGATATAACAATTGTAAATATTTATGTACCCAATACAGGAGTACCTCAGTACATAAGGCAAATGTTAACAGCCATAAAAGGGGAAATTGACAGCAACACAATAATAGTAGGGGACCTTTAACACCCCACTTTCACCAATGGACAGATCATCCAAACTGAAAAGAAGTAAGGAAACACAAGCTTTAAATGATACATTAAACAAGATGGACGTAAATGATAATTAGAGGCCACTCCATCCAAAAACAACAGAATACATTATCTTCTCAAGTGCTCATGGAACATTTTCCAGGATGGATCATATCTTGGGTCACAAATCAAGCCTTGGTAAATTTAAGAAAACTGAAATCATATCAAGTATCTATTCCGACCACAACGCTATAAGACTAGATATAAATTACAGGAAAAAAACTGTAAAAAAACACAAACCCATAGAGGCCAAACAACACACTACTAAATAATCAAGAGATCACTGAAGAAATCAAAGAGGAAATAAAAAAATACCTAGAAACAAATGACAATGAAAACACGACGACCCAAAACCTATGGGATGCAGCAAAATCAGTTCTAAGAGGGAAGTTTACAGCAATACAATCCTAGCTTAAGAAACAGGAAACATCTCGAATAAACAACCTAAACTTGCACCTAAAGCAATTAGACAAAGAAGAACAAAAAACCCCAAAGATAGCAGAAGGAAAGAAATCATAAAGATCAGATCAGAAATAAATGAAAAAGAAATGAAGGAAACGATAGCAAAGATCAATAAAACTAAAAGCTGGTTCTTTGAGAAGATAAACAAAATTGATAAGCCATTAGCCAGACTCATCAAGAAAGAAAGGGAGAAGACTCAAATCAATAGAATTAGAAATGAAAAAGAAGTAACAACTGACACTGCAGAAACACAAAAGATCAGGAGAGATTACTACAAGCAACTCTATGCCAATAAAATGAACCACCTGAAGGAAACTGACAAATTCTTAGAAATGCACAACCTGCCAAGACTGAATCAGGAAGAAATAGAAAATATGAACAGACCAATCACAAGCACTGAAATTGAAACTGTGATTAAAAATCTTCCAACAAACAAAAGCCCAGGACCCAGGCTTCACAGGCGAATTCTACCAAACATTTAGAGAATAGCTAACACCTATCCTTCTCAAACTCTTCCAAAACATAGCAGAGGGAGGAACACTCCCAAACTCATTCTACGAGGCCACCATCCCCCAGATACCAAAACCAGACAAGGATGTCACAAAGAAAGAAAACTACAGGCCAATATCACTGATGAACATAGATGCAAAAATCCTCAACATAATACTAGGAAACAGAATACAATAGCACATTAAAAGGATGATACACCATGATCAAGTGGGGTTTATCCCAGGAATACAAGGAGTCTTCAATATATGCAAATCAATCAACATGATACACCATATTAACAAACTGAAGGAGAAAAACCATATGATCATCTCAGAAGATGCAGCGAAAGCTTTCGACAAAATTCAACACCCATTTATGATACAAACCCTGCAGAAAGTAGGCATAGAGGGAACTTTCCTCAACATAATAAAGGCTATATGTGACAAACCCACAGCCAACATCGTCCTCAATGGTGAAAAAGAGAAAGCATTTCCACTAAGATCAGGAACAAGACAAGGTTGCCCACTCTCACCACTCTTATTCAACACAGTTTTGGAAGTTTTAGCCACAGTGATCAGAGAAGAAAAGGAAATAAAAGGAATCGAAATCAGAAAAGAAGAAGTAAAGCTGTCACTGTTTGCAGATGACATGATACTATACATAGAGAATCCTAAAGATGCTACCAGAAAACTACTAGAGCTAATCAATGAATTTGGTAAAGTAGCAGGATACAAAATTAATGCACAGAAATCTCTGGCATTCGTATACACTAATGATGAAAAATCTGAAAGTGAAATCAAGAAAACACTCCCATTTACCATTGCAACAAAAAGAATAAAATATCTAGGAATAAACCTACCTAAGGAGACAAAAGACCTGTATGCAGAAAATTATAAGACACTGATGAAAGAAATTAATGATACAAATAGATGGAGAGATATACCATGTTCTTGGATTGGAAAAATCAACATTGTGAAAATGACTCTACTACACAAAGCAAATACAGATTCAATGAAATCCCTATCAAACTACCACTCGCATTTTTCACAGAACTAGAACAGAAAATTTCACAATTTGTATGGAAACACAAAAGACTCCGAATAGCCAAAGCAATCTTGAGAATGAAAAACGGAGCTGGAGGAATCAGGCTCCCTGACTTCAGACTATACTACAAAGCTACAGTAATCAAGACAGTATGGTACTGGCACCAAAACAGAAAGATAGATCAATGGAACAGGAGAGAAAGCCCAGAGATAAAGCCACACACATATGGTCACCTTATCTTTGATAAAGGAGGCAAGAATGTACAGTGGAGAAAGGACAGCCTCTTCAATAAGTGGTGCTGGGAAAACTGGACAGGTACATGTAAAAGTATGAGATTAGACTACTCCCTAACACCATACACAAAAATAAGCTCAAAATGGATTAAAGACCTAAATGTAAGGCCAAAAACTATCAAACTCTTAGAGGAAAACACAGGCAGAACACTCTATGACATAAATCACAGCAAGATCCTTTTGACCCACCTCCTAGAGAAATGGAAATAAAAACAAAAATAAACAAATGGGACCTAATGAAACTTAAAAGCTTTTCCACAGCAAAGGAAACCATAAACAAGACCAAAAGACAACCCTCAGAATGGGAGAAAATATTTGCAAATGAAGCAACTGACAAAGGATTAATCTCCAAAATTGATAAGCAGCTCATGCAGCTCAATATCAGAAAAACAAACAACCCAATCCAAAAATGGGCAGAAGACCTAAATAGACATTTCTCCAAAGAAGAGATACAGACTGCCAACAAACACATGAAAGAATGCTCAACATCATTAATCATTAGAGAAATGCAAATCAAACCTACAATGAGATATCATCTCACACCTGTCAGAACGGCCATCATCAAAAAATCTAGAAACAGTATATGCTGGAGAGGGTGTGGAGAAAAGGGAACACTCTTGCACTGCTGGTGGGAATGTGAATTGGTACAGCCACTAAGGAGGTTCCTTAAAAAACTACAAATAGAACTACCATATGACCCAGCAATCCCACTACTGGGCATATACCCTGAGAAAACCAAAATTCAAAAAGAGTCATGTACCAAAATGTTCACTGCAGCTCTATTTACAAAAGCCCGGAGATGGAAACTACCTAAGTGTCCATCATCGGATGAATGGATAAAGAAGATGGGGCACATATATACAATGGAATATTACTCAGCCATAAAAAGAAACGAGATTGAGCTATTTGTAATGAGGTGGATGGACCTAGAGTCTGTCATACAGAGTGAAGTAAGTCAGAAAGAGAAAGACAAATACCGTATGCTAACATATACATATGGAATTTAAGAAAAAAAAAAGTCATGAAGAACCTAGGGGTAAGACAGGAATAAAGACACAGACCTACTAGAGAATGGACTTGAGGATATGGGGAGGGGGAAGGGTAAGCTGTGACAAAGCGAGAGAGTGGCACGGACATATTTAAACTACCAAACGTAAAATAGATAGCTAGTGGGAAGCAGCCGCATAGCACAGGGAGATCAGCTTGGTGCTTTGTGACCACCCAGAGGGGTGGGATAGGGAGGGTGGGAGGGAGGGAGACGCAAGAGGGAAGAGATATGGGAACATATGTATATGTATAACTGTTTCACTTTTTATAAAGCAGAAACTAACACACCATTGTAAAGCAATTATACTCCAATAAAGATGTTAAAAAAAAAAAAGAACCCATTTTGATGGAACTTTAAAATGCAGAAAATTACACATAGGAAAGGTAATAAAACTATTACAAGCAAAGAAGCCATTTATGACATTCAAGATAACTGAAAGTTTTAACACTGGGAAATTGATGATATCAGGAATTAGTGTTGGGAATTCCCTGGCGGTCCTGTGGTTAGGACTCTGTGCTCTCACTGCCAAGGGTGTGGGTTCAATCCCTGGGCAGGGAACTATGATCCCAGAAGCCACCTGTTGCGGCCAAAAAAAAGAAAAAAAAGGAATTAGTGTTAATTTTATGTTAAAACGTGATTAATAGTATCGTGGTTGTGTTAAAGAAATCTTTATCTTTAGAGGTACAGATGGGAACATTTATAGAAGTTGTGATACTGTGCCTGGGGCTTGCTTTAAATTAATATGATATGCAAACTATTATATATAGAATGGATAAACAGCAAGGTTCTACTGTATAGCACAGGGAAGTATATTCAATATCCCATAATAAACCAAAATGGAGAAGGTTATGTGTGTGTGTGTGTGTATATATATATATACATATATATATGTATATATATATAAGTGAATTACATTACTGTACAGCAGAAATTAACACAACATTGTAAACCAACTATACTTCAATAAAATAAATTTTAAAAAATAAAAAGTAAAATAATATGAAAGATGGGTAGGGTGGTGATGAAAGTTTAGTATGAGTAAATAATTGTTGAAGCTGGGTGATAAATACACAGGTCTCATTATACTATTCTGCCTATATTTGTAGTTTCAATGTTTATAAAACATCTAAAAAATTAGTAGGACAGGACTTCCCTGGTGATACAGTGTTTAAGACTCTGTGCTTCCATTTCAGGGGGAGCGGGTTCGACCCCTGGTCAGGGAACTAAGATCCCACATGCCATGCGGCACGGCAAAAATAAATAAATAAATAAAATAAAAAAGGAGTAGGAAAAAAACTAAAATCCTAAATGCTTCTTGCTGAACTTTGCAATGTCTGTTCATGACATTGCTTACCAAGTAATAAATACATTCATTCCATCATTCTTTTGAGACTGGGTTAGTAAGATGCTTGTTTATAGGAAGTATTTAACTATTATAAATGTTTAAAAATATTCATTTTCCTGGCATATTTATGAAACAAGTCACAGAAATAAATGCTTTAACAAAATGAATTTAAATTCTGTTTTTTTGTTTGTTCTAAACTATAGCTTTATTATTATGAAACTACTAAAAAAAGCAATTTTTTATTTCTTTGAAATGATGAGTGTGGTAGGCTGAATAATGGCTTGCAAAGATATTTACGTCTTAATTTCTGGAACCTTGTGAATGTTAGTTTATATGGCAAAAGAGCCTTGGCAGATGTGCTTAAGTTAGGAATCCTGAAATGGGGAGATTAGCCTATATTATCAAGGCAGGCCCTAAATTCAATCACAGCTGTCCTGAATGCAAGAGGAAAGAAGAGGAGATTTCACTACAGAAGAGGAAAAGCCTGTGTGACAGCAGAAGCTGAGACTGGAATAATGTGGTCACAAGCAAGAAATGCAGGCACTCTTAAAAGCTGGAAGACATTAGAAACTGATCCTCTCCTAAAGCTTCCAGAAGAAATCAGCCCTGCTGACATCTTAATTTTAGCCCTGTAAGACTCATTTTGGAGTTCTGGCACCCAGAACTATAAAAGAATAAATTTGTGTTGTTTTAAGCCACTAAATTTGTGGTAATTTGTTACAGTAGCAACAGAAAATAATACAGTGAGATACCTCTTAATGACAAACCACATAATTCTAAAAACTCATCATCAACTTAAAAGAGTAAAGGTTGACTAGTTTGATAAAATGAAAAGTAGATAGCCACCATCACCTGCATAAAAGTATATGATGACAATTCATCAACATGGTAGGAATATGAGTAACAGACATCTTAACTATACCCAAGTAATTCCAAATCTAAGAGGGGACTTCATTTTGTTAATTCAGAAATGAATTTCTCCTAATTGAGGACAAACAATATCCACATTTTCAAATCTTCATTAATAGAAGCTCATGAATTCTCAGGAACAATGAAAAGTTCACTGAAGTTCACAGGGTTTTATTTTGTCCTACAGTTTCATTGATATATGCCTCTTGAGAAGCCATTAAATATGAAAAGTCACTAAAAGGAAATAATTAGATTTTTGAAACATACTACTTTATGGTTGCTTACCTTAAAAAAATGTTCTATGTTACAGTAGAGAATCAATTTTGTGCTGCTACCTTATAACTGTTGATAATTAAAATAACTTGCGCAGAAGAAACTATACTTCACAATTAAATGGCTTTTAAAATATATATTCATTATAAGAAAAATGATAAATTCATTTTTCAATCTTAAAAATTTTTAATATTTGTAGATAATTCCAGATGCTCTTGTTAACTGACATATAACCTACTTTCAAGATGACATATAAAATTCTCAAAGTTCTTTTTTTGGGGGGGTCGCGCTGCACGGCATGTGGGATCCTAGTTCCCTCTGCAGTGGAAGCACGGAGTCTTAACCACTGGACCTCCAGGGAAGTCCCTCTCAAGGTTTCTAACGATGGATTAATGCCTACAGAAATGAAATGCCTGTTGTAGAAGTCCATCAAGTACTGGTTTACTGCCTACTTTCAAATGTTAAATCTTAATATCCCAGTTCCCCTCAAAATATTTTTCTTAAAATGTATTCGTTTAATCATTAAATTCCTTTATTATTTGCAAGGGAAATTTTAAATGGTGAAGTCTATCTTCCTATATCGGAAAGTAGCAGAAGATCTTAGGCACCAAAGAAGGGCCCTTATAAGTAAGCAATCCAACTGAAGCTTCATTTAGACCACTTTGTTTTCTTTTTGTAAATTAAGCAACTCAAAGCCTTTTGTTCTACACCAAATTTAACATCAGACCAGAAACTTTTCTGTTTCTAGGATCCACCTAACTGCCCTTATGAAAATCTCTCAAAACAAGATTTACGTGATATAACCACTTGTAAATGAGGTTACCAATAATGAGTTAATCGATGGATATATTTATTAATTCTAATTAGTCTTATTATGCACCCTACTCCATAAATGTAGCTTCTTATCAAAAACTCTTTGATAATACGTAGAAACATGGATTGGAATGACATTTACCAAAACCACTGAAAATAACTGCTCAGCTGAAGTTTCTGGACATTCCAAGGAAAAGCAAAAAATAGTATCAACTTTATTCCTTTGGTGCTACTATATAGTAGTGCCATATTCCACTATGCCAAATGCCCACCATGTAGTGGCATTCCCACACAATTATGGAAATGAAAAAATTATAATACAAGTACAGGTTTATGTGGTACCTCTTCAGCTACTGCGGTACCTTTTCAGTAAGCTCTCTTTTCAAATGCAACAATTACTCCCTGGTCTGAGGGTTTAAAATAGATACTTAAGTGCTTAAGTATTCACATTCTTAGAGTATAGCTGATTATGATTAGAGCATACCTGAGTAAAATACTACTCACATAGCACTTTATAGTAAAGTAGGAAAGGTCAAGCATGATTATCATGCTCTCCTTTTTCAGGACAAGAAAGACTCATAAAGGTTAAGTTAACTGTCCAAGGTCACTAAGCTCATGAGTCAGAATTCAAACCCTGAAGTTCTGACTTTCCATGATTATTATCATTAACATTGTAAATGAGGATATGCCTTCATTAATTAAAAAAAAAAAAAAAACTTTAAGGAGACTATCCCTATACTTGGCCTAATCAACAAAGGTGATTTCTGTGACTAATACCTTTCTCATTTCAATCTCATTCTCTACACTGCTGCTAGAGTTAAATTTCTAAACCAGAACACATTATGCCCATTTTCTTCTTGAAGGGATTTCAGAGCTTTTTAATTGCCTCAGGATCAAGTTCAAATTCCTCACAATGGAATTTTTTGAGCCCTTCACAATTTGGGTCCAACCTCCCTAACCTTCATATTCATCTCCATTTAATTTACACTGTGCATCCATACACGCCTACACCATAGTTCTTGAAATCTTCCTTGTAGGTTAGTAACATATAATTCATTTATGTGGCTTTCTCTTTTTGTAACACAACGAAATTCAAACTTCCTTCAAGACTCAGCTCAAATGTTATCTTCTCTGAAAAGGCTTTCTTGATTTGCTGTCCTCCCATTTTACACAGAATTAATACTTTCTTTACTTTTTTCAGCGACTAGAATCCTTTCATTTTAGTGTTCCCAACACTTAGTAAAGTACCTAACACAAGATTACATTACTTTCCTGAATGAATGCGAGAAAAAAATTTCATATTAAGATTGGTATCATTACTTTTGGTGTAGCACCTGGACTACCTGCTCTATACTACAGTGCTCTCCATAAAGATGAAGAAAGACTTCTGGGTTGGAAGTGGAGAGGGGATGAATGAAGAAAATGTAGAAAGGAAGTAAAGTGGAAAGGAGAAAACCTGTATGAATCAGTGCAGGTGGGACAGAATACTGCAATAAAAAAACTCTTCAGATGAATGCAAGATATAGGTTTACCATGTCTCTATTGGGGGTTGGGGGGAAGAACATACAGGCAGTTAGTAAACTTTTAAAATGTTTTCCCCAAATAGGGGTGATACAATTATTAATATTTCTTTTCAAGACAAAAATTTCATTTTATCCTCCCCAAACTTGATTTAAATATTTAAAATTAGATTAGAAATACTTTCCTTGAGGTACTTTAAATTATTATAAGTTAATGTAAGATGATTTAACCTCCTACATTATATTACTTATATTTTGCTCTGACTTTGGCACATATGTTCTTTTTTAAAATATTTATTTATTTATTTATTTATTTTTGACTGTGTTGGGTCTTTGTTGCTGTGCCTCGGCTTTCTCTAGTTGTGCTGAGCGGGGGCTACTCTTTGTTGTGGCGCACGGGCTTCTCATTGCTGTGGCTTCTCTTGTTGTGGGGCACAGACTCTAGGCACATGGGCTTCAGTAGTTGTGGCATGTGGGCTCAGTAGTTGTGGTGCAACGGGCTTAGTTCCTCCGCAGCATGTGGGATCTTCCCGAGACAGGGCTCGAATCCATGTCACTTGCATTGGCAGGCAGATTCTTAACCACTGCACCCCCAGGGAAGTCTGGCATATATGTTCTTTGATTTCTAAATTTGACTTCAAATGTTCTACTCTGATTAATACTTAGAACCATTTCTAGTTATTACTCCTACTCCATTTCACTAGCATCAGAAGAGTACATGTGAAATTTGATGTGAGAGATCAGAAATAAATGAAGGAAAAGAATATATTACCTACTTCTTTTGAGTAATTCAGTTTATTTAAACATTAAGTAGATGCTCCTCAAATAATTAGTAGAGTAAGAGACAGTTAAATTTTTTTTACGAGAGAACATTACAGGGTTTTTTTTTGTTTTTTTTTTTTTATAAAATATCACTCACTGTTACCTTGGCAAATGTTGACCCACGTCCTTCTGATTCAATTGTAATGGTTTTTGTACGACGTAGTAAAATCTGATCAATATCTTCTTCACAGAATTTAGAGCCTTCATCTTCTTCTTCCATAATGGCACCATAAGCACCTCTTCGAAGCAGATCTTCTATTTCCTTTTTGGAAAGCTGTTGAATCTAAAGAGACAAAATTTTGGTAATAGTTTTTTCAAGTTCATAAAATGAGAAAGTATCCCTAAAGAATGTTAAAGAACACAGAAGTCATGTTTAAATTGCATTTGGGGCTTGGGATGTACCTGAGAGAATTCTCTAAAAGAATATATTGAGGTTGTTGACTCTTTACTATCTTTAAAGTACGATTTGCCATTTGCCTAAAGTAACTCCAGTTAAAACAAAACCTCTGGGGCAGGTAACCTCTCAAGGTTCTTTTTAGTACTAGGATTCGAGAGTTGTTATAAGCACAAGATATAAGTAAGATTTTGAGGGGAAAAAATGCCAAAAACATCATTTATAGCAAGAGAAAGCCAACGTTAATAGTTTGGCCCTAAAAAAACAATTTGAAAAACTGTTTATAGAAAAAATGCAGAAAAACACAAATTCTACTTTGCTGTGCCATGATACAAATGTCCTGCAAGGAAGAATTTCTATTTGAAAACACAATCTTAGAATTTACAAGCATTGACATTATATAGACAGAACAGTTTCCAAAAGTACTAACTAAATGTAGCTCTACTCTGACATTCCTCCTTACATAAAAGTATCTATCTACTGCTTAGTATGGATCAAAATTAAATAATATGCTATCTGAGGTTTAAACTAAATGTAAACAAAAACAGAAAAACTCTAGGTGAAGAAGAAAATATACATACACCACCAACATTACTTTCTCTTCCACTCATGCTCTGTAATACAGCCTTATCTAGACCCAGTTTCAGACTGGCTCGGTCAAACATCTCTCTTTCATATGAGTTACGAGTTACTAGTCGGTAGACTTTAACTGCTTTATTCTGACCGATTCTGTGGCAACGAGCTTGGGCCTATAAAAAATGAGGAATTATAGGTTAAATTAATTTATAAAATAGCACAAAAGGCATTACGCATTAAACTATCTTGATGGAATATAAAAGTATGTGCAAGAATTTTTAGACACTCTTGCTGTTGAATTGCATATAACCTTTCTCTGGAAATGAAGGTAGAACTTATTAAAATGAGACATGATTCCACAATCAGAAATAAATTAAAATTTAAACATATTTCAGAGACTATAAATCCATGAAGAAATACTATTTTTTAAAGAGGGTGTCATCAGCATAATTCTAGACAGGAACATAAACTCTGTGAACAGACTTTTTTTAGCCTCTGGCTTTAAACTTAAAATCTAACCCTAAATTTCTAATTTTTTTTCTACTACATTATCAACAATCTTTTCAATATATTTTAGTTAAGCTGGGTAATTCTGAGGGGAGTAAAAACCTAAGGTGAACAACTCTGGAGGCCTAAATTTTATTTAAACAAAGGAAGAACTAATTATCTAATATGCAGACATGTTGGAAGTAGAGACATCAGAGATTACATAAGAGCTTCACATTTTATCTTGGGTTCCTAAACTTAAAATTTGTCTGATAAATTTTGAACTAGATTATACACATGAGAGGTTAAAACATTATCTTTTATTAAGCCAGGTATATTCTCAAGAATAGTATCAATTACAGTACTACTGAGACTATCATGAACAATAAAAGAAGAATTTCTCCAATACTTTGTTCTCTTCTCATATCCTTCCTAGAAACACATTTTCTGTAAACTTTGACTCACTCTAATCACTAATTAATATTCCTATGTTCCAACGAAGTTCAAGTAGTCTTAATTTATATGTGTACATTAATTTTCTACAGAATTTCATAAAAAGGCAATATGTCTCAATTCCATGCATACTCTATTATGTAATGATTAAGAAGATGATATCAGGATAAGCAAGTACTTATTTTTAAGGAAGTAAAGTAAGTTATTCTTAAAGTGTAGGCCTTTCTCAAATTTACATGATATACTTTGAACAATACTGTACTTGAGTAGGTAAACCTTTTTTAGAAGTATGATACGTAACCTAAACAAGTATTTTTTATTTTATTGTCATTAAATTAAAATAAAAATAATTTCACCTATTTTATTTGGCATAGATATTTCTTAGGGAAACATACATGTTAGTTTGTCCGTATAAAAATAAAACAGGTGGATTATCAAAGATAGCTACGGGAATTAAAAAAAAAATTCTCTTAGCCAAGGAATCTGTTTACCTGAAGGTCGTTTTGAGGATTCCAATCAGAATCAAAAATTATACATGTATCAGCTGCAGTTAAGTTGATGCCCAAACCACCAGCTCGGGTACACAGAAGAAAGACAAATCGATCTGAATCAGGTTTACTAAATCGATCTATAGCAGCTTGTCGAAGATTCCCTCTGACTCTTCCATCAATTCGCTCATATAAATATCTATCAAATGAAATGCAATAAATTTAGATAGATGAGTATAATGAAAATGAAGGCATTCTATCAAATGTGACAGACACATATCTGTTTTCCAGCAACATTATGTTTTCTACAAAATTAAGAAGTGATATTACCCCAACTAGTTTCTATGGTTTTATTCTTCTCAGTGTTGGTGCTAAGTAAGAAACACAAAGTAACACAAAGTTACAAAATCTCTGCATTCCTGGATGTATAGGTAAAATACCTTTATAATTAATATACTTTATTGATCTCATTGTAACAAATGATTTTTTTTTTTGGCAAGAAGTAAAGACTTTCATAAAACTCGATATAAGAAGCTTAAAAACATTTCTCTCAACTGATATACTATTCTCTCAACTGATATACTATTCTCTCAACTGATATACTTGCTTGTAAACTATAATTTATTAAGGGCAAACTATAATGCTAATCCTTTATAGTCATCACTGCCAAGCAATTGAATTTTAACTTCTTGTATTCTTCCTCATTTAACATCAATAAAAATAAAATAGATAAAAATTTAGGAACTAGAAGAGGAATACACATGACACTTGCCACACCTCTTCAAGACACTGGTTCAAGACACTTCTTTCCACCTATAATTTACTAGAGTCTCAGCAGCAGCTCCACTGTTATCTCTAGTACCTGTGAAACAGGGGTGTGACTTCTAATAATGTTACTTTTGACATTACTTTTGACATTAAAGAAATTTGAGGTTTTCCATGAAATTCATAAGTCAAATTTATCTTTAGCTTACAAAGTTCTTCGTGTAAAGACATCAAGAAAATGCAAGAATGGCTATTTTAGGAATACTGCAATTTAATCTACTTACGTGGTATAAAACTGAGAATAATACACATTTTGGAATAAGACTAAATGAAAGGAACACTGACACTAAAAGTAGAACTAAAAACAAAATGAAAAATAAAAATGAACTACAAAATCTCTGATAATATAAAGTAGTATAGACAGATCTTTTACTTATTAATAAGGATCAAAATATAGTAAACTACAATTACAGCTGAATCTTCAGATTCTCTCTTGCATTAATGTGCTGATTTCTAATTGGCCCACAAAGTGCTCTGATAAATATCTTATGATAAATATTCTATTTATCCAAATACCGATTAGACATTATTTAAGACTATCTTACTGTCATGCACCAAAAAACCAAACCAAAACAAAAAACCTACATTAAACACATCAGAAAAAATTAAAATATGAGCAAGTATTATATAGTGTACAATAAGTTAAAGTGCAGCAAGTTCAGGTTCTAATTTTAACAATGAAAAAGATCTGAAAAGGATCTTGAATCATTTTAATTTTGAAGATAGTTATAAATCCATTTAAAATGTTGCTACTACAAGGCTAAAAAAATCAAATAAAATGTATACTAAAAAACCTATTTGTAGGTCAACAAATACCTGTCAATTTGCAAAATTTTCTTAATCAGTCTCCTTAGCCCTGTTTACTATTGCAACATATATAGGTTAGGAAAACACCTGACACATAATCTTAAACAATCTTTATGCAGAGATTTAAATGGATTCTTACCTAGATAAAGAGGAAGATGTGACTAAAGTTGGGTTACAGTACAGTGCTGTAATAAACTTAACAACATATACTTAGCATAATTCAGTGGTGAATTATATGCCTTACCTTTTATGTATAAGATAGTCCTCCAGGATATCAAGGCAGCGTACCATCTGAGAGAAGATGAGCACTTTATGACCTCCTGCTTTCATTTTAGGAAGCAATTTATCAATAAGGACCAATTTACCAGCAGACTGGATCATTGCTTGAAGATGAAAATCAGAAGCAGCTGGATTATATGTATCTCTAAATTCTCCAAGTATTTTCTCCTCAGCACCTGTCAAAGAAATATAAGACAGCATCAGTGCACAAATGCAGATGACTCCCAACTACTTTCTTTTTAAATAGTGCTCCTCTGTGCTTCTGTAACATTAAAATTTTCTAATGGTAGGTACACTGCTTTTATTAGAATTATTTATGTTTGTGGCTAAATCCCCACCAACACCAGCCTGTAATTGAGGATATGGACAGTGTCTTAAGCATTTTTTATCTCCCAAGACACTGGGCATAATGTCTTATATAAATTTTATGTTTGCTAAATGTTTAATGAATGCTATTAGGAAAAGTATTAATGAAAATGTGGTTCTAACTTAGGTGAGTAAACACATATTTTTAAATAAACATCTAGTATTTAAACACCAATATAACAGTGATCATGACTGAAAGGTGATCATACTTAATCTGGATGGGCATCTTGCTTGCCATCAAAGCAAACAGACAAGAAAAATTAAAGGGGAAGTCAAGTTACAGGTCTTTGACCATACTTCTTCCAGAGTCTAGATTAGCATTAGAGGCTCTCTGCTTTCCTTCAGCCTGTCTAGCTATAAGAGTACCAGGATTGCAAGTGAGTTAGTTACTAGTCTAAGAAATGGCTTGTCTTGGATAAAGTTAAGAGTATACTCCCAGGAATAAGTGAAAATACCCAAATGTTGTACAGAGAGACTATTAGCAGAGAAGCTGACAAGACCTTAAAAAGTAATGTTACTAGAACACAAAAATTGAGAGACAATAACTAGGGTATCCAGACTGAAAAGAAACCAGGAAGAAATATGTAAATTCGGAGGTTCAAAGACAGGCTTTGCTGTCTTTGTCCATAAGGAGGATTAAACTGGAGGAAGAATTACAGCCCACGTTAGACTGAACACAACTCCTGCTTTTGTAATCTGGTGATGCTAACATGGGACACCGTAATGAAGTAGCTCACACTGCCCCTAACTCCAGAACACTTGTAATCCCTCAGAACACCAGGGTGGAGGGTTATAGGATCACCGCCTCTCTTTATAACAGCCACTACAGCTGTAGTGGTGGTGTGTTATTTTTTCATGAGTATTTGTTGAAAGAAGAGAATTTGTTTGCAATCCTTTTAAGCTACCTTTGATAAGATATGGGTGATTACAGCACTTCCTGAGCTCCATCATGGTATTGACCAAGTTGGGTACATTAGTCTGCCCTGCTCCTTTGGATAAAAACGAAAAGTTCTTCTCCAGAATAGCTCGGTAGTATTTCTTCTGAATGTTAGTAAGTTCCACTTCAATGATGGTTTCTTCCTTAGGTGCCAACTTCTTTTCCACGTCTTCTTTCAATCGTCTCAACATCATTGGTTTCAAGATAGCCTGAAGTTTCTGCACCTGCATAAAAAATGATGAAAATATATGTAGCATACATATACATAAGTACAATGAGAAGAGATTTGATGTGCTTATTTACAAAGACCAATAGGATACCTGTTCCTCTGTTTTCAGATCCCCAAATTCTTGCATGAACGTTGATTCAGAAGGAAACCTTAAGGGTTCCAGAAAGTGAAGAAGACTGAATAGTTCTTCAACTGTATTTTGGAGAGGTGTGCCAGTCAAAAGCACCTTGTGCTCCTATATAAAACAAGAATAACATGTCAATAACATGTACTAAGTGTTCATGTCAAACACCACAGTACTAAAATTATACGAAAGCTGACATAGGTTATCAAATGTTTCAGTGTTTGAAAAGCAAATCTTTTTCCGACCATAATTTTCAAGAGTCAACCCAATACATCTCTACCCATACATCATCATTAATTTACTTTCTCAATCACTTTTTAAAAACTCTGTATCATTCTCATAATAGTTTACTTTGTCTGCTATTAATTCTTACCTATTGCTTTTGAAAGAAAAATTCTAAATAATTAAGAAGCATATTTTAGGTTTTTTTTCAAGGAAACAGACATTTTAAAGAACAAAGAGGGCATTTTGGGGGTTACTCAACCATTCTTGGTATGGTAATTTGTATAGAGAACAGCACTCATTCTTTATAATTTGGCAGATCATCACTTGACTTCTTACACACGAACAAATTCTTAAATCATTAAAACTACAAACCAACAATGTGAAGGGCTGATGGGAATATACTTCTAAACTAGAACTGCATTACAAATTAAACATAATAGTAACAACAGGAAATAAAATATTTTTAATGATAATAGCACAAAGTATTTGAAATTTGATTTGACAGTACCTCTAAATTCCTAACCTGAATATTTGTATATGTATCTGTATGTCTGCATAAGTATTTAATATTAGGAAACAGTCTAGACAGATATATACCAATCTGCAAATATTGGAGTAAGGAGGGGAAGAGAACGGGTGGGCGTGGATGAAGAGTAAGAAGAAGCACTTTAGTGTTTTACTGTATGTAGTCCTTATATCTTTGAGTCATTTGTTCAAGTGCTCATGTACTAATTATGTGATGTTAATTAAATCAAAATATTAAAAAACACAAAATGCTTTGATTTTAAAGCAAACACACTAATGACTTTCAAAAATCCCATTAATTATAATAAATATATGCTAAGTATGTAGAATTGTGTAGAAACTTTATCCCTCTATCATAAATGATCTGAATAATATAACTTTGGTGAAAGGGCTTTTTATTGAGGAATTTCTGCCTTAAAACTTGTAGTTTTATTTCTTTCAATAGGACACTCTACAGAGGTTTCTCTCTCTCTTTTTTTTAATTCCAGCAGTTAATTACTAAAGCTTTTTGGAGGAAAGAACTAAAAAATTTAAGTCTTAGAGAACAGATGAGATTCTTTCCCCCTTACTAATTAATTAAAGCAAAATAATCTTAATTATCACAGATAGAAATCAGAAATCTGTTATTTTAAAATAAAAAAAGGAATAAGTTTTTGGCATTAGCTCTTTTTACTATGTAGCTAAGAAACAGAAGTCATAAAAATGACATTAAGTTACTTACCAGATTCATGAGTTTCAGACCTTCTAGAAGTTTACAATTTTTATTTTTTAACCTATGTGCTTCATCAATAATCACACATCGCCATTCAATTGCATTAAGCTCTCCACAGCCTCCAAGAATCATTTCAAAAGTGGTGATGATGGCTTGGAATCTGTAAGCTCCTCGAATGATTCGCCCCTAGAAATTTATTACCAAATACAATAATTTGCTAGAATGTCTTGATCATAATTTTTAATTCCTGTCAAGCAGCATAAAAATCATTTAATGACATCTGCTATAAAACATTTTCCACTGGAACTTTTATGTATGCACAGACACTCCCTTAAAATGAGGAACTTCAGCATTAAAACTGTATTAGATTGCTGTCTTCAAGAATGTTAAAAATTATACAATTAATAACTATATCCAAATAAGTATTCCTTGATAAAACATTTTATAATTTTTAAGAGTTGTAATAACAATGTTAAGTCAAAAAAGAAATGGTTATTATAAAATCTAGCCAATGAAATTTCAGTATTAATGCTTATTACTTATATCCGTGACTCCACACATATAATGGCAGATAAGTAGTTAATATAAAAATTGGCCACTTATGTCATTTATGCAGCAAGTATTTATTGAGTGTCTCTGATCTAGTTGTTGGAGATATAGTAGTAAACAAGACAGACAAAAATAATTATCCAAGTGGAACTTACATTCCAATGACTCAAATATAGGACATAGCCACTAAGAAAAACAAAGAAAAAACCCACCAAAAATTTAAAAAAAAAACTAAGAAAGTAACAGAAGTCATAGACTAAAATAAAACAGGGATGGGGAGTAGGAAGTATGGGGTTGGAGGTGACCATTCCCATTTTATTTAGAGTGACTGGGAGGCCATCATTAAGAAGTGACATTTGAGCAAAGTCCTGAAGATGAGGGAGGAAGCCATGTTAGTATCTAGAGATCTGCAAGAGAAAGAATTCTTGGTAGAAATAGAGAGTGTGAATGCTGTAATGTGGGAGTACCTTTGGCAGTATTCAAATAATAGCAAGAAACCCAGAGTGATTGAAATCCAGTGAGAATGGAGGGGATGAGGCTATATACGGCCTTAAAAGCTGTGGTAAGGACTCTGGCTCTTACTGTGAGCAAGAAGCTATAGGAGGGTTTTGAGACAAGAGTATCATGATTTGACATATATTTAAAAAGAATCCCTTGGCTGTTCTGGTAAAAATAGTCTGACAAAGGCCAAGGACAGGATCATAGAAACCAGTTAAGAGGCTGCTGTAGTAATCCAAGCAAGAGATCTTCAATGGAGGTCATGAGAAGTGCTCAGTTCTGGATTTAACTGGAAGGTAGAACCAACAGGATTTACTAATGGATAGGAGTGGAGTGAGATAAAGAGAGGATTCAAGTTTGACTAAACTTTTTCACTCAACTAGAAGTTGGTGTTGCCATTGACTACAATGAGGAAATGCAGGATTTTGGTTTTGGACATGTTATGTTTGAGATTAGATATTGTCTATTAGATATTCAAGTGGAGTAATTGAGTAGGCATTTGCATATGACTCTGGAATTTAGGAAAGAGGTTAGAGTTGGTGATATAGATTTAGGAGTTTCCAGCAGTACAGACAGTAATTAAGTTGTGTGACTGAATGAAATCTCTGATGGAATGAGTATGGATATAAAAAGTCTGAAGACTGAGCCCTGGGTCACCCCCAAGATTAGATATGGGAAGACAAGAAGAAATTGGTTAAAGAGGACTTCAGAAGGAATAGGTGGTGACATAGGACAGTATAAAGTACTGGAATCCAAGTGAAGAGAATGTTTAAATGCGACTGAAAATTATAAACTATTAGGGATTAGAAGAAATGAATGGTTAAGAAGGATCATGTGATCTGATTTAGATTTTAATTCCTATAAACTTAATTACACTAATTTTAGAATAATTCACATTGATTGCATATGCTGGCCATTAAGATGAACAATAGCTCCAGTAGAATATTATTAAAATATTGATAGTTATAAAGTATAAGTCTATGGTATTTACACAGCTCTAAAAACCTGGGATACAATGCATTCAGTTAGAGTAATATTGCAGTGTTTAAGAACAACGGCTCGAGTC
The DNA here is from genome assembly GCF_039906515.1 of Pseudorca crassidens. Lineage (NCBI taxonomy): Eukaryota > Metazoa > Chordata > Mammalia > Artiodactyla > Delphinidae > Pseudorca > Pseudorca crassidens. Next base: position 31,529,808 of record NC_090315.1, on the reverse strand, counting down.
TAACTGATTTGGGTTTATTAATCCCAGTTTTGCTCTGTGATTTTAGGGGAAACTACATCACTTCTTTTTGCCTTGGTTTCCTCATTTGTAAATAAGTATGATATTATCACCTATTTACAAGGTGATAAATTAATCTTTGATATTACAAAGATTAAGTGAAATACTACATGCAAACTGTTTAGCATAATGCCCGGCACATGGTAAATACTCAATAAATGCCTGTGGATATTAGTGTTACTATCTGTTACTTTTTCCAAGGCAATTGAGAAAATTACAACATAATTTTACTACTTATGTGATTTCAAGCTTATTTAATAACTTGGAAAAAGCAGAAGTTAAATGTTCATTTAATTTATATTAAAATATATTTGAAAGAATTAACTGAAAATTATTTCTATGTTTGAAGTATAGAGCTACTTAGCTCATTACAAGACATCTTTACCTCTTGAAATTTTAAACCCTTCACATAATATTCTTCTAGAATGCGTAACATTTAGCATAAAAATATAATTTAATATATATTATTCAGTTTACAACACATCAAGAATCTTTCAGCTTCTGGCTCACATTTATACCAAACTCATACAAGACATATATTAAAACTGTAACCTTGTTAAAAATCCTTAAACTTCCAATATTTTAACGTACCTTTAAAAAATGAGATTGAACTAAATGATTTTAATGATATCATAGAGCTCTAAAATTCTATAAATGTACAATTAAGAATAATAAAACACTATGGAAGGAAATGAAACTATAACTTAACTAAGATGTCATAGGCTCCAAAGGTGCAAGGGTAATTAATTTTCAGTACAACTGATTGTAGACATACTTAATTTCATCGAAATCTAATTATTTCAACCATAGAAGGGAAATGAGGTTAAAGGAAAATATCAATTAATTTTATTGATATTCAGCCTCAAATAAGTAGAAAATCAGTTGTAATTGGGAGGCAAAAGTAGAAGGCTATGCACTTTACCTTACCTTAACCTGTATCATATCCCATGACCTGGCCATATGTTATAATGGTCCTTATAAAACAGAAGAATCAGTGAAAGAAAATAAAATATTAAGGTGCTATATTGAGGCAGAGTGCCATAACCTTTACCAATGAAAAAGTACAATTTTGTGTGAGTTGTTTTAATTAATTTTGTTTCTTATTTCTTAATAAAAGTTTTACCTAAGAAGAGTCAAACTACCACTCAAAACTGCAACTCGGAACTTCATGTTTTCTAGTCTTAACCTTCTGCTAGGGAATTCTTTCTTATAATGTCATCTCAATTTTATGATCTGTGCATTTAGCAGAAAAATAGGTATTCCTTCCTAAAGAGTAATTGGCCAAAGTAAAATGGAAAATGTGCCCCTAGGATATAGGGAAGAAGAAAACCATCAAAGCAATAGAGTAATGAAATAACCAATCCAAAGGGTAGAAAAATACAGACGTATGCTTGTACCAATATACAAAACAAACCAAATTTTTAAAAACCGTCTAAAATCAAAATTCATTGAACACACAAGAGAACCTATGGTTTCACCTCAAAGGGCATTCAAACCCATGGTGGTCACTGAAGATGTAAATTTTAAAATGGAGGAAAAAAACTGGAGGATGATCAAAGAGACACATTATTTTTAAAATAAATTTAATGTGTAGTTGAAAACAATTAGTAAAACAATTATTCTAGTTGAAAAATTACGTATACAATCAAATTTGTACATTTGTATAAATCAGCATACTTCCAGTGAACTAGAGCATGAACTTGGCTACTTCTGTCATTTTTCTCTTCAGCTACTAAAATTTATTGTAAAATAAATATGATGAATAAAGAGATCAGATTAAGATTTAAGTAGGCAATTAAAATCTATCATAAATTTGAAAGTAATTAATATGTAATGCTTATCTTTTGCAAACCTGACCTTTCAAACAACAAAAAACATCACCAATAACACACCTGTGAGTCCCTGAAGTACATCTCATATTGCTGTATCATTTGTCTGCTAATCAGGCTCCCATGATAAACCACAACATTAATATCAGTCCACGTACGAAATTCTCTCTCCCAGTTTGCAATAGTAGAAAGTGGAGCAATAATCAGGAAAGGTCCTCTTATACCAGTCAGAAGGATTTCGTAGAGGAATGTAATTGATTGAATGGTTTTGCCAAGACCCATTTCATCTGCTAAAATGCAGTTTCGTCTGAAATAAACAAATATATTACCCATGTAGATTTTGGGGTTTTCTGTATACTACAATGTTTTAAAAGATAAATATTAAAAAAAATAACCAGTGATCAAGTTAAAATACTTGCATTTATAACGTAGAAGTTGCTGAAGTGCAGATTTGGCTAAAGATTATAATTTTATTATAATATTGCAAAGGGACAACTATAGGTTTTTGTAGCTCCAAAATAAAGATACCACCTGTTAGATACCTGAGTTTTTAAAAGAACGAAATGGCAAGAGCAAGGCAAACTAAATATGTTATTTATTCAGGAAACATTTATTAAATGCTTTCTGTATCTCACGGATAGTATGAGAAGATGGGATACAAAAGAAATAGAACATGTTCTCTGCCTTCCAGGGGCTTGTATCTATTAGAAAAGCAGACATATGAATAAATAAATAAATAGTCATGCAATGTGCTATCACAGAAGCACAAATAAAGAACTGGTTTTCGACTCTAGCTATACATTGGAACAGCCTAAGAAACAGATACCCATGGCCTTCTCCTTTACATTCCAATTCAATGTGCATGGAGTAGGATAAAAGCAACTGTAATTTTTAAAATAAGCTGCACAGATGATTATGATATATGGCCAGTTAAGAATTATCAGTGTTTATTATGGAACCTCAGAGGAGTAAGCATCTAACCCTGGCTAGAAGAGATGAGAGAAGATAAGACTGCCTTCAAAGAGAAGGACAGTAATGAGTAGGATTTTGCCAGAGGGCAGAGCAAAGGAGCATAAGTGTAAAGAACATGATCAACTGGGAGGCCACAAGTTATTTAATATGGTTTTGAGGGAAGAGTAAAGGGAAGGGATCTTACTAAGATAAGCAGGGGTCACAAATAAAGGTTAGAAATCATTCTACAATATTATGAATGAGAGTCACTGAACATTTTTAAAGAAACCTGATGAGATTAGGTTTGTACTTGAAATTTACTCTGGTGCCACTGTGAATATTAGAAGGTGAAGTGACTTAAGTTTGGACAGTAATTGGGAAAGTACCGCAATAATGCAGGAAAGAATGGGTGGACATTTGGACTAAGGTAGGAGGAATCAAGAGGAGAAAACTGATCCCAAAGTTAATTACATGTTAGAATGATTTGGACTTAGTGACCAATCCGATATATGGAGTATAGGATGGCAGTCAGATTTCAGTTTGGGTGACTAAATAAGTTGTGTTATTATTAACCAAGATGTAAAATATTTGAATAAGTTTGATATGGAAGAAACAGGAAATAATAAGGTTAATTTTGAATATGCTGCATTTAAAGAATCATTGAGATAGACATTAAGGTAGCCAGAAGTAAACAAATATGGGCTTGGAGTTCAAGGCCTCAGTTAAAGATGTTACTGATAAGTGAAGACACGGGGGAGTAGAGTTTGGCTTACGGAGAACAATGTAATATGAGAAGAAAGTAAAAAACAGAACTTTGGGAAAGAAAAAAACCAACAACACTGAAAGGGTAGGCAAGGAAGAAGAACCAGCAAAGACTATTGAAAGGAATAGTTACAACAGAGGTTCTGGAGAGCTAGGAGAGTCACACTGTGGAAGCTGTTGGGAGAACGGGGGAAAAGTTTAAAAAAGGAAGGACTAGCAACTACTATCTAACACAGCAGAGACAGCAAATTAGGGCTAAAAAATATCTTGTGGATTGGAAAATTAAGAGTTTCAGAGATGATACAGAATCAAAAGTCAAACGACAGGTTTAATGAGAATTGGAGATGAGAAAATGGGAAGAGTTCATGCAGGCTATACTTCCTAGACCTTTGCCTAGGAAGTTACAAAGAGGGATCAATGTAGCTTGAAGGAAAAAGAGAGCCAAGAGAAGGTTTACCCTTTCCTTTCCTCACTTTTATATATAAGTTAAACCCAAATTTGTTCACAGACTGAAGGGATGGCACTAGTCTTAAGAGATAGTTTGAAGATATAACAGAGAAGGATAATAAGTGATTGAAGTGAGGTTCTGAAAAGATTGGATTAGATGCCTGTCAAGAGTTGAGGTGGTAGCATTAGTCTTGGTTCTGAGGAGGCACCTTTTAACTTCTGATATGAGGACAGAGGTAAGAATGGCTAAGGATGGAGATACATTTGTAGGCTTGGGTGTGAGGACAGGCAAGAACCTGAATGAATTCACCGACTGGCCCTAGGCTTCTCTATGAAGCAGTCATATACAGAGAGTGAAGGGGATAGGGTTGTGATAAAGTGCTTGAGGAAAGTGGTACAAGTTTGAAACAAGTAACTGGGAAAGGGTATTGATAAAAGACAATTAAAATAAAATTTTGTTAACTATTTTACCAGGAAGATTCTCTTGGGAAAAATGATTAACATTTAGAAAATAGAAACCAGGGGGAAAGAGCACTGTGTGGAATAACAGGTTTTTCCTAACTCCACCTGATTGAGTTTCATGACTCACCATTACTTAGTGAAACAGAAGAATCATGTGACAAGTAAAAACACAGAAAAATGATTTTGAATACGTCATAAAATTTTGCTATTATTAATAACAGTACCTTCGTTTGCTCTTTTATATACACTATCAGACTTCTTTCTCAATCAAGATACCATTTTTTACTTCTTTTGCAATTAATTTTCCATCTCACTAAAAAAAGGTGAGATAATATTCCAAAAAGCATTTTGAACAACTTGGAAAATTAATAATAAATGGGGGTAATTCATTACTAGGTTCTTATATTTAGTATTCTATTCCTTATCAATTGCTGACAATCTGCTTCCTTGAAGACGTACATGACAGACCTATCTAATTCTTATAGATGGAACTGCTGATACCTTACTAACTAGATTCAACTATTGGCAGACAGTAGCGTAAGTTGAAAAACATTCTGTAACATAGCTGATGTTTGATGATGTTAACAAAGGTATTTCAAATTTAATTATGAATTAACATATCAACTTTCTTCTATTCTCATTGGTACACATTAAAAGGAAGCAACTATAGTCAAAATCCTAAATTATAATGTACGTATCTTCTTGAGCTAACCACAACTTCATTTTCAATAATGAACACTCCATGACAGTAATAATGTAGCAACATCAGTACCAATTTTACTTAATGTATTTTGGAACACATAAAAAAACACACATTAAATTTTTTTCTATTAATACATACTACATACCTATTGTACCAGTTGAATAAGAGCCAGTTGAGTCCTTCCAGTTGATATTCCCTGAGTTGATTGCCATTTTTATAATCCCTGGATTGATCTATTTTTTTCCAAATATTAGAAGGAGGACGGTCCTTTGTGGAAAAACAAAGAATGAATGATGTATTTTAGATTTTTTGATCTTCCCTATATCTCATACATGGTAAAAGCATTGCTTTTAAAATAATCAGAAGAATAACATTATATGACATTATGATGAAATTTTACAAACATCTGAACACCAAGTAAGTTCTACACGAACTCTTCCAGAAAACTGAAGAGGAAAGCAAACGTCCCAACTCATTCTATGAAACTGATACCAAAATCAGACAATGGCATTACAGGAAAACTAGAGACCAATATCCCACATGAACAGAGATGAAAAATTCATAACAAAATTTTAGCAGATGGAATCTAAAAATATATAAAAAGGGTAATACAGCATGACCAAGTGGTTTTTCCCAGGTACGGAAAGTGGATTAACTTTGAAAATTAATCAATGTTGATCAACAGACTAAAAAACAAAAATATGATAATCTCAGCAGATGCAGAAAATGGAAGAACTAAATGCTTCCTCCCTAGGATCAGAAAAAGGCAAGGATGTCCACTGTCATCACTTCTATTCAACATTGTACTACAGGTTCTAACAGGAGCAATCAAGCAAGAACAAGAAATAAAAGTCATTAAGATTGGAAAGGAAGAAGTAAAACTTTCTTAATTTACAGAAGACATGATTTGTCTACATGGAAAATCCTGTGGAATCTAGAAAAAAGATAAAGAAGTGATTTTACTAACATTGCATGATATAAGCTCAATATACAGAAAACTGTATTCTATATTGTAGAAACAATTATAAATACATTTTAAAAATACTATCTTATAATGGCATCCAAATATGAAAAATTTAGGGTTTACTAAAAAAAAATATTTCTTAAATGGTAGCCAATGAACTTTAAAATAATTAACATATACTATTGCTCTAATTATTGTTTAAAATAATTTCCACATTAATTAATATTCTCCATAATTTTCTTTTTAGCAATCCAATCACTGTTTCCTTAGTTTAGGCCAGGAACAAATTTCATTTGATCAAAGATACTTTACATGTTTTATATGTTATTTTATTTAATAATAATAGACTGGCAAAAAAAATCACTTACCTCCTACATTATTTGACTTTGATAAACCAGCACTGTTGTCAAGTTGATTTTACATTAACTGAGGGGATTAATTTTATTGGCTGAGTCCCCTTTACCAAGGACTACATTACATATCTAAGGCACTGGCTCTTCCCACCATGTGCTTCAAAATCACCTTTTTAATGACACCTGGGGTCCACTCTCAGATATTCTGATTCTGGAGCCAGGATATAGAAACTAGGAATCTCTAATTTTTTAAAAGTTCCAAAAGTGATTCTGATAAGCACCTCTGACTGAGAACCACTGATCTAAAAAAATAGCTTACTTAATGAGGCTAAAGATCAGGTTACTACTGAAGCATGGTCCCCACCCCAAAAAGAATACCTTTCCCTTTCATAATGTCCTTTAGACTACTCCTCCCTGAATTAGTTAATTAACACTTTTGTTTCCTGGCTCAAGGAAAGGTACTTAGAAGTCAAAAGGAATGGAGGTGAGCTGCTGTGTTCTTGGTAATAGATGGTGGGTATTATTGGGAGATAAACTAAGAAGACCAGAAAATAAGAAGACAACCAGAAAAAAAAACTGTTATAAAAACAATATGATCTCTTCCATGGAACAATTCATTCATTTCCTTCTCTTACATCACATCTCCACATTTTTCATGGCAGCTAATCATTAGCTCTGGTGCTAATCAAAAAGTGATCTGTTCTTGTCTTTTCATGCATAAACTCCCTCTTTAGTGAAGTAAGAAATTTCTATGACCAAATTATATTTGAAAGAGGACTGGCCAAGGGCCTCCCTAGTGGCACAGTGGTTAAGAGTCCGCCTGCCTATGCAGGGGACACGGGTTCGTGCCCCAGTCCAGGAAGATCCCACATGCCGTGGAGTGGCTAGGCCCGTGAGCCATGGCCACTGGGCCTGCGCGTCCGCAGCCTGTGCTCCACAAAGGGAGAGGCCGCAACAGTGAGAGGCCCGCATACCGCAAAAAAAAAAAAAAAAGAGAACTGGCTAAAATATTTAATAAAATCATAATATGTCTCTTTAAAGTGAATTTCTTTTGGTTGGCTCCCCAAATTGGATTCACATGAAAATAAAAAAATATATAATTATTAAAATATCACAACTTGCCATCGCCTTCCAGAATTCTACAGTCTTTGTACTAGAAAAAACAACTGACTCAAGTTTTTTTTTTTGAGCAGGGAAGAGACAGATGTATCAATAAAAAAATCAGTGTACTTAACTTATGTAGGCCTTTTTTTTTATTGGAGTATAATTGCTTTATGATGTTGTGTTAGTTTCTGCTGTACAATGAAGTGAATCAGCTATATGTATACCTATATTCCCTCCCTCTTGGACCGCCCTCCCACCTCCCCCCATCCTACCCATCTAGGTCGTCACAGAGCACCGAGCTGAGCTCCCTGTGCTATACAGCAGGTTCCCACTAGCCATCTATTGTACACATGGTAGTGTATTTATGTCAAATCTAAGCTCCCAATTCATACCACCCTCCTCTGCTCCTCTGTGTCCACATGTCCGTTCTCTACATCTACGTCTCGATTCTTGCCCTGCAAATAGGTTCATCTATGCCATTTTTCGAGATTCCACATATATGTGTTAATATACAATATTTGTTTTTCTCTTTCTGGCTTACTTCACTCTGTATGACAGGCTCTAGGTCCATCCACATCTCTACAAAAGACCTAATTTCATTCCTTTTTTATGGCTGAGTAATATTCCATTGTATATACGTACCACACCTTCTTTATCTAGTCATCTGTCGTGGACATTTAGATTGTTTCCATATCCTGGCTACTGTAAATAGTGCAGCAATGAACATTGGGGTACATGTGTCTTTTTGAATTATGGTTTTCTCAGGGTATATGCCCAGTATTGGGATTGCTGGGTCATATGGTAGTTCTACTTTTAGTTTTTTAAGGAACCTCCATAGTGGCTGTATCAATTTACATTCCCACTAACAGTGCAAAAGGGATCCCTTTTCTCTACACCCTTTCCAGCATTTATTGTTTGTAGACTTTTTGATGATGGCCATTCTGACTGGTGTGAGGTGATACCTCATTGTGGTTTTGATTTGCATCTCTATAATGATTAGTGATGTTGAGCATCTTTTCATGTGTTTGCTGGCAATGTGTATGACTTCTTCGGTGAAATGTCTATTTAGGTCTTCTGCCCATTTGTTAATTGGGTTGTTTGTTTCTGGATATTGAGCTCCATAAGCTGTTTGTATATTTTGGAGATTAATCCTTTGTCCATTACTTCATTTGCAAATATTTTCTCACATTCCGAGGGTTGTCTTTTTGTCTTGTTTATGGTTTCCTTTGCTGTGCAAAAGCTTTTACGTATAATTAGGTCCCATTTGCTTATTGTTTTTATTTTCATTACTCTAAGAGGTGGGTCAAAAAAGATCTTGCTGTGGTTTATGTCAAAGAGTGTTCTTCCTATGTTTTCCTCTAAGGGTTTGATAGTGTCCAGTCTTACATTTAGGTCTTTAATCCATTTTGAGTTTACTTTTGTGTATTGTGTTAGAGAGTGTTCTAATTTCATTCTTTTACATGTAGCTGTCCAGTTTTCCCAGCACCACTTACTGAAGAGGCTGTCTTTTCTCCATTGTATATTTTTGCCTCCTTTGTCAAAGATAAGGTGACCATATGTGCGTGGGTTTACCTCTGGGCTTTGTATCCTGTACCACTGATCTATATTTCTGTTTTTGTGCCAGTACCATACTGTCTGATTACTGTAGATTTGTGGTATAGTTTGAAGTCGGGGAGCCTGATTCCTCCAGCTCTGTTTTTCTTTCTCAGGGTCTTTTGTGTTTCCATACAAATTGTAAAATTTTTTGTTCTAATTCTGTGAAGAATGCCATTGGTAGTCTGATAGGGATTACACTGAATCTGTAGATTGCTGTGGGTAGTATAGTCATGTTCACAATGTTGATTCTTCCAATTCAAGAACATGGTATATTTCTCCATCTGTTTGTGTCATGTTTGATTTCTTTCATCAGTGTTTTATTGTTTTCTGAGTAAAAGTCTTTTGCTTCCTTTGGTAGGTTTATTCCTAGGTATTTTATTCTTTTTGTTGAGAAGGTAAATGGGATTGTTTCCTTAATTTCTCTTTCTGTTTTTCAATTGTTAGTGTATAGGAATACAAGACATTTCTATGCATTAATTTTGTAACCTGCAAGCTTACCAAATTCACTGATTAGTTCTGGTAGCTTTCTGGCAGCATCTTTAGGATGTTCTATGTATAGTATCATGTCATCTGCAAACAGTGACAGTTTTACTACCTCTTTTCAAATTTGGATTCCTTTTATTTCTTTTTCTTCTCTGACTGCTGTGACTAGGACTTCCAAAACTATGTTGGATAAGAGTGGTGAGAGTGGACATCCTTGTCTTGTTCCTGATCTTAGTGGAAATGCTTTCAGTTTTTCACCATTGAGAATAATGTTTGTTGTGGGTTTTTCGTATATGGCCTTTATTACGTTGAGATAGGTTCCCTCTATGCCCATTTTCTGGAGAGTTTTTATCATAAATCGGTGTTGAATTTTGTCAAAAGCTTTTTCTGCATCTATTGAGATGATCATATGGTTCTTATTCCTTAATTTGTTAATATGGTGTATCACACTGATTGTTTGCATATATTGAAGAATCAATGCATTCCTGCGATAAGTCCCACTTGATCACGGTGTATGATCCTTTTAATGTGTTGTTGGATTCTGTTTGCCAGCATTTTGTTCAGGATTTTTGCATCTATGCTCATCAGTGATATTGGTCTGTAATTTTCTTTTTTGTGATATCTTTGTCTGGTTTTAGTATCAGGGTGATGGTGACCTTGTAGAACGAATTTGGAAGTGTTCCTCCCTCTGCAATTTTTTGGAAGAGTGTGAGAAGGGTAAGTGTTAGCTATTCTCTAAATGTTTGATAGAATTCACCTGTGAAGCCATCTAGTCCTGGGCTTTTGTTTGTTGGAAGATTTTTAATTCCAGTTTCAATTTCATTACTTGTGATAGGTCTGTTTATATTTTCTAATTCTTCCTGGTTCAGTCTTGGAAAATTGTACCTTTCCAAGAATTTGTCCATTTCTTCGTGGTTGTCCATTTTATTGCCATATAGTTGTTTGTAGTAGTTTCTTATAATCCTTTGTATTTCTGTGGTGTCAGCTGTGATTTCTCCTTCTTCATTTCTAATTTTATTGATTTGCGTCCTCTCCCTTTTTTTTTTTTTTTGATGAGTCTGGCTAAAGATTTATCAATTTTGTTTACCTTCTCAAAGAACCAACTTCTAGTATTAATGATCTTTGCTATTGTTTCCTTCATTTCTATTTCATTTATTTCTGCTCTGATCTTTATGATTTCTTTCCTTCTACTGACTTTAGGTTTTCTTTTTTCTTCTTTATCTAGCTGCTTTAGGTGTAAGGTTAGATTGTTTATTTGAGATTTTTCTGGTTTCTTGAGGTGACACTGAATTACTATTAACTTCCCTGTTAGAAATGCTTTTGCTGCGTCCCATAGATTTAGGGCTTTCCTTGTCATTTGTTTCCATGTATTTTTTAATTTCTTCTTTGATTTCTTCAGTGATCTCTTGGTTGTTTAGTAGTGCATTGTTTAGCCACCATGTATTTTTGTTTTTTACAGTTTTTTCCTGTAATTGAATTCTAATCTCATAGTGTTGCGGTCAGAAAGGATGCTTGATACAATTTCAATTTTCTTAAATTTTCTGAGGCTTGATTTGTGACCCAAGATGTGATCTATCCTGGAGAATGTTCCATGTGCACTTGAGAAGAAAGTGTATTCTGCCACTTGCGGGTGGAATGCCCTATAAATATCAATTGAATCTATCTGGTCTACTGTGTCATTTTACACTTGTGTTTCCTTATTTATTTTCTATTTGGATGATCTGTCCATTGTTGTAAGTGGGGGGTTAAAGTCCCCCTATTACTGTGTTGCAATCTATCTCCCTTTTTATGGTTGTTAGCATTTGCCTTATGTATTCCGGTGCTCCTGTGTTGGGTGCATATATATTTATAATTGTTATGTCTTCTTCTTGGATTGATCCCTTGATCATTATGTAGTGTCCTTCCTTATCTCTTGTAACAGTCTTAAAGTCTATTTTATCTGATATGAGTATTGCTACTCGGGCTTTCTTCTGATTTCCATTTGCATGGAATATCTTTTTCCACCCTTCACTTTCAGTCTGTATGTATCCTTAGGTCTGAAGTGGGTCTCTTATAGACAGCGTACATAGAGGCCTTGTTTTTGTATCCATTTAGCCAGTCTGTGTCTTTAGGTTGGAGCATTTAATCCATTTTCATTCAAGCTTATTATTGATATGTATTTTCCTATTACCATTTTCTTAATTGTTTTGGGTTTGTTTTTGTGGGTCTTTTTCTTCTCTTATATTTCCCGCCTAGAGAAGTTCCTTTAGCATTTGTTGTAGAGCTGGTTTAGTGGTGCTGAATTCTCTTAGCTTTTGCTTGTCTGTAAAGCTTTTGATTTCTCCATCGAATCTGAATGAGATCCTTGCTGGGTAGAGTAATCTTGGTTGTAAGTTTTTCTTTCATCACTTTAAGTAAATCTCCTGCCACTCCCTTCTGGCCTGCAGAGTTTGTGCTGAAAAATCAGCTGATAACCTTATGGGCATTCCTTTGTATGTTATTTTTTGCTTTTCCCTTGTTGCTTTTAATATTTTTTGTTTGAATTTAATTTTTGTTAGTTTGATTAATATGTCTTGGTGTGTTTCTCCTAGGGTTTATCCTGTATGGGACTATCTGCCCTTCCTGGAGTTGGGTGACTATTTCCTTTCCCAAATTAGGGAAGTTTTCCACTATAATGTCTTCAAATATTTTCTCAGGCCCATTCTTTTTCTCTTCTTCTTCTGGGACCCCTATAATTTGAATGTTGGTTTATAGTTGTCCCAGAGGTCTCTGAGATTGTCTTCAATTCTTTTCATTCTTTTTTGTTGATTCTGTTCCTAGGCAGTTATTTCCACCATTCTGTCTTCCAGCTCACTTATTTGTTCTTCTGCCTCAGTTATTCTGTTATTCATTCCTTTTAGTGTATTTTTCATTTCAGTTATCGTGTTGTTCATCTCTGTTTGTTTGTTCTTTAGTTCTTCTAGATCTTTGTTAGACATTTCTTGTACTTTCTCAATCCGTGCCTCCATTCTATTTCTGAGATTCTGGATTATCTTTACTATCATTACTCTGAATTCTTTTTCAGGTAGGTTGCCTATTTCCTCTTCATTTATTTGGTCTTGTAGGTTTTTACCTTGCTCCTTCCTCTGTGACATGTATTTTTGTCATTTCACTTTTTTTGGGTTTTTTTTTTTGATGGGTGGGATTGTTTCCTATCTTACTGGTTGTTTGGCCTGAGGATTCCAGCACTGGAGTTCGTAGGCTGCTGGGTAGACCTGGGTCTTGATGTCAAGATGGGGATCTCTGGGAGATCTCACTCCAATGAATATTCCCTGGGGTCTGAGGTTCTCTGTTAGTCCAGTGGTTTGGACTCAGAGTTCCCACTGTAGGAGCTCAGGCCTGACCCCCAGCTTGTGAACCAAGATCCTGTAAGCTGTGCAGGGCAGCAGGGGGGAAAAAAAAGCCAGAAAAGGCCTTGGCTGTGGGGGGCAGGGCTTAGGCAGGGGCAGGGTTTAGGTGGTGGGCGGGCCTATTCTTAGGACCCACGGGGCTGGAAAAGGCCATGGTGGGTGATCAGGCTTAGGTTCAACCACAGCAGGAGGGGCCCAGGAGTGCCTCTGGCCTTGGAGGGTGGAGGACCAGGTCTGGGACCCCAGCAGGCTCCCTGGGCCCGAGTAGGCAGAGGAAATAATAGGCACGTTCCCCCTGATCCTCCAATCACAGGTGGTGCTCTCCCTGTTGGCCTCTCTTCTTCTTCCCCACCCATGCCCCTAGGACCCACACGGCCAGAGGGGGCCCCCAGAAGGCAGGGGACCAGACCGGGAAGCCTAACAGGCTTACTGTGGCTGAGCGCAGGGGAAACACCCAAGGCCCTTCCCCTGATCCCATGGTCCTGGAGGGTCCCTCCCACTGCCTCTCCTCCTCCCTCCCTCCTACATCCCTAGGACCCACATTGTCTGGAGGGGGCCTTGGAGGGCCGGAACCAGCCCAGGAGATCAGCAGGCTTCCTGGGGCCCGATTGGGAAGGGGAAACGCTAGGCGCACTCTTCTGATCCTCCAAGCCTCTGAGGGTCCCTCCAGGCATGGGAACCCCTCCCCTCTCCTAGCCACCCCTCAGGGGCCCCAGTCCTGTCCGGCTTCCACTTCTCCTCCCCCCTCACAATCCCTCACATCCTACCCAGTCACTTGGGGGTTCCTCCCGTCTCCTTGGGTGTTGAGGTCCCCCGCCAGCGTCTGGCAGGTGCCCTAGTTGTGGGGAGACGCAAACTCCATGTCCTCCCACGCCGCCATTTTGACTGTGCCCCACTATGTAGGCATTTAACAATATTCTATACAAAAGGTTTTTCTAAAAATAAAGCTACTATGGAAGTAGAAGAACTATTTAGTTATGAAGAAATAACTGGTTTACAGAAAACAAAGGAAAGGTGGATATAATAAGGATTTTTCTTTGATAGAGAATTCATAACTCTGCTTAGAGCTGAAACTGGTATTCTTGACATTTTTATAAATGACCTGAGAGAAAAAGCAGTGGGAAAGTTTTAAATTCAAGATGAGGTAGAAGTATTTGCAACTTTTCCGGAGGGAAATTTAAAAGGAAATACTTATCAAACTTTTGAATGCATATATGTTCTGACCAAACAATTATACTTCTGATTTATCTTACAAGGGCTCAATGTTCAATGTAACATTGTTTATAAGAGCAAAACACTGCAGTATCCACTAATGGAGGAACAGTTAAATTAATATATATAAGATATTATGTAGTAATTTTTAAAATACAATATTAATTGCATACCAGACTAAATTAAAATTTCAAAAATTAAAATAAATCTGTTGAATAAAGAAGTGCTAAGATTTTATGATGCTAAGGCATGTTCTTACCAAATGTCTTGTGTCAGGCCGTGAAGCTTGCAACTGTTCAAACTCTTCTATTTTTGCAAGATCTACATCTTCTTTTAGTTCCCAAGTACTATCTTCATATGGTAATGAGCACCACTTTACTAAGTAGTAAATAACAGGCTGTAAAAAAAATTTTTTTTCATTTTACCATTTTGAAAAAGAATAGTAAAATAGTTTAAATTGAGAATCCCCAGAAATAGTTTAAATATATTAACCTACATTGGTAAAAACTTATGAAACTTTTTTGGTGTTTTTAGGTCATTAACTTTAAAAAAGTAATGCTTTATGCCCCGGTCCGGGAAGATCCCACATGCCGTGGAGCGGCTGGGCCCGTGAGCTATGGGCGCTGAGCCTGCGCGTCTGGAGCCTGTGCTCCGCAACGGGAGACGCCCCAACAGTGAGAGGCCCGCGTACCGCAAAAAAAATAATAAATAAAAATAAAAAATAAAAAAGTAATGCTTTAATATTTGGAAGTCTTTAGGTTTTTCTTACTTACTTAGAAAATATTTCTATCAAATATTTACTTACCTCACCAGTATCTTTATCTTCACAAAAAGAGACTTCTAATACTCTGTCTACTTCAACGTAGTCTGGGTTAAATGGTTCTTCTTCCATCTAAAATTAAAAAGTAACTTAGTTGATATATGATAAAGAAGTAGAAAGATGAAAGTGAAATAAAGACAAATTTACTAGCTATTCACTATAGAACAAACACATAAGTTTGATTTTAATTAAATTTCCAAAAAATGGAATCCTTCCATTTTAATTCCAAAAAGATTGCTAGGATATTTGTCTATATTATGAATCACCATGTTATATATAAAAAACTCAACTAAACAACACTAAAAAATAGGTACTCCAGACAAGTAAGTTACTCTAGAAGACGTGTTGTTT
Source organism: Pseudorca crassidens (assembly GCF_039906515.1). Lineage (NCBI taxonomy): Eukaryota > Metazoa > Chordata > Mammalia > Artiodactyla > Delphinidae > Pseudorca > Pseudorca crassidens. The sequence continues at coordinate 31,514,346 of NC_090315.1, read as the reverse complement.
AAAAATGTCCGAAAGGTAGCCTCTTTTGGAAAGAGGCTCTCCTTTACCTCTGTAAAGGTACTACTTTCCTCAAGTCCAAGAGTTGAAGACTAATCACCCGACCTGGAGGTTCCTGTCTCATCTGTATCAAACACTCTATCTACTGATGGTTCTTGTGCTCAAGACCCTCTTACCTAACTAAACGCAAACTCTCTGAGCTACCTCACATTCGACTGCACTCATTTACTCTTCAACCTACACTTCTTCCTATAGTTTCTAACTGGGTTAACAGTAACACAGCACCAACTTCACACCCTACTCCCAGTTACACAAGCCAGCAATGGAGAAGTCATCTTAGATTCCTTCTCTTTTTTAATCTCCCACATCCCTTAACTCATCAATTCACACAGATCCTACTTTTATCTGTAACTCAAATTGGTTCCTCCTTCCTCATTCTCACTGCTTCATCACTCCTTACTTGGATCTTTACAAATAACTTCCTAACTAGTCACCAACTACTGTCTTGCCTCCCTTTAATTTATTTTCACACTGTCCCCATAGTACTCTTTCTCAAATATAAATCATATATTGCTCCCTGGCTTCAAATCCTTCAATGACTCTCCCAGATTTCATGCTTTAGAGTACAAAAACAGATGCTTTTCAAACTCCATGTTCTGTCACACCTTCATGGTTTTATACTAATTTTTCTCTCTTCTGAATAGATTGCTGTTCCTTCTCTTGTCTGCCTGGCTAATTCCTACCCATTCCTCAAAGTCTTACTTCCAAAAACCCATCTCAGCTATCTTTGCTGCCTCTCCTCCTCTGTTTAACCTCTAAATGTTATAGTACTCCATGGCTCTGCCTTTAGTTCTCCTCACTATCTTAATCCTTTCCTGAGCAATACTATCATCTCCATGTACAGGACACACTTGTTAAAGAGCACTGCCCAACACCAGAATGGTAATAAGGTATTCTAAGAAAATCTGCACAGCTCCAGTTTATCTTGTACCTGAGTCATGAATGTACCTAATCTTCATGAAAAATTAGAAGATTATTAGTTAAGTACTTCTAAAATCTTCAGCTCATTAGAAACTTCTATATCAGAGTGAGGTAGTGAGAAATTTTTGAGGACCTCCCAGCATCCATAAACTGATAGGTCATTTCAGAGTCATCAAATTTTTGAAGTAGATTTTATAATTACAAAGAAATAACAATAGCTTCATGGTGGAAAAATCTGCCATAAGATATCAACCATTATCTAGTGATTAAAGTTAACACCACCAGTAATTGGGCAAATAGGTATCGTGTACCTCCTGATATGATACACTGAGAATGCTGCTGCATCATCTCTGTAGTGTTCTTTTAAATAATGCATGACCTGAAGCTGAGGAAACATCAGATAACCCCAAACTGAGGGATGTGCTACAAAATAAACCACCTAAATTCTTTAAAAAGTGTCCAAGTAATGAAAAACAAAGAAATATTGATAAAGGAGACATGACAACTAAATGCATTATATGCTGCAGGATTGGATTCTAGACCAGAATAAGCATACACACTCACACTTTTTTTTTTTGCTATAAAAATACTAGTGGAACAATTAGTGAAGTATGAATAAAGTCTATAGGTGAGATAACAGTACTACATCAATGTTAATTATACTATTATTATGTAAGACTGTTTCTAGAAAATACTGAAATTGAGACTTAATTTTCAAATGGTTTAGAAAAAAATGTATGTGCATGGGAGAAAGGCAGAGGCAGAAAGAGAGAGGGGTGCACAGTGACAAAAGGAGAATTAATGTTAATGACAAAGCAAACATGGTAAAATGTTAACATTTACGGAATCTAGTTAAAATATATGTGGGAATTTGTTGTACTAAATTTTTCAAATAAAAAGTTAAAAAAATTTACATGAATCTAAAACTGCTCTAAAAAAGTCTATTAAGGGACTTCTCTGGTGGTCCAGTGGTTAAGACTCCGCGCTTCAAATGAAGGGGGTGCAGGTTCGATCCCTGGTCAGGGAACTAAGATCCCACATGCTGTGCTATGCAGCAAAAAACTTAAAAAAATAAAAAGTAAAATAAAAAAAATCTAGTCTATTAAAAGAAAAATGAAAAAAAAATTTAGAGCAGGAAAGGACATCGGACTTTTTAGTGAGGCCTGGAAAGGTTAATGAATTTTTCCAATGAGGTTCTGTTCATGCATACACAAAGACGATACAGAAAATATGCAATATATTTCACATACTGGAAAATCTTCTTTTCCATTTATTTGCTATGCTACCATTTCCATTTCTTGAAGAACTCTACTGATAAAATACTTTAAGATATTAACACACTCACATTCAACTCTAAAAAGTATTGAAATATATGCTAATTTAAAAATACAAGAGTTAGCTACCATTCTGAATTATCACTGTTCCTGTTTTAGCTATTTTCCAAGCTAAATTTAGGGAAAGAAAAAATATGTAGATAGCATTTATATTCAAATATCGTAAGAGGAAGCCTAAGAATTAAAATTAATAATACTTAAATTTTTGATACATAATACTACATGTGTTCAGAGTTCAACACATAATAGTCTTTTTTTTTTCCTTACGTCTGCAAAAAAATGTGCTCTTTGTGCTTGTCTCAATTTGAATCGTTTGATTTTCTGCTGGATCCTTTTATCTTTCAGAAGCTGCTGTTCTGTGGCCCACTCACAGTGAAGATAGGAGCTAAAATTTTTATAAAAGCAATATATTAGAATGATATAGAAAACGATGTTTTGAGTTTTTATAGATTTATTTTTAATCACAGCCTCTAAAACAAAATATTATCTTCAACTTTACAAATAGGTAGTTCATCATTTCATTTAATGTCAATAGACTCCATATAATTACTAAAATAAAGCCACTGTGATCTAAAGGTCTGCAATTTGCCATATGGAAGCAGAATGGTAAACTGAATCATAAGGGTAACAAAATATGACTTTTAGTTTATTTCTTCATTATAATCATTTTGTCATGATCAGAAAGCTAACTTGTTTTGAAACCAATGTTATTTAAAATACCTCCCTTCACCAAAATGTTAGAAAAAGTTGAACAAAATCTGAAAAGTTTGACAATATAAATATGATGGATAATGTCTGTAATTTGTAAAAGTGTAATGTATAAATATTACTGCATTTTGATGTTTATAAGTAATGTTTTCTGGGAAAAAAATAAAACACTCAATTTTAACATGAAATGTTTTCAAAATCTTTTCGCTTTTTAATAATTTTTAAGTTTATGAAATAATAAGTAAAAAAATATTTTAAAATGCAGATAAAATAAAAGTCATAATTTAACTTAATATACTTAAAATATTAATTCATATTTAAACACCTTTCTCTTATTTTTCTAACTCAAATACTTACTAATTCTTGTATTTTACAAAAAATTCTTCTGTATCAATCATCACTCCAGGTGATATCTAAGAAAATAAATTCAATAATTATGACTTTTATGATCAGGCCACGGAATATAAAGTGTGAAATGTAATATATCATTACTTACTTCCTTTTTTATAATTCTAGAAGATAGTATTTTGTCCACAATTGCAGCATCTTCTTCACTCGGATTCTCCTATGTGAGGGAAGAAAAATGTATAATGACACATTCTGAAAACACTTTAGTTGCCACTGTTTATGAATATACTAAAATTCAACAAACATTTATTTAACACGTTCCAGGGACCATGTGAAATGTTAGGAATACGAAAATGAAAAATATCAATACTGTCCTCGTCATCATTGGCATCATCATCATAGTAAACATATGGTGCTTTTTAATGTGTTAGGCACTATTCTAACCATTTTACATATATTAACTAATTTAATCCTTGCAAATACACTATAAAGTAGGTACTATCTCCATTTTGCAGATTAGGAAGCTCAGGCATAGAGAAGATAAGTTCTTGTTTAAGGTGCCAGATCCCTCAGCTGGCAGGTGAGTGGTTGGTTTACAACCCAGACAAGGGAGAGTGAAAGAACTTTACAAAGAGGAAAATGCATATGCAAAGACACAAAGGTGTCAAAACATGGCATTTAGACAACTATGTTCATAAAACCAGAAGACTGAGTGGAGAGAAGTGGAAGGACATAAGGCTAGAAAATCCATACAAAAGGCTTTATAAGTTATGCTGAAAAGTGTATTTTCATTTTTTTCTGACTTAGGACACCATTAGAGGAGTTTTCAGTGGAAAAGTACTGTGATTAGGCTTGTAACTTAGAAATATATTGCGAGAAGGATAGAGCTTGGAGGAGTTTTAGGAATATATATCTAGGAGGTGAAAAATGTAAAAAATTGGATGAAGAAGCAAAGATAAAAAAAAGAGAGAACAAATCCCTAGGTTTCTGATCTGAATAACTAATGGTTCTATTAACTACAGTACGGAATCTAGGAGGAAAAGCTGGAGCAGGTTTTAGGAAGAAAGATAATGAAGATATTTTTTAAAATTTACATGGGTTTAAAATGTTTCTTGTCATAATTCAAAATCTGTCTTACCACAAATAACTGTAAAGGCTGTTCACCAGGTAAAGGAGCTGAATGCTTTTTTATTTTTATAGAGCCTTTAACCTCTTCTTCAGATTGTTTCCCTTCTGCATCTTCTGCATATTTTTTTCTTTTAATTTGTCGATTTGATCTTCTTTTCTGTAATGAACGATAAGGAGCATATATATGATTATATTAAAGGAAAAAAAATTATTTCTAGTGTGGCAATTTTGTACATTAAATTTTCAAAACTGTATTCAACATTCATCTTTTCTAATTTTTCCTTTTAATTAAAGGAAGATTATAATTTGCCCTTTGCCAAAGGTTTACAACCTTTAGTTTTACTTCGTAAAGTGTCAAATAACAATGATTAATAATAATACCTTTATTACTTTTCTTTAGAAATTGTTAAGAATAAAAAGGTTTCTTTTTACTTAACTATTTCACAGCTTGGGAAACATATTTTAAACTATTAATACTTTCACAGTTTTTGCCCCCAAACCTAAAAAGTACATATCAGATGAATGTTGGTTAAATAATTAATCAGGGGCATAAACTAAAAGAAGAAATTAAATAATATTTGACACAAAACCCATGAACTTGTGTTTAAAACAGATTTTAAAAAACCCAAAATAATATTAAATGTTTTAAAAAAGATACAGAAAATAAAGTATGAAATCTACCAAAAAATTAAACGTGAATGGAGGAACCAGTGTTTTACTACCTTTACTAGCTTCCCTTAAAAATAAAGAACACCACTATCATAAAAACAGAGGTAAGCTTTTCAGATAGTATTATGTGTAGCAACGTAATTTTAATAATAATCTGAATGATTTAAAATCAGGTATCAAATGCGCATGGCTTTACTTACCTCCCTAAATATCAAATATTTGATGTTCCCACTATAAAGACAAATCTCACAATGGCTTGAAAATCCCAAAGGACTTAGGTTTTGCTTTTGCTCACCTCCCTAGAATCTCGTGGATGGAGGCATCTCAGCCAACTGTTCTACTGCTCAATATTCCTTCTTCCTTTTACTATTCTTCTGTGTATTTAGTAACTCCCATGACATTCCCCCCAGATGCAACCAAAAGAATAACCCATGTGTTCTCCTTTTGGTTTCTGCCAATGTCTTCAATTTGGGAGGTCTTTCATACTTCCGTTGCCATGACAAAACTGAATCAGTGCAGCAGTGTGGGTACACACTGTTATTTGCATCCAGAAAGGATGCAGTGCCTCTTTCTCTTGAGAGTAGTGGAATATTGAGAGAAAGAAAGGCACTACTGTGGTGAGGTAGCTCAGCCAAATGTAGGAGAAAAATTCCATGCCTCAATTAGGATGGGTCACCATCTCTTAGCCATGAAGATATTTACATTTTCAAAACTCAAGGTAACAATTTTGTCATTATGGGAGACAGGAAGGTGGCATACAAAAGTTATAAAAAAGGACTTCTTAAGAAACCCAATTTTCCCACATCCTATTTTGGAAAAGATATGAAATATTTATTATTCCCTGGGAGGGAAAATTCTATGGATCTCGAATCTAATACTAGGCTAAAGGAATGTTTGGAGTTCGATTACAGGAGTCATATAGTTCTTAATGCTCAAGAACAGTTTAAATTAATAACCATTCATGATATTTATTATTCTAACAATAACCTATATAACCAATGTTATGTCTCACTAGGCACAAATCTTTTAAATAATGAAGTTTGGGAATAATTCAGTACACTTTTAGAAGATTCTGTAGATGATTTCAGCATTAAAGTTTCCTTTCTGGTCACTTAGGCATCTACTGGAACTTTGAAATGCCACACAGTTCTTAGTAAGTAGTAAACAAGTGGCCTGAAAGAATCCTTTCAACTCACAAAAGTGCACATTCAGGTAATTTTTCACAAGACAGAATGAGAGCTACTTACTGTAAACTGCTCCCTCATTCTATGAAGACTTTATCTGTCTCTGAGTAATTAAACAAACTCTGAGTTTTTCAACTCTATGAGCTGATTTCATCATAACTTACATTCCACTAGAGCATACAGTTACATATTAGGCAAAGCCAAGTAAGGTACCACTCTCACCAATTAACTTTCTCTGTCATACAATAGTTCTACTACTTTAAAAATACAAAGCTAATTTGAATGTCCGCATTTTAGGCTAATGTGGATATTTTTGGCTTTCTTTCTTCATAATGTTTTTCGAAGGACAATTTAAAACAGTGACAAATTCTTTCTTCATATTTCCTTTTTCTAGCTTTATTCTTCTTATGTCTTAAAGGCTTTAATAGATCAGTCAACAGCACTTCACATAAGAGGTCAGAAACATTATGCTTTTAAATGACTGAATAGTTCGTTATGATATCACTTGTTTCCTATAATAATCCTAATAAAATGTGCTATAGGGGCTTTTTAAAATAACTTAAGTCTCTAAATATAGTTAGACTACTGCATTACTCTCTATTAGGTAAAAAATTAAGTATGATAATCATGTTTTCAGATTTCCACCTGACTCTAAACCTTACATTACTTTTCAAGCCTTCAAATTTTGACAATCCATTGTGGTTGAAAGCTACTTTTATATATTTATACAGCATTTATATAGTAATATATTTAAATATATCAATAATATAGATTTATAATTGTTTACGAGAAAATTCTTTTTTCCTTCCCCATTAAATTTTTTGTGTTAAAGCAACACATCTGTCAAAGCAACCTAATTAACTACAGTGAAAAGTATGGAAAAAATGTGCATGTTAACCTATTCTACCATTTCATTGTTTGTTAATTACATAATGGAAAAATGGCCAGCATTATTTTAGTAAAAATTTAACTTAATTTTCTCATGTTGAATAATTATAAGTTTGCCTAAGTTAAGGATAACATATGAAGAAAAAGCCAGGCCATATAATATTAGGAGCTTTAGTCACTGCCCTTACCTCAACTCTTGCAGCAGCCCAGGAGCCTTGAGCCACTACTCTCCCATTGGATAAGAAGCTGCATAAGGAAGAAGAAAGGCCATTCAGGGGCTTTCTGGCCCCATAATGCAACAAATGCCACCACCCCTACGGCCTATAGTTGTACTTTAATTATTAGAAAGCAGAGGGTGGCCTGAATTATTATGACCTTCACTATATATATATATATTTATATATATAGTTTTTTAACTTCACAAGGTTATTTTGAATATATAGCTATTCAAAAACAAAAAGAAAGAAAAAGGAAAATGCACAGTATTTTTGTCTACATTAGGGGATTTTTAATATAGTTGTTTATCTTTTCTTCAATAGAAGCAGACCAAAGGAATTATTTCTAGGAATGATTCAACCCATTTGCTTTATCATTTGTATGTGACTTTTAAAATTAATATCTCCAGCATTAAATTCATTCAAAAGTACTCTATAAGTATAGGATAATATCACTGGATACTTCTCCATGTTAAAAGCCACGAGGGACTTTGGACTGTTACTTAAACTCTCTGGGCTTCAGTTTCATTATCTGAAAACTGAGAGGGTTTGGAGAGGATGTGTAAGTTTCCTCCCAGGTCTAACATTCTATGGGAATAGTACTAGGACCATATTGTAATAATGCTGTCATACAAGTTCTACCATACAATAAAATGTATTTTTACCACTAAACTATAGTATAAATACCCATAAAACAATATTATGCTATCTAAATAATTCTGCCAGTGCTTCATTTCTCAGAAAAAATTTTAATACTCACTTGAGAGTCTTCCTCTTTGAATGCATGCTGTGGCACCTGCTCTGCATCAGATATTTCATCTGAAGACTCATTCTTTCTTTTTTGTTTCTTACCCAATGTAATAATGAGTTTGCTGTTTCAAGAGAAAGAGAGCAAACAGTAAGATCTCTTTGTACTTTTCCATTTTGGGGCAAACTAAGATTCCCATGATAAACTTTTTTCCATTTTATATCACTTGAATGTCCAACCAAAGATGCTATTTATCATGAAATCCATAATGACATTTTCACATGATAAACTCTATTCCAATGGAACAAATACAAACCAGTACTACAGTTAACATATTTCTAAGCAAAGAAAGGCAGACAAATTCTATCACTTGTTTCTTTAGGCTCAAGATTATTTTTCATAAGAAAAGTATCAGGTGATATAACTATTTAATAATTAAAGTAATCCATTTATTTTATTATCTTGTAGGTTTGGAATGAGGGATTTTTTTCCTTCTACCTATTTATTTCAAATTCCGCTCAATTCCTTTGAATCCCGCCTATTCTCCAAAAGCCTCTATACTTCTTTCTACCCTATAGTAGTTTCTACCTTACTTAAAACACTTTACCAATTGATTGTTCTTTGATTATTTCACTTACGTTAAGGCTTTTCTTAGCTATACTGTATGTTCCTAAAGAGTAAGAACTTTCTTTTATTTTTTTATATTTCTATAGTATGTACATGTTTACATTCTCTAATATATACATGTATATATATGTATGTTAACACACACTGACTCTAAATGTCTAAAAAAAAAATGTGTTTTCTATGTTTTTTCCTGATCAAAGATAGAAGTACATCCCACATTTCCACATCTGGTTCAACAGATGAGATGGAATGATTGTCAAGCGCCATCAGGAAAATTCTATTTTATTTTATTTTTTTTTAAAGATTTTTTTTAATGTGGACCATTTTTTTAAAGTCTTTATTGAACTTGTTACAATACTGATTCTGTTTTATGTTTTGGTTTTTTGGCCCCGAGGCATGTGGGATCTTAGTTCCCGACCAGGGATTGACCCTGCACCCTCTGCACTGGAAGGTGAAGTTTTAACCACTGGACTGCCAGGGAAGTCCCTGGAAAATTCTACTTTAGATTTCTGTATTTCAAACATAGAAAACTCCCCAAATATTTACTTTCAGGTATGATATATCAGAAATATATCAAAATTTTTTTCAATAATTATTTACTAATGTTGGAGAACTTGAAGGTTAAGAGCATGCACTTTGAAATCGTAGTTTCAAAGATTTAAAGCTTGATTTCATCATTTACCTATCTGTGGGACACTAGGCAAATTATTTGATAGCTTCCTTGCCTGTGAAATAGGGATATTACAATAGTTAGTTCTATTGTTGTTGAGAATTAAATGGGATAATACATGTCTGAGCACAGCCTTTAACACACAGTAATTTCTCAACTAATCTAACTGTATAACTATATCTGTGATATGCCAGGCACTTTCCTAGGTTCTAGGATTTGAAGATAGAGTGGACATGGTTCCCAACCTTAACACATCATTGTTAGAATATGATCCCAGCTAAAATGCTAAAGAGGAAGTTAGCACAAGATGTAATGTGAAGACAAAGGGAGAAATCCTTATGTTTACTGAAGAGTAAAGGAGGCTTTACAGAAAAGGTAAAGTTTGAGATAGGGAACTGAATGATGAAAGAGAGTCCAACAAGTAATGAAAAGAAAAGGCAGGGTACATTGCAGAAGAATGAGAATAAGCAATGATAAGAGCATGTCAGTAACACACAAAGTACTACAGGAGGAGATGGGTCAAGATCACAGAAGACCTTATATTACATGCAAGGACTTAATGTTTTAGTTTAAGCTCAGCTTTAAGCTCCACATGGCAGGAATTTAAAAGAAATCTGTCTAGTTCATGACTGACAACAAATGGCACTGAGGTATTTTTGAATGAATGAAAAAAATAAACCAATTGGAAGATGTAAGAATTTTAAACATTCTAGGGATGTAAACAGCATGGTGACTGTAGTTAATAATACTGAATTATATATTTGAAAGTTGCTGAGTACATCTTAAAAAGTTCTCATCACAAGAAAAAAATATATAACTATGTGAGGTGATAAGATGTTAACTAAACTTATTGTGGTAATAGTTTCACAATATATACACACAACAAATCATTATGTTGTATACCTTAATCTAAGACACTGTGATATGTCAATTACATCGCAATAAAATTGGGGGAAAAAAAGAATTTTAAACAAGGGAGCAATGCAACCAGAAGGAAGTGAAATGCAAGTCAGGGAAACCAGCGATAAGACTGACAATTCAGGTGAGAGAGATGAAGAGTGAAATATAGGGCCATGGTAGTATGGGTGAAGAGGGAAAGAAAGATACAATTTTTCATTTTGGAAGCAGAAACAACAGGACTTGGTTATTGACTGGATGATGAGAGGTGAGAAAAAAATCCTAGAATGATTTATCCCCAGGGTATTCTCATATTGGTTTGATCGCCACCTTCAACAGTATAATGGTAACTCTTACTTGGTATCTCACTTGCACTTTTCTGAGTATGTGAAATAAATACGAGCAAACATATAGCTTATGTTGGAACCGGGAAATCAGAGGAAGTACAAAAAGATACTCTGAAACAACATTAAGGAACCAACCATAGTTATACGCTATTCCCTCTCCCTGCTTTCAATGGTCATTTCCTCAGTCTTCTGGTCCCTTTTCCTTTACTCTGGTTTCCCTACTAAAATAAAAATCTCCCTTGAGGTCATATCTACTATTAGATACCACATGATGGTCCTCCTCCTTACCCACAGTTCTCAAAGAAGTCATCTATACCGTTTCTTTCATTCTTCAACCCACTATAATCTGAAGTCTTAAAACTACTTTTCATATTCATAGCTTCCATTTATTCAGTGTTTACTGGGTCAGCCTCTGCTGGTTTTATATGTGTTCTCTCACTTCATGGTCATACAACTCTGACAGGCAAATTTTATAAGAAGAGGAAATTAGGCTTAGAGAAATTAAATTACTTGTTTAAAGTCATACCATAGTAAGAATTGAAATAGAAATTAAATATGCCTCACTAAACTCCTAATATGTTTCTGAACTCCTAATGTCTAAGGCCACAAATGACCCCTGTGATGCCAAATCCGACGGAAATTCTAAAAATTTTATCTGCCAACACATAACTAATCACTTTTTCCTTATCTGCACCCTTGGATTCATGACACAACATTCTTCTGGTTCTCACTAAACTTCTTTGGCTCTTCTTCTCTTAGTATGTTGATTTTCAGCAAGATTCAGTTTGTTCTGCCAGTCCCTTAAACTTTGGTATTTCTCAAATTTCTGTCTTCAGCCTTCTTCCCTCTCTATATACTATTCCAGGAAATTTAATTTAATCTATTCTTAACAACCACTTAGAAGTTGAAGATTTTCAAATCTCATATCTCCAGTTCAGACCGTTCCCCAAATTTCAGATTCATTCAATAAACCAACTGTTTATTGGACACATCAGTATGGATATCTCAGACATTAAAATCTCAAAATGGCCCCAAATGCAATCCCTCACTTCTCCTAAACTAACAGTGTACTAATATTACAGTATAATGTAAATTCAGAAACGTGCACACATCAAAAGAGTACATACAGCTCAGTGAATTTTCTCAAACTGAACATAAATAGATAGCCAGATCCTAGATCAAGAAACAAGACATTACTGGTTTCCCAGAAGTCTCCTGTCATGCTTTCTCTTCAAGTAACAACCTCCTCCTTAGGGTAACCATTATGCTACTTGTGGTTATTTAATATAACCTAAAGTACTTGTGCAGATGATTTTCAGTGGCAAGGTAAGGGATAACTCAAAGTAAAATGATTGGTAAAAAAGTTTTCATGCACTCCCCCATTTGCTATCCATCTCCAAACCTAAATGCATATTTTAGACTAGTTTGCAGATGAGGATAACACTAGTGACAGGAAAGTTCAGTTACTTAGATAACAATTTCCTATGAAATACAGATCAAGGTTTGTTAAAACCCATCAATATACTGATTAAAAAGGAATTTTCTCAGTGTCTGGTAAGCTAAATAAATTCTGTATACATATTCTGATATGGTATCTGTGTGGCTGCTTCAAGACTCAAATCCTACTGATAAAACTTCAATGAAATCAGGAGCAGAGATGTTTAATTTTTTGTATTTATGACTATGAAGAGGTTGTACTTTTCCTTTCTAGTAGTATAAAGTAATTAAATGAAAACTCTCTAAGGACAGTGGACTAAGCTGCTTAAACAATATTTTTATAAATAAACATTGCCTAAATACTAGGTTCTACCAAAGCAATCTTAAACACTCACCCTTTTTGGTAGAGGTGGGTAGGTTAGATATAAACGTTTCCTATAATACCTTAGATAAACCTTCATTATATTATTTGAAAACTGTACTTAAAACAAAAAAAGAGGGACTTCCCTGGTGGCGCAGTAGTTAAGAATCTGCCTGCTAATGCAGGGGACACGGGTTCGAGCCCTGGTCCGGGAAGATCCCACATGCTGTGGAGCAACTAAGCCTGTGTGCCACAACTACTGAGGCTGTGCTCTAGAGCCTGTGAGTCACAACTACTGAGCCTGCGTGCCACAACTACTGAAGCCCGCCTGCCTAGAGCCCGTGCTCCGCAACAAGAGAAGCCACCACAGTGGGAAGCCCATGCACCACAACGAAGAGTAGCACTCACTCGCCACAACTAGAGAAAGCCCGCGCGCAGCAACGAAGACCCAACGCAACCAAAAATAAATAAATTTTTTAAAAAGACCTCAAATCTTATTTTTCATATATTCTGCATTTTCTTCCAATATTTTCCTATAGACCTGGAGTAGCATCTTATTTCATAAACTCATTAACTATCCTTAACCCATGCAAAAATATTTTTCAAATTGTAACTTTGTAAGAGCTATTTCAAATGTAATAGTTTCCTACTAAACTTCTGAAATCCAAAATATTTACATATGCCCATTCTGTTCAAAAAGGCACATTTCCATTGTAGGAAAAAAGTTGATTCTAAAACTTGAATTCATTCTTGATTGACATAATTCTGAGTTAAAAAAAAACAATATATCTATACACACACACACATACATACATACATATACACATACTATGGTTACTTACACAGAACATTGATTCTTGGAAACAATGAAGTCATATCAGTTTATTATATGTTCTAAAATGGTATATAAGTGAAACTACAAATAAGAACAAACATTTGGTTGGTATTGATCAGTAATTCCTAAATCTGTGAGGCAGGCTTCATTAGAAGCTTGTTTGTTAAAAATACAGATTCCAGATGAGAAACATAAGACAAACTCAAATTGAGAGACATTCTACAAAATAACTGGCTAGAATGCTTCAAAGTTGAAAGTGTCGGGCTTCCCTGGTGGCGCTGTGGTTGAGAGTCCGCCTGCCGATGCAGGGGACACGGGTTTGTGCCCTGGTCTGGGAAGATCCCACATGCCGCGGAGCGGCTGGGCCCATGAGCCATGGCCACCGAGCCTGTGCATCCAGAGCCTGCGCTCCGCAACAGGAGAGGCCACAACAGTGAGAGGCCCACGTACCGCAAAAAAAAATAAATAAATAAAAAATAAAATAAAAAAGTTGAAAGTGTCATTAAAGACAAAGACTGAAGAATTATTCCAAAATGGAGGAGTGTAAGGAGATATGACAACAAAATGAAATGCAGGATCCTTAACTGGATCCTGGCTCCCAAAAATGGAACAACTGACACAATTTGCATGAGGTCTGTAAATCAGTTAACAGAATTGTGTTAAGTGTTTACTTCCTGATTTTGATCATTGTGCTTAGGTTACATAAGATATTAACATTTGAGGAAGCTGGGTGAAGAGCCTAAAGGAACTCTGACCTATTTTTGCAAGTGTGAGACTAGTTCAAAATAGAAACTAATAAAACCAAACCAAATCCCAAATTTGTAGGTTCCAACTCCAGAATTCTGATCTAGTAAGTGGGATCCCAATCAGACTGTAAAAAAATTCTCACCAGGTTTGGGAACCACTGGCTCAAAATAATTAGTGAAGAAAACTCTAGGAACAAATATTTAGGATAATAAAACTATTCTATACTTATAGAACACTTAAAATTTCAAAGTGCTTTTGTCTATAATATTGTTGATCCTCATAGGTGAGGCAGACATTGGTCCCACCAAACTAATAGGGAAACTTTAGCCCTGAAAGATAGAACAAACTGCTAAAATCACAAGTCCAGTAAAAGACAATAAAGGTCTCTCTACTCCTGTTCTACTATTTCCAACATATCTTATTGATTTTAAAATAAAATGACACTATACTTCAACCAGTCAATAGATATTTAATATCAATAAATATAGTTTAATGAATAAAGAGAATTATGAAACTACATTATCTTTAGAAAATCATTAAGGTTAAAGTTTATTGACTTTTGAACAACCAGAAATTTCTATTGCCTCTACAATGACAACTGAGAGCCATAAATGTTATCTGAAGGAAATCAGATGATCCAAAAGTAGAAGAAATAAGATAATTTCAGCTCAGTAAAATACCCAATTACCAAAGAGCATTTCATTCTTCCATCATGAATTACAAGTTTACTATATTAAACTAAAATAAAATTCTAAAATAAAATTTCATTATATGTACATTCTACAAATAAATTGATCGTTTGCTATTCTTAGAAATATCACAGAGTAAAGCAACAAAATAATACAGACTGTATTAATAATAAAGGCTTTATGCAAGTTTTGTTTTTTAAAACATGAAAGGGATCTGTTATCAATGTTAGTGAACTGCAGCAACAGATATTCAGGCATATAAATGAACTAAATATTAAAACATAACTTATTTCAGACAGCCAAGGGCAATTTCAAACTAAGTATAAGTATAAATTTGAAATGTTAATTCATTTGACAGGTACAGGCACTAGAAAACTTCAGTGTTTATACTTGACGTTTATATTTGATTTTCAGATGCAATTTATGCCCTCATCTAAATCCTGCCCACATGTTACTCATGGAGGCTGTGTAACAAGCTGCATCCTACAGTGTCAATCCGCAGTTGCCCCCTGTAGATTCTCTCACTGCAATATCCAGACAAACAATGAATCTTATCCAATTAGTCCATTTGTTGTAATTAATACATCCAATTCATCATAAGTAAAGGAAACAAGCAAAAATACTATTTTACACTATAATTTTTTTTCTCTTTGCAAGCCCAGTGGAAGGCACTGAGGTTATTTTTAAAGCCATCAAATATATGTGTGTGTATTTTTTTTTTTTAGAAGAAGAAACACATTTAACTTGATGCAATCACTCCAGTTTAAAGTTCAATTCAAGACTCTAGCTTAAACTCATCTGGAAAAAACAAGTTTTAAAGTGGTTATTTTAGTTAATCCTTAAATTTGTGAAAGCAGCATTGTATTGTAAATTTTTGGTAACTTGGATTATAAATCACTTCCAGTTTAGCAAATTCCCTGGTGGTCCAGTGGTTATGTCTCCTGTGCTTCCACTGCAGGGGGCACGGGTTCAGTCCCTGGTCGGGGAACTAAGATCCCGCATGCCGGGTGGCACAGCCAAAAAATAAAATAAAATAAAGTAAAATCAATCAATCAATCACTTCCTGTTTAAGACTGGACATCATGTTTTTCAAAAAGTTTAATTCACTGAGTTGTTTCATATAGCCACTAAGGTGAAGTATTAGCTAAGTATTAATCATAGGCAGTATATTTATCAGCACAGTTTAATTTTTATTCTTTAAAAAACTTATTTCTTCTTTCTTAAAAAAGAAAATGACATTTAAGCTTGAAAATACTGACAAAATAGGAACATTAAAATCAAATACTTTACTTCAGTGTCCTAAGATACACATTTTACCCACATGTTAACATCTATGAAACAAACATTCACCTAATAAACAAAGATATGCCATAGTTTTAACTGGCAATATATTTTTTTCTTTCTTACTGACATATAATGGTGTGTCTTATAATCAATGACATTTTAGATTCAATGAAATAACAGCACATCATTTATTAATGATAAACCTTACTAATACATCTTATGTAAAGGTATACATCTTAAAAATGGACCTGTAAATCTTAATTAAATTCATAATAATACATAATGTATATATCAATTCTTTCTGCAGATGAATATGTTTCAGATTTTCACTGACTTTAAGTTTAGACGTAAGGAATGAAATCAATAAAACATTTTATCTTCTTGGCATTTAAAAATTATAGAACTTACATAGAGACTACTAATGGCATGATTAATAATTAAAATATATATAATAAATTTATACCATATATTTTTCAAAGTGCTTTATCATATGCCAAAAACAATTAATTAATACATTTATATTTTATCCAAACAGATACTAAATTCTTATTATTTTGAATACTTGCAATCAGCAAAGTATGTTACTTTATTAACATGGACTATAAAGGGATTATTCCCAATTTCTGATGATTCATCTTATTTTCCCTTCAGACTTTGTTCACATTATTTTTCCCTTACATTATTATTTAGATGTGTCTCTCTAGACATACATGTGGACATACATGTTTGTTCTGTTTAAAAATACACATGTACATATCTATGTATACACATGATGGTAGGTAATTAACAAATGTTATTTTGCTTCTTCTTTCTTGGGGGTTCAGAATGACTATCGCAAAGAAGGGCACAATATAAGTTCCAGATCTAATTTAATGTCTTACTGTTTTTCTTTATAACATGACACCCTTAATTCCAACTTGATTTGATATTTCCTAACTTAGATGTTTTCTGCTTTAACTAAAGAGAAAAGCTACTTCTAGCACCTGATAACTCCCATTCTTGTAACAAACAGAAAGAATAATTATGAATAATACAAAAAAGTATTTTTTTACTTTTAATCATGAAGTACCTTTACTGATTAAATTTACAGGGCCACAAGAGCATTTTAAAGTGTCAAAGGCATTCTACTTGTCAGTCTGATAATCTAATGCAAGAAGTAAATTATAACTGACAACATGGAAACATAGTTTAAATGTCAAAGTTATAAAACATAAATCTAAAAATGCTTCAATCAAATCATGTGATATTTTATTATATAATCTAAAACCAAAAAGAGCCAAATAAGAAAATTCTACCAGAAGTCTTAGAATGAATTTATTTTAGAATTTAACTCTCTACTATTACTAAACCATTAGTTTTGTCCCTGTAATTTAACGAAGGATTACCTTGCCACTTCTAATCTTGATTTAACAAATCAAACACAACCATTTGGCATCATTTAATATTTAATCTTCCATTCATTCATTCATTCCATAAAATTCATTCCCTCCCATTCATGGAGCATCTATTACGTACCAACCATTATTAAAGAAATACCTGCTCTTCTACTTGAAAGGCAGCTTGTTAGAACCTGACTGCCAAGACCATGAAAAACATCAAAATAGAAGAAGGTTGTTTCCAGTCCTACCTCACTCTTCATTTTACACCGGGTATTTCCATTTCAACTTACACTCTTCCACATAACCATGTAATTCCTTTCAAACTCCAAGCATATTTCAAAACAAAATTTACCTGTCCTAAATGCTACTCTAGCTAACCTGATAAACAGAGGCATTCTCATATTAAAAAAACAAAAACATTAATAGGTTAACCTATTATCCTTCTTACCAGGTAGCAACTGTTTGTTTTCATTTGTCTGCTTGATTTTTAAATTCATCTTATTAGGAACAGGGCCTTAATGGAAAGAGAACCTAGGCAGATAGGTGAGAGTTTAGGCTTGAAAGAAGGGGCATGGCTCCTGGCCTTGGCTTTTTCCTTAAATAGCTATATGTTATTTATATTTTCAGAAAATAATGGCTAACATTATTAACAGGTATTGTTCTATATGCTTTAAGTGTTATTAAATCATTTCATCCTCAAAATAACACTATAAGGCAAGCGCTATCATTATCCTCATTTTAGGTCTGAGGAAACTAAAATTTGGAGAGGTTAAGTATTTGTCCAAGGTCACACTGCTTGTGACAAAGGGGGAATTTGAATAAGTGCAACTGGTTCCAAAGTCAAAGAACTTAACCACATTATCATACTGCATGCCCAATTTAACTCACAGAATTGTTGTAAAGATTAAATGAGACTATATTAAAGCCTCTGAAAAGGACACTCTATTCCTTGTATTAAAAAAAATTAATCTATGAAAGTGACAGAAAAACTGAAAAGGTTTCAAGCACACTAGCAAGCAGAGGCAAGGCAGTATTGGTTTTCTTCAGATTAGTATTCCTAGATTATATCACATCACATACGTGGATTAAATAAACACCAACTCTGACTATATATCAACCATAACTTATTGTCTACAAATCTAGTTACTTTTGAAATTTATATTTCACATTGCTCATGGTTAAGTTCCAACACACACTCTCTTTAATTTTTTTTTTTCACTCTCTTTAATTTTATCTGATATAAATCATCTGATATTAGCAGAAGTTCAATTCTTCTAAAACTCACAGAAAAACAAAATCTTTACAAGAAAACATTTAATACATCATGAAATATTATTAATTAAAATGATGCAAGTTGGGCTTCCTTGGTGGCGCAGTGGTTGAGAGTCCGCCTGCCGATGCAGGGGACACAGGTTCGTGCCCCGGTCCGGGAGGATCCCTCATACCCCGGAGCGGCTGGGCCTATGAGCCATGGCCGCTGAGCCTGCGCGTCGAGCCTGTGCTCCGCAACGGGAGAGGCCACAACAGTGAGAGGCCCGCATACCGCAAAAAAAAAAAAAAAATGATGCAAGTAAACTTAATATTTAAATGATGCTTCTTCGCTGAAAAATTAAAAATGGTCAATTCAAAAATGTAGTGGCTTATTGGAAAGCACAGTAATGAAATATTTCAAGTGACCAATATAGAACTCTAGACTGTATATGAATTTCATTTCCAACCATACTTTTTCCTCCAACATGTTAATAATCTTTGGTTGTCTGATAAAGATGATCAAGAAACTGTTTCACTCCAACAGCTTAATAATATATGGCAAGCTTCACTTTTACTTGCCTGCAACTTATAAATTCCTCTATCAAAAAGTCATCCACTCTCAGCAAGTTTTTTTTCTGTCAATTACTTAATACCTCGCCATGGAAATATGTTTCCAATACAATTCTCACCTCTTTTCTCAAGAATGCTATCTCTAAAACCAAATACTAAATTGATCATGCTGTGCAATATTAAAATAATTTACTGTTAATAATCTACCTATTTCTAACAAAAATACAAATATCACAGAATACGTCAGATACTCTACTGTATTACTATTCCCTACATATTAATCCACATTTTTCAAAAATCCATGTTTCTCTATTACAATTTAATTATTTCTAATTTCCCCTTATATATTGTTTTTTCTTGAACCAGGTTCACTTCTGTTATCTTTTGCCTCTAGTTATCTCCCCCCCACCAATTTAAACTTACTGTTAACTCTTGAGGGTTCTCTACCTATTTTCTCTTATTTTATGCATTATTTTTAAATACCCTTTCAAATGGTACCACTACTCTGCCTGTATTTCTGTATAAGTTAAAACTGGAAAATTTTAATAACAGTAACTTTTAATACATTAAAGGATTAAATATGGGGTTTCCTAAATTAAAACTAGACAAAATATTGAAAAAATAAGATACTTTCATACCAAAACGTTTAACTAAAAAAGGAGAAATCTAACTTTCAAATTTTATCTTAGCTGTCTGCAAATGAAATGCAAAATCAATAATATTAATTATTTTCCCATTATAGCAAGAGAGCCCATGTTATTTAATGGTTTGGACTGAAAGGCATCAGGACCTAATGATATAACTCAGTTTGGTGGCTGCATTGAAAATGCTGTGAATTGTTTACAAATTTGTGTTAGTTCTAAATATATGTATAATACATAAATAATTTTATAAGCAAATGAAGATTTTTATAATAAGGGAATTTTTCCTAAAACAGATTAAATACTTGATCTAAAATTTCATATAAAGCCTTCAAAAATAACCAAATATTCCTGCAAAACCGATTCTAAACTATGTTGGCCTTAGATTATTTTTACCCTTGCATGCAAAACAAACATACATATAAAACAAATAATAACACTTATTATATTCTATTTTTTGAGAATGTATTAGGTATGTAGTCAAATAAAAATACCTAGGATTAATATACCCTCCTAAAGCAATTCTTTGTCCTTATAATTCTCTTGGAGCATTAATCCTCACCTGGCCTCTTTATTACATAAAGTAAATCAGAAAGACTGTAAGGGAGGAAGTCTGTAAGAGCCGAGAGCTGCTTATTGTTGATTTAAATGGTCTTAGTTTTCTTGCCATTCCATTTAGTTCAATGTTGTGGGTTTATGAGAAAATATGGTATTTCATGTTTCCAAACTATAAGGTGCCCAGTGAAGTACAACTAAGAGGTAAAGAAATCTTATAAAAAATTTCAAGGCATTTTTTTAATAAAGAAAGTACATTAGGAACTGGCACAGCAATATGGGTTTTGTTTTGTTTTTCCTTTTCCTGTTTTATATATAAAATGTTCTCCTATTTTAAATTCCTTTTACTAACATTAATATACAAAAAGGTATGTTCATAGACTAGTAACATTTAGTAAATTCTGGAATATTATCTAATTCATTCAAAAAGGCAGTAAGATACACACAGTATCTAACAACTTAAAACTCCAAAGTGGGAGTAAACACATCATACGCAAATCAAAAGTAGATTAGACAGACTGAACTTTACAAAAACTTCAAAGGAAGAAGATTTAATTCTTAACCAACTTACCCAATTTTTGTCTTCTCTTTTAACTTAGAACAAGTTTTTGTTTTTTTGCTCTCTTTGTCCTTTGGCTTAGATTTCATCCTTCTACCTTTCTTTTCCTCTTTTCCTTCAACTGAAGCACTAGGAAAGTTTTCAGGGCTCATTACTCGTGGAATATTGCGTTCCCCACGCTCCTTTGCTTTTGCTATGGCCTCTGATATTATACGATTAGCCTTTTCTTGCTTGCTTTCTGATTCCACCTTTTTTCTCTGCTTCTTCTCAGACATGATCCTCACCTGGGTATTCTGCAACTTAGTATATGTCCCAGGACCATCACTCTTCTTGGAAGATGGAGGCTAGAGAAATCAAAATAATTTTTATACAACATACCAAAGTACATTTAAACAATTAACATAAATAACCAAAAATTTAGAATTAAACTTTAAGAAGTAAAATACATAAGCAAATATGAGTGCTACAAACAAATTAAAACATTTTGCTGATCTAGAAATTAGTGTAGGTATAAAATAAAAAGTTCAACTACTGCTTTTAAAAGTGAAAGTTAAAGGAGGATAATATAGATTCATTGATATTTTCATAGCATTCTTGATTAGTTGATTCAAATTTTGTCCTATAAATATAGCTAATTCAAATTTAGTCATGTAAATATTCTGGGCATTTGGAATAAGTCTCTTCTTTCCTCTTCATTCCGGAACTCTGAAAATTATTAATAAATTTTAAATAGCAATTTTAATTTAGAATGACTACTCCCCATAGTTTATTATGATTTTTAGAAAAACAAAGCCTCTCTGCTTTATAAGAAAGTGGAATGAGAACCTGAATTCATTTAAATCATTTTAATGTGCAATCTATGCAGCAATGTAGCTAGTTAGTCAACAGACATTCCCATACTTAAAATTAGAGAAAGTTTCAGTTTTTCTGTGAAAGAGTTAAATGAGGATTTTTTTTCTCTTTCTATATCATAATATTTTGCTCAAGCAATTCTGGAAAAAAACAAGTTCTAGTTTTACGTTAAAATTATTAATATTTTAGCAATATCACAGGAAGCAGATCAACAGCATTTTAAAAAGAATATTCTCTTTAAACACGCATTCATCCCATATTCTTAGATCACAGTTTTGTTACGTTCTTACCCGTAAACATGCCTCTGACTACAGCAAGGGAAAAAACCACCAGGAATTTCCAAACACATTTTCATGCTGGTTCCAGTGTGCTTCACTGGATATCTTTTCTATACCTGCCTCATCAAAGGTTTCGTAGCAGTGCTACAGCACTGGGAAAGGAGGGAGGGCTTAGAATCGCTTACTAAAATGCCACCTTAAGGCCTACAGGCTATAACAAATAACCAAGACGCGAGAAAACAGCAACAAGCTCAAGATGGCGATGCAGTACGACTCCGCAGCAGCAGCCAGTAATAAGGAAGGTTATTCAATCCCATTAGCCTTTTAGCCCAAAGAACCCCTCCTCCTCCCACTCATTCAGGCTTTCACTTACCCTTCCTCTTGGCCTCTTCACTGAAGACATTTTTGGCGTCAGACAAAGGCTTGCCCTCTGCTTTTTCACCACCCCAGGCAGTGCTCAAGAAAAAAGCATTGAAAGAAGATTCCTAAATGGCCTATTTAGCAAGCTGCAACCAAGAGATGCACAACCCTCCACAAATACACATTGTGATGTATCAACACATTTCTGCCTTGGCAAGTTTATATCCACTGTTCATTCTATTTAGATATGAAAAAGACTGTAAACCCGTCCTAAAAAGCTGAGTTTCCTCAATAGCTGTAAGCAGATAGCCAGATTCCAACAAAGCACAGAAAGAAATGAATGCACAAAGCATCAAAATGCATCAGCATGAATATTAGAGATGTCGTTAAAAATACTGACTCCTTCTGAGGAAGTAGGCCAGCAGATGGTGCTACCAGTTATTATTCCATTAGACTCTGCAATTTAACCCCCAATGGACTGTTCTTCCCTCCATGTAACACATTAACTCTCACTCTACCATTTCCTGTAGTAAAGTTTTAAAAAATATACGTAAAAACCTGATTTAAAAAAATCATCTGAAAATGAAAACTGTAGTTAAACGGCTTTATGTAGCTATCAATATTAAAAAACAAAGTCCAATGCAATTTCTACCAGAGAAAAATACTTTTCTCCGTGATACTCTAAAATATTTAAAACATAAACACATCTGAAGACGAGCAAAGGGTTAAAGAGGAGGTCATGCAAATGAACCCATAACAAGTGACTTCTCTTTAAGAAATTAGATAAGGTCTCTTATTATTCTTCTAACAAAAAGCTAACAATGTCATTTTTAAAATTGAGAAATGAAGCTATTTTCATTTAAATTCCAAAAAGCTTAAGATTTTGAAATGAACACAAAAGAGCTGTCTATAAAAAAATAACTAGCCGTAGTTAAATTATTGCCTTACTTAAACCTGAATAAATACATTAATTTATTTTCCTAACATAAAAAAACTCCTAAACATTCCTGACCTTTACTCCTCACATTCTATTTCAACTCAACTGTTGTTTTTAAGATAAAATTTTAGTTTTAGTCCCTTGCTAAAAATAACTAAGTAGCAAGTCCTCCTGAATTTGATCATTATATACCTATACTTTTCATCTATAAAATATTGAGACTATTTTAGTAAGCAACGACCTTAAGTACCTAAAACAAAATTTTCACTGCCTCAAAATTCGCGTTTACCTCTTTCATTAATACCATTTTTAAAAAACTGGTCTTGGCAAGTCATCTGATATCTGTATTAAAGAACCTGTTTTTAGTTTTTTCCTTTCAGGCATCAAAGGTCTCGAAATGGAGCAACATTATATAAACAGTGTCCTAGAAAGACCAATCTAAAGAACAGGAGAGGAAATTAAAGGCATAGGACCACTAATGCAAGAAAAGGATCTTACTGACCTGGAGGTCATCTATATAAAAATCATAATAACCAATAATAAGGGCTAACACTTACCAAGTGCTTATTAGGTGACAGGCACTATTCTAAGCATTTTACATGTAATAATTAATTTAATCCTGAATAATAGGGTAATAGTGATAATGGAGAGGAGTAACAAATGGGAGAGATATTCTTACAGCAGAACTGCAAAACGATAGAACAGACCTAAGCACATAAGTTTTTAAAATCATAATATAATAATAATAGCTAACACTTATTCCCTACTATGTTCTAGGCACTATTCCTATTATGACACATACATGAACAACATGGACTGTGTGGGTCTACTTACATGCAGATTTCTTTCAATAATAAATATTACAGTGCTACATAATTCACAGTTGGTTTCATCCAAGGATGTGGAACCACAGATATGGAGGAATCAAGAACTACAAATATGGAAGAATCACATATATGGAAAACTGACTATAAATTATACTTGGATCTTTCAAGTAATCTCTAATCTGGCATTGTTCAAGGGTCAACTGTATATTAACTCAATTAATCTTAAAAACAACCCTGTGAGATATGTACTACTGTTACCCTCATTTTATAGCTAAGGATACTAAGGCATAGAGAAATAACTTGCCCAAGATCACATGGCTACTGAAAGATGGGGTAGGGATTAAGAGGCAGAGAGCCTCATAATGGAAACCGTGCTCTTAACCACTGTATTATACCATATTTGTTTCAAATATCATAACTTACAGAGATTAATTTGAACACAAAAGAAATTAAATGACTTTCTCAAAATCTCAGAGATACTAGTAAGGAAGCAAGAACAAAATTTAGTTTTTTTCAGTGCCCTTTCCAAGAGGTAGAAATCAACTAGATATGGGTGGGTTTGGGCTGAAGAGCAGGAAGAGTCAATACTTGCTTTCTAGACCAAGTACTGGTACAGGAGGAGATAAAAGAAATGTTGAGAAAGGGTATGTATGTGTGCATAAGTTTAATTCTTTCCACACTGAGTTTGAAATGAAAAGTTTTGAGTAACTGGAAATTTTGGACTCGATCCTTGGAGAGGTCAGGGCTGGAATATAAGATGTGGATTCTCTTGCTGTTTTCTTTGAATACCCTTAACTCACTGATACTATCCACAGAAACTAGGATGATTTCCAAAATATCTCACTTCTCCTTAAAGCTTTTCAATAGATTCTATTACTTGATTCAAAAATCCCAATTATTTAACAATAAATCTTAACAGTAGACAACTAAATATTTGTGATCAAACATTTCTGTGATCAAATATTTCTTCTACTCTTAGGATATAGTATTTTAACTCTATATTCCCACAAAACATCAACACTGAGGTGTTAACTAACTAATCATTTTTAATGTAGGTGATTTCCCAATTTACACAGACACAAACATACAAAAAGGTAGTTAAAAGTAACTTTTCTCAATGTTACAATTTTTCTCTTTTTCACCTACATAAGCAGTCAACAAATTCTGTCCAATCTACTTGTGTTTTATTTTGTTTTCTTCCTCTCAGTCCCAACAGCTCCTGCTGTATTAATTTCCCACTTGTTATGGTTACATTACAGTGATGTAGGAAAATATCTTTATCTGTAGGAAATATATCAAGTCATTTGGGGTGATGGAACATCCGGTTTGCAATCTGCTCTCCAATTTTTTACAAAGTAAAAGAATTTCTTTGTATTTCATTTGTGATTTCTCTGTAGGGTTTGTCAAAATTTCAAAACTCAATTTTTAAAATAAAGGCAGGGACTTCCCAGGCAGCCCAGCGGTTAAGACTCCCCCTTTCAATGCAGGGGGTGCAGGTTCAATCCCTGGTCGAGGAGCTAAGATCCCACATGCCTCATGGCCAAAAAACCAAAACAAAACAGAAGCAATGTTGTAACAAATTCAATAAAGACTTTAAAAATGGTCCACATCAAAAAAATCTTTAAACAAATAAATACATAAAGGCAAAGGCCTTGCGCCCCAAGGACCTGTATGCTAAATGAGAAAAAAAAAGTGAAAGAAAAGAAGGCACATATATTAATAACATATCCAAATATTTATAAGAAAAACAAGTCACAGCAAAACATAAAGATGGTATCATATGTGATATATCAATTATTTTGATAGCAACTAGAAGAATATATGAAAGACCCTGGATGTCATATTTCAATACTAGGGAAACTCAAGGATTTATGGTATGCGTGTTTTTCAAACCAAAGGTCATGATCTAATAACAAGTCATGATATAAATTTAGTGGGTTCAGACCAGCACTAAAGAAATGAAATATAACAGAATGAAAAAGAGTGGTACCTAACCTGTATGAATGCTACCTCTTAAAAATTAGATAGTTTTAATACCATGGTTACTACTCCTCTTTTCCTTCATGAGAGAAAGAAGCAGAGATTTGAGTAAGAAATTAGAGGTGTTAAAACAGGAGTGGGGGACTCAGTTCTTCCTCCTCTTGGTGGAATGATTTTCCCACATACCTACCCACTCACACTGGGGAATTCATCCATTTCAAATATTTTAGTTGCATACAAATAATTAAAAAATTTGAATCACCAGTGTGTAGACCTGAGTGGAAATCATAAATTTTCAAAAAGAAGGGGAGAATGATCTCATGGCTACCATACATCTACTATAGAGCACAGGTTCTACTATTAGGGAAAATTATAAAAAATTTAAAGTTCTACTTCACACATTTTAAAAACAATACGAAGGAATAAAAAGTCTCAAATAATAAAACAGATATAATTCCTTAGTAATAATAAAACACAGAACAAAGAATTTTCAACAACATATATAAAACTGTATTATAGCTAAAAAAAATCTTCCAACTTTTCTCAGGAGAGATGACTCTCAGGCTTCAGACCTGGGGGACTAGGTGAATGGAACTTGCAATGGAAGAGAATACAAAACAGAATAGAGATAGCAAGCCTTGATCAAGAATGAGTTTTACTGCCTAGAGAGACAATGCTGAATAAGAGAAGAGAACCATTAGTGAAAACCCAAAACACCAAGTTCTAAAGAGCTAGCAGATGAAGAGGAATTAAAGAAGGAAAACAAAAAGAAACTACAAAAATGGTAAGATGAGCATCAGGAAAGAGTGGTGTCATGGAAGCCAAGCGGAAAGAATAAAAAGATCTGCCATCAAAAGGAAAGTAAATATCTGAGAGTAATTTGATATTATAAAGCTAACTTAGAAAGCATTTTAGTTCTGTTGAATTGTTTATAGTAAGCCAGTATGCTAGTTTTTAACATTTTTATTTTAGGAAGAATCATATAATTATGTACTTAAATATTCAAATTAGATAGCTAGTGGGAAGCAGCCGCATAGCACAGGGAGATCAGCTCGGTGCTTTGTGACCACCTAGAAGGGTGGGATAGGGAGGGTGGGAGGGAGAGGCAAGAGGGAGGAGATATGGGGATATATGTATATGTATAGCTGATTCACTTTGTTATACAGCAGAAACTAACACACCATTGTAAAGCAATTATACTCCAATAATGATATTTTTTAAATATTCAAATTAAACCAACCTCTAAAAACAAATTTGTAGTTAATTTTAGTAATACGTGTCAAACATTAGTGGTAACTTCTTTTGCATTTATTGTATATAACACTTTTTCCACAAGGTACCAATAAAGACTTGCTTTTAAAGAGAAGAAAAGGAGGAAAAACTGATCCAAATTATTACCTGTCAAATCCTCTGAGTTTTACCCTTAGATTTGTTTTCAGAGTTTTTGATGTATCTGAAGCAATTATTTTATTTCACTTTCTTCACATTTGTGAACTCACATGTTCACAAATTAAAAGGCTTATTTTCATTTTGTGACTTGTACTAGTATCCAGGTTTCCACTTTTAGCTAATGATGACATTCCTTCTTTTTTCTAAATCTTGAATTTTACACTGATACGGTAATACTATTAAAAGTATTCCCTCTATTTTAATCGTCCACATAGCAGTTCAGGCAAATAGTAGATATTCATAAAAGTTGTTTTTTTAAAAAATAAACATTTATTATGTGACTTACAGGAAATACAGAGAGAGAAGAATATGCTAGAGGATACCATGGGAATGTAATCAGCAAAATCCAGAATGTGGGAAATTCTAAAGAAAAATGACTGTTTCTTCAGCAAAGAAACAATAAGAAACAAAACAAAGAAGGGTAATCATAGATCAAAAGAGGTTTAAGACTAAATGTAATGCCAAAAAAAAAAAAAAAAAACAGAAAAAAGAAAGGACACACACTTAAAATTCGTATCAAATGAATGCAATACATGGCCCTTGTTTTGACATAGACCTGAACAAGTCTGTAAGACTACATTTATTAATACTAGGGAACTTTAACTTTGATTGGGTATTTGATTATGAAGGAATTACAGTTATTTTTTTAAGTGTGAAACTAATTTTGCAATTGTGTCTTAAAGCTAAAACCTTTGTCTTTTAGATACACAAATTGAAATATTTACAGATAAAGTGATATCTGAAATATTTACAGATAAAGTGATATGATTAAGGTGTGTTTCAAAATAGTCCCTGAAGGGACTAATAGTCTCTGTATGATAGTCAGAGGGTCGTATAGATGAAAAACAATTGCCTATAAACTGATGGCTGTCGTAGCTGGGTGATGTCTACTCTACTTCTGTGTACACTTGAAATATTATATAATAAAGAAATTCAAACCGTTATATTCTGGGTATAACAGGTAATTTGGCATGACAAGAAAACTGGATTCATGTGGAAGAATGATAAGCAATAAAGACAGAAAGGTAATGGGTCAGATTATCAAGTGTTATAAGTTATGCTAAAATATCTGGACTTTATGCTAAAGTGAATTGGGGAATCAATAAGTGATTACATACAGAGAGGTAACAGGATCAGATTTTTAGATTTAGGGCTGCTAACTGGTTTCAATAAAAATACCCAAATACTTCATGGAAACTTTTGTATTTACAAAAAGGCCATATATGATATAAAAACAAGTAATATTTAACCTTCTATTTTATATTAGTTTGTGTTGCTTTCTCAATGCTGTATTTTCAAAACTTCATCTTTTGTTTCCAAACAAATCAAAAGTGTATTTTAAAAACATTAAACCAGAAAATCTCACGAAGTTCCTTACTTACTGACAACATTAAATATACTGAATTCATCAGTCCATAAATTACTAATGATACTAAAAGCTGTTCTCAGCATAATGTTGTGATTAAAGGAAAGGGCTTTGGACTCAGCCAGCCCTGGGTTTCATCATCTGTAAAATGGAGATAATAATAGTGTCTACCTTCTAGGGCTGTTGTGAGACCTAACAGATAAAGCTTGTAAAGTGCTTAGTACGGTGTCTGGCATACAAATACTCAGAAGTGCTAGGTACTATTGTTATTGCTGTAATGTGATATTGTGCCCACCTCTATGCATCATCATATCAGGGGATACAATGATGTCAGTATGTCTTATAACTGGTACTGTTATCTTGAAAAAAATTTATTTTATTTTTGGCTGTGTTGGGTCTTCGTTGCTGTGCACGGACTTTCTCTAGTTGCATCGAGCGGGGGTTGCTCTTTGTTCTCGTGTGCAGGCTTCTCACTGAGGTGGCTTCTCTTGTTGCAGAGCACCGACTCTAGGCCCGCAGACTTCAGTAGTTGTGGCTCGCGGGCTCTAGAGTGCAGGCTCAGTAGTTGTGGCGCACGGGCTTAGTTGCTCCGTGGCATGTGGGATCTTCCCGGACCAGGGCTCAAACCCGTGTCCCCTGCATTTGAACGTGGATTCCTAACCACTGTGCCACCAGGGAAGCTGGGTACTGTTATCTTTGATCCTTTGGTTAGAGTAATGTCTGCCATTACTCTCTGCTATAAATTTCTCCTTTTATAATTAACAAGTATCTTATCAGACTATGCAAATATCTTGTTCTCATATATATTTGCCTAGTAATTTTAGCATGCATTGATGGTTCCTGCCTATAACAATTATTATTTGGTTATTCACCTAATGGAAATTTTTTATTTCCATCATTCCTTCCACATTTTCTACTGGAATTCTACTATAAACAAAAGTTGCCTATTCTCCTTATTTATTTATTCATTCAGTCATTCATTTATTCATTCAATTACTGATACTGGTATAGAGTCACAGATATTTATTTTATTCTATGGGTTATAATCTGATACTATGATTATGTGTTATTCAAATTGTCCCAGCTTTCACCATATAGAGCTCCTTCAAGTTGGTTCCTGAACCTTGTTTACCACCATCATATTTTGAACACTTCCTTACTTTCTGGCACTGTAAGATATTCCAGGTTCATGGTAAGAATAGTTTAACGGAGTGGTTGAGGCGGAAGCCATATTATAGTAGATTAAGAAGTAAATTGGAAGAAAGGAAGTAGATACAGTGTTAAACACTTTTCCTAAATAAATGAAGGGAAAATGGCAGGCTACCGTGGAATTAGAAACTTGAGTATGTTTATTGGCTATAGAAAAGAAGTCAGTAGACTGCTTGAACATATGAGAGAGAAAGAAAAGCTAGAGAGTGAGTTTTATCACAAGTAGAAAATTTAAAGCATCTTCCATATAACAATTCAAAATTATCACACCACCAATAAAAAAATTAAAATATTATATATAAATATCACCTTGGTAAATAATATGAACTTCCCATAGCACCTTTTCTAAAATGCTTCTTAGGGGAAAAAAATTTTTTTAAAGACTTCTTGAATATGTTAATTCAAAAACCATTTTCCTTCACAAAAGTTTTCACAATTTCTGGTGTATTTTTAAATTTGACTTCACAATATTCCTATTAATCAAATTATTAAAATTAATCAAATATTAATTATTCCTAACTGCAGATGAAAGAGTTGCTATTATCCATTTTCTCCAGATTAAGAGAGAGACTGGAGTGTGGCAGTGACAGTGTGACAAAACCAATAGGTGAAATACACTCTTAAAGTCTTGAGAAGACCTGATAGAGTAGAAGGGCAACAGTGTAAGCAAATTAACCAAACAGTTGCATAATTCGGTGGACAACGCTAACCATCATATTCTAAATTCTTTTCGCAATGTTTCCAAAAGTATTAATAAAACAAATACAAAGGAAAAAACCTCTTTCAAGTCTTTTAAAGGGGAGATTGAGAGTTGGTTCTGTTGAAAGACACTGTTTTTTTGTATACAATGCATTATGAAAAATCAATTTTAATTTTCAGAATTCTGAGATTATATATAAAAAACTATTTGAACACTCAAGTAATTACTAACATAAATAAAAATGATGTTAAGGGAAGGCTAACATAAATACATTTGCAATAAGGAAAAAATTTAAAATAAGGTATTTGAACTTGATTTACAGTTTTAGGCAAAAGAAAATCAAATGCTGAAAAGTATCTATATATAAAAAGTCAAAAGCGTTTTAGAAATCACAAAATATACTTAATTTCATCATATTAAAATTTCATCTTGGGGCTTCCCTGGTGGCGCAGTGGTTGTCAATCTGCCTGCTAATGCAGGGGACACGGGTTCGAGCCCTGGTCTGGGAGGATCCCATGTGCCGCGGAGCGACTAGGCCCGTGAGCCACAACTACTGAGCCTGCGCGTCTGGAGCCTGTGCTCCGCAATAAGAGAGGCCGCAATGGTGAGAGGCCCGCGCACCACAATGAAGAGTGGCCCCCGCTTGCCACAACTAGAGAAAGCCCTTGCACAGAAACAAAGACGCAACACAGCAAAAATTAATTAATTAATAAACTCCTACCCCCAACATCTACAAAAAAAAAAAAAAATTGGTTGAAAAAATAAATGCTTAAAAAAAAAATTTCATCTTGCAGAATGCAAAGGAAGTAATGAGAGTCACTGCATCTCTGGATGTAACTCTGACCATAAGAAAAAAAGTTATTTGTGGAAGTAGAAATGATGGGAATTACATGAAAAAACGAAACATGACCTTTTGGTGTCCATGACAGGTCTAGGCATAGTAGCTGTGTGTCAATAAATGTACGCCTTTTGAAGTTAAAGAAAAAAAAGTATCATCATATGGCCTGAAACTTACAAAAGCATAGACAGATCAATAAACTCAGGAAATATAGTTCAACAAGTCAGGACTCAAAAATAAAATTCCAACAATTCAATAAGAAATGATTCTAACAACAAATGTAGTGTATCTAAAAATATTGGGTGCAGCCTTACAGATTTCAAAAAGTAGAATACAAAAGACAGATTTAAGAAGAATATGAGAGGGGCACTGACCTGTAACAATAGTGCTGGGAAGTCCACAATGAGTTAAGGAGGGTGTAACTCCAATGGTGGGTATGCACCTGGGGGAAGTCATGCTACATTTTTTTTAAGAATAGGAAGAGGCAAACCTACGCATGTCAACTGAGCTCTTCCAAAATTTGTACAACAGAATCTACTTCCTCAGCTTGTGCTAAACTGCTCCAAATGAATATTTTCAGTTTAAATTTGTGAACTGGTGCCATCTGGTCAATCTTCTGGGTTCCTACTAGCCTTTCACTTGAGCTTAAAATCTCTTCAGCAACCCTACCATTAGTTCTTAATTAGCATCCCTCTTAGATCATACACAAAAATGCTGATTAAAAAAAAAATCTTATGAGGCTGAATCTATAAATGGGTATTCTTGTGTGCAGGCGTGGACACACACACACACACACTCCTACCTACTTAAAAAAAAAAAAAGTACATGCCTTAACAGCAGCTCATGTGAAAAATACCAGGGAATTTTAGCTCACTGTAAACTAAATGAGTGTATGGTGTAATGAGCTTGCCAAAAAACAAATGCAATCTTACATTGCACAAACAGAAATGTGGTCATAAGGAACAAGGGAGGTGATAATTACAGTATACTCTAGTCTCACCAAAAGAAATGTATTCTGTTTGGGGTTTAAGAGGAATACAAACTGGATCACTCATTCAAGACTTATTATTTGAGTACATACTACCTGCCAGACAGATTGTTATAAGTACTGGGAATAAAACAGTAAACAAGACAAAGTCCCTGCTTTAATGGAGCTAACATTTTAGAGAAGGAGATAAACAAGAAGGAAAAAAACAACAAACCCATCAGGTAAGGGTAATGGCTATGCAGAGAATGAAAATAGGATGACGTGATTAAAAGTGATAGGGTGACTATTTTAAAATGGACTCAATGAAAGTCTAACTGAGGAGGCCACTTACACTGAAATCTGCATGAAAAGAAAGAACTAGCAATGTAAAGATGTGATGAAAGATGAATCAAATTATTCTCAGCAGCCTAGAGAGATAAGCAACAAAGCACAAAGACCAACATACTGGGTTTTATATCTTAATAAGAAGTTTCCCTACTGGATAACATTTGCACCAACTACGCTATACATCTGGAGACTACTCCATGGAAGTGCACCTCAATTCCTCTTCAGATCTTATCTGTTCAGGACCTACAGTTTTTAAGCTGGTTCCTTCTAGTAATGAGCCATCACTATTCTCGATGGTCTGATTTTCTAGGTCAGTGTTTTTTAACTATGAACTAAAATCTCACTACAAGCCATCAATTCAGTGGATAGCCATTAACATTCTTTATAAATGAAGTAGACTAGTGTTTTGAGAAGCACTGGTTACATCTTAATACATAATGCCCCTACATATATACATTCATAAACATTTAAAAACACGTCTATGCTGGGTCCCAGATAAAAACTTTGAAAAACACTGTTCTAAGAGGTTAATGAATACTTCCATGTCATTTCATAGGAGAGTTCAATCCAGACTCTTATTTAGGGTTGGAGGGCTTTGAGTCACCTGGTATTAGTCAACCTGGAGGATGGGATCAACCACATTGGGCAATCAATTAATCAATCAGTTACATCTATTTAATGGAGCACCAATAAAAACTCTGACACTGAAGCTCAAGTGACATCCCTGATTAACAATACCCCATGCATACTGTCATGCATCAATGCTGGGACCTGATTCCAAGGAGAGAGCTTTGTGTTGAAACCCTCTGAGACTGCCCTATGCATCCCTTCTTTGGCTAATTTTAACCTGTAACCTCCTCTGTAATAATCTGTAACCACAAGTATAATAGTTTTCAGTGAGTTCTGCTAGCCTATTATTGAAACTAAGGGTGGTTCTGGGAACCTCCAGAATTTGTAGTTGGTGTCAGAAGTGAGGAGAGTCTTGGGACTGTGTTAGCTTTGCAGTTTGGCTATCTCTTGAGTAATACTCTCCAATGAAAACAAAAAGTTTAATGAGAAAATGAGAGATCTTGATCTGATAACTATCTTCAAATGTTAGCCAACTGCTAAGATTTT
Source organism: Pseudorca crassidens (assembly GCF_039906515.1). Taxonomy (NCBI): domain Eukaryota; kingdom Metazoa; phylum Chordata; class Mammalia; order Artiodactyla; family Delphinidae; genus Pseudorca; species Pseudorca crassidens. The sequence continues at coordinate 31,480,070 of NC_090315.1, read as the reverse complement.
CAAGTTTTTGTAAGATGAATAAAACTAAGACTGCAATGATTCCATTCTACTGAAGGCCTATCTATAGGAAATCTGGACTGAGAAAACTGCTTCCTTAAATATTCCTATGCAAAATCTTAAAAAAAAAAATCTGTATACAGGAAAATATCCATATAACAAGAAACTGGGTAAAGAATACACTAGACCTAGCTGTACTATTTTTTACAATTGCATACAAATCTGCAATTATCTCAAAATAAAAAGGTTTAATTTTTTAAAAAAAGAAGAAAGCTTAGGCCTTTCCTGAGCTCAGAGACAGTCTCCTTCTGGCCTTGAAGAAACGAGCTCCTATGAGTTCTACAGCTACAAGGAAATGAATTCTGCTGACGATCCCATTAGCCTAGATGAGGGCTGTGAGTCTCTGATGAGGTCACAGCCCCACTGGACTCGCTGGATGCAGTCTTGTGAGACCCCAAGCAGAGAATACAGCTAAGCTGTGCCTAGACCCTTGACCCAAGGAAACTATGAGATAATAAATGGATACTGTTTTAAGCTACTAAATATATGGTTAATTTGGCACTACATTCACATACCCTACAATTGAACAATTTCACTCCTGGGTACATACTCAACATAAATACATATAAAGTTCAATAACAGGTAAAACTAATCTATGAGGGTAGAAGTCAAAATGGTGATTACCCTTAGGGTGAGAGCAAGCAGGGACTAGTAGGAGGCCCAAGGAGATTTCTAGGATTGTGATAATGTTCTATTTCTTGATCTGGATTGGTGAAATAGATGATGTTTACTCTGTGAAAACTTATCAAACTACTTATAATTTGTGTACTTTTCTGTATGTATGTTATACATCAACAAAACTTACATTAACAGAAGTTACATTTCATAACCCTCAAACTGAAGACTATTATTTAACTGTATTATCATTAATCTAAGTAAACAATTCATTACAACCAGATTTTAAGGAAAAAACCATCTGTTCTAATGCAATGATGTCTTGACACTAAAATTATTTTTCTTTTTTGTGTTAGCATGATATTTCATGCTTTTCATCCAGAAAAATAATTTAAAAAAGGGAAATATGATATTATATGTTCCCTCAATAAGAAGAGAAATCTACAAAATGCTGAAAGACAACTGAGAGCTAATTCAACCAATATTATTAGGGGAAGGTAGGAGCTAGAGGAAAAGGAAGTTTTTTAAAACCCACAATCAAAATGTGAAGATTTTAAACAGAAATAGAATGTTTAAGTCTATACTCATTTTAGGTTGTTACGCTTCTGAATAACATGATCATCTTCTCTCTTTCCAGTTATACCTCCAATTTTTTGTTTTACTTTATATTCTAGCAACACTGAAACAATTTGTTTTTTTTAAAAAAACAAGTTATAATAACTTTGAATTTACTGTTCTAGTTGTCTAGAGTGTCCTTTCTCTAAAAGGTAGCCTAGCAAATGTCTATTCAAAACTAGGGACTTCCCTGGTGGCACACTGGTTAAGAATTCGCCTGCCAATGCAGGGGACACGGGTTCAATCCCTGGTCCAAGAAGATCCCACATGCTGTGGAGCAACTAAGCCCGTGTGCTACAACTACTGAGCCTGTGCTCTAGAGCCCGTGGGCTGCAACTACTGCAGCCCGCGTGCCGAGAACCCATGCTCCGCAACAAGAGAAGCCACTGCAATGAGAAGCCCACGTACCGCAAAGAAGAGTAGCCCCAGCTCGCCACAACCAGAGAAAGCCTGCGCGCAGCAACGAAGACCCAATGTAGCCAAAAATAAAAATAAATAAATAATTAATTAAAAAACAAACTCAGTGTAGATATCACTTCCTTTTTACAATATGTAATTTTACTGCTATATTTGCCATAGCATATTTTAGTTATTTATAAGTCAAGGTCATATTTGATTTGTACCTCTAAAATCTATCCAGTGTTTGGTACAGTTGCATCATCTATGCAACGAGGATAATCATAGTATCTAAAGGTTCTTAGAACAGTATCTGACACATAATAAGCACTCAATAAATATTAGTATTAATTATTATGATAAAGATTAATGTTCCTTATATAAAGAAGTCTCAGAACTCCATAATATGAAAACAACTATTCCAATTTTAAAAATGGGCAAAATTTTTGGCAGACACTGCCAAAGATGATAAATGCATGGCAAATAAACACAAGAAAAGATGCTCACATTATTAGACATAAGGGAAATGCAAATTCAAACCACGAGATACCACTACACATCTATTTGAATGGTTAAAAAAAAAACATGAACAATACTAAGTAGGAAGAGGAAGAGAGGATATTGAGAAACAAACTCCTATACTGCTGATGGAAATGCAAAATGATACTGCCATTTTGGAAAACAGGTGGTAGTTTTTTACAAAGTTAAACATACATTTAATATATGACCCCTGGCAATCCCACTCTGATACCTTTACCCAAGAGAAATGAAAACATATGGTAACATAAACACCGGTACACAAATGTTTAAAAAGGCTTTTATTCATAAATGCCAAAACCCGGAAACAATCCAAATGTCCTTTATCTGATAAATACATATACAATCTTTGGTTCATTCATATGATGGACTACTACTCAGTACCATGAAGGAACACACTACTGATACATGCAACAAAAAATACATTACGCTAAGTGGAAGAAGTCAGACTAATAAGGCAACAAGATATATGATTCCATTTATACAACATTCTCAAAAATGCAAAACTATAAGGAAAGAAAATTAATCACTGTTTACCAGGATCTGGGGTTGAGGGAAAGGCTGAGTACAAAGAAGCACCAGAGGATGTTTTGGGGTGATGGCAAAATTCTTTATCTTGATTGCGGTGTGTTTATACAATGTACATGTTTGTCAAAACTCACAGAAATGTACACTAAAAAAGGTGAATTTTACTAGATATAAGTTATATCTCAATAAACCTGAATTTAAAAAACGATTAATGTTCTTTAGGTCTCAATTCCCATATTAAGAAGTTAATACCACTAGATTCTAAATCTAGGTTAATGTCTTGATATCCCTTTTCCTTAATCCCAGCAGCTGTCCCTGAAGCCTTATGCTATGATAATTATCTAAATCTCTAGACATTGCCTATTCCTAGATTTCTAGATGCTGTTTTCTCACTTATCTGCTTTGAGGAGTCGGTGTTATATGTGGCTAGACCTCCTTAATCCCACAAAATTGCCTAGTTAGACTTCTTTCTATAAATGACCGGGTCTTACAACACAAACACACATGCGCACATGCACGCACGCGCGCGCGCGCGCACACACACACACACACACACACACACACCTCTTTACCAGGTCTTAGCAACATTAGAGAAATTGATCTCTTCCATGTCTGGCTGTGCAAAAGACTTCAACAGACTCTTCACAGAAGAAGATATGCATTTTTGGACAATAAGTCCATGAAAAGATGCACAGTATCATTATCCATTAGGAAAATACAAATTAAAACTATAATGAGATATAGTATACAGCCAATCAAGTGGCTAAAATTAAAAAGACTAACACCACTAAAGACTGAAGAAGAGGGAGGGAGCACCTGGAACTCTCATACACTGCTGGTGGGAGTGTAAAATGGTGCAACCCCACTTTTGAAAACAGTTTGGCAGTTTTTTATTAAGTTAAACATACATTCAACATATGACCCAGCAACCTCATTACCTTTGTATGTATCCAAAGAAATGAAAACATATGTACACAAAAAGACTGAACTTAAATGTTCACTGAAGCATTATTAAAAATAGCCAAGGTCTTCCCTGGTGGCACAGTGGTTGAGAGTCCACCTGCCGATGCAGGGGACACGGATTCGTGCCCCGGTCCGGGAGGATCCCACATGCCGCGGAGCAGCTGGGCCCATGAGCCATGGCCGCTGAGCCTGCGCATCCGGAGCTTGTGCTCCGCAACGGGAGAGGCCACAACCGTGAGAGGCCCACGTACCACAAAAAAAAAAAAAAAAAAAAAAAAAAAGCCCAAAACAAGAAACAACCCAAATGTCTTATCAATAGGTAAAATGGACAACTGTGGTGTACTCATAAAGTAGAATGCTAGTCAGCCATAAAAAGGAGCAAACTACTGACTCACCCAACAACATAAATGAATCACATACGCATTGTGCTGAGTAAATAAAGCCAGACTCAAAAGGCTACCTACTGTATGATTTCATTTATATCACATTCTCAAAAAACACAACAAAAATATAAGGGCAAAAATCAGTGGTTGCCAGCAGCTGGTGGCTGGGGGAGGGACTGCTACAAAAGAATATGAGGGAATTTTGAAGGGATAGGGAATCATTCTGTATCTTGATTAGTGGTGGTACTTACATATACTTGTCAGAACTGTGCACTAAAAAGAGTAATTTTTTACTGTACTTAAATTATATCTAAAAAACAAAACTACTGATACATGATATAACATGGATAAATCCCAAAAATATCATGTAGAATGAAAAAAGCCTGACACAAAAGAGTACATAACATATGATTCCATTTATAGGTAATCTGAAACAAGCAAAACTAATCTATAGTGACAGAAAGTAGATCACCGATTGCCTGAGGACCAGGGATGAGAGGATAACTGCCTACACAGGAAAAAAGGAAAATTTGGGGGCTTATGGAAATGTTCTATACTTTGATTGTGATAATGATTATATAGGGTATACATTGTCAAAAATCATCAAATTACACTCAAAATGGGTATATTTTATCGTATGAAATTATGCCTGAATAAAATCAATTTTATAATGTACTTACCCAGTGAACATAAACGTTAACAGGATAAATTTTACCCTGACTTATCTATTTAACAATTCCTCTTCTTTTATTAGTTTTAATTATGTCACTATAAACTAAAGTTAGATTATATTATCTTAATTTCTATAATTTATGCTCGTCCATTGGCTGGTGATAACAAATTTAGAAATATTTGCTAAGAACATATTACATACAGGTAATATGTTCAACAACAGACTCCTTGGAGAACAAATAAGAAATATGAGCGGGTGATGATGGTGGGATGAATTGGAAGATTGGGATTGATGTATGTATATACACTAATATGTATAAAATAGATAACTAATAAGAACCTGCTGTATAAAAATATTAAAATTCAAAAAAAAAGAAAAAAGAAACGCTGTCTACAAAAATGTTAATATTTTTATTGCAGACATTTATCTCTGCTTTTACTGCAGAGATTACATAGCTATATCTATACCACATTTCATGTATGACAAAAGGAAGAAAACAGTAAATAATCAGTTTTTTGAGGGAACAGCTAAATCAATATGGATCACAGAGGAAAAAGAGACGTGATCTGTGTTGCCTAAGAATAAGTTAATTTTTAAATGAAAAGATAATGAGAGGGCTTCCCTGGTGGCGCAGTGGTTGAGAGTCCGCCTGCTGATGCAGCGGACACGGGTTCGTGCCTCGGTCCGGGAGGATCCCACATACCGCGGAGCGGCTGGGCCCGTGAGCCATGGCTGCTGGGCCTGCGCGTCCAGAGCCTGTGCTCCGCAACGGGAGAGGCCACAACAGTGAGAGGCCCGCATACCGGAAAAAAAAAAAAAATGAGAAGATATTCAAGGGAGTGAGCTAAGCACGAGTAAAAGCATAACAACTGAAATAAAGATTTACAAAGACCAGCATTTCACAAGCTATATTCTAAGAAATTGTGGATATTAAACCATTCATATTCCTATAAAATTCTGAGAAGCTGCCTTGTATGTACCTTTCTTGGAGCATTACAATAAAGTGTAATTTATTAAAAGCTCACTCTGAGAAGTCCATAGAGAACTAGTAGTAAATGACCTTGCATAGAATTGATAGGGCAAAATTAAGAAATACCTTTGATTCTTAGTATAGATAACAACTATTTTGTATCTTTTAAAGGCATCATTTTTAAAGTACAAAATGTTGGAGGGGGAAGGGTAAGCTGGGACGAAGTGAGAGAGTGACATGGACATATATACACTACCAAATGTAAAACAGATAGCTAGTGGGAAGCAGCTGCAAAGCACAGGGTGATCAGCTCGGTGCTTGTGACCACCTAGAGGGGTGGGATAGGGAGGGAGATGCAAGAGGGAAGAGATATAGGAACATATGTGTACGTATAACTGATTCACTTTGTTATAAAGCAGAAACTAACACACCATTGTAAAGCAATTATACTCCAATAAAGATGTTAAAAAAAAAGTACAAAATGTTTTTAAGAATTGAGAAATCAGGTTTGTCACCACCTATCTCCACCAGACCACACCCCTCCAGACAGAAAGCCATATTATAAACTGCTATAATTTTTGGCAGCAAGAGAGGGATTTAATCAGCAATTTATCTTTCCATATTGAAAGGAAGCCTTAAGAAAGAGTTTGGGGGGACTTCTCTGGTGGCACAGTGGTTAAGAATCCACCTGCCAATGCAGGAGACACAGTTCTGTCCCTGGTCTGGGAAGATCTCATATGACGCAGAGCAACTAAGCCCGTGCGCCACAACTACCGAGCCTGCACTCTAGTGCCTGCGAGCCGCAACTACTGAGCCCACGTGCCACAACTACCAAAGCCCATGTACTTAGAGCCCGTGCTCCGCAACAAGAGAAGCCACTGCAATGAAAAGCCCACACACCACAATGAAGAGTAGACCCTGCCTGCTGCAACTAGAGAAAGCACGAACACAGCAACAAAGACCCAACGCAGCCATAAATAAATAAATACATAATTTTTTTTTTAAAACAGTTTGGGGATCAATGTGTACCAGAAGTTTGTTGATTCTATTCTAATTGCATCTCTGTGTGTGTGTGTGTGTGTGTGTGTGTGTGTGTGTGTGTGCGCGTGAATGTGCATATGGGGATGAGGGAATATAAACCACAGTTCAATATGGCATTTTGAGAATAGGCAAGAGTATTTTAAATAAGAGGGTGAGAGAATAAAAAATTTAATGTTAAAGTATATCCCTGTAATACAAATACAAAAATAAAAGTACATAACTGAGTCTATACCACAACACAATATACCATCAACATTAATTTTTAATCTATTTTATTGATCCTAAGTGTTTAAAAGAAAAATTAATTTATCTTTACTTATACCTCTTCTATACGTCATCCTTTAAGACATGGAATAAACTGTAGTGACTACAAATGCACTATATTCTAACAAAAGCTGTAAAAATATTTTACTAATTGTTCAGTTTAATGCAATCATCCATGATGACCTATTAAAGCCAAAAAATAAACAAAAAAACAAACACTGGTATAAATAATGAATTAAACTACAGACCAATATCCTTATCAATATAGACACATATATCAACGAAATGATATACAAAAATATAAACATTTATATTATCAATGCAAGGTTATTTTAATATCTGAAAATCAATTAATGTAACAATATCAATAAGGAATTAAAACCATATGATCATATTAAGTGACACAGAAAAAGCATCTGACAAAGATGATCATCTCTTCATGATAAAAATCACTCAACAAACTGGGAATAGAAGGGAACCTGATAATGGGCATCTACAGAAAATCCACAGCCAACATCATACTTAATAGTAAAAGATGGAACGCTTTCCCTAAGATCAGCAACAAGAGAAGGATGTTTGCTCTTGCCATTTCTATTCAACATTATGATAGAGAGCCTAACCAGGCAATTAGGAAAGAAAAAGAAATAAAAAGCATATGGGCTTCCCTGGTGGCGCAGTGGTTGGGAGTCCTCCTGCCGATGTGGGGGACGCAGGTTCGTGCCCCGGTCTGGGAGGATCCCACATGCCGCAGAGCGGCTGGGCCTGTGGGCCATGGCCGCTGGGCCTGTGCATCCGGAGCCTGTGCTCCGCAGTGGGAGAGGCCACGGCAGTGGGGGGCCCACGTACCACAAAAAAAAACAAAAAAAAGAAATAAAAAGCATAGATTGAAAAGCAAGAAACAAAACTATATTTATATGCAGAATACATATACATGACATGATTAATTTTTTAAAATCCTAAGAAAAGATTTGTAAGTGGTATCTATAAGGGATTTATAATAGATAAAGAATTCCTACAACTCAATAATAAAATGACTACATAATCCAATTTAGGGTCTTCCGTGGTGGCGCAGTGGTTAAGAATCCACCTGCCAATGCAGGCGACACGGGTTTGATCCCTAGTCTGGGAAGATCCCACATGCCACAGAGCAACTAAGCCCGTGCACCACACCTACTGAGCCTGCACTCTACAGCCCACAAGCCGCAACTACTGAGCCCGTGTGCTGCAGCTACTGAAGCCCGTGTGCCTAAAGCCCATGCTCTGCAACAAGAGAAGCCACCACAGTGAGAAGCCCGTGCACTGCAATGAAGAGTAGCTCCCGCTTGCTGCAACTACAGAAAGCCCACGTGCAGCAATGAAAACCCAACACAGCCAAAAATAAATTTATTTAAAAAAATAATAATCCAATTTAAAAATTGGCAAAAGAACTGAATAAGCATTTCTCCATAAGAATGGCCAATAAGCCCATGAAAGATGTTCAGCATCTTTAGCCATTAGGGAAATGCAAATCACAACCACAATGAGGTACCACTACACATCCACAAGGATGACTATAATCAAAGACAGATAATAACAAGAATTGGCAAGTATAGAGAAATGTGAACTCTTGTAATAGTTCCACAGTTCTGTGAATTTACTAAAATTTATTGACTTGTATACTTTAAATGGGTGGACTGTACAAAATGTAATTACATCAACAGAGCTATTATTTTTTTAAAATAATGAACTCTATAGAAGTAAAATAACTTTATTCTCATTGCTTTCTTGCGGATTACAAAGTTTCACTGAATTTACATTGTGACTCTTGTAAAATATTGTTATGGTCATTTAAATAACCATTTTCTTTTTCCTAATACATTCTTTTACTTAGTTAATCACTTAAATGTCAAGCAATTCCCCTGTTAATTAAAAGAAACTGTTTCACCCACAGGGCCTTTCTACATAAAATTTATCTCAAATTAAAAGTTGTAACTTACTCAAGCATATGGTAAAATTAGGCAGACTATACAAAACATGGAGATTAATTTCTTCTGTATAAATATTATCATTATATATTTTCTAAGTTTGCCAAAATAGTAATCAGAAGCTTACTGAAGCTTCAGATTCAGTAATCAGAAGCTCAGAATGTGATATATTTAGTAAACGATGTATCACATTCCTGAGTTGATTATATATTAACATTTAAAATACTCATTTCTATTTTTCTCATCTTTTCAACCTTCAGAAATACTTTTATTTTTCCTCTCATATCTAGACATCTCAAGATGAACATCATTGTGTATTTATGAATGATATGGTTATTGAAACATGGGTATCTGTAATGAGTATGAGAGCCACAATTTCTCAAGTTTCTTATTATAGAATTTTAATTTTTGGCTGAAAGTGGAGATAAATACATTTTACTTGTCATGTAAAAATTCTTTAGAACAGTAATTATTGCCATGCAGGAATTCATATGATATACTTAAGCAAAAACTGGAATGATTACGTGAAACTTAGTTCTACGAATGAGCAGACCAATATTAATACTAAAAAAGATTAAAACTAAAAGAATATATATATTTTTTACTCATTTATTATGTAAACTAAGTTTGGTGTTTTTTTTTTACAGTAGCTCAGATGTCTTTTTTTTTTTTGGCTGCGTTGGCTTTTGACTGCAGCATGTGGGATCTTTCATTGTGGTGTGTGGGCTCTTTGTTGCAGCGTGCGGGCTTCTCTCTAGTTATGGTATGTGGGTTTTCTCTCTCTACTTGTGGCACACGGGCTCCAGAGCGCATGGGCTCTGTAGTTTGCGGCACACAGGCTCTTTAGCTGAGGTGTGTGGGTTCAGCAGTTGTAGCGTCCGGGCTTAGCTGCCCCGCAGCATGTGGGATCTTAATTCCCTGACCAGGGATCGAACCCATGACCCCTGCCCTGAAAGGTAGATTCTTTACCACTGGACCACAGGAGAAGTTCCCAGATGTACTTCTGAATGTTAAATTGGGTTTAATGTTAGCAAGACAAAACGCTTCTTTTAAATTTTTTTCTATATGTAAAAGAAGCTTAATGTCTCAGCATGATATTAACATCTCAAGCAGTATTTAATTCCTCGGGTTGATAGTAATAATCCTGAAAAAGTTGTTGAGGACTGGTGTCTCTAATTAAAAGTAGTAAAAAAAAAATTTTCTACTATGCATGATTAAGCATGTACACTATCATTGCTATGTTAATTTAATTATATCATGGTATTTGCTTTTACCATGAAAAATTTTATGTATTTAAAAGGCTTCACTTTGTTTTTATTTATTAATTTTATTCTTAGTTGGTTAGTCTGACTTACTGTAACTTCAGAGGATAATCTTTTGGAGACACTTTCATGGCAACTGACATTGTCTGGGGAAAAAGTATTGTTAAGGACTCTCCATTTGGGTTTAATACAATTTCTGTTGTCATTTTCATAGTATATTTGAGTTAAGTTCCTTATGTTCTAGGTGAGCCAATATTTTTTTCAAATTTCTGATGTTTAAAAACAACTTCATTAATCAGATTTCAATACTTAATTAAATATACATAAGAATTTGAGCTATAAAGAAGAAATCTAGCCAATTAAATGAAAAATAAATTTTTTATGATTATTTTAAATGAGATTTCACATACATGTCCTTAATTCTATTAATAAAGCACTAAATGTATTAATAGACCTACTTTTCATTAAAATTTATTATGCAGAATTGTAAATCCCAAGTAAGATTAAATATTTTAAATACATGTATGAATGTACAAATACATATGCACAAATATGAGACTATAAATTAGCTAACTTTCTACTTGCTCTATGAACACAGTCCTTTCAATAATACTCTCAACAACCATCCACCTCCTACATAATACTTTTTTTAAGTTATTAAAATCAAAATGATTTAGCCACTTAAAAATATCAGTTTCTAGGCTACGCCTTGAACACTAATCTATATGTTGGTACTTTTTAAAAACGTAGCTGTGCAAAAACATAAAAGTGTATAGAAGTATTATACAAATACCCATAAACCCACCACCTAGGTTTAACAAACATAATATTTGTTGAAAATCTGTTTTTTTTCCTTAGATTTGCAAAACAGAACATACTTGAAAACTACTGAAATCCCCAGTCCCATTCCTCGCTTTCTAGAGCAAACCACTATTCTGACTTTGTCATGTTATTTTTTCAGTATGTGTTTATGTAACTTCATCTTAGAGATCTGTATCCATTAACATCTGGGGAAGGAATGAGGAGAGGAATAGTTATATCTGTTTATTTAAAAGACAGAGATTTGAAGTAAATATGACAAATATTAATATCTACTTAATCTCACTTCATGAGGGTTACCTTATTTTCTCTATGTTAAAAATAGTGTATAATTAACCATTAATAATAAAAGAAAATAGTGACTTTGGAGTTAGGCAGCCTTGGGTTTCAAACTCCTTTCTGCTACTTACCAGCCATGTAACTTTGGGCAAGTTTGTTAACCTTTCCAAACTTTAGTGTCCTCATCCATAAAATGTGGATAATATTGGTACCAGCTACATAAGATTGTTTTCAGTATTAAAATAGGCTAATCCATGGAGTGCATAGCGTGATACCCGGCTATAATATTTTTTGAGTGCTTATTTTCTAAGCTCTTTACAAGTATTATCCTATTCAATCTTACATCTATCAGTCACTAAAAGAGATAGGTATGGAACTATCTCTTTTAGTGACTGATATCTATACAAAGGGTTTGTATGTAGTGACCTGTGGTTAGATTGTTATTTTTAAAGAAAGGGAAACATTTTATTATAATGAACGGGTGATACTTATAGCAGTGAGAGATTTGGGAAGTTAGCTGGGTGCCATTTACAAGGCTTTGAGTGCCAGGCTAAGTGAAGACTTCGAGCAGGGAAAAATCACGATAAAAGCTATACCAGATTAACCTGATATTCAAGTGGAACAAAGCAGAGGCAGTAAAACTTCTTTTGGTGAAGAGGTCTACATTCAACTGAAAAATGTAAAACTAGATTTAAGAAGATATGTATTTGGGGAGTATCTGGTACAAAGTTATAGAAGAAGGTATGGGACATCCTAAGATAATTGAAGTAGAAAATATAGAGTGAGAAGACAAGAGAGCTTTAGTCAGAATCTTGGGGAACCTGGATTAATGGGGCAGGAGAAAAAAAGAACCAAGAAATTAGAGAAAGAATAATCAGTCTAAGACTTTGTAGCATCCCTGAATCCACAGAAACAGATTCCAGAAAAAGTGATAAGCAATAGTGTCAAAAATTGAGTAGCTATGAGAAGTAATTGGTATATCCCTTTCTCCACATTTCAGTAAGTCTAGATCGTTTCTCCTTACCAAAAGTACTGTCATCTATATTTCCCCTTAATATATTACTAAAACAAATATTTTCTAATATTTATAACTCCTCATTCTTCTCTTCCCTCAAGATAGAAGAAATTTAAAAGAGATCGTAGCAACTCACTTGTCTTCATCAAATTATGCAAATCCCTTTAATTTATCCCAGTTTTAGCCAATGTTTCCCTGAAGGAAAAAGTAAATTTAGAAGGCACATTAAAATAAAGGGAAAAAGTAATGGATTTGAAAAACGTCCGAGAGAATTCATAGCTGTTTACAGACCACTGCTTCGCAAAGGACATCCTGGCAACTACAAAATATACAAAGTTTGTATGGCAGGATTATTTACTAATTTTTTTAAATGACAAAGCAATAAAGATTTGGGTACATTTTAAATTCTCAAGTCATGATCAAAACTACAGTGTTAAAACATTTCATTAGGATATTTTAAGTGAAAGTGATAAAAAAAAAAACTCAGTAATTTATCCTAACAATTGGAGAAACTTGAATATGAATTAGATTTTAGATGAAATGTGGAGTTACTATTAACTATCTTAGGTGTGATATTAGTTGTGTAGAAGAATCTATCTCCTCATGCCTTAGGAGATGCAACATGAAGTATTTAGAGGTAAAGTCTCATGATGACTGGAATTTACTTTCAAATCATAGAGCCTGAAACAAAAATATATGTATCTATCTATAAATAAAAACAAAGCAAATATGGCAAAGTGTTAACACCTATTGAAATGAATTTATTTACTATTCTTTCATTTACTCATTTTATTTACTTTTTTGGATACTGAATATTTTTCATTACAAAACCAGAGAAAATAACTTGTCCTGATCTACTGCCATACCAACAACTCATTGAGTGGAACACACACATATTAATAGGACAATTTCACTTTAATCCCAAGAACACAGACAACTTTGTTTTTAAGAAAATTTTAAAACTATATAGTCATCTACAAACTTTAATTCATAAATCAACAATACTTGAACTGACAGACACAAAGCCCAACGTATGGATAATAATGATTTCCATAGAGAGAAAATCTTTCTCTTGGTCACAGACAAGCTAGCGACCTACATCGCTCACTAATTTACCAGCTCGCACGAACTAACTTCACAAATATGTGTCACTGCTCATAAAGAAAACACCTTCCTTTACATCAGGCAAGAGGGGTCCCTCTTCCTTGAGCTGCACAATTTAGAGGGTCTGGTTCCTGTATCACACCCCTCCTCAGGGCCAAAAGAATCTACTACACCTCCCCTCTTCTAGAATATGCTCCAGGTACACAGGAATTCCCTACCTAAGACAGTCTCACACTCACTTGCAGAGCCCACCTTGGGTCTATTCCTTAGGTTTGTTCTCACAAGGAAGTACTTGTATGGCAAGGAACACATATTGCCAGTATGTGCATGGTTAGGGCAAAGAGATGGCAAGAAGGAGGTGGAGCTTGGATATGCAGGCTGAGAAGTCCACACATGTTCATGAGGCCCCTCAAGGTACGGGATGGAACCAGGGGTGAAAAGAGTGGTAGAATGGCTCACTTCTGCCATATTCTGGATGTGGAACTCCAGAGAGCACAAGACCTCTAAATTCAAACGAGTGTTTCTGTTTGTCAAGGAAGAACAGAACATATTTAACAGTTTATTGGCTTTATTTGCAACTTTTATATATTTTGACATACAATTTAAGAGCTTCCAATTGTACTCTTTCCCTGGGACTCACAAATATTAGGGGCAAGCCTGCATAAAAATGAGTTAAGAAGCAGTTACATAAGAAAGGGGGGGAGTATAAAACAAAAGAAACAGTTATGTAAGAAAAAGAACAATAAAAAGGAAATAGAAGCAGGGGATCTCTTTTAGATCATGCCACTAAAAAGTTATGTAGACTTTGTATCTGGGCCTCAGTTTTATACCCGTAAAATTTTTAAAAGTTGATTAATAATTAAAGGTCTTCCTAGTTCTAAAAATTTTTTTAAATCCTTAAAGCAAGGAAGCATTATTAAACAACAAGCTGACTTTACAATTTACAAGGCACTTTCAAATTTATTGTCACATTTATTAATCAGAAATGCTAAAAATATACAGCCACATATTACAGATGAGAAAACTTGCCTAAGACTACTATGATAGTAGATAGAAGGGCTAGGACTTGAGCCTAGTTCTCTTCACTACAAATTCAGTGCTTTTCCAACTTTATCAAAGAAACTCACACCCGAAAAACCACCTGCAAAATATTTATTATCCAACACTGGAACTGAGAAACAAATGACAGATACCAATAACAGAAATGAAAACTATCTAATTCCTTTTCTCCATAAATAGCTCATTTGTCTGATGACAGAAATTCATGAATTCAACTTTCTAGTAATTATGGCTCAATTCAGTAAGAGATACAGCCACATGAGTAACATTAAGAAAGTGCTGATGGAGCAACTAAGCCCATGCGCCACAACTACTGAGCCTGCACTCTAGAGCCCATGAGCCACAACTACCGAGCCCGCGTGCCACAACTACTGAAGCCCGTGTGCCTAGAGCCCTGGTCCACAACAAGAGAAGCCACTGCAATGAGAAGCCCGCGCACCGCAACAAAGAGTAGCCCCCACTCGACGCAACTAGAGAAAGCCCATGCACAGCAACGAAGACCCAATGCAACCAAACATAAATAAATAAATAAAATTGATTCTTTAAAGAAAAAAAAGTGCTGAAAGCATAAGTTATAAAGAAAGTCAAAAACAGCATTTTTTTAAACATCTTTATTGGAGTATAATTGCTTTACAACGTTGTGTTACTTTCTGCTGTATAACAAAGTTAATCAGCTATACGTATACATATATCCCCATATCCCCTCCCTCTTGTGTCTCCCTCCCACCCTCCCTATCCCACCACACACACAAAGCACCGAGCTGATCTCTCTGTGCTATGCGGCTGCTTCCCACTAGCTATCTATTTTACGATTGGTAGTGTATATATGTCAATGCCACTCTCTCACTTCATCCCAGCTTATCCTTCCCCCTCCCAGTGTCCTCAAGTCCATTCTCTATGTCTGCATCTTTATTTCTGTCCTGCCCCTAGGTTCTTCAGAACCATTTTTGTTTTTAATTTAGATTCCATATACATGTGTTAGCATACGGTATTTGTTTTTCTCTTTCTGACTTACTTCACTCTGTAGGACAGACTCTAGGTCCATCCACCTCACTACAAATAACTCAATTTCATTTCTTTTTATGGCTAATACTCCTTTGTATATATGTGCCACAACTTCTTTACCCATTCATCTATCGATGAGCATTTAGGTTGCTTCCATGTCCTGGCTATTGTTAATAGTGCTGCAGTGAACATTGTGGTACATGACTCTTTTGGAATTCTGGTTTTCTCAGGGTATATGGTCAGTAGTGGGACTGCTGGGTCATATGGTAATTCTAGTTTTCGTTTTTTAAGGAACCTCCATACTGTTCTCCATAGTGGCTGTATCAATTTACATTCCCACCAACAGTGCAGAGGGGTTCCCTTTTCTCCAAACCCTCTCCAGTACTTATCGTTTGTAGATTTTTTGATGATGGCCATTTGGACCGGTGTGAGGTGATACCTCATTGTAGTTTTGAGTTGCATTTCTGTACTGATTAGTGATGTTGAGCATTCTTTCATGTGTTTATTGGCCATCTGTATGTCTTCTTTGGAGAAATGTCTATTTAGGTCTTCTGCCCAGTTTTGGATTGGGTTGTTTGTTTTTTTGATATTGAGCTGCATGAGCTGCTTGTATATGTTGGAGATTAATCCTTTGTCAGTTGCTTCGTTTGCAAATATTTTCTCCCATTCTGAGGGTTGTCTTTTCGTTTTGTTTATGGTTTCCTTTGTTGTGCAAAAGCTTTTAAGTTTCATTAGGTTCCTTTTGTTTATTTTTACAAAAACAGCATTTTTACAAAATAAAATACAGCAACACTTTGGAAATCGGATTATCTGATTTAAAAAAAAACAGTACTAATTACTTGTGGGACCTTAGTTCCCTGACCAGGGATTGAACCTGGACCCTCAGCTGTGAGAGCTCGGAGTCCTAACCACTGGACTAACAGCGAATTCCCTCTTTATCTTTTCTCAATATCTAGTTTTCTCAAATCTGTGTTCGAGTTTTAGGTCTGTGACTTATAAACTGTGGTACCTTGAGTTTGTTTTTTTCATTTATAAATTAAGGTGCCACAATTAACATTATAAGATTACTATGAGGATAAAATGTGATGACATATAAAAAGTATCCAACACCATCTGTATGACCCTGAGCAAGCTATGTAACTATCCTATGCTTCAAGCCAGTATCTGTAAAAAAGAAAAGATGATAAGATCTACCTCACAGAGTTGTTCTGAAGATTAAATGAAAAACATATATGTAAAGCTATGAACTTAAGTATAACTGCTCAATATTTTTTGGCTATTTGTATTTTTATTATTATTCATAATTGTACTAATTTTCAACAGAAAGTTTGTACATTTACCTTGATTTTCTAGGACTCTGTATAATCACAGGTACACACAATAATTTATCTACAAAAATATTCATCATACTATCTAAGAAAAATAAACTGGCTATATAAACCATAGTATTTCTACATTATACATTATTATACAGTCATTAAATGGTGTTTTAAGCCTTCCACTTAAGTCCAAGATGGAATAATAGGAACTGGATTTACCCTCATGCTTAAAACAACCAAAAAACCAAGCACAATATATAAAACAATAATTTTTAGACACTGTACATCAGTCAACCCATGACAGTAATCTCTGAGAGAAGGGAAACAATTGAGCTAAGGCTATTATCCTATTTGGAGAATAAGGAGGATGCTTCCAAGCTGCAGAACAACAGTGATATCAGGAAGTCAGGTAGAATCTCACAACCTGTGTTGAGGAGACAGAGCTGGAGGTTCAGGGGAGCCAGAAAGACTAGTTTGCAGGGGAAAGTTCTGCAGAGGAGACAGCTTCACAGGGAAAGACCTCCAGAAATCTTCAGTAGGTCTCCTCTCAAGGCTTTAGATAAGTACTGATCAATACTACTACTTTGTGAAGAAACTGCCCAAGGCCCAGAACAAACCACGTGAAAGCAACTGAGATCATACACTAAGGCCAGGAATAGTCCATCTTTCCATCAGCTAGACTGGAAAATCTTGCATTTCACAAGGAATTGGACAGAGAACTCACAAGGCTATTTTGTCAGTAGTGGGGGAAAATTAGTCCTAAATATTGTCCATCCGAACAAAGCTTGGAAACAGATCTTGTAAGGATAAACCAATTTCCAAGTAACTTACTGTACTTACTGTATCCCAGAACAAAACTCAAGAATATTTACAAAAATGTAAAACTTTCCAGCACTCATCAGGGTAAAATTCACCATGTCTGGCACCTATTCAAAAATTATCACGCATGCAAAGAGGCAGGAAAATACAACCTACATTAAGGAGAGAAATAAATCAATAGAAGCAGGCTCAGAAATGACACAGATGATAGATTTAGTAGACAAGGATAAGTAACATAGCTAGTATAATTATATTCCAAATGTTCAGTAAATTAGAGGAAAGATTAAGCATGTTAAGTAGAGACATGGAAGACATAAAATTAATGAAAATGAGATTTAAAAAATACATTGGCTGGAGTTAACAGATTACACAGCAGAAGAAAAGAGTAGTGAATATATATTAATAAAATCTATCCAAACACAGAACAACAATAAAATCCAAAACCAAAGACAGGGAAAAGGCTAAAAAAGAAAACACAAACACACACACACAGCATGAGTGAGCTGTAGAACAACTTCAAGCAGTCTAATCTACTTGTAACGGAGAACAACAAAAATATTTCAAGGAAAAATTTCCATGTTTGACAAAAACTATAAGCACAGATCCAAAAAGCTCAACAAAACTCACGCACAAGGAACATGAAGAAAACCACATCAACAAGTATCAGAATCAAATTGCTTAAAAACATTAGAAGAGAGAAAATGCATAAAAGTTACCAGGGAACAAATATACATTACATGCAGAGGAACAAAGATAAGAATTACAGAAGTCTTCACATCAGAAACAAGGCAAAACAGAAAACAGCAGAGCAACATACTTAAAAGTACAAAAATAAACATAAAAACCACTGGCAACCTAGAATTCTATATCCAGCAAAAATATCTTTCAAAAATAAAAGGGAGGGCTTCCTTGGTGGCACAGTGGTTGAGAGTCCGCCTGCCGATGCAGGGGACGCGGGTTCGTGCCCCGGTCTGGGAAGATCCCACATGCCGCGGAGCAGCTGGGCCCATGAGCCATGGCCGCTGAGCCTGCGCATCCAGAGCCTGTGCTCCGCAACGGGAGAGGCCACAACAGTGAGAGGCCTGCGTACGGCAAAAAAATAATAAATAAATAAATAAATAAATAAATAAAAGGGAAATGAAGACCTTTTACTTTATTTATTTGTTTGTTTATTTACGGCTGTGTTGGGTCTTCATTGCTGTGCACAGGCTCTCCCTAGTTGCAGCGAGTGGGGGCTACTCTTCGTTGCGGTGCATGTGCTTCTTATTGCCATGCCTTCTCCTGCTGCAGAGCACGGGCTCTAGGCACACGGGCCTCAGTAGTCGTGGCATGAGGGCTCAGTAGTTGTGGCTCGCAGGCTCTAGAGCTCAGGCTCAGCAGTTGTGGTGCATGGGCTCTACAGCGCAGGCTCAGCAGTTGTGGCGCACGGGCTTCATTGCTCAGCGGCATGTGGGATCTTCCCCGACCAGGGATCGAACCCGTGTCCCCTGCACTGGCAGGTGGACTCTCAACCACTGCGCCACCAGAGAAGTCCCAACACCTTTTAGACATATAAAAGTTGAAAGAATTCATGACCATCAGACCTGCACTACAAGAAATGTTAAAGGAAAGTTTTTCAAGCAGAGAAAATGATATCAGATAGAAATTGGCATCTACATGAAGAAATGAAGAACACTGGAGGGACTTCCCTGGTAGTCCAGTGGGTAAGGTTCCGTGCTCCCAATGCAGGGGGCCCGGGTTTGATCCCTGGTAGGGGAACTAGATCCCGAATGCATGCCGCAACTAAGAGTTCACATGCCACAGCTAGGAAGCCCAAGTGCCACAACTAAAGATCCCACATGCTGCAACTAAGACCCAGCACAGCTTAAATAAATAAATATTAAAAAGAAAAAGAACACTGGAAATGGTATATATGTGGTTAAATATAAAATATATTTTTTCTTATTCTTAAAAGCTTATTCAAAGATAATTGACTACTTAAAGGAAAATTAATAGAAATTTAGTGTGGAGTTTATAACTTCTATATAGAAGTACAATATACAACAACAAAAGCACAAAGTCCAGGATGGGGGAAATGGAAATACACTGTGATATCATTCATATAATATATATGAAGAGGTATATTACAATTGAAGGTAAACTGTGATAAGTTAAAGATGTATACTGTTAATATTAAAGCAACCACTAAAATAATATGTCAAAAAGTACTAAATAGTAGCTCAACAAAGGCTTACTTTGTGTGCCAGATGTCAATTTTCCACCTCTCAGGTCTAAATCCATACTTCATTGTCTGCTCCTGCAATAATGGAGTTGAAACCTGTACACATTTTTCCTTTGCCAGTGGCATAACGTCAAGCTTTGTTAGTAGGGGGCGCTGGAAGATTACTGGAACATGAAGGCGTTTCAAATCCTGGTTCCGGTGTGTTCTCTTCAGCAGGCTACAGAATACAGCAGCCAGCAGGACACAAAATCACCCCATGGTTAACTTCATATGACACCTTCTTAGGCAGCTTCAAGGGAAGTTTTGAGTCATAACATCAGTCTATGGGCACTGTCCGCCCCCACCCCGCCAGTACCTCACAAAGCAGATGCCCAATGAGACTCACTAACATGACACTGCAGCAAATTTCTCTAACATGCGGTGCTCCATGGCTATGCCCCCTCTAATGAAGTCTGGACTGCAGCCCTGGTGAGAGGTGCATGTCCAAGATTTTTTCCTTCCTTGAGTACTTTGTGTCCATCCTAGAGATTGTGGCTGCCCCATTTATCTGCTCTTTTTTGTATTTTTTTTTAAAAGATTTTTTTGATGTGGACCATTTTTAAAGTCTTTATTGAATTTGTTACAATATTGCTCCTGTTTTATGTTTTGTTTTTTTGGGCATGAAGCATGTTGGATCTTAGCTCCCAACCAGGGATTGAACCCACACCCCCTGCACTGGAAGCAGGAGTCTTAACCACTGGACCACCAGAGAAGTCCCTGTACTCTTTGAAATCTTCTTTATGCCTTAGTAGTCAGTCTCACATTAGACCAATCCTGTTTCAGTTAATAATTATTAATTAAAATCTCCCTGCTCATATTAATGTATAGTTTCTGTCGTCCCACTGGACCATGACCGACACAAATGAAATCATAAAAATTACTCTGTTAATCCAAAAATAGGCAGAAAATAAGGGAAAGAGGAATAAAGAATACTCGGGACAAATATAAAATTAATAGCAAGATAGTAGGTTTAAACATATCAATAAAATTAATCACATTAAATGTAAATAGTTTAATCACCTCGATTATAAAACAGATTGTTAAGTTGGATAAAGAAAAGAAGAATCAATTGTATGTTGCCTATAAGAAAGCCACTTTAAATATAAAAACAAACGGGTTAAAAGTAAAAGGATGGTAAAAGATATTCCATGCTAACACAAACAGAAAACAGAAGCGACTATATTAATACCAAATAAAGCAGATATCAGAGCAAAGAATATACGTAAAGCCATGAACATAAGCTACAGAACAAACCTAAATAAATGTAAACAAATTCAAAACATAAAAATTTGTTCTCTGATCACAATGGAGTTAAATTAGAAATCAATACCAAAAAGGTATCTGGAAAAAGATTCAAATATTTATAAATTAAATAAACATTTCTAAATAACTCACCAGTCAAATAAGAAATCAAAAGGGGGAATTCAAAAGTTTTTGAAACTGAATAAAAATGAAATGCACCTAAGACAACACTTAATGGCAAGTGTATAGCATCAAACATCTATATCAGAAAGGAAGAGTTCAATGAATGACTTCAATTTTTCAGTTTAAAAAAAGTAAATTAAACCCACAGTAAGCAAAACAAATAATAAAAATACGAGAAATCAGTGAAATCTAAAGCAGAAAATAAGAGAAAATCAATGAAACTCCATAAAACTGATAAACCTCTAGCTACACTAATCAGGAAGGAAGAGAAAAGACATTAATTATCAATGTCATAAATGTACTCTATTAACTGTACATTGAAAGGATAAAAATGAAAACATTATGCCAAAAAATTTGACAACTTAGATGAAATTTAAAAATTCTGAAAGGCACAAACTACCAAAAGCTCATTCATACATATAACCTAAGAGACATATGTTTATTAAAGAAATTAGATGTGTAATTAAAAACATTCCCCAAAATAAAAGTTCAGGTCCAGATGGCTTCAGTATTGAATTCTACAAACATTTAAGGAAAACAGAGAACTTCTACATGAAAACATAAGAAAAAACCTTGATGACTGTAGGGTAGGCACAGATTTCTTAAATATTAAACAAGCACAGTCTATAAAAGAAAAGTAATGAATAGGAGTTGTTCAAAATTAAAAACTTTTCCACTTCAACATATACTATTAAGAAAAGGGAGGGGCTTCCCTGGTGGCGCAGTGGTTGAGAGTCCGCCTGCCGATGCAGGGGACATGGGTTCGTGCCCCGGTCTGGGAGGATCCCACATGCCGTGGAGCGGCTGGGCCTGTGAACCATGGCCGCTGAGCCTGCGCGTCCGGAGCCTGTGCTCCGCAACGGGAGAGGCCACAACAGTGAGAGGCCCGCGTACCGCAAAAAAAAAAAAAAAAAGAAAAAAAAAAGAAAAGGGAAGCCACAGACTGGTAGGAAAGATTTGCAAAACATATATCTGACAGCTAGAATACTACAACTCAATAATAAAAAATAACCCAATTTTTTAAATGGGCAAACAATTTGGACAGAAACTTCACCAAAGAAGATATGTGGATGGCAGTAAGCACATGAAAAGATATTCAACATCATGAATGATTAAGGCAATGCAAATTAAAATCACAATAAGACACCACTACCCACTCCTTAGAATGGCTTAAATTATTTCCCCAGTGGTAATAAAAGTATTTACTTGCAAAGACTGTACACAAATGTTCATAGCATCTTTATTCACAGTAACCCCAAACCAGAAACACTATCCACCAACAAGTGAATGGATAAACAAATTGTGGTGTATCCATATAATGGAATACTACTTAGCAACTGAAAGGAATGAAATATTATACCTGCAACTACTGGATGAATCTCAAAATAGTTATGCTGAGTAAAAGAAGCCAGATTAAAAAAGAGTACAAACCATATTATTCCATTATACAACATTCTAGAAAATGCCAACTAATCTACACTGACAGAAATCAGATCAGTGGTTGCCTTGGTGGCGGGGGGGGGGGGGGGGGGGGGGGCGGGGGGTGGAGGATGGAAGAAAGGATTACAAAGGAACAATAGGGAACTTTTTGGGGTGATGAATATGTTAATTATCTTGATTGTGACGATGGTTTCCCAGGTATATACATGTCAAAATTTATCAAATTGCATACTTTAAATATGTTCAGTTTATTATATGTCAATTATACCTAAATTAAGCTGAAAATTTGATATAGAAAACAAATAGGTAAATGGTTATAGAGTGTAAGACTAAAAGCATATAGCCCCGGGCTTCCCTGGTGGCGCAGTGGTTGGGACTCCGCCTGCCGATGCAGGGTACACGGGTTCGTGCCCCGGTCCGGGAGGGTCCCACGTGCCGTGGAGCGGCTGGGCCCGTGAGCCATGGCCGCTGGGCCTGCGCGTCCGGAGCCTGTGCTCCGCAACGGGAGAGGCCGCAGCGGTGAGAGGCCTGCGTACCGCAAACAAACAAACAAACAACAAAAAAAAGCATATAGCCCCAAAATATAAAAAGTGATTATTTCTAGTTCATGAGATGAGGGGTGACTTTTCTTGTTTGTGCTAAATTTTTTCTAAATACGTTCAGTGGACATGTTTCACTTTTGTAGCTGTCAACTACATCTCTTCACATACTAGGCAGTCAACAGATGCTTAAACTAAATCACTTTCATTGATAAACTTGAAATATTATCAATTCTCAAAGGAGAAACACATGTAAATATCTTACAAAGCTAGGTAAAACTTTAGTATTCACCATCATTTTAGATCATTTATATATTATGTCTAAACATATAATACTGGAGGTTCATGCTTATTTGTAATATGGGTCTTATCTCCCTCATGAGTTACAAGAAAAGCAGAATGCCTCATATATTGTCTTACATATGACAGGTGTTCAAAATGTTTACTGAATTCATAAACGAGTGTCTTATAGACAAAGCTGTCTTAGAACTACAACTACATCAGTGCTTAGCACAGAGTATGTTCTCAAAATTTTGTATCCAACTTTTAAGAAAACTTAAATCCCTCTGTTCAATATGAGTTTAACCTAAATCAAATACCAAGCAAGGACCACTTCTTATTTCATACATAGCACAGCACCACACGAAATCATAGATGGTGACAAAGTACTTCTGAAATTGAATCCAAAATTTCTGGAATCACAAGCTTCCAACACAAAAACACAGCTAAGAAATTACACAACAGTACTCAGATCCTGTGGCATTACACAGGATAAATAAAGCAAATGAGCTCCTTAAAGAAATGGCTGATTCCAGGTCTGAGGCAAGGAAATTAAATACATCTTCTTACACCAGAAAGTAGAAGTACTTAGAGACTAATGAGGACATGTTAGAAGGGCAAGAGTTGGCTTGCAAAGATTCCCACTGGCAAAATATTCAAAAATAATAATAATGGCAACGGATTATAACATATTCAATGTTTTTTTTAAATCCATGGGTCCAACTCTTTATAGAAAAATCCCACCTATTAATTACAAAGGGATGAAGGTACTTTTACTAAGTGATAAAACTTAGCATCACCAATAATGGGACAAACTAAAATCATGTCTCCTAATGTAACCCAATAGAAGTATACAAAAATCATCTATGTGGCACCCTCACCAAGAAATGTTTAATTTGAATTATGACCAAACAACTAGACAAATACAGACAACAGGTCTGGACTTTTAAAACAATGGTGACGTCAGGAAAGAACAACAAAAAGGCATGAAAAGCCTGTATTAGGTTAAAGAATATTAAAGAGACATAACAACTAAATGCAATGCCTGACCTTTGATTGGATTCTGGATTTTAAAACAAACGTCTATAAAAATTATTAGGATAATTTAAGAAATCTGAATTTGATTATACGATTTTCTGTTATTGATGTTTTATCACTTAGTAAAAGTAACTTTTATTTAAAATAAAAAGAGTGAGAAAGCAAATGTGGCAAAAAATTAACAGTGAGTCTATGTGAATGGTATATAGATGTCCACTGTATTATTCTTTCAACTTTCCTCTAAGTTTAAACTTTTTCAAAATAAAAAGTTAGGAAAAGCAAATAATGCTTTCAATATAAACAGTTTGAAGAAATTCATAATATTGATATTTCTAATATTGCTTAAACTGACTTGAAGTCACCTTTTTTCTTGTAAAATAAGAAAAATACAGATTTGCAGGCCTAGCCTTAGAAGTAAGTCTCTCTGTATTTGTAATGTCAGTACCCAGCACAGTACCTGATATATAAGTAGAAGGTGCTCAGTGAATATGTTTGTTGCTTATGGTCTTATGAGTTGATACGGTAGAAAACACAGTGAATTTAGAGTTAAGTTTCTGCTAAACCATTAGTAGCTGTCCGGTTTTAGACAGGTCACTTTCCCTCTTGACACCTCAAATACTTGATCTGTAAACTCTAAGAAATAATACCAACTTATATATACCCCAGATTATTACTAAAAAATTCAAATAATGTAAGTAAAACCACTTAAAAATACTATGCAACTTGTTTTATTATTTCTATCTCTAATTACACTCTCAATGTTTACCATATTAGTTTTTAAAAATTACTTCTAAATGTCTTACTTTCATTTGAGGAATTTAAAGGAAAAAAATCCTGAGAAATTTATTTAGCAATATAATCGTTTAAGTATATCTCTCAGTAACTAGTTATTTCTCTTTTGACAAAAAAGTAGTGCTCAAAGTTGACTCACATAGCACAGGGGTTTTTTTGTTGTTGTTTTGTTGTTTTTTTTTTAAAAAAACTTTTGTAATAGTTTGTAATAAATTTAAGTAGATTAGAAGCTCAAAAGAAAAGGGCCTTCTTTCTTGACTCTGCCATTTACAAGAGCCACTGGACCTTAGACAGTTAAATATTATATGTACACATATTATAATATGTATATAAAATATATATGAAGGATCAAGTAAGTACAGACTGCCAAAATGTCATGAAACAAAGGGCTAATCTAGAAACTTAGAGGGATACCTTCTTTAAATTGGATGGATCAAAGAAATTAATTGTTTGTAATTATCACTCATTCCAAAACACATACTTGGAAAGCTAAGGGAAAGTGCTAGAAACCTCTATCAACTGAAACTGAATCACAAATGAAAAGAGAACCCCTCTGAAATTATAATATAGATCAATGGGAAAGTATGACTTAATTTTCAATTTGAGTTCTTCAAAGGCAAAGGACCATATCGGATTCATTTTTGTAACTTCAGTGCCCAGCATAATCTCTTACACCTGGTAGACATCTAATAAATACCAAACAAATAAAAGCAGCAAAAATGCAACTTTCCAAAACACAGAGGTTATATAAAATTCATTCATTCACACATCTACAGTTTATATCTACATTTGACAGATACAATAAGGGTGCACTTTTTAACACTAAAAGGATAGTTATAAACTGAAGATACGTTGAAAGGTATACATGGAAAAAAAAAAACACACAAAAAAAAAAACACACAAAAAACACAAAACCCAGCAACTCAAAGATATTTCTCAATTTGGAGACAACCAGTTGTAACTGTATCTTACAACACATTAATTGTAAGTGCCTCACCATAGTGTGGTATCATTCTCGCTTCTGAACACCCTTAAAAACTATAAAAAGGAATGTTAAGCAGTTATATGACAGCAAGCAAAATGACCTAACACTGTTTTTGCTTTTTGTATGAGGATAGAGTAAAATATTATCCAGCTCTAAAATTCTATGATTCCATGAAATGTTCAATGTAAACTTGTACTATTTTCAGGTATACAAACATATTCATGTAAGGAAAAACTTTGCTTAGAGATTGGTTCTTAGCCATTATTATCTTGTAATAGCTTTAAATGGAATATAATCCATAAAAATATTGAATCACTATGTTGTACACCTGAAACTAATAAAACATTGTAAATAATACAAAACTTCAATACAAAAAAAAGATTGCCCTTTCATAATTTCTAAGGTATTACTTGCATAATAAATGTGCAAGTTATTTGCATAGTTGACCCAAATAAATTATCAGATTTTATTTAACTGAAAACTGCAGTCTAAGCTTCCTAAAGCTTAGACTGCAGTTTTCAGTAACCATGCACTTTCTATCTCTTTCCATATATTACCCATACCATATTGTGTTAAAATATTTCCTTAATTTAAAATCATTTCAGTCCAATTACCCAAACAAACCTGATCTCCCATATTTAAGTACTCCAAAACAACTGTGTGTTCATATTATCGTAATAGGAATAAAG
This sequence comes from Pseudorca crassidens, assembly GCF_039906515.1. Taxonomy (NCBI): domain Eukaryota; kingdom Metazoa; phylum Chordata; class Mammalia; order Artiodactyla; family Delphinidae; genus Pseudorca; species Pseudorca crassidens. The sequence continues at coordinate 31,452,936 of NC_090315.1, read as the reverse complement.
TTTGATGGCTCAGTAGCCCCTAACACATTTTTTTTCAATTTCAGATATTAATAATGATAAGTAAATGACTGAGTGGTCCTAAGGTATTTGGGAGTGCACCTCATCAATAAAATTAAATACAATATACACCTGTAACTTATATACATCAACCATACTTCAACTTAAAAAAATAGCAAGGGTAAAAAAAAAAAAAGACTTAAATACAACAAAACTTTGTTAGACCTACTTTGAAGTTTGGCTTGAATCTCATGCGCTTCACACACTGCACTATTTCTCACCAACTGCCGCCTCTTCCCCACCCCTGGAATTCACTTCCTGTTCACCTCTCACCCTTAAGTATGCATGTCAGAAGTCAACAGCCTTAAAGCTACTGTTAACAACTAGAGTTTCTGTTACTCAATGCAGAGATCAATCCTTCTACAATATAGTACACAGTTTAATAATTAAGATCATATTTTAGAACTAGCTAATATTCCAGAAATTCCCAGTCCAAACAGAACATTTTAATCTAGAAGATTTGACAGAAATGTCAAAAACTAGTCCACTATAACTGAAAAAAAGCAACTAAAAGGGAAATTCCTGCATAGAATTTCTATTTTGTGTTTTGGTTTTGACAGCAAAGAATTTTGAAACTTCTTATAAGCAATACCTTGCCAAATGCATAAAGATTTAAACAAATTCTGATAAACAGAGGGATGTTACTTTATAAAAATTTAAATTATTCAATGAAACAATCTAAATATTACTTAGGTAGTTTTTTCTCTTCTTTTTGTCTAGGGCATAAGCGGAGTGACAAGTTTTTAAATTATTCGTTATCTGTTGATTTTTTGATGTGGAAAAGTTATGACTATTAAAAAAAAAAAAACCCCAAAACCCAAAACCAAAAAACCAAAAAAACTAGCAAAGAGCTTGGGATCCTCTGAATTCAATGGGTATGAGCAAAGTATAGCAAGTTCCTTGCTTTAGGTTTACATTTAGTTTTAGAGAGGTTTTCCTCCTTTTTTTTTTATAACAATTTCACTTACAGGCAAAATCAGCTGTGCTTCTGATTAAGATAACTTTCAAATATCTTATGTGTTCCAGTAAATTCTTACTTAAGTGAGGGTGATTCCTGGAGGTGTAACAATAACCATAACAAATTTGAACATACAAGACCTCCCTATAAAAATCTAAGGTTTCTTTTCATCTTTTCCTAACTGATCATTCTACCACCATCACCATCACCCTTGGAGGGGGTGGGGGGGCAGGGAGCCATATAATTAAAGATTTTGATGCTTAATAGAATACATTTCAACTATCTGGAAAATTTACCCATCTATGATAAATAATTCCCTGATGTTCCTGGATAGCAGAGAACTTGTCACATTTCCTTACCTTTCTTCCTTATTTGTAATTGCCACTCAGGAGCTAAACAGGCAATATGAATGATATATCTTACAAAGAAACCCAAAATTAACAACCATAGAATCTTAAGAGTTGAAAAGAACCTACCAATTTAGTCCATTTTCCATCCACTGCAGGAATTCCTTCTGTGACACATCTGAGCCATTCCATCTCCCTACTTTCAGTGAAAGAGCTTTACTTCAAACTTCCTTATACTAATCTGTTTTTCTGTGACTTCCACTTAGTAGACCCAATTCTGACCTCTAAAGTCCTTCAAACATCTGAAGATAATTATCAGGTTTACTTTTAGGGCATTTGTTATCATCTTAAACCCAATCTTATTTTAAAAATGTCAAAACACTTTTGCAAGCAACGGTTATTTCACTTTACTTTTGTTCTTTGTTGTTTTGGCGTTGTTTTTCCCTCTGATAATGAACAAACTATCTGCCAGAAAACATGAGATGAATGGTCTTCTCCACTTAAAGATTCTAAAGCAAGTTTCTGCCTCATCAGTAAGGTAGATTTTTAAAGGGGTGGAGGGTGAGGTGAGAAGCGAGAAATCATTTAGTATATTATTGTTATACATTACACTGCATTAATAATATACTTTGAAGTAAGTGAAAGTAGTTAAGACCATATATAATGGAGTCAAATCTGATTTGAATCCAGTCTGGCCACTGGTTGTCTCTACATTGGCTGTGTAACTTGCGGTATATTACTTAACTTTTCTGTACCTCAGTTTCCTCCTGTGGAAACTGAAGGAAATAACTGACTCCAAATAAAAGGACTGTTGTGAAAGATCAATGTGTTAATAATATATGTTAAGTATTTACAACAGTGGCACAAACATAGTGCTCTATCATAGTGCTAGTTATCCTAATTTTTGCTTACTACTCTGTACCTACTTTAAATTGAACTATTATGGTAATAAACACAACAAAAATATAAACATATTTTAATTACCTTGATTCAGATTTTTCCAGATCTCAATAATAACTTTACTGTTATAAGGTATTTAGCAACCTTACAATATGGCAAACTTTTAGCCATTCAAATTCATTTTCAGAAAAATATTTTATGACATGAAAAATGTCTGCAATATATTAATTGGAAGGTTAAAAAAGCAATTTGCCAAACAGCATAAACTATGTGATCTCGACCTTGTTTCTTAAAAATGCAAAAATATGTAGGTGGAGGACAGGGAAGAGACAGACAACAGGTCTCACTGAAAACTTACACAACAAAATGTCAACAGGGATATAGTGATATTACAAGTAACTCATTTTTCATCTGTTCTCTATGTGGTCCAATTTTAAAATAATGATTATGTATTAAATTTTTCATCAGAAAAAAATCCAGTATTTTATTATTTATTTATCTGGCCGCACCGAGTGGCTTGTGGGATCTCAGTTCCCTGACCAGGGGCTGAACCCGTGCCCCCTGCAGTGAAAGCGAGGAGTCCTAACCAATGGACTGCCAGGGAATTCTCAAAAAAATTTAAAATGTTCCTTACATTGGCTGTTCTAACCTTTCTCTAAGTTTCTTTTTTTTAAACTAATAAATAAGTTTCCCTACCTTCAGGGGAAAAAAAATAAAAATTCAAGGTATTAAATAAAGTAATAAATTCATCAGAATACAAAAGCCAACAAGGAATTATGTACAATTATATACATCATAAAATTCTATCTCCTGTGTTGATTGCTATTTTAGCTATCCCACATATCTTTCACTGCTGTAGAACTTTTACAGTAAATTTAATTTACAAATATTGAGAGATCGCACACTGCTCCATAGAGTGTTTCCACTTTACAAATAAGAAGACAAAAATGAAAGATTTTGTTACAAAATAGCAGTATGTCATAAAAGAGCAATGAAAAGTTGATAGTATTATTCTCTCAAAATTCCTTTGCTATAAAAGTTAGAGATGAAAATAAGCTAGTATTTCTCTATTATGGTTTGTGAGTATTTACATTTAGAAACACTTCCTGTTGCTTCTCACCTTTTTTCTCTTCTCTTTTTTAAATGGTAAAATTCTAGAGTCAATTATATAAGAAATGTTCTCAGCAATATTCACTGTTTTTAATGATTGACACAGACTCTAAGACATTTGAAATTATATCCACAAACACCCTACCTCAGTTGGGGAATAATAAAAAGCAAGGCTTAGAAATATTCTTTACATATCCAATATTCTCAGTGAAGCTTTCTAAAATTCTAAATAGAGAGCCATCCGTGAGTTTTCAAACAGTAGATTAATAAATATCTTATTTTGGCTATAACAATATGTGTCCTTTTTTAAAATTTTGATAAACCGAGAATTATACCACTTTATTCTATACACATATTTAACAATGCTAATTTAGTCTGAAATGAAATTACTACGTTTAAGAGAGTTAAAAAAAAAAAAAAAACCTAGGAAAAAAATTCTTTTCATAGAACCTGGGGAAAACTGTAATAGTGTAACATTCTGTCTACGTCATAACCATAACTGTTCAGAAAATGCCAAAAATTACACAGATAAAAGACTTATATGCTCTGCCACAATTTGTCATAAATTATAAATATTAAATAATTTAAATTTCACATATTTAGGATATCTGACATAATTCTGTACATATAACACCTATATGCAATCCATATTAATCATAATCAATCTCCTACCTTCTCTACCAATCCATCTCTATTCTTCACCCCGACAATGAAAAATGTCCAACTCTAAGTCTTAACACTAAGAAATAATAGGAAACTTGAGAACAGACTTTCAATAAGTCAGATAAGTATTCAAAGCCAGCTGCCCTTTATCAGTTTTTAAACATGTAACAAAAAGAATAAGAAGTTAGTAAAACAAAACAAACTCTGAAACAAAAAGGTGAGTAGATTTAAATAAAACCTTATGAATGTATCAGTGTAGATAAGATGATTTATTAAAGGCTGCTGCTGTTGGGTCTGAAAAAAGTTTCTCTCAGATGGTACTAAGTACTGATACCTAAATATTAGTATTAAGTTTAGTACTAATATCTAGATATTAGTATTAGGGACTACTTTAGATATTTATAATTATCCTCCATTCATTCCAAATCTATAAAAGGGAACCTGTACTTCTTTTTAAAGCTCGTAGAACATGTTTAGGAAAACATGAATTAAAAAAAAAAATCCTCAGAAAAATACAATTAAGAAAAGAAGTTAATAAATTTCAGATTTTATAACTTCAATTATATGCTGGACAAATTAATTAGTCAAGGTAGACAGATATCTACATAAAAAGTAGATAGATGACCCTAGGTTCAATCAGTAGAGGTTTTTCCCCAGGGTCCTTCTAACTAAGATGCTTGATCCTCTTCCAGCAGAGGGAGCAAAATCATAATATTATTATATTCAGGCCACAAAAAGAAGGGGAGGAGGAGAGTTTACAAGTCCCTTTTAAATATCTTAAATCTATCTAGACAATTCAAAAGCTGTACTGAAAATATCATGATTCCCAAAGGAAAAGAAAAAGATTTTATCTTTTTCAAACACTTCAAAAATGGTTCCTAAATACTTAGTTTCAAGAACCATGGTATACTTCATTGTCCTCCAAATCTCACAAGTAAACAACGTACTGAAGCGTTTTATAAATCTTTAATTTAACAACAAACTTTCAGAAAAATGATAAAAATATTGCATTAAATAGATTTAAAAAAATTTTTAAAGTAATACATTCACACGACAAAAGCTATAAAAAACAAAGGAAAGTGTAATTGCACTACCCTAAAATAATCTATTTCCTTTCAGTATTTTTCATATGTATATTTTCATACTGCTATGAAAAATTATAATTTTAATTTAATTAAAAAATTAAATTTATACTTATAAAAACATTTATTAAGTGCTTATTATATGCTAGGCATGGTTTTAAGCACTTTTACATGTTACAACTCTCTTCATCCTTATCAAAGCCCTTTTATTTTCCTTATTTAAAGATGAAGCAAATGAGATGCATAGAAATTATTAAATAGCTAAAAGTCATGCACCAAATAAGTAACATGAGCCAAGATTCTAACCCCGGTAGTCTGGAACCAAAGCCTGTACTCTTAACCACTTTACTGTGATCTTAATTTTGAATTATGCTTTTCCCCTATCACTAACATATTATCAAAGTCTTTTTAATGCCTATAATAGTCCATCTAATACGGATATGATAACAAACTGTGCTGTTTCCAATTTTCCCTTATAGATACAGCAAGATAAATACCTTTGGGTATATTACTTTTGCTATGTTTGGGTTATTGTAATAAAGTATTTGTATACTCAAACATGCCACCAAATTGCTTTCCAAAATATCTGTATCAATTACAAAGCTATGTAAAAGTTCCAATTTCGCCATAAATTTGCCAGTGTTAAGCATCAAAATTAAAAAATTTTTTCTGGGGAGGGGGAAGGGTAAGCTGTGACAAAGCGAGAGAGTGGCATGGACATATATACACTACCAAACGTAAAATAGATAGCTAGTGGGAAGCAGCCGTATAGCACAGGGAGATCAGCTCGGTGCTTTGTGACCACCTAGAGGGGTGGGATAGGGAGGATGGGAGGGAGGGAGACGCAAGTGGAAGAGATATGGGAACATATGTATATGTATAACTGATTCACTTTGTTATAAAGCAGAAACTAGCACACCATTGTAAAGCAATTATACTCCAATAAAGATGAAAAAAAAAAAGATTGCTCACAAAAAAATAAAGTCTATTAAACAAAAACAAATTTTTTTCTAGTAGGTAAAAATGAAACCACACTGCAACTGAGTTATTACTAAAGTTGCATATTATTCTGAACGTTATGTTTACTAATTCTACTTCCAATTTCTGTGAATTTCAGCTTTTATGTTTTAACCAATTATCAACTGAGATATTATCAAATTATATGAGTTTTTTATAGGAATATTAACTCTACACCCATTATATTTGCAACAAAATGTTCCCAATCTATTGTTTTCCTTTTAATTATGGTTAAGTTTTTGTTTTTGATAATAAATCTTTCTGTTAAAGGCAATCATAATTGAAAGTTACAACAGACGTCTTAATACCTTATAATTTTCTAAATATAGAAGTCTATTGCTTTGAGCACATCAATGAATGAAACTTTCAAATATGAGACTACTGAAAATAGAAACCTTTATCAAAATATACATTCACCTGACAGAATGACTGAGTTTGAGAAATTCTGAATATGTCTCATATGAAATTAACTCAATGAGTAAAAACTCACCCCACCCCAAACCACCAAAATTAGAGCTACATACCTGTCGCTGTAAACATAGGCGATTTCTGTCATGTAAATGCTGATGATTAGAAAGTGATGAATGCCAACTCCGAGCCTGAGTATGCAACTGAGTTTGAGCCATATCAGAAGGCCGTGTTACGAGATGTGAAGTAAATTGCCGATCAAGGTCATGATCTAAAACATGACTTGAATTATCTTGTCCAAATGCTGACTCATCAAATTGGGGAAGGAGACCCTCCTGAAGGAGGTCTTCTGGGTCAAGTCCTGTGAACGGCTCAGTTTGAGATTCCACTTGATGAAGTAAATTCTCTTCTAAAGATGAAAAGCCGTTAGTTTCTACATGATCATTGAAATGGCCCATTTGAGTTCCTGAGTCAACAGGATCCGGGAAGTTCATGTGAACAGGAGATAATTTTGAATTGCTGTAATTACCCTGAGGATGTGATGAATGCAACATTTGGAAGTTATTTGAATGCAGCGATGTATTGGGATTTAGCATATGCTGAGTCGATTCTTGCTTGATTCCCCTATGAGGTGAAAAGGAATTACTCCCAGTAAAATCAGATAAAGTCTGATTTGTATGATTAGGTGCAAGAACTGCAGAGGACTGAAGAAGACTATTTGGTGACACATGATTACTGGAAAAGGAATAATGTGAAGAAAACTGCTGTGAATTACTGACAGAACAAGAAGTCATATTTGGAGAAGGTCCATTAAAATTTCCTTCTTGATGATTGCTACACTTCAGGAAGTGTACTGAAGGATTTGACGTTTGAGAAAATTGCTGCATCGAAAGGGACTGCTGTGAAGTAGATGCATTATTAATTTGTGGTGGATGGTTAACACTGACTCTGTGTGGACCAGAAACATTAACATCCATAAAATTTTTAGACTGGCTAAGAGAATTTTGCCCTGGGTTAAGATTATTTCTGTTTTGTTGTGAGCGTAGTGAAGTGCACTGTGTTTGTTGTTCATTGGCCTGAAATAAGGCAAAGTCATGGTGTGCCACAAAGCTTTTAGTTTGATGCATAGAGTGAGAATGTCCTTGTTGGTGAAAAGGAGACCCATTTTGACTTGAAATGCTAGTAGCTGTCTGATGGCCCCACATTGGACTGCCATCTGCTACATCTGGAAACAAACCATTGGGCTGGTTCTGAGGGTGGATCGGAGAACAGTTAAACTGAGAGTGTGGAGATAACACATGTTCAGCTGGGCTACCAAAAGACTGATTAACTTGGTGAAATTTCATTGAATCAAACTGATTTAACTGTTCATAATCAGTCATCTTCTGATGTGTTGGAGTACCTTGAACATGGTTCAGTGAGTCTATGTGCAAAGGTTCAAATTCTGCACCCAAGTTCAATTCATCAACTAGTGAAACAGGTCCTGGTTGTACAAATGCATCATCTGACAAACCTTCTAAGGTCTCACCAAACAGATTGGCATCATCAAAAAAGTCCATCATTGGATCTGTCATCTTGAAAAATTCAATAACAAACTGGGCTGTTCACTCCAAATGGAGTATATTCAGCTTCTCTGTAGTAGATATTAATGGATCATTTCCAAAGGTCATCAACTAATCCGAAACAGGTCAATGTTCATTATTGCTCTAGATAACGACATGTCAGGAAGTGTCAGAATCCTAGGAAATAAGAACAAAAAGTTTGATAATGAATATTCATTGAAGTTTTACAAACAAAGTTTACATATGATTTAAAGAACATAAAATCTCAGTGTACAGTATGTTTTGGTAGAGTAATTCATTGCAAATAGCTCATTAATATTCCTTACAAGGAATCGACATATATACACTACCGAATGTAGAATAGTTGGCTGGTGGGAAGCAGCAGCAGAGCACAGGGAGATCGGCTCGGTGCTTTATGACGACCGGGACAGGGCTGGGACAGGGAGGATGGGAGGGAGGCTCAAGAGGGAGATGTGGGGACATGTGTATGCATATGGCTGATTCGCTTTGTTGTGCAACATAAACTAACACAGTATTGTAAAGCAATTATACTCCAATAAAGATCTATTTATTTATATATATATATATATTCCCTACAAGGAAAAAATTTCTAGTACGGGGACATGACTATATACATTTAAAAGTAATGATGTATATTACTTCATTTTGAAGTTCACATGTTATAATGACAGAATGTAAAGTAAACTTGAGAATGGAATGTCAGACTCTCTCCCATACCATGAAATGGCCATCACTCCCCAGCAGCTCTAGCATGTATAAAATATATATGTATTACATTTTAATGTTATGTCTTGCTAAGATAACTGACATCAGAATCCTCTTAGATTAGCAAATATGCTGTGATCTTTTGCTCTAGACCTCTTGAGCAGATAAAGCTACTATTTCATATGGTATATGTGGAACTGCATCAAGAAGAGCAACTGTATGAGGTCATGATAAGCTGGCCCTAAATGAGATAAAAGTTAGCCATCTGGTCAGCTGACAGACAACACAGACATGTGCTATGTTGGGGATGTTGCAATATATTGCCACCATGGTCCTCTTGTTCATCTACCATGGAAGATCAGCCTACTGACAGCCAACTGATTTAGACATCTGTGTAGCAAAACCAAGCACCTTTCTGTTAACAGTTATATTCATTACTCTATCCCTAAGAGGCCCACCATTAAATCATTTGGAATAACCCGTTGCTTATTATAGCTACTAAACTGTGCAAATAAAGTGTATTGATAATCAAGCTGAGGCAAAAACAAACAGTAGCTTAAGCTAAGCAATAAATTAATCTTACGATAATATCAAGAGAAAAAAATGATAACATTTATACACACACACACCTCATATACATACATACAATTTATGTGTGGAAAGGATCTAATAGGTTACTTGCTAATCTAATATGAAATGGCTGGCTAATTTTGTTCCAGGCTGGACTCATTCCAAACATTTTCAACAAAGGTAATTTAGGGTTCTGCCCCCACTGTCTTACACAGAGAACCACAAATGGAGATACTTGCTTCTCTACATATTAGTTTATTCAAAAATTAGCAGAGGTCTAAGAAACTTTTCCAGAACTTCTATTTTGGGAGGTCCGTTTTAGAAAATATAGATAGCCTAAACAAAACGTCTGTTCACTATTTAAATGAAGAAATACTTCTGAAAAATTCTGAGAAGGAAAAACTACCAAAATCTATATTAATTTTACCTAGAAATGGACTTATCAATCACAATGGTATACAAATGCTTTAACAAACATATAATTTTAAAAAAGGTACAAATGCAGAAAAAAAGAAATTATTTTTCCAGATTTTATAATTGTGAGACAAAGCAGATAGAGTACTATATGTTCTGAACTGAACATAGCATTAACCAAAATAATAATAATAATAAAGTAGGTTAAGTCACTTCTCTGGAACATACCTTATATTTAGCTATAGACTCTAGACAAGGGAACATCTATGTATACCTAACCCAATAGTCAGAAAAGCAACGTCCTATATATTTTTTAATGGACGTATGATTATTTACCAAGAGGAAAAAAGAAGAATTACAATGGAGGTTACCAAATCCAGTATGTTATCAAATACAAAGTACATTATTAGCTGATGTAACATGAAGAAATAAACTATGACATTATACCACTTTGAATTTTTATTTTATAATCTGTGAAATAACTTTTAAGAACATTTTTAGACTTAGACTTATTCCAAACGATTTGAGAATTTCCTCTCCCATGAAGTACTCTTTTTGGTCCATAAATACCTGACTGTTGCTCTGTAAGAAAATGTAGAATTGCTGTCATTTCTTCAACAACAAATATTTGCTCCACTAATATTAAATTTATGCTCTGCTACTCTCTGTGCCTCTCTGCATAATCAACAACTTTTTTTTGAAGCTGAATAATATTGTATCTTTTTAGAGACATTTTAAGTAATTAAACATGTATAGTACCGATGTACATAGCCCAGCTGAAGTGATGGCAATATAAAATCTATAACTAATTTTTTGTACACACAGGCAATGACAACTACTTCCTGACAGCCACCAGGCAGACAGTGACTGAGACACATCCTGATATCAGAGATATTAAAAGTAGAAAAAATATGTATCTTAGAATTAATTTCCTGAATATTCAGACTGTATTACTTCAAGAGTTCAGAACCCAGTACTACAAAAAACTACTGCCCAATCGAATGCTGAAGGTAAATTATCTGAAGCATATGACTTTAGTTCATATATTCTTAATTATTCTGATAACAGTGAACATAAAATATAAAACATTCTGAATTTATACTGTGTACTACAGGCTTGTACATTTGTTTTATTCTTAAGAAATAGTTAAATGTTTTTTAGAACACTGTTCTGGAGATACGTTTATGATGTATCAGAGCAGTAATATTCCATTTAGGAAAGAAATGGTATAGTCTTTGAATTTTTGTACATTATGGTAGATTATGCTAAAGCAAAGTATTTTCTACTTTTATGTAACCCGAAGCCTACCGAAAATATGGGGAGAAGTAAAAAGTTTAATTAAGAAAGCAATTTTGCTATCTACTTTTCCAACAAACATTTATTGATAAACAACTTGTAGGCACTAGGATGATGAATAACTGACCTCTGAAGGGGGATACAGACAAGTAAACAGACCATTACCAATATAATACAATATTTGTGCTTTTATAAAAGTACAAACAGAAGAGTAACATCTAATGAGGGAAATGAATATAGACACCTTACTATACTAAGAAGATATACATTTCCCATGAAACAAGGTACATGTAAGTCATTAACCTTAGTTATAAAAATAGAAACTAAAGGTGAACTATGAAAACATGCCCATAAAACCTAAAAAAAAAGGTCATCTTTTCTGATTTGAACAGTTTATTCTACAATTGATTAATTTCTTAATTGATTAATCAATTAAGCCCCTCTTAAGAGCTATCATCTTATTTCATTCTAGTAAATGTACTATTTTCCAACTTTATAAAAACATCACATCAGTCCGATTTTAACTATTTAATTAAGCAAATATTTATGGACTGTCCATTACATCCAAAGCAGCTTTGTAGAAACTACAAAAGCCCCTGCCCTCAGGAAGTTCAGAATCTAAATGGGGGAGATAAGGAGTAAATGGCACAAGAAAAGCACGTCATATACTGAATAAAATATGATAAACGTGGCCTGAGAGGCACAAGTTTATCTATAAGGTGATTTATAAAGAGAAGAGAGCATACTTGGCAAGTTATTCAGGAAAAGCTTCTTAGAACAATTAGCATTTGAAGGGGTCTTAGAAAAGGGATTGGAAGGAAAGGCCAGGCAAAGAATTCAGGAATAAAGAAATGGCAGGCAGGAAGGAAGTATATTTAGGAAATTGTATGACCACTGCAGAGTATATAAAAGGAGAAAAGTGGAAAATAAAGGTGGAAATACAAGTTGGAGCAATGCTGTAGTGGGCCTTATCAATTAAGTACATTAAATTAAGACATTTGGGGGACAGAATTCTTCTAAAGTTAAAACAAGTATTTAGAATCAAAAACAAATTACTTATCTATCTTCATTTCTACAGTCATCCGATGCCAAACATGATGATGATCATATAAAATGGATTCAATTATCAATAGGACAGAATCCCTGCCTTCAAAAAATTCATAATCTAGAGGGGAAGAAAACACATAAACAAATAATATGATATACGTCTTAGCAGAGATGTATACAAATCACTATACTGTGGTAGTACAGATCGGATAGCAATTCATTATGTCCGGAAAAGATCAGGAAAGGCAGAGAGAAGAGGTGATATTTGAACTGGGTCATATGAGTAAAAATAAGACCTCTAAATATGTGTTCTATAACAGAATATATATATATATATATATATATATATATATATATAAACTTACTTCAATGGTAAATTTACTTTCCTTAGTGTCTAATAGTTGCTTTTTCTCCAAGACATTTCTATATTCTCTAAGTCTCTCAATAATTTTGAGACTAAATGAATTAGCCTTCCCAGTAATTTCCACACATTAATAGCTTTTCCAACTTAATACAACCATTGATCCCTACCAAATTATTCAGTCCTCTATTATAGTCATGTCTGCAACATTTCTATACAGTATTAAATTTCTGCTACATTAACTTTTACTTTGTTTATGAGCAACTTATAGCTATTTCATATTTGTACCTGGAGAAAATTCAGTTTAGGATTCATCTCCTATAGAATGATTCTGCCTACTCAAGCCTGTCTAGTAATGTGCATATGATAAATAATAAATAATATTGCATTGTGATAATATATTACCTTTTCTCTCCAGCAGACTCTACACCCTTGGAAAAAAGGAACACCTTTATAATCTTTGTATCCTTAGTATGTTGCCTAGCATAGTAGGCATGCAATACATTTTTGCTAAATCAGTGAATGACTACACAGGAATTAGAAAGAACATGATACTTTAAACAAACACTAGACCTGAGTCCTGGCTCTACTACCTTCTAGCTGTATGACCTTGAGAAGATCACATACTTTTTGTTTTCATCTGTAAAAAAAACCCAAAGAACAAAAGTAACTATACAAAATATTAACTACAATCCTGTCTGCTCCAAAGATGAAAGGTAAAATACTCTACACGTAAGCTGTAACCTCTATCAGGGTAGAGAACAGGTCTTTTACAATCCCCTCACTCTCTTGCATTGTACCTAAAACTGGCAAGAGCACAGAGGGAACACTAAAGAAATGCCCAGAGGTGAGCCAGGACAAGGCATTTTGGGAACTACTCAATAGCATAATGTGGCCAGAGCATGCTATTAGCCCAATAGAGAGATGTCGAGAGGCAAGCAGAAGTCAGATATCCAGGTCTTTTATTAGCCATTTAAGAAATGTGGACTTTATCCTAGAGGCAATAGGGAACTATTTCACCGATTAAAATTTCTTCTCTGGCTTAACACTTGACTAACATTTTTACTGTGGCTACTAACATTTGAAGTTATTGTTAGATAGCAAATATCACCTCTTCCAATGACAGTGACCAAAACACTTAAAGTTGGACCCAGAAACATTATTTTAAAAAATTAAATGATAATGACAAGGATATTAGTCATTTTAAAGAATATCCTGGGAATTCCTCTCTGTTTGCTAGATGGGATGCTGCCCAATTCATGAATCATTTTATAAAGCCAATTAGATCTTTAAAATTAAAAAGAAAAGAATATTCTTACTTGGCAAAATAAAAAGCTGGCAAACTTGAGTTTGCCATTTCTTTGTTTAAAAAAAAAATGTTCTGTATACTTCTAGAAACAACTCTTGTTCAGGCATTCAAACTAGGCTTGAATACCTATTAGAAAGTTCTTCTTTACATCAAGTCAAATTTCCTCCTTCCTTTCTAGGCATTTACTTTGAGATTGTTTAAAATAAACCTAATTGTGACAAACCTTCAAATTCCTGAAGATTTATGTCTCCCTTAAAGCTTCTCTTTTCAAAGCTATAGGCAAAATATTCCCCATTTACTGAAATGGGAAAAATTTTATCTAAAACGGTTAAAATAAAAGTTTAATGTTAAAGGGATAAACCTTCAACTATTGGTCCCATATTACTAATTTCCCTAGGGTTCCTATAGTGCGTCTAAGTACATGACAGGTAGATAGTACAGAATTTACTAGCTTAATAAATTATGTGACAATATACTAGTAACCAGGTAAAACCACCCTGAAATAGTACTAATCAATTTTCCAATAGTGTACTACAGAATTTCTATCATCAGCTTGTCTGGTTCAGCTTAAATGAAGGTGATTTTAAGTTGGAAGGCAGACTTAATTACCATAGTTAACAGAACCAACATACAAAAGAATCTCAAGAGAATGGAGCAATGGATCAAATCTAATAACTTTTAACTATGGGGTTCTGTTTTCAGTACAGATAACCAATTCTGCAAGTACATTCAGGTTGCAAATTCTACAGAGGCCAGGCCGGTAACATAAATGAGTGAAGCAGGCCAGAGGAGAACTATGGCTGACTATAAGTACAAGGGGGCGGCCACTAGTCAGCTTCAGTTAATTGTTGTTTCTAAGTTTTAAAGAGGAGCTGGAAATTCCCTGATTTTTAATGTTGATAACTACTTCATATTCTTTATATAAAATGCTCTTAGATAGAAAACTATGTCCATATTATAAATGAACTCTCAGTATACTATTATAAATATATGAACTCTCCATACACTAATGTCTGAAATTAATGTGGCCTCAGTAAAAATTCCAGCGGTTTTTTTCACAGTCAGACAAGGTGTTTCTACTTAGACAAAAAGCAAAGCCAGGAAAAGATCTGAAAAAGAAGGACAACCAGGAAGAACTAATCCTACTAAATATTAAAGCATTATAAAATTTCATTTATCAAAACATGGTGGTATTGACATATGAGAAGCCAAACAGATATAATAGAAAGTAACTTAGTATCTCAAATTGGGGGGAAATGAACTATAAAATAAACAAGACAATTGGATGGCCACCTGAAAAAAAGAGTTAGATCCCTATCTTGTTCTCAAACCAAGATAAATTACAAATGGATCAAAGATATAAATGTCAGAAATGAAAAACCATGAATATACTAGAAGAAAACATGGACAGGGTTACCTTATTTTCTATTTATGGAACAAAATCTACATGTCATTTAACGAATCACTAATTAGATTACACAAATAACTTTATGAAAAGATTCATAAATTAGGGATTTCCTTGGTGGTCAAGTGGCTTTCACTGCCAAAGGTGCAGGTTCAATCCCTTGTCAGGAAACTAACATCCAGCAAGCCGTGGCCAAAAAAAAAAAAAAAAAAAAAAAATCATAAACTAGATTACAAAAGAAAAGTAGCAAACTGAGAAATACTGCAACTCATTTACTGATGAAGTGCTCTTTTTTTTTTAAAAGGCCTTGCGGTGTAGGTTGCAGGATCTTCCCCAGCCAGGGACTGAAACCCAGCCCCCTGCAGTGGAAGCGCAGCATCCTAACCACTGGACAGCCAGGGAATTCCCTGACGTGCTCATTTTTAAATATATCAAGATTTCCTACAAAATACTAATAGCCTAATAAAAAAATGGGCAAAGGATACCAAGAGTCAGTTCATATTCTCATTCAAAATAAGAGAATGTCAATCAGAACCACACTGATATACCATCTTTCACCTATCAGACTCACAACAATTCCAAAGTCTAATAACACATATTAGTGAAGTTGTTGGAAAAAAATACTCTCGTATGATCGCTGTGAAGTCTAAAATGGTGAAATCTCTAAGGAGAGAAATTTGCCAATATCCATAAAGATTTCAAGTGCACATACCCTTTGACTGAACAAATTCCCTTCTAACAATTTATTCCATAAATATGTTCATGTATGACTGAAATGGCAGATACAGCTATTTATTGCAGCATTATTTGCTCCAGCAAAAGACTGAATACAGCCTAGATGTCCATCAACAGGATGCTGGTTAAACAAAATGTTACATTCACTTATGCTGGTCACACTAAATCTGGGTATAATATTCACACCTGAGTGTTTAATTTAAAGAAGAATACAGACAAAATGGGACATACTCAGAGGACAGCAAGCAGATTGGTGAAGTTACTTGAAACCATGCTTCTTAAAGTTTCTCTCCTCAGTCCTCGCCTCAGTCTAGATATCCTCCCTGGGTAAGCTCATCCTCTATCATCTACCTGCTGACAACTTTAAAATTTTTATGTCTAGTAGTATCTTTCCAGCTGCCTCCTGGACTTCCCCATAAGTATAAACTCAACAGGTCCCAAACCAATCCTTCTTCTAAAATCTTTCTCCTACATTTTTTATTTGGATAATGGCAGTGTATAAATAAAACCGACCTTTCTGCCCAAAGTTATTTCCCCACTGTAATCTATCGTGCACATTGTGACCAGAGTTAAGTTTTGTGAAACAGAGATTTGATGATGTCACTTGTCAAAGGAAACCTATTGTTCCCTAATGCTGACCATGTGCCCTTCAAATTTTTTCTCATCTCCAGTCACCACCCCACCATCTCTCCATATCCTCTACAATCTAATCACACCAATCTACTTGTTATCTTTCTATAATGCCCTATTGTTCATTTTCCACGCTATTACTCATGCTATCTGTAGGACCCCAAATGGCAGATCTAGAATGATAGGTTACCAGAAAACTATAGGGGAAATTATTTTGGCTCAGTGTAAGAAAGGAATTTGAAACAGAGCTATCCAAAGACAAAGATAATGAGTTCCTTATTACTAAAGTTACATATTCAAATTTTAAACAGGCTAACTGAGACCTCAAAAGAGATTTTGTAAAGAGGAATCCAGCAGCATATCGGTAACTGACTAGTAAGACTTAAAGTTCCTTCTGATCTTGATATTTTATGAATCCTGGCACTTGAGAACTCTTGGCTTTAATGTAGTACCTCAGAGTTACTTATTAGTGAGTTTCAACAAGGTTTATAGGCATATAGATAATCTATACTACATCATTAATTGATCTAAGTATTTCACAGTAACTACCTCAAATCTGAAGATGCTATGAAACTGCAAAAAATTATGAATTTAAATATACTTCAAAGTAAGCCTAATAAACTGGGGGAGGGGGGGATCATCCTATTCAAAAAATAGGATGAAATGCAATACTAGAAAGGTTAAATTCGAGTTGATATAAACCTAGGAACTAAAACTGTCACTTCAATTATAGAATGGAAAATCATTCACAAGGTACAAATTAAACACAGAGAAAAAAATGGAAATAAATAGCTAACCAGAGTCTAAATATGCATCCTCAACACAGCTTTAGGGAAGCAAATATAATAAAGCTATTAAAAAGCATATACTGGGGCTTCCCTGGTGGTGCAGTGGTAGAGAGTCTGCCTGCCGATGCAGAGGACACGGGCTCATGCCCCGGTCCAGGAGGATCCCACATGCCACAGAGTGGCTGGGCCCATGAGCCATGGCCGCTGAGCCTGCGGGTCCGGAGCCTGTGCTCCGAAACAGGCCACAACAATGAGAAGTCCGCATACCGCAAAAAAAAAAAAGCATATACTACCTTATAACTATAGGAATACACAGTATTATATAATATGTGCCAGAACATACTCCTGTATTATTTAGACGGTTACTAGAGTCTTTACTTAAGCAAAATGAGAAAAGTTTTAATAGAAAAAAATGAGCATCATCAAAATTAAAAATTTCTGTACTTCAAAGGATATGAAGAAAGCGAAAAGAAACCCCATGGCAGAATGAGATAAAGAGGGTGACAATGTGAGAAAAATTCTGCAAATCATGTATTCGATAAGGGACTTATATCTAGAATATATTAAAAAAATTCCTACAACTTAATAGTAGACAAATAATCCAATTAAAAAGTGGCCGAGGGATCTGAGTAGACATTTCTCCAAGAAGATATACAAATGGCCAATAAGCACGTGAAAATACAGTAAACATCATTAGTCAACAGGGAAATGCATACCAAAATCATGAGATACCACTTCATATACACTAGGATAGGAGGAAAATAATAACGGAAAATAACAAGTGTTAGTGAGGATGTAAAGAAGCTGGAATTCTCATAAACTGCTGTTAGAAATGTAGTCACTTTGAAAAACAGTCTGGCAACTCCTCAAACAGTATATACCCAAAGAAATTGAAAGGACTCAAACAGATGCTTACAAAACAATGTTCATTGAAGCATTATTGATAAAAAGAGGAAACAATCCAATATCCACCAACTGATGAATGGTGAAATAAAATGCAGTATATTGATATAATGTTATATTATTTGACAGTAAAAAGAAATTAAGTACTGATACATGCTAAAACATGGATGAGCTTTGAAAACAAGCCAAATGAAAGAAGCCAGTCACAAAGGACTACATTTATATGAAATGTCAAGAATAGGCAAATATATAGAGACAGAAAGCAGATTAGTGGTTGTCAAGGGGTGGGGTCAGAAGGATTGGTGAGTGTTGGATACAGGTTATGGGGGTTCTTTGGGGGACAATGAAAATGTTGTAAAATTACTTTTGGTGATAGATGCATAACTGTGAATATACTAAAAGTCACTGAATTATATACTTTGGGTGAATTATTTAGTATCTGAATTATATCTCAGTAAAGTTATTTTATAAAGAAAAAGTTATATGGGCAAAATTATTTTGAGTCTTCTAATTTTCTGTTATCTCTCTTAAATAAGGATGAAGGTTATAGTGGTCAATTAAAATTTTATTTTCTTCAACCTCATTATCAACTAATTTTACTTGGCAAGTGTTTGCAAGGCAGATTCTTTTTTTTTCTGAGAAAAAATAAAGCAAGTGAACTTGCTTTGAAAGCTTTAGTCAAGTTACAATGGAAGTCTGTTAGTCTTCTCAAATAAGATATTTCAGCTATCCAATGTAATTTTGAAACCATGGCAGTGTTAAAATAAGCAAGTAATGGTAAATACAAATTATACTCTTGTAAAATTTTAAAATAAATAAGAACTCTAAAATAAACATACTTTTAAAATGACTCAAGAAACACAGCTTTTGAAAATAAGCTATTGTGATTTTTTTTTTTTTTTTTTTTTTGCAGTACGCAGGCCTCTTACTGCTGTGGCCTCTCCCGCTGCAGAGCACAGGCTCCGGACGCGCACAGGCCCAGCCGCTCCATGGCATGTAGGATCCTCCCGGACCGGGGCATGAACCCGTGTCCCCTGCATCAGCAGGCAGACTCTCAACCACTGTGCCACCAGGGAAGCCCTACTGTGATTATTTTAATCAAAATTTAAAACTTCAATAAACAATGAAACTAAACTGATCCTTTCTGATGCTGTCACAAATGATAAAACCTGTTGCCTATCCTACACACTTATACTTTCCATGTAAATGCAACATGTTGTTTTATTATCATTAAAAACAGTAAGTGATGTTAGAACTGAGGAAGAGTTTGCTTTGGAATGTCACATGACAACTCAGAAAACATCAGCATAATATTAATGAAAATCAGAATTTGAAATTTAATTATCTAGAATTTTTATTTTTTAAAAGGTAGGAAGTCCAGAGACTTTAAGCAACAAATACTAATTGAAAGGATGTAAATAATAAGTTAGTATGGAATCAATATTGCCCTTCAATTATATAGAGCTGGCCCTTTAAAAGGTAACAAGGACTGCCAAGTTCTGTACCTAATAAGGATGAAAGTAGGGGAGCAACTGTACTCCTCCCATCCAGGTTTTTATATTCATTTCTAGATCTACTTTCCTCTCCTCTTCTGAGGACCTTACTGATAGGATACAGATACTCATATACCAGAACAACAATCTCCCACTCACAAGCCAAACTATTTCTGATCAAATTCCCAACCACATCACAAATAAATCTGAAAAATCACAGAAGACATTACTTTTCAATTTCCTCTGCTTTAGATTTTTTTTAACTTAAAAAATGTTTCATTTTTGTAACAAGCAGTAAAAAGTTAATACTCTCTTTCCTCTGCCTTCCTTCTCTACTCCTACCTGCTGAAGGACACTGTAACAGTCACTCTTACTTCTGTCTCCTGAGTCATCAATTTTTCTCATTCTACTAGATCATTTTCACAGGCATACAAACAAGCTGTTATTATAGCTTAGGAAATAACTAAAATATATACAGAAAAGGGAAAAAGGGAATCAAAATGGTACACTACAAAAAAATCAATTGAATACAAAAAAAGAGCAGGATGAATGGAGGAATCAAGAGCATGTAAGACATAAAAAGGCAAATAGCAAAATGACAGAAATAAGTTCTTCCTTATCAGTAATTACTTAGAATATAAATGAATTAAATTCTCTAGTTAAAAGGAAGATATTGGCAGAATGGATAAAAACAAAATCAAAAACATGATCCATCTGTATGTGATCTACGGAAGACTCACTTTAAATACAAAACCACAAAGAGGTTAAAGATGAAAGGACAGAAAAAGATATCCCATGCAAATAATAATCAAGAGCGCTGCAATAGCTATATTTTCATCAAACAATGGATTTTAAGTCAAAAAGGTTACAAAAAACAAAGAACATCATTATATATCAATACATGGTTCAATCCATCAAAAATATGTAATAATTATAAACATGTATGTGTCTAACAATAGAGCCACATAATCTATGCAGCAAATATACATAGAATTGAAAGAAGAAACAGACAGTTCTACAGTAACAGTTGGAAACTTCAATATCCTATGTTCAATAGTGGATAGAACAACCACACAAAAAGTCAATAAGAAAATAGAGGATTTGAATACTATAAACCAATTAGACCTAAAATATATATACAAAACACTCCACCTAACAACAGCACAATGTTTATTCTTCTCAAATGCTCCTGAAACATTCTCCAGGATAGACCACATAGTAGGCCACATACACTTTTAAATGTATTAAAAGTAGACCACTTTTAATACATTTAAAAAGATTGAAAGTATACAAAGTATCTTTCTGATCCCAACAGAACAAATCTGGAAATCAATAACAGAAGCAAAACTGGAAAACTCACAAATATATGGAAATTAAACAAAACACTTTTAAACAACCAATGCATCAAAGAAAAAATAACAAGGAAAACTAGAAAATACTTTCAGATGAATGAACATAAAAACACAACAATACCAAACCTAATGAGATGCAGTAAAAGCAATGCTCCAATGGAAATTTATATCTGTAAACAACTACATTAAAAAAGAAAGACATCTGGGCTTCCCTGGTGGCGCAGTGGCTGGGAGTCTGCCTGCTGATGCGGGGGACATGGGTTCATGCCCAGGTCTGGGAGGATCCCACATGCCGTGGAGCGGCTGGGCCCGTGAGCCATGGCCGCTGAGCCTGTGTGTCCGGAGCACTGCAACGGGAGAGGCCACAGCAGTGAGAGGCCCACATACCGCCAAAAAAAAAAAAAAAAGGAAAGACAGACCTCAGAGCAATAACCTAACTATACACCTTAATGAAATAAAAAAGAAGAGCAAACAAATCCAAAGATAGCAGAAGGAAAGGAATAATAAAGATTAGAGATAAGTGAAATAGAGAAAAGCAATAGAAAAAAAAAATCAATGAAATCTATCCTTAGTTCTCTGAAAAGATCAAGAAAATTGACAAACCTTTAGCCAGATTGGCTAAGAGAAAAGAGAGAACATACAAATTATTCAAAGCAGAAACACAAGAGAGGACATTAATACAGACTTTACAAAATAAGGATTATAAAAGGATAATGTGAACAACTGTACACCAAATTGGATAACCTAGATGAAATGGACAAACTACCACAAAAACTACCAAAACTCACACAAAAAGAAATAGAAAATCTAAATAGATCTATAAGAAATAAGGAGATTGAATCTGTAACCCAAAACCTCCCAATAAAACAAACATACCCCAATAAAATAAAATTTAAAAAACAAAACAAACAAAAAAACTCCCAACAAATAAAAGTCTAGTACCAGATTTCTTTAATGGTGAATTCTATCAATTATTTATAGGATTGACACCAATCCTTCTCAAACTCTTCCACAAAAGTGAAAAGGTGGGAACACTTTCTAACTCATTCTGTGAGGCCAACATTACCCTGATACTGAAGCCAAAGGTATTACAAAAAAACAAAAACAAAAAACCCAAAGAAAAATAACCCTTATGAATACAGATGAAAAAATCATCAACAAAATACTAGAAAACCAAATCCAGCAGATTATACACATATATATACACACATATACAACATATACATCATGACCTAGTGGGACTTATCCTAGGTATATAAAGGTAATTAACATATAAAAAACCAATCAATATCATATATCTTATTAACAGAATGAAGGAAAAAACACAATATTAACTCAATTGATGAAGAAAAAGTGTTTGACAAAGCCTAACACTCTTTCTGATAAAAACACTCAGTAAAACAGGAATAGAAAGAAACGTCCCCAGTTTGATAAAAGCCATATATGAACAACTTACAGCTAACATCATACTCAATGGTAAAAGAATGAAAACTTTTGCCCCAATATCAAGAACAAGACAAGGATGCCCACTTTCACCACTTCTATTCAACATAGTACTGGAAAATTCAGCTGGACAAAATAGGCAAAAAAAAGTAAAATAAAAGGCATCCAAAGTGGAAAAAAAGAAGTACAACTATCTCTATTCACAGGTAACATGATCTATAGAAAACTATAAATACACACACACACACACAGAGTTAGAGCTAATAAACGAATTTATCAAAATTGCAGGATACAAATCTATGCAGAAAAATCAGTTGTATTTCTGTAAGATAGCAATCACCATTCCAAAAAGGCAATTAAGAAAAAAATTCCATTTACAATAGCATTTAAAAAAATACTTAGGAATAAATTTAACAAAGACCATGTAAGATGTGGGCACTGAAGACTACAAAACATTGCTGAAAGGAATTAAAGTATATCTAAATAAATGGAAAGACATCCTGTGAATAATGAAATCTAAATAAATCAAAGACAAGGGGCTTCCCTGGTGGCACAGTGGTTAAGAATCCACCTGCCAATGCAGGGGACACAGGTTTGAGCCCTGGTCTGGGAAGATCCCACATGCCACGGAGCAACTAAGCCCGTGCGCCACAACTACCGAGCCTGTGCTCTAGAGCCCGCGAGCCACAACTCCTGAAGCCCGCGTGCCTAGAGCCCATGCTCTGCAAGAAGGGAAGCCATCGCAATGAGAAGCCCGGGCACTGCAAATGAAGAGTAGCCGCCGCTCACGGCAACTAGAGAAAGCCCGTGCACAGTAATGAAGACCCAAAGCAGCCAAAAATTAAATAAATAAATTTATTAAAGAAAAATAAATCAAAGACATAATATTGTTAAGATAACAATACTACCCAAAATGACCTACAGATTCAATGCAATTCCTATCAAAATTCCAAAGATGTTTTTTTGCAGAAATTCATATGGAATTTCAAGGGACCCAGAACAGCCAAAACAATCTTGAAAAAGAACAAAGTTGGAAGACTCACACTTCTCGGTTTCAAAACTTACTACAAAACTACAATTATTATAACAGTGTGGTACTGGAATAAGGACAGACATACAGACCAATGGGATGGAACTGAAAGCCCAGGAATAAACCCTCACATCTATGGTCAATTGACGATTTTTTTTTTTTTTTTTTTTTTTGCGGTACGCGGGCCTCTCACTGCTGTGGCCTCTCCCGTTGCGGAGCACAGGCTCCGGACGCGCAGGCTCAGCGGCCATGGTTCACAGGCCCAGCCGCTCCACGGCATGTGGGATCTTCCCGGACTGGGGCACGAACCCGTGTCCCCTGCATCAGCAGGCGGACTCTCAACCACTGTGCCACCAGGGAAGCCCTGGTCAATTGATTTTTGACAAGGGTACCATGACCATTCAATGGGGAAAAACAGTCTCTTCCACAACTGATGCTAGGAAAACTGAAGAGCCACCTGCAAAAGAATGAAGCTGAACCCTTACCTTATACCATATATAAAAATTAACACAAGCAGATCAAAGATCTAAATTTAAAAGCTAAAATTCTAACACTCTTAGAAGAAAACATGGAGGCAAATCTTCATGACTTTCGTTTTGGCAATGATTTCTTAAATATAACACTAAATGCATGGGCGAAAATAGAAAAAAATAGATAAATTGGACTTCATAATAACTGAAAACTTGTGCATCAAAAGACAGTATCAAAAGAGTGAAGACAACTCAATACCCAGAATTTATAAAGAATTCCTACAATTAAATACTGTAAAGACAACCCAACTTAAAGAAATGGCCAATAAACACATGAAAAGTTACTCAACAGTCACTAAGGGAATGCAAATCAAAATCACAATGAGATATTTAATACCTACTAGAGATGCTATAACATAAGGGAAAATAACAAGCATTGAGGAGAATGTGGAGAAACTGAAACCCTCCTACACTGCTGGTAGGAATGTAAAATGGGACAGCCAATGTGGAAAAGAGTGTGGTGGTTCCTCAAAAAGTTAAACATAGAATTACCATACAACCCAGCAGTTCTATTCCTAGGTATACACTATACACCCAAAAGAATTAACAACAGGGACTCAAACAGATATTTATACAGCAATATTCATAGCAGCATTATTCACAATAGCCAAAAGTTGAAAAACTCTAAGCGCCATCAACGGATAAACAAAATTTGGTATAAACATAAAATAGAATATTATCCAACCACAAAAAGGGGTAAGATTCTGATACATGCTACAACAGGGATGAACCTTATAAACACTGTGCCAAGTATAAAAGGCAGACACAGAAGGGAAAATGTTGTATGATTCCTCTTATACAAAATATCTAGAATAGGTAAATTCATAGAAACAGAAATATTAGAGGTTACCAGGAGCTGGTAAGAGGGGAAGTGGGGAGCTATTTAAGGAGAGTTTCTGTTTGGTGTGATGAAGAAAATTGGAAATAGTGGTGATGGTTACACAACATTGTGAATGGAAATGCCACTGAATTGTATACATAATGTTTAAAATGGCAAATTTTATGTTTATATATATATATATATTCACAAACACACACAAAGCCAAGCATGCTCCTACCTCGGGGCCTTTGCACTTGCTGAATACACTCTTCCCTCATTTCCTATAAATTCTTTTCTCAAAAGTAACTTTCTCGGTGAGGTCATTCCTGACCAACCTATTTAAAACGTCATCGTTCTCCTCCAATACTTCACATCTCTGTCCCCCCACTTTTTGCCTTAGTATTAGCTAACATTCTATATACTTTACATATTTATTTTGTTTAAAGCTTATGTTACCCAGAATATGTAAGTTCTAAGAGGTCAGAAATTTATCCTTATCATATAGTAAGCAGTAAAAAATATACTTATTCATGTCATATACACACAAAACTTTCTATTTGGGTAGGCGGCAAAGAAGGAATTCTACGTAAGGCAGAAACTGTTTTTGCCCTTTTAAAAAATCTTATGTGAAACTTTCTTTAAAAATGGCATTAGGGGTTATCTGGACATTAAGCTTATGACCCATTTAAAAATATTTTTAATTTTTTTCTTCCAGTGTTACTGAGATATACTTGACATACAGCACTGTGTAAGTGGAAAGTGTACAGCATAATGATCTGACTTACACACATCATGAAACTGTTATCACAATAAGTTTAGAGATCATCCATCATTTCATAGATACAAAATTGAAGAAATACAAAAAAAAAATTTTGTGATGTGAACTGTTAGGATTTACTCTCAACAACTTCCATATATAACATTCAGAAGTGTTAATTCTATCATGTTGTACACTACATCCCTAATACTTGTTTATCTTATACTTTACCTTGTACCTTTTGATGGCCTTCATCCAATTCCCCTCCCCCCAGCCACTACTCCTGCCTCGGTAATGACAAATCTGACCTCTGTTTCTATGAGTTTGTTTGTATGTTTGTTTTTGAAGTGTAATTCACCTACATTATCTTAGTTCCTGTTACACAAGAGTCTTTTTCTATACATTTCAAAATGATCACCATGATAAGTCTAGTTATGATGTCACCATACAAAGATATTACTTGGTTATTAACTATATTCCCCAAACTGTACCTTTCATACCAGTGATTCATTTATTTTTGCAACTGGAAGTTTGTACCTCTCAATCTCCCTCACTTCTTTCTTTCCTCTCCCACCCTCTTTCCTCTGGCAACCACCTGTTTGTTCTCCGTATCTATAACTCTTGTTTCTGTTTTGTTATGACCTTGTTTGGTTTTTCAGATTCCACATGCAAGTAAAATTATACAGTATTTGTCTTTCTCTTATTTCACTTAGCATAATACCCTCTAGGGCCATGCATGTTATTGCAAACGGCAAGACTGCATTCTTTCTTCCATATATACCACATCTTTTTTATCTGTTCATCTAATGATGGGCACGTGGGTTGCTTCCATATCTTGGCTATTATAAATAGTGCTGCAGTGAACATAGGGGTGCATGTATCTTTTCAAATTAGTGTTTTTGTCCCCAAAGCACAAAATATTTTAAAGTTTTAATTGTGGTAAAATATACATAAAATGTACCATCTTAACCATTTTTAAGTGTACAGTTCAGTAGTTTTAAGCATATTGACTGTTGTGTAACCAATCTTTAGAATTTTTTCATCTTGCAAATTTGAAATCCTGTACCCATTTATTTAAACAACTCCCCATTCTCCTTCCTCCAATCCCAACCCCTGGCAACCACCATTCTGCCGTTTCTAAAGAATGTGACTACATTAGATACCTCATCTAAGGGGAATTATACAATGTGTTTGTGTATGTAAGTGGCTTATTTCACTTAGCATAATATATTCAAGGTTCATCCATGTTGTAGCATATGTCAGAACTTCCTACCTTTTTAAGGCTGAATAACACTCCATTGTACGTATATTATGGCCCATTAAAATTTTTTCCAGTATTTTTCAAGTTCTTTTTGAACAAGAAGCATGATATGCTATAGAATCTATCCTTCAGTAGTATACTTAGCTATTTTATGGGAAGTAGAGTAAAAGATGTCTGGATACCAAATCCCAAACTGCGACCCAATTATCAGACCTAACCTGCTGAGAAAACTTCTAACCAAAATACTATACTATGAAACTTAATTCTTTAATATGAACATCAACTGTGTCTCTCCTTAATTTACCTGATAGTTACTTATAAGCCTAAACAGACATGTTCAAAGTAGACTGAAAGGATCCAAAAGAGAAATTTCCTTACCCAATATTATAGACTAAAACCTATTAGTATTATTTGTTTTCCCCCTACCAGGAGACCAAAATTCTAATCTCTGTAACTAACTGAAAGTGTGACAATATACTTAACCGTCTGGCCCCCCAGTTACCTTGTCAATGACAGGTTTGGACTGAATGCTTGTGAAGGTGTCTTATAACTCAACACTGTCTACTTGGTTTATTTTCTACTCACATATTCTCAAAACACCTACCCCAATCAAACTAGAGATATCAGGAAAAAAAGATTAAAATCCTCATTAAGGAATAAATGCAAGATAAAAAGTAGTGGGCTCTATATTCTAAAATAAAAGCTTATGAGATTTAACTTTAAAAATACCTTTTAACTTAAAAATAAACATTTTTTCCTCTTGAAGACATCAACCATAATGTTCTATACCTAAAATTCTAAAAAAAAATAATAATTATTATGTTACGATTGTTCTATCCTTCTACTATTTGTAGGAGTATCACTGTCCTCATTTTAAAAAAATTTTCAGGCTAGTATGACCTTAACATATAACAACATGAACACCAGCAACAACTAGAACTTAACAGAGAAACAAACTAATTTGTAATAGTTATCCAGAAAAACATCCTTCAAAATTATTCCCAGTAGACAATTTAAGATAACTTAGGTTGTTTTATTAATGTACAATACACAAAATCATCACAGAAGTTGAGATAAGAAGCTTTACAAGTCATGTATTCCAATCTCTATTAACATTTGCGTATAGAACTCTATTAAATCCCATCCTTATGTCTGTTCTGTGTTTTCTTGGTATGTTTCAGATTAATCTAACTGCATAAGGTATCCATCCAGCTGATTAGTTATAAAATAAATTAGATCACTAGTCAATAAGAAAAATATCTGGCAAATACCAATCAGCCATGGCATAGTTGAAGAAGCTCAGGCGTGAGTTCAAATTCTGCCATCTCTAAGCTGTATAACCTTCAGCAGTTCTTTTAAATTCTTTTTTCTCACCTGACCATCTACACTGCAGAGCTGTTACAGAGTTCAGAAGAATAAAGTCTAAAATATAGTAAGTGCTCAACAAATATGTATTTCCCTCTCACTGACCTATAGAACTAAGAACATATATCAAGATTCTACGTTGGCTTGCAGAAAAATTACTAAGAGCCTGTTATATCTGATTGTACTTAGTTTCCAACTCGTTTAAAAAATATTTATACTAACCAGCAATTTCATCAATATGCCAAAACTCATCTTTGCCCTCCCAATATATATGCTTGCTCATTTTATTCCCTTACTAAAGATATCAATGCCTCTCTACCCATTTTTGCTTCGATTCCCCCACAGGTAATCCATGCCTTAACCATATTGAAATGTTGCCTGAATTCATCAAACTTTCTCACATCTCCATTAATACATACAGGAAGTTCTCTTCACCTATAATATCACTTCCCACCACCCCTGTTACTTTATTTAGTGCTTCTGATATTAAACTCAAGTTCTACCATCTCTAGGAAGCCAGTACACACACACACACACACACACACACACACACAACCCGGCCCTCTGGAAAGGTTAAGCATTCATTAATTTATTTTTTGGCCATGCCATGCGGCATGTGGGACCTTAGTTCCCCAACCAGGGGTCGAACCCGTGCCCCCTGCATTGGAA
This sequence comes from Pseudorca crassidens, assembly GCF_039906515.1. Taxonomy (NCBI): domain Eukaryota; kingdom Metazoa; phylum Chordata; class Mammalia; order Artiodactyla; family Delphinidae; genus Pseudorca; species Pseudorca crassidens. The sequence continues at coordinate 31,423,928 of NC_090315.1, read as the reverse complement.
GTGCAGAGTCTTAACCACTGGACCACCAGGGAGGTCCCAAGCATTCATTTTTTGTATTCCACACTGTACACACTATATTATCATTCTTGGTCTACTTGTCTGTCTTCCCTACTAAACAAGAGGAGTGCAGAGAATGGTTCTTATTCATCTTTATCCCTAACATCTACTAGTATAATTCCTGGCACACAGTAAATACCCAAATGTTTTCAAGAATTCAATGTCATAACGTAAAACAAAACAAAACCTCTCAATCCTTAATAGTAACGCCAAAAATTGAGATTCAAAAGCATTCTTTGAAGCAACAATGTACCATTTTTAAGACTTGAAGTATGCCTCCACTGAAATGCACTTAAAAATGGTTAAAACAGTATATTTTAGGCTATATATATTTACCCTACACACACACACACACACACACACACACACACACACACACACACACACACAGAATGTCTCAGTGATCCAACTGAAGCTTAATTCCTGGTTATCCCTCAAAGAATTTTGCTTTCATTGATAAGTTATTCTACAAGGGACCTATAGCATAGTGGTTAAAAGTAAGGGCTCTGAAAAGAGACTGGTAAGCTTTATCACTTGTTAGCTATGTAATCTTAGGCAAGTCCATCATTTTGAAGCTCAGTTTCTTCATCTGCAAAATGGGGATTGTAATAGTACTGATCTCATAGAACTGTAGTAAATAACCCATATAAAGTACTGCGTAAATACTGTTTTCAAACTGTGCTCCCTAGATTGTTGGGTGATCCTTAGCCAAAGAAAGAAAGGGCTTTAGACCACCCCTTCCCCCATTTCTTCCCCTATAAAAGATTTCACCCTATACATTCTTTTACTTTACAGATTGATCTGTCAAGTAGGATTTTTTAAAAACAAAGCATTCCTTGGTTTAAAAGAACTGAAACCACTAATCTAATAGCACTCAACTGATGCTCATATTAACATCTCAGTCTGTAGATTGCCACTTACTAAATTCAATTATTGAAACTTACTTTGTTGGCATTCATACTTAATTTAGCTTTGCTTTGCATCTCACAGAAAGGGAAATCTTTAAAAATACAATCTCATCTCTACTCTCGGTAAAAGCTAACTGGGAATAACTAATTTGGGGCTGATATTGAAGACAGATTATAAGTTTCCTAGTTGCTACTGAGTCAGGTCAAGTTGTTTAACTGAAGTGGTCCTGAACATAAATCATACTCATAATCAAATTAAGAGAGTGTGTGTGTATACTATTAACATTAAAAACAGGAAACTGATTTAAGTGAAGAATTCTCCAAAGTTTGAAATACACTAAAAACTGAGACCCAGGTTGATTATCACTAACTTGCAAGGTTGTTGCAGAGTTTAAAAATACAAAGTTCCTAAAATATAGTAAGTGCTTAATAAATGTAGCTTTCCCTCTCATACCTGTCATCTCTTTTCTGACTTCGCAACAACCAATAGTCATTCAAACCTTCCCATGGCTGTTAGGCTTTTCTAGACCTCCTCAGACTCTTTCACTAATTATCTCCAATGCTGTCCTCTCATCACCTTCAAAACCCTTGTGTTCTTTTTCACTCACTCAACCCACCACAGTTTATTAACATCACCACTGTAATTTTACCTCCTTGCCTCAGTCCTATTCAATGTTTCTGAATATCTGTAATATTTATAATATTTACTATTTGCCTGGAACCAAACCTTTACCTTCAATGTGGTCCTTGCTTTTGTTTAATGTTTAAATTCATTTTCCTACGCTTCTAGGCTATCTCTTTGCAGTTATTTGTTTTCTCTCCTCAATTCTTCAATCCTAAGTTCCACATTCTCACCCCAAAACAATTTTGCCTCTTACACTTCTGAGGTTTTCCAGTTGAAAGTCACCAATCATCTTTACAGAAGCCATGTATCTGTCTTTGCATCTATCCCTTTTTTCTTCTATAAATACTATTTTCAGAAGAGGAAGCATGACTCTTCCCCAAAGATGAATCTTTCACCTCTTAATACCTACCATTCCATCTAGCCTTTCAAAGAGACTTACACCCATACATTCCACCTCTCTCGAGGATCTTTAATCACCCCCTGCAATTACCTGCTTTCCTTCTAACTTTAGGCATCAGATCTCTCCTACCTCAAAAATGTAAATGTACAAATGAAATCATCTTGTTTCTATCCTATTCAAAGACAAATACTGAAAATAAATTATCCACTGCCTCCATTTTCCAAATACCCATTTTCTTGTTAACCTCCTGTACTTTAGTTTCTGCCCCCATAAAATTACTGCAACTCTTTCAAAGATAACTAAGAAAATATAGAGAGAAATATATTGAATTCAAGTCAGCTAATTCCATGGGAAAAAAAATTTTAATTTACTCAAACTGTAGTAAAGCACAAAATTTTAAGATAAAACAAATTTTATGCAAAATATATGAAACTTAATCATTGTCCTCACCATTTTTTCCCTCTTATAAAAGAACTGACAAGATATATTAGCAGGTTTCTTTCAGAAGAATAACCACTGATTTCCAATATTCGTTTGTTTTTTTTTGGCCACATGGCTTGTGGGATCTTAGTTCCCCAAGCAGGGACTGAACCCAGGCCTTTGGCAGTAAAAACATGGAATCCTAACCACTGGACTGCCAGGAATTCCTCTAGGATAAAATTTAATATGCTTTACAGGGCTGCTGCTTACTCAGGTAAACTAAACTGAAATAACCAATGGCCAAAAAAGATAATCTTTCTTTCCCCCCAAATTTCAAACCATGTCTGTTTGTAGCAATAACAGTGTCTAAAATTACTGGTTAAAAAAGTTCTAAAGCATAACCAAAAAAAACACACAAAAAACCCTTAGATATTCATTTAGCCAACTACATTTAATTATGTCAAATTACAACAGAAACATCAATATCTACAGCTATTTGATAAATAATAGCTACTAATGACAGAAGCTATAATTTTTACTCATAAGCACCCGAAGCCTCATTTAAAATGATACATTTAATATCAGACTGCCTACAAGCTAATAACTTTCAGATTGTTAATTTCCTGAGAATATCAAAAAAACAAGACTTTTCTATTCCGCACCATCACCCAAGTAATACATAAACCCATCTAATACTACGTTCTAGTTCTTTTTTTCTCAAACCTTCATATTTAATATAATCTATATTAAGATATTCACAAATAAACTTTCAAAAATTGAAGTACATTGTTAAAAAGTAAGATCATTTCAGTTACCAACTTTTCTAACATAAATAGGAAGCCCAGTCTTTTGTCTCAAAACGCATTCTATGGGGACTTTCCTGGTGGCACAGTGGTTAAGAATCCGCCTGCCAATGCAGGGGACACAGGCTCGAGCCCTGGTCGGGGAAGATCCCACATGCCGCGGAGCAACCAAACCCGCGTGCCACAACTACCGAGCCTGCACTCTAGAGCCCGTGAGCCACACTACTGAGCCTGTGCTCTAGAATGCGCGAGCCACAACTACTGAAGCCCGCGTGCCTAGAGCCTGTGCTGCGCAACAAGAGAAGCCACCGCAATGAGAAGCCCGGGCACCACAACAAAGAGTAGCCCCCGCTCCCTGCAACTAGAGCAAGCCTGCGCACAGCAACTAAGACCCAAGGCAGCCAAAAATAAATAAATAAATTTTTTTTAAATAGAAAAAAATGCTAAAAACACATACTATGAATATGTCTTAGTGTGCTGTCACACACATAGCTAAAGCTATCCTCACTGAGAGTCAGCACTCAGATAAAACCAGTCCTCACCTTCTCTGAAGCACTTGTCTATGGATACTGTTCAAACCTTGATTTCTCACCAATCCTTTTTCTCCCCCTATCTTCTTCTCAGTACATCTCACCATCATCTACCTAATTCCTCAAGCCAGGAACGTGGAGATCATTTTTTTTTAATTAATTTACTTATATTTTATTTTGGCTGCGTTGGGTCTTCGTTGCTGCGCGCAGGCTTTCTCTAGTTGCAGCAAGCAGGGGCTACTCTTTGTCCTGGTGCACAGGCTTCTAATTGCGGTGGCTTCTCTTGTTGCGGAGCACGGGCTCTAGGCACGTGGGCTCAGTAGTTGTGGCTCGCGCACTCTAGAGCGCAGGCTCGGAAGTTGTGGCGCACAGGTTTAGTTGCTCCGCAGCATGTGAGATCTTCCCGGACCAGGGCTCGAACCCGTGTTCCCTGCATTGGCAGGCGGACGGATTCTTAACCACTGCGCCGAAGTCCATGGAGGTCATTTTTGACAGCTTTCATTTACATCCAATTCATCATGCAGTTGTCAACTGCGCCACCATTCCCATCTCCTGTCTCTATCAAATCAAATTTTATATATACATATACACATATATCCTTTTCCATTCCTTCATCTCTACAGCTGCTACCCTAGTTCCAGTTATCATCATGTCTTACCTCAACAACTGTACTAGCACAATGTCTTTGCTTTTACCCTTGCCTTTCTCCAATCCATTTTCAGCCAAAGTGATGTTTTAAAAATTTAAAGTATATTACTCCTCTGCTTCAAAATCTTCAATGACTGCAATGTCCTTAGTAAAACCCAGAAGTCTTTAACATGTCCTTCAAGGCCCTGCATGGCCCCGCATGATCTGCTCTCTGCCTCTCTCATTTCATCTTGCACGGTTTCCCTCCATTATTATCCTCTTGCCACCCTGAACTTCTTTCATTCCTTCCAACATATTAATCTCTCTCCTGCCTTCATACATATTTTTTCCATTCTAGGAAACTCTTTTCCTGCCTGGTTTCTTATTCTTTATGTCTTGACTTAAATATCACCACCTGAGAGGCCTTCTCTGACCGTACAAACTAAAACCCTCCCCATTTTTCTCTCATAGCACTCTTTTCCCTTACTGAATTCACCCCAAATTGTAATTTTACATTTATTTGCTTGTTCATTATGTCTTTCCACTATTATGCTGTAGATTCTACAAAGGCAAGGATTACACTACATATAATAAATTAGTAAGTAAAAGGATCACTTAATAAATCTACTTAGTGGATGAATGAATGGATGTGCATGACCTAGAATCCAGGAAACAAATTACAGCTCTAAGTGGCTTCCCCTCCTCTGGGTCTCCCATCGTCACGTGATCAACTTTCCAACTGTTACCAAAAGAGAGGAGCAAAAGGTGTTCCTGCAAACTCAAAGGCAATACAATAGGAGGAATGCCAGGAAATTGTACTCGATGTCTAATAGGTGAGACAAATAATGGTATGATTTCATGGGAAGGAGAAATCCTTAAGGGCTACAATGATGAGAGATGATTTTATTCACAAGGTGGAATTTGACCTGAGTATTCAGACTGGTAAAATTTGGAGAGGTAGAATGTATGGGGAGTGAAGCCCAAATAAGGAATTAAGAGACACAAAGTGTTAGAAGACAATTATAGAACTGGAATGTGGCAACTTATATTTACAAAGTAGATAAGTGTAAAAAAACTAAATCTCTCATCATGTAAGAAATCTGTATTTTGTTAAAACATGTTAATCACGTTAAGACCACAACATCTACAAAACATTTGAAAGGTTGCAATAAAATCATTCTCAGTCTCCATAAATCCCTTCTAATTCTAATCTTTGGCTTTTAAAGTTTTTCAAACATTTATGACAACACACTCTCATAATTAGTTTTCATAACTCATTTTCACTCTGACCAACTACCTCAAGTTTCCATATTCTTATCACTGTGTTCTTTATTCACTATACTGACACCTGATGAAATTTCCTCAGTAGATCTACTATTTCAATCATATTTATTTTTCCTTTATAGACTTTGATCTCTCTAGAACTTCATTTTTTTCTTCTCTGTCGAAGTAGTTGACTTTTTCTTGTTCTACATTTATTTCAATGATCTAACTCTTCAGAAAATCTAAAATATTCATATGTACCAACATTTTAATTTTACTATTGGTAGAAGCTTCAAAAGATTTTACTTCTAAATCTGTAATGTTACTTCAGTTCCTGCCTCCTAAATTTACACAAGCCCCTCCTTCAGTTCTATCTTGTTTCCATAGGTAAATTATCAAGGTCTAGTTCAATGCCTTATGGAAGGCATTCAGTTATATTAGATAAGGGGTTTGCAGTTAAAAGTTTCTAGAGATACTTCCAAATTGAAAATGTTATGATTTCATTAATCTTATCTTCTCATGGGCTTTTTCCATTGACAACACTGCTTATCTTTATTCATGCTTGCCTACTTGAGGTTATTCTAAAAATGTTTTCCGGTTAAGGCCAACTTACCTGAAATACCAATATACCACTATTTCTTTCAAAACCTCTGCTTTTTCTAACACTTAAATCCAAGCATAATTTTTGCATTTCAGAGGAGGATCTCAGGATACTTAGAATCACAGAATTGTCAAACTGGAGCACACTAAGGTTCACAGAATTTAAGAAACTTGACTACATCTATATAGCTAGTGAAGTGACAAAGTCCTGATTCTAATCAGCACTCCTTCCAAGTCAAGAAGGCTTTACTGGTTACTCCAGCACAATGTTTTCTTCCTAACGCTATTTCCTATGTCCTTAGGACATCATCTTCTCCTAGTTAATCAATCACAACGTTTTTGTTTTTTAACTCTCAATTACCCTCACTCTCCTAAAACCGTTCAAGGATGACAGAGATACCAGAAGCAAAACTGGGAGGCAACTACTTTGCTTTTTCTCAGATCATTTTATGTCTATATTATATGATCTGCATTTTATAGGAAATTCCCCAAGGAGTGAGACCTGCCAATACGTTGTAGTACCCTACAACGATTTAATGTGAAGTGCTAAGGCAATGCAAGCATAAACAGAAAAGTCTTGGAAGATACATGGTTTTACTTGCTTGGAGCAATAGATATTTTTCATTTAGTAAATATTTATCAAATATCAATCATATGGAAGGCTCTGTGCTACCTATTAGCAAAAAGTCACATTTAAATTCAAGTACTGTAAATCAAACAGAAAAGAAACACTATGTTCATCCTTTTGCAAAAACAAAAACACCAAAAACAAACACAGCACAACCCTCCCTCTGTAAAGTGGAATCCCCCCTTAAGTTCACCTTCTGTATATTCAAGTGTTTGTAGACCTAATGGTTCTAAGTACCTGTACAATTATACAGAGTTTAGATAGAGTAACATTACAAAACAAGCTCTCTTTCCTTTTCAAGATCATAGCTACTTAAGTAAAAGTGGTGAGACTGAAATCAGAGAAAACGAAACGCTGAAAAGTGGAATGCAAAACTGAGAAATTAAACTGCGATAATGACTGCATTAAGGAAAATAAACTTTATTTAACGGGGGGCGGGGACTCTGAGGTACTTATGAGTATTTCACATAAACTGATAAAAGTCACAAAAGCGTCAAATCCCAGTCTTCCAAGAAAGTAACACTGTAAATATCACCATTAAAAAAACAAGTTCTTGTCTACTTTGTTCTGAAAAGTTTTATTTTCCTTAAAAACAAAACAAAACCAGAAAAAAGCAAAACAAAACCAAAAAAGGAACAAACAGAAACCACTCTGAGCTGGCGACTGCGACAGGCCAGTCAGACACCCAGGCTTTCTGGGTCGCGCTTGGCTTTGGGATGCATGTCCGCGAAGAGAGCCCTGGAACCACCCATCACGTCCCACACCCAGATCCCAAGAAAGCAGCAGTCGCGGCGAAGGCCCGACACACACAGGGGCTGGTGGGGTCCGGGGTCCGGGCCCTGCAGCAGACATGGAGAGGCCCTCGGGACGGAGGATAACAGAGAGACAGCGCGGTCGTAACCCGGACGCCTAGGCCAGGAAAAGCGCCGAGAGCGTCCAGGGCTCGAGGGCACCCAGCACTCGCGCGGGACGCCTTGTCATGAGTCACGGAGGCGAGAAAGCAGGCGGGCGGGGGAAGAGGCTGCAGGATGGAGGGAAGCCCGACCCTCGGGAGGGAAGCGAGCGGACGGGGAGGCCCCGACCTCACACGGGGCAGGGAAGGGAGGCCCTGCCTACCCACGCCCGGCCCGCCCTGCCCTCACCTCCATCCGACGCAACAGGCGCTGCGGCCGGGTCCGGACCCCGGGGTCTGCGTGCTGGGGGGCGGGGGCAGCAGCCCGCAGCCATGACAGGAGCGGGGCTGGCCGCGGGCGGGCTGGGCCGCACGTGCGGGCAGCGGCCCCTCCCCGGCCTCCCCGCGCTCTCGCCCGCCCGCCCCCGGGGGCCAGCCCCTCACCTCGGCGGCGGCAACGCGGCCCGGCCTGCCCCGACCCCCCCACCTCGGCGGAGCGGCGGCGGCACGTACTCACCGCCGCTCACGGGTTCTCGGGCTTCGCCATGACTGAGGCGCCCCCTGCGCCCCCCGCTTCGACCGAGACTGACACGCGCGGCTGGCCGGGCGGGGGCGGCCTCAGGCGACCACCCGGCTGACAGAACCCGCCCCCGCCTCTCCCCACCAGTTGAGCAGCGGCCACTGCCCTGCGGCGCCCCCAGGCTTCCTCCCCACGCCTGGGGCGGCGGGTGGCAGCGACAGGCAGCTGCGGCACTTACCGGCGGCGCGGCCAGGCCCCCCTGTCAGCGCGGGGCCGGGAGGGAGTGGAGGGAGGAGTGAAGGGGCACCGCCTCCCCCGCGCCGCCACGCACCCGCCTGATTGGCCCAGTTCACTCCCCCAGCGCGACCCCACCAGCCCCTGCGAGCGGCACTCCGGCAGCACCGGCGCGTCATTTGCATACTTGTGCCCGCGCCGCTGATTGGCCCGGGCTCGGAGGGGCGGTGGAGACGGCGGCAGCTCCCGCCGCTGCTCCCGCCGCGTCGGGCGACCGAGGAGGGAGGATCCTCTCTGCCGCTCCCCTTCCCTCACGGCCCGGCCTGACCTGGGGCGGAGGGCGGCGGGAGGCGGGGTCGCCGCCCGGCTCCAACATGGCCCCGCGCGCCGCCGACCCAATCGCCGGTGCGGTTACTCCGAGAGCCCTGGGCGGCCTCGGGGCGGGGAAGTGTTGGGGCCGGGCGCCCTCTGGCCGGAGCGCGGGGCAGTGCAGTGGCCCGGGCTCCCGTCGCCGCCCCGCCGCGGCCGCCACGTCAGGCCGCGCCCTCGCGGCGGCCTCTCCCCTCCCCGCGGCCCGGCCGCCACGTCAGGCCCGGCAGGCACGCCCTAGCCGCGAGCTGACCGGTGGCGGGGTCGGCGCCGAGGTCACTCACACGCTGGGCCCGGGGCCGCCGAGGAACCGCGAGAGTTTCTAGAGCCTCCCTCTTGACACGGCCGTAGTCTTGGACCCTGGTTCTCACTTCGCTCTGAGACTGCGGTGGCACACGCCTGTGCTTTAAAATCGGGAGCAAGGAGAGTGTCGCCGCGATGATGCAGCGATTCAGTCCAGGTGCTAAGCACCTACCGCGGAAAAGGCACCAGGCTGAGGAGAGATCCAGCACCAAGCCCTAATCTAGAGAGAGTACGCACCTCGAGTGGTAGAGAGCTGGGGCTGACACACCTAGTCATCTCCATGGTCAGGCCCACGTTCTAAATTAAACAGCTATGAAGGGAAAGAAAGACCCCCCCGCCCCCGCCAAAAAAGAAGGGCGGGGGAGAAGGTGACGTTGGGCCAGAAGTAGGGGGCGTATAGAAAACCGCGGCCTAAGAAGGCGTGGGGAAACCTGGGTCCCCTCTCGCTCTGTCACTAATTAACTGAGTGACCTACATTAAATCATAACGTGTCCCAAGGCCTCGGTTTTCCCTTCTGTGAAATGAAGAGGCTGGACACATTTTTCTAAAAGCCTTCCGATTCTAAAATTCTACCGGTCTGTCTTTCAGGCCCTGAGCTGGCTTTAATACCTGACTAAAACTTAAGCATCCATATTAGAACGAGAGAAGACAAAATAATGGAACGTTAGAACTTCAGCCAGCCTCCCTGATGTTTGTTCGGAACTGTTTACCGTTTCAAATCCTAGGAGGGTGATATCTAACATTCACTTTACAGTTGACAGAAATCTCTTGACTTTCTGTCTTCACAAAGAAGCATAGAGCAATGTCACTGTGCTTGTTTATGCCTCACCAGAATGGAATGGCCGCGGTATACAGAGTGCTAGTTGCCAAGTAATTTCATTCTTCATATTCCGCGTGAAGGCTCTCCAGAGTAGAGCAACACAACTCTATTTAGCTGAGATACTGAAAGGGTTAGGAGAAAACCCTGCTGAGAGAGAAGTTACAATTACAGTTTCGATTCCCCTCAAGGATACTTAACAACAACTACACACTAGGATAAGAATGCACGGAAACAGTTCATCTCTGAGCTCGCTACACTACTTATTTGAATACCACTTTAGTTTGCAAATCCAACCTGTTGAGTCAAATCTAAGGCCAGTAACATCTCATTTATCAACTTTACCTACTTGACAGAACTTTTCTCCCAAAGAAAACTCACGTTTTCTTGAATACAGCCCTTTGAAAAAATAAAGTTTGGTGATTAAGGAGCATCATTATCAACACTATTGCAGTTTATTATGACCAATGAATGCCCTCAAAATTATGTAGATTTGTCCCTATAATAATGACCTCTAGAATGCTGTTTTTATGATTAAATTTACATCTGTTTTTTTTTTGTTTGTTTGTTTTCGGGTTTTTTTGTCTCCTTTATCACTCCTGGGCTGACACTTCTCCATTGTCCTACCTAACAACCTTCTTTCGTTGTTTTTTTGTTTTTGTTTTTAATGCTTCTATTGTACTATGAACCTAGACACAGATAAACTTCTATTAGTTTAGACTTTCAAGATTTGAGTAAAGATTTTCTGTGGGGTTCTCCTGTGAGTTAAGCACATGAGGTTTTTTGGTTTTTTGTTTTTAATTAATTAATTTTGGCTGCGTTGGGTCTTTGTTGCTGCACACGGGCTTTCTCTAGTTGCTGCGAGCAGGGGCTACTCTTCATTGTGGTGTGCGGGCTTCTCATTGCAGTGGTTTCTCTTGTCGCAGAGCACGGGCTCTAGGCGTGTGGGCTCAGTAGTTGTGGCACACAGGCTCAGTAGTTGTGGCGCACGGGCTTAGTTGCTCCGCAGCATGTGGGATCTTCCCATACCAGGGCTCGAACCCGTGTCCCCTGCATTGGCAGGCGGATTCTTAACCACTGCACCACCAGGGAAGCCCGTTTTTTTCGTTTTTAAAAATATTTATTTATTTACTTATTTGACTGCACCAGTCTTAGTTGTGCCATGCGAGATCTTCTTTGCTGCATTAAGGATCTTCGTTGCAACATGTGGGATCTTTATTTGGGGCATGCGGGATACAGTTCCCTGACCAGGGATCAAACCTGGGCCCCCTGTATTGGAAGCGCAGAGTATTAACCACTGGACTACCAGGGAAGTCCCCAAGCACGTGAGGGTTTTTGACATCTATTTTGCTCAATGACGAGTTTTTGCTTACTTCTGAAATCTTAGTAGTAGTAGTTTTTTTTTGTTTTTTTTTTTGCAGGATGCGGGCCTCTCACTGTTGTGGCCTCTCCCGTTGCGGAGCGCAGGCTCAGTGGCCATGGCTCACGGGCCCAGCCGCTCCGCAGTATGTGGGATCTTCCCGGACCGGGGCACAAACCCGTGTCCCCTGCATCAGCAGGCAGACTCTCAACCACTGCACCACCAAGGAAGCCCCTTAGTAGTATTCTTGGTAACTGAGGTTTCTGGATATGTGCGCTCTGGAAAAACCATTGCAAAGGATGGCTCTAAATCCCAGAATTTAGAGGCTACATCAGTAAACACTACTCTTTGCAATTTAAATTAATAAGAATCAATATCATCAACATCAAAATCTAGCAACACTGGCCTACTAGTTCCATCAGGCAATGGAATGTCCAGAACTAGGCAATGCTCTCTCCAGGATCCTCTATTCCACTCTAGAGTAAAATTGGGTCCATTCCTCCCCAAAGTCTTTCAAACCAAAAAGACCCCCATATCTGTAGACACGATGTTTCAGGTCACTAGGAAGCCTGTGCTATGTCAGAGAGCCTTTCTTCACAACCCGAATGAAGCATTCTACAAGTATCTCCAATAGGTACATTTACTGAAATCTAACTAGTCCCAAGTACTGTGTAAGGGTTTATAAGAGTTTAGCCAAGGAAGCCAGCAACTTCCAACTTTGTTATAGTATTGCATATTTGTTATTTTAATTTACCTTCACAGCGACTCTATGAGAAAGGGATTATTTTCTCCATTTTACAGATGGAGAGGGTTCAAAATCTTGCCCTGGTTACACAATCATTGAGTGGCAGAGATAGGATTCAAACTTAGAACTGATTGGCCCTAAAGCCTGTAACTCTTAACCATTACACTATATTCCTCCCTCAGCCTTAGTTTCCAATTCCATGTTTATCAAGCAAATTTTATCAACTAATTTGGCACCTTGTAAGGGGGAGTTCCCTGTATAGGCATTTTGGTTGAGGTTACCAAAAAAGGACTATCTCAAAATGTATATGGTATATCAAACTTGGCATTTTCTTGCAAGTTTGAGGGGTATGAACCAATGCTCTGGTACTGTTCACTTTGGGGAAAAACTGATACAATCAAGATCCTAAAACTGCAAAACTAAGGATTAGACCCTACTTCAGTGAGACCTACAGAAGTGATGCCCACAGAATAGTCAAAACAACCTTGAAAAAGAAGAAAGTTGGAAGACTCACACTTCCTGATTTCAAAACTTACTACAACACTACAGTAATTGGACAGTGTGGTACTAGCACAAGAATAGACACATAGATCAATGGAATAGAACTGAGAGTCCAGAAATAAACCTTTACATTTATAGTCAATTGATTTTCAACAAGGGTGGCAAGATATTTAAATCGAGAAAGAAAACTATATTCAAACGCTAGAGAATGAAGTTGGATCCCTACCTCACACCAAATACAAAAAATAAATGAAAAGGGATGATAGAGCTAAATGTAAGAGGTAAAACTATAAGAGTCTAAGAAGAAAACATAGGAGTAAATCTTCAGGAACTTGGGTTAGGCAATGGTTTCTTATATATGATACCAAAAGCATAAGCAACAAAAGAAAATATAAATTGGACTTCATTAAAATTAAAAACTTTTGCACAAACAACTAAAGAAAAAAATAAATTGAATATCAAAATAGAAAACCTTTGTGCTTCAAAGAACACCATTAAGAAAGTTCAAAGAAAAACACCTACAGAATGACAGAAAATATTTTCAAATCATACATCTGATAAGGGTATAGTATCCAGATGTATAAAGAGCTCTTACAACTCAACATTTTTTTAAAAATCCAATTTTAAAATGGGCAAAGTAGTTTTAAATAGACATTTCTCCAGTGAAGATATACAATGGTCAATATGCACACAATAAAATACACTCTAATAATCATTAGTTATTAAAGAAATGCAAATCAAAACCACAATGAAATACCACTTCACATCGATTAGGACGGCTATAATAAAAAAGACAGGCAGTAACAAGTGTTGATGAGGACATGGAGAAGTTAGAACCCTCATACTTTGCTGGTGGGAATGTAAAATGGCGCAGCCACTTTGGTAAACAGTTCTTCAAAAAGTTAAACATAGTTATTACATGACCCAGAAACCCCAAAGAAATGAAAACATATGTCCACACGATAACTTACACATAAATGTTCATAGCAGCATTATTCATAATAGCCCCAAAGTGGAAACAACCCAAATATCCATCAACTGACAAATGGATGAACAAAAGTGTTATATCCATACAAAGGAAAATTATTCAGCCATAAAAAGGATTGAGGGGACTTCCCTGACGGTCCAGTGGGTAAGACTTCGTGCTCCCAATGCAGGAGGCCTGGGTTCGATCCTTGGTGGGGGAACTAGATCCTGCAGGCATGCTGTAACTTAAGAGTCCGCATGCCACAACTAAAGATCCTGCGTGCTACAACGAAGATCCCACGTGCCGCAACTGAGACTCAGCACAGCCTAAATAAATAAATAATTTTTAAAAAAAGGATTGAGTACTGCTACATGCTACAACATGGAATAACCCTGAAAACATTATGTAGAATGATAAAAGCCAGATACAAAAGGCCATATATATGATTCCATTTATATGAAATGTCCAGAATAAGCAAATCTAGAGAGACAGAAAGTGGATTAGTGGGTGCCTAGGACTGGGTAGGAGGGAAGGGGACGAAGAATGGAGAGTGATTGATAATAGGTACTTATGGGGGGGTAATGAAAATGTTCTAAAATTAGATTGTGGTGATGTTTGTACAACTCTGTGGATATACTAAATACCACTGAAGTGTGAATTTTATGCTAAGTAAATACTATTTCAATAAAGCTGTTTTTTAAAAAGTAATGCATAGCCAGCAACTTCTTTTTATAGTATTACATTCATTAAATCCATATATTAGGTATATATGTGTATATATACACACACACACATATAGGAACACATGTTGGAACATGTTGGAACATATATTTTAATTATATTTATATTAATTCAGCAGCAAATAATTTTTTTAACCTGAAGACTGTTGGAGTGGCACTGTTATTTCTCACATTGGGCTCACCAGTTTTGTGACTTTGGTATAATTTACCTTACCCTCACCATGTATGTGTACCAGACTGGGAGCTGTGTTGGCTACAGAAGAAGGGATTATTATTTTCATATAAATAATATTAAATTATTAATAATAAAAACTGGGGACTTCCCTGGTGGCACAGTTAAGAATCTGCCTGCCAATGCAGGGGACACGGGTTCAATCCCTGGTCTGGGATGATCCTACGTGCCGCGGAGCAACTAAACCCATGTGCCACAACTACTGAGCCTGCACTCTAGAGCCCGAGAGCCACAACTACTGAGCCCGTGTTCCACAACTACTGAAGCCCGTGTGCCTAGAGCCCGTGCTCCCCAACAAAGAGAAGCCATCGCAATGAGAAGCCTGTGCACCACAACGAAGAGTAGCCCCGCTTGCCGCAACTAGAGAAAGCCTGCACACAGCAACGAAGACTCAACCCAGCCAAATATAAATAAATATATTAAAATAATAATAATAATAAATACTGAACAAATGTGTTTGGACAAAATATCTTCTCATTCATCTTTATTGACATTCATTCACAGGTTGAGGCACTAAAGAAAATGTTGTTTCACAGACCAAAGGTAAGTACTTTAGGAATGCTTTTTTAATCTCTTACACATTTTATGTACATTCATAACTTAAATGTTTTATGCCCCATTATATTATGGAATATAACATGATTTCCATCTTTCTGCAATAACGAATAGTAGCTTGAAGAGCTTAGATACTTCTCCACTCTAGGAAAAGAATCTGAAAGTTGGTTCAGTAGTGAATAAAAACTAACTTCACTTTAGCCCCTGGGTGTTGTGAAATTTCCTTAACTCAGTGGAAAACATAGGTTCTTTTTAGAAGAAAGGGTAAAGGATATCATTAGAAAGCTCTTCAGTCTCCCTTTTCAGACTCTTGTTCAAGCAAATAGAAAAAAGGGCAGGCTTTCAGTTGTAGCTTAGAGCACCTCAAAGATCAATTAAAAGCATGTTCAGCACTGTTTTCAAATCTAGTGGCTGCTGATAACAACATCCAAAGGATGTGTTCAGCCAGGCAGCCATTCTTCAGACTCTTATCTTAGGCCTACTTAATCAGGGACAGATCTTAAGAGTCTCTAAGTTGTATCTATTTTATCCCCTGCTTTTAGCTAGAAATATACTTCAAAGCATGATCCTACTTGGCAGTTCAAATTTTCCACTGTTTTGCTTTTATAAACAGTTGCTTGTCCTGGGAATTCCCTGGCGGTCCAGTGGTTAGGACTCCGAGCTCTCACTGCCAAGGGCCCGGATTCGATCTCCAGTCAGGGAACTAAGATCCCACATGCTGCATGGTACGGCCAAAAACAAAACAAAACAAACAAACCAACAAACAAAAGTTGCTTGTCCTAATCTTAAAAGGTCTTCAGCAAAAAAAAAAAGAGGTTTTGCTGTTTTCCTTGATAAGACATCCCTGAGCACCTTATTCCTTCTCTTTGTTCATCTGCTTCTCTTTGGGTAATATAAGCATTCCTGGAGAAGTTATATCTAAATCAAGTTCGGGGAGATGAAATGCATGATGTGCAGCTGCAATTTAAGAAATTAATTCATTCAACAAATATTTAAAGAATATCTCTGGAAAGGAATTCCCTGGTGGTCCAGTGGTTAGGACTCAGCGCTTTCACTGCCGGGGTCCGGGTTCAATGCCTGGTCAGGGAACTAAGTCCCGCAAACGGTGTGCATGGCCAAAAAAGAAAAAAGAAAAAAAAAAAAGAATATCCGTGAAGTGTCAGGTACAGTGCTAGGTGCTGGGAATCCAACAATGAAAAAGATAGCATGGTCCTTTCGCCTCATGGCAAGTTTTGTCAAGTAAATAATACCCACTAATTAATTATTTTTATTAATTTATTAATACTTAACTTTCATTTACAGGTACTGTAATTGGTATACGAAAAAAACCACGTATGCTCTATACCACAGAGCCTAAGGACTAATGGAAACTGTAGACATGTATTTTTCTAATCAACTGGTTTGTTTTATAGGCATTATGGGCATCTTATTTCAAGGAGAAATCCATCCTGGTGCAATTTAAACCCATCTTGTCTCGTTTAAGCTTCAAAAAAGAGAAAATTGCACCAGGTTTCCTCTGAATATTTCTTGATTTGTTTTTCCTCGTTAGTTATAGCCATGACTATAATTTGGTCACCATCTTTCCATAATCCCATCGGCCAGGTTTCACGCTCCTTATTCTGTCTTGGAAAGAGCTTATAAAACTCGTATATTATTGTTAGGAATAAAATAAATCCTTTAACCATTACATGGTCTTGCATTTTTTTTAAATAACTGAGTGAGTTTTTTCTTACCTCATATGGATTTCTTAAGAAGGGCTATCTTTCTTATTAATATCACCTTTTAAAGCACTCTTTTTTTATCAGGGCAGCATGCGGTCTCTTACGTAAAAGCATGTGGAGATTATTGGAATTCCTGGACATTCTGATTGAGGATGCATATTCATTATAGTTGTTTTCTCTGCACTGAACCCCATGGTTTGTTTTATACAGGAAGAGTGACAACATGCCAACCAGGAAAATTAATTCCAGGTTATATGACTGAAAAAATTTTTTTTTAATTCAAGAGCAGAAAGGCCTCAGAAAATTTTGTTGAAAGTAAGTCAGTGTAGCTTTCTGGTTACCATTAGATGGTAAGCAGTTAGTGACCCTGCACAATTTCTTTTTTTTTTCTTTTTGGCCACGCCACATGGCTTGGGGGATCTTAGTTCCCCAACCAGAGACTGAACCTGGGCCCTTAGCAGTGAAAGCACGGAGTGCTAACCACTGGACTGCCAGGGAATTCCCAGACCCTGTACAGTTTAAGTAGAAGTCTTGTGTGGAAACCAGGAAAGGAGCTGAGTCAATGTTTCTTAAAACAAGAAATTCATAGAAATTGTCTCCTACAGGCACATATTTGATTTCTCCAACATTACAAATAGTTGACAAACGTTTCACCTTCCAGAAAGTTTGGCTGGGTAGAGACCTCAAAACTAGTATATCAGAGAACTGAATTTCTTCCAAAACGGGGCCAGTTCTGCCTCGCTGATTGGCTGTATTTGAGTGATGGTTAGCAACAAGATAAAAGACCGAAGCATTAGGCCAAATCCTCTGGCTATCAAATACATAACTGAATTTTCCCTTTTCTCACGGTCTATCTCAGTGTCATGGAGGACTGCCTGACTTTTTCGCATAGTCAGCAATTTTTGGCTAATCCCGTGGAGCCGTCTTCGTCCAGCACCCAGTATCCTGGCTCCTAGAAGACACTTCTCCTTGTGTTCCCTTTTCAGAATGTGTACTATTTGGCAAGAATATACGGAGTGATTTGTGGAAACTGTAAGAAATGTCAGGCTGGAGCTTGCTCATTCTCTGGCACTCCTGTTTGTAGATAAACAAAAGTGACTGCAGTCTTTTCTGTTCCTCAAACATACCACCCTTCCTTGTCTCGGGAACTTTTCACCCTCTATTCCCTCTGCCTTTCCGTAGGCTCTAGGTATGGCTGCTCCTCACAGAGGCCTTCATTGACCCCTAATTACTCCGGGTGGTTTCCTTGTAAACACCACAGTCCTGTGTGTGTGTGTTTGTCTCCGCCCACTAGAAACCAAGCATCTCGAGGCCAAGGCAGGCTCAGTCTTGTTCCTGGAAGTATTCTCAGCACCTAGAACACAGGTGCTCAAGAAGTGTGTATTTTCACCACTATATTTATAATAGATAACCAACTAGGACCTACTGTATAGCACAGGGAACTCTACTCAATATTCCGTAATGACCAGAATGGGAAAAGAATTTGAAAAAGAATAGATACATGTATATGTATAACCGAATCGCTTTGCTGTACACCTGAAACTAACACAACATTGTTAATCAACTGTGCTCCAATATAAAATAAAAATTTAAAAAACACTCTCACTTAAAAAAAAAAAGAAAGGAAAAAAAAGAAATGTGTATTTTCCACTGAATGAAATGTTCACCCAAAATACCTGTAATGTCCCGGGAGAAAGAACTGCTGTCATTTGGGGTTATCTCACCTGGTTTTGAATAAGATATTGGAAGCCTCAATGAGAGATTCTCAAAGCTAACTGCATACTAGAATCACCTGGGAAACCTAACAGTTACCTTTGCTTAGACCCTGCCCCAACCTAGGGGTGATGGGTCTCAGGCACCAATATGTTTTAAAACCCCTTTGTGTCATTGCTTGTGCAGCCAAGGTAGAAAGTACTGCTCTAAGTAACACGAAACTGAATAACTATACAACTACCGTGTTCTTATCCTCTAGGTGAGCCGTTTCTGTCACCTCTGTCTAGGGCAACCTAAAGTGTTCTTCAGACTACCCTTGTGGCTTCTGAATACCTGCCTCGCTATCGCAAAGGGGCAGAATTAGGCACAAACCAAATGAAAAATTAACCTCCCAGGAAAGAAAGAGAAAAGGCACCCAAGTAACTGAGGTTCATCTGTTAGGACCTGCTCTCAAAACCTCAAACTCAAACGGGAAAGTTCCAGCACACTTCTCTCTTCCTTCATAAAAGAAAGTCATCAACAAACCCCTTCATATAGCTGTAGAAGTCAGAGGTAATCAACCAATCACTCAAGTGCAAAGTGAATAAAAAACAATGCTCCCAGAGGGATGTGTCCAAATTCCATCCTCTTTCTTGCAGGAAACAGAGACCAAGTAGTGGTGGGCTCAGAAACATTTGTCCATATTTTTTGTTACGGCAAACTCTAAATTTGAAGACCTTATGAATAATTGGGACCTCTACTTTTTTTTTTAAGGAAAAGCAATGGTTATTGATATTTTTCTCAAGCTGTGCAATTAATAAACTATTTTTCCTTTATTTTTCATAATCACCATCAGAACTGTTAACAAAACCTAGATTCATGCTGAAAGTCAATTGGTTTCCCCTCCAGTTAGAAAAACCAAATGACTTTAGTAAAATGGAGCACACAGGATTACAAGTAGAAATTCAGGCCCTACCACTTGCCAACTGAATGAATTATAAGCAATTTTTCTTGCCTGTTAAATGAGAATCAGAACATCTATGCTCTCTGCCTCACATTTCTGTTTCTTACTAATAATGTTCACAAACATTATTCTCTGAAAATGTTGCGGTGTGTAAATGAAAATTACTGGTCTACTGTCTTGTAGGTGAACATTTTTTTATAAGCTCCTTTTTTAAAAAATTATTCATTTAATTTATTTTTGGCTGCATTGGGTCTTTGTTGCTGCACGCGGGCTTTCTCTAGTTGCGGCGAGAGGGGGCTACTCTTCGTTGCGATGCACGGGCTTCTCATTGCGGTGGCTTCTCGTGTTGCGGAGCACGGGCTCTAGGTGTGCGGGCTCCAGTAGTTGTGGCTCGCGGGCTCTAGAGCGCAGGCTCAGTAGTTGTGGCGCACGGGCTCAGCTGCCCCATGGCATGTGGGATCTTCCCAGACCAGGGCTCGAACCCGTGTCCCTTGCATTGGCAGGCAGATTCTTAACCACTGCGCCACCAAGGAAGCCCATGTAGGTGAACTTTTAAGCAAATAAATAAATAAGTAAATAAATCCAGTGGTTACTGTCATTAGAAATACTGACCTAAGTTATACTATGTGCCCAGCAAAGTGTTGAACAAAAAAGTTGTCCACTAGGGAAACTGAATCCATTAGACCAGAACAGTATGTAGATCACCCAACAGGGAAAGCCATTTCTTTTGCAACAGGAGAAACTCAGCTTGGCCAAGTACAGACATAACACGATAAATCCACCTATTCATCCCCAAAAGTCTGATCTAAAGTTCTTTCATCTCCTACAGAAGATGCCCTGGCTATGCAAGGGACTATTTAAATTCAGAGACCCTCTTATTAGTAAAGATCAGGGCACTAAACTTGAATGACTATGAGTTAACAAAACTTAATTCAAGAGTTTCAGTAGCTAAGAGGATCTGGAAAGTTGCAAGTTGACAGCAGTTTTGCAGTTGATCCTAGGACAGCTTAAAACAGAAGAACTCCTGCCTCCTAACTTCTCAAGGTTAGAAGCGACCTTTGAGGTTGTCTGGCTGAGAACATGCTGGGACAGGTATGGGTTAGAATCCTATGTGGTCCAGGTAAGTCTTTACCTGGACCTAGTTTAACCTCACTTAGTTTCTTTATTTATTAGTAAAACAGAGATTAAAAATATCTCTTTTGCAGAGCAAATAATCTGAAGCTTAGAGATGATATACCTAAAACCGGCACATATTAGATTATCAATAAATTATAGCTAATTTTTAAAAGTCAGTCGAGTGATTTTCAGATTTCTCCCAGTGTCAGAGCCCCTGGAAGCTGCAGATCACTGTGAAAAGTTGCTATAATTTACCAAATCATGTGAACCAGGAAAAGCTTATTTAGTAGCAAATATGACTCTATTTTATAGGTATATATAGTATCACAAAAACAACACATCTGATCACCAGAAGAAAGATTTTCTTAAATCCCCCCCAAACAATCTATTGAACTGGGTCATGTGTCAGATCTTCCTAAACTATTTGTTGGCCACTTGTTTATTTGATTTATGCCTGAGGTGGGAGCTGGCAGCAGCTGTAACCAGACAAGCAGTGGTAGACAAATGGAGAAAAAACCTATCATTTCGATTAGCTGCACACCTCATAGAGTTTGCAAACCTCAACTAATAACATATTATTGATACGGATAAACTAATTCAATGATTTTGAAACCTTTTTGAAAATGAGGAAACGCTTTCTTTAAAAAGATTTTTTTTTTTTTGCAGAAGCTCAAGATCTAAAACACAGAAAAGCAGAAGTCCCGAATGAAAAAACAGAACAAAAGCTGAGCAGCCTTTCTGTGAGCTTTGGGATGCCCTGCCCTTCTCCACCCCTTGAATACATGTCTGAAGACTTCCTGGGCTTGGAGGGGGACATTCTAGAAATCCGTTAAGTCCAGCCCCTCATTCTGCAGATAAGGGAATTAAACCCCAAGGGACTGAGAGATCCACCCAAGGTAGCATCCTGAGTTTGTGAAAGAACCAACACTAGGATCCAGGCCTCTGAATTCTCTGTTCAGCGTTTTCTCCCATGCCACCAGGACGACTCCAAGGTTCCTAGCTTTGGATTCTTCAAATAGCACACTTGGGAAATTTTGATTTATTTCCCAAGATAACTGGTTAAAGAGATGAGGCAGAACCTTGGCAAAGTAGTCAACTCCCTAAAAAATTTACCTTCTCAAACTTGCAGGTTGATCAGATGTCCCTCCTCTGCCTACCTTTGCTATTGTGTTCCATAATGTACCAAAATTCTCTGTTTATATCAGACATCATAAATGGCCTGTACAGTGTATCCAACTGTCTTGGACTGGCTGCCAACATTTAAAAATCAGAAGATTTTGCCTAAAAATTTGGATTTCCACCTTCTGTTGAAAAATGAAAAATTCTAGCAATACTGAACTTTCATTCCCAGTTGATAACACTCCCAGGAGCTGAGGAGAGGCAAGCACTCTCCACTGTGTCTCGGTCCCCACCAATCCCTACCTACTCGTGTCCATTATTCTCTGGTCCCTGTAGGCATTTGAGTTTGTGACCCATGGTCTAAAGCTTTTGTCTATAGAAGGATTTTTTGAGAATGGGACTTACAGGAACAAAGGTAAACCTAAGATACAGACATAGGGGATAATCTCATTTCAAAAGATGAGGTGAATGTCATCATACATAATGCTGCTTTCCTGCATTGATTAAGGAGGAAACTTTCAGAGTTTCCTGACTCGTTTATTTTTCTGAGAGCTGTTAAATTAACCATAGACTAATAGAGCTACAAGTCTCAGACTTGCTTTCCTGTGTGTCCCCTTTTACAAGACTGTCTGCAGCACAACTCCAAACACTCTGCCGAGCCCCCGGGGAGATGTTATTAAACCACCCATCAGCCTGTTTCCTGCATCCCAGAGCACCTCCCTTAGCACTATGGTCAGGAGGAACTGGCTGAGAACCCCAGGATCAGCCCCAGGACTGGGCAACATGGGTGTGGACACAGCAGGCAAAATGAGAGCAATTCTTAAGGAGGATTCAGTCCTGCTCCCAGCGGCGGCAACCCAGGCCCTTGTGTCACATTCTTGCCCCTTGCACATCCTCAAATCTGTTATCACTGCACATACCTCCCCCTGTTCAATCACCTTACTCTCCTCCATCGCTGAAACTTACAAAAGTATCAGATAAACAAATTCACCCAAAGGTTTTAATAGTTCAGAACTGTATATTTTTTATTTTAGCATCTTAACCTAAGTGTGTATCACTAATAATAGAATTTTAGGAATCATGATTAGTTGGTGAAAAGAACATTTGGAGATAAAAAGGGCTTACCCTCAAATTATACCACAAAGGAGGTTTATTTACTTTGTACCTGAAGGGCCACCATTATATCACCCCCCTCCTCCAGGACTTTGTTCAAATGCTACTTTCTCAGTGAGGCCTTCCTTAACCTCACAAATTAAAATTGTGACCCTCAGACTTCCCTGGTGGCACAGTGGTTAAGAATCCGCCCGCCGATGCAGGGGACACGGGTTCGAGCCCTGGTCCGGGAAGATCCCACATGCTGCGGAGCAACTAAGCCCGCGTGCCACAACTACCAAGCCTGTGCTCTAGAGCCTGTGAGCCACAACTACTGAGCCTACGTGCCACAACTACTGAAGCCCGCGTGCCTAGAGCCCGTGCTCCGGAACAAGAGAAGCCACCACAATGAGAAGCCCACGCACCGCAACGAAGAGCAGCCCCTGCTCACCGCAACTAGAGAAAGCCTGCGTGCAGCAACGAAGACACAACGCAGCCCAAAATAAAATAATTAATTTTTTAAAAAATGTGACCCTCCCCCCTCATCCCCACACTCCCTACTGCGTCCCCTGCTTTATTTGTCCCCATATCACTTAGCACCATATGATATACTGTATCTTTTGCTGTTGTTTACTGTCTCTCCGCCTCCACTAGAACATAAGCCCCATGGGATAAAGATCTCTGTCTGTCCACCACATCCTCAGTGCTGTGGCAGTGCCTGGTCCACAGTATATACTCAATAAAGGTTTATGAAATAAATGAACTTGTCACGTATCATGCTCAAGCCTCGGGTGACAATTATTTCAATAGATAACAGGGGACTTCCCTGGTGGCGCAGTGGTTAAGACTCTGCACTCCCAATGCAGGGGCCCAGGTTCGATCCCTGGTCAGGGAACTAGATCCCACATGCATGCCGCAACCAAGAGTTCCCATGCCACAACTAAGGAGTCCACGTGCCGCAACTGAGGAGCCCGCCTGCTGCAACTAAGACTTGGGGCAACCAAATAAATAAATAAATATTTTTTAAAAAATAGTTAACAGATAGAAAGGAGAACTTTTTTTGTTTAATATAAGTTTATTTATTTTTGGCTGCATTGGGTCTTCGTTGCTGCGTGCAGGCTTTCTCTAGTTGCGGCGAGCAGGGGCTACTCTTCATTGTGGCGCGTGGGCTTCTGATTGTGGTGGCTTCTCTTGATGCGGAGCACGGGCTCTAGGTGCGTGGGCTTCAGTAGTTGTGGCTCACGGGCTCTAGAGCACAGGCTCAGTAGTTGTGACGCACCGGCTTAGTTGATCTGTGGCATGTGGGATCTTCCCGAACCAGGGCTCGAACCCGTGTCCCCTGTATTGGCAGGCGGATTCTTAACCACTGTGCCACCAGGGAAGTCCAAGGAGAACTTCTTGATGATGAGAGTGACTACATATTTTAACGCTGGAAGGTTGCTCAGAAGTTTTGATGTAATCTTTCCTTTATATACATATATATTTGGTGGAACGAACGTACGTATTTCCTTTCCTAAATATTTTCAAGGACGAAATACAGTCTTTTTTTTTTTAATATTTAGAATAGATGTCGGGTAGCCCATCTGGGAAGCGGGATGCTAAATGAGATTTTTTTTTTTTTTTTTCAAAATGCTACAGTGTAACCACATCATATGTAAGGTGTGGGGTGTGGGGTATGGTGATGGTGGTGGTGTGGTGTGTGTGTGTGTGTTTATTGTGGCAGTTGCATCTTTAACTAGATTATGAACCTTTCTTCTTTTCCTCTGAGCTAACAATGATGGAGTTTAGTTCTTTATCTGAAATGTGTCCTAGTAAATATATGTAACAAGACCTAATTTGAAAAAGCAGCAGAGGATGTTCCTGGCTACTTAACTTTGCAGCACTGCCTTCCAGCTGTCCTTTGGGAAATAACTGTTTATCATTTTTGTTGCTGTTGTTGGTGTTTATACCTTTTTACCATGCTTCTTTGAATTCTTCTAACAGCACACTTGGGAAGCTTTGATTTATTTCTCAAATACAAACAGCATGAAGCCTGAACTTCTGGTTCAAGTGTTCTAACCTGGCACCAAGGTCAGAACACAAATTGACTGATGGGTCCCAGACCAGTTTAGATTCATGGTAGCAACACAGGTACTATTTGTTGAACTAACCTGCCAATGTTCTGAGCAGAGGTGGGCACCAGAGACCAGTGAGAAACAGACCATCTTAGCATGAGAAAATGCTGAAAAGTTCTTTCATCACTGCTATGACTGGAGATAGCACCAGTGAAAATTTAAAGACCTAGAGCATGTAAGATTAGGTTACCAATCACAGATCAAAGGAGTGTAGAACAGAGGCAAGGAATGACCTGCCTTCTAAGTACCTGAACTTATGAAACCTCCCGGACATAATCTCATAGTAGAACCTTAATTCTGGTCTCTATTACAATCTATCCTAAGGAATAACACACGTACAGGGTTATTCATTACAGTACTGTCAGTAAAGGCAAAAGTTTAGAAACAACTTAAGTGATGACCCTGGGGACCTGGTTAACCAAATTATGGAATACCCATACAATGGAATACAATAAAATCATTCTTTAAAATTTGAGAGTACTCTTTATGAATGGAATTAGAATGATTTCAAATACAAAACCAAGATGTGGGATAATAGAGTATGCTATCATGGGGAAAAAGAGGCAAAACAAGAATACATGCATACAATTATATTTTCTTGTATACATATGAAATATCTCTGGAAGGGTACATAATAAACTGAATCATTGGCTTCTTCTAGAAAAGGACACTGGATAATGGGGGACAAGGTTTGGGAGAAACTTCTCACTGTATATCCTCTTGAATTTTGAACCAGACAAATGTAACTCCTAGTCAAAATAAATAAAATTAACATTTTTAAATAAAAAAATTACATTAAATAAGGCTTTTAAAGTTAATTAACCCTCTTGGGGGGGGGCGGTACAGGAGGTGGGTAGTGGGAGGTACAAACTACTGGGTGTAAGACAGGCTACAAGGATGATATTGTACAATATGGGGAATACAGCCAACATTTTGTAACAAATGTAAATGGAGTGTAATCTTTAAAAATTGTATAGAAAATTAAAATACAAACGTTAAGGAAGCCCTTCTTAATCTATGACGCCTCATTCTTGCACCATTTCCATGGGTTTGAAATTTTTTTCAAAATAAGAAGATCAAGTAAAAACAAACAAACAAACGAAAAAGAATATGCTCTGCTCTGGGGTAGTAAGTTGGGTGCCTCCAGCTTGAGGCTGTCAAGGAAGGGGAAGTGCCAAAGATAATTTGCTTGCTTCAGAAGTATACTTATATTGGCCGCAGAGCTGAGCACAGAGTGGAAACCCTTTCTTTGCTGCCATCATGAAATGGGTTTCCAACACTGGCCATGCAGTTTCTGATTGCGCCATCAGAATCAGGCACAACCTTCTTTAACTGAAAATGGCCAACTCCCCCTTGGGTTGGTTCAGTACAGGGGGGAAAAGAAAATGGCACAGTTAACCCTTTCTCTCCATGCTTTGGTAACCGAGCAGATAAAATGCCAAACATGTAGTAAAGGACTTAAACGAAGTCAAAGCTTCGGTTTTGGAAAAATTTTCTTGGCCGACCTCTGGGAAGAGAGGCAGTCCCTCGGGGACTCATAGCAAACAAGGTATTTCCTCTGTGTGGGCTTAGCAAGAGTAAACGTGCAGTGAGGTAGTTTATGATGGAGGGATGCTTGAATGAAAAGGGAGAAGAGTCAACAAATTGTGTTTCAGTCCTGACTCTACCTCAGCACTTATCATAGGATCTTAATTTTTACAGCCTGAGTAGCCTCCTCTATAAAATGGAATCATAATCACTGCCTCACCCACCTTCCTGGACCAAAAGATATAAAAGGTTACAAAGCATTTTTAAAACTCTGTGGCACTAGAGGTGAACGTTAGGGAAATAAACATAAGACAAAATACCTTTTGGTGATAATTACGAAGTTTTCAGAGAAGCAAACATATCTTTAGGATCCGATACATCATAACTTTCTAGTCTTAAACCTACATCTGCTGCATTACCTGGGACAAGTCCCCTAGCCTCTCTGAGCCTTAGTTTCCTCACTGAAAAATGCTGTTAATGCTACCTACTTAACAAAGTAGTTAGCTATGAGAATTAGGTGGAGTAACCTATACAAAATGGAGAGCTCACCAGTTTCTTTCCCATGTACCTTGGGTAATGAATCATGGCCTCAATCAAAGGATACTTCATTTGCTGATTTGCTTCATTCCTCAAACTCTCTGTACTGTCTCTCAATTTTTCTGTAAATCTATAAGTGTTCTAAAAAATAAAATCTATTAGTTTAAAAAAATATGTATTTAAGATGTAAAGTGATTGAAAAGGGGGACTCTGGAGCCAGACTGCTTGAGTTTGAATCACAGCTTTGCCGTGTACTAGATGGATGACCTGGGGAAATTTAGTAACAGCTTTGTACTTCAGTTTCCACATCTATAAGCACTATGTAAATTTTTGCTATTAATATAAAATAATACTAATTATTATTATTATTACATTGCACTCAACAATGGGAATACAGTGATGAACAAGGCAATTTAAGCAAAGCCCTCTGAAAGCACCCACCGTTATCTTAAATGTAGACCCAAAGAGGTTAAGTTACTCCACCAGGGCCACATAGCTAGTTAATGAGAGAGGACTAGAGAAGACCAGCCAGGACTAGTTAGAGACTTCCAGATTGCAAGCCACTGTCTTTCCACTGCCCCATGCTGTGCAATCAGATTCAAACCTGGACACTGCAGAGTCCTGGAACTACCACAGTGGATTCGGGAAGTCAGTTGGAATTGGCCCAATAATTCTGTGCATTCCTGACCTCCACCCTCTTTCTACATCCCATTCCTTAGGGTGTTGTCCTCGCCTGGCTTACATGTGGATCTTCCTGCAAATTTCAGAATTGGAGTTCACGGTGGAGACAACGTGGAAATGCCACATCCCCCATACCACTTGCATTTCTTTTGTGCTTGTGAATCTTATACAAGAACAAAGGTTGAGTCTCTCAGAGACGTTCTGGAAAGGGACAGATCCAGGTGTGGTGGGGCCTGACGTGTATACAATACTGCGGGCTCGCTTTTAGGAAAGGAATACGTAATTACAAATTAAAAATTAGGTACCAGGCCTTGGAATGCATGCAAATGAAGGGCCCTGAAATTTAAGCATTATTAGCTTCCTGGTAAATCCAGCTCTGCTCCTACAGTGACTAATTCCCTTCTTTCCCTCTTCCCTTCATCTTTGCTTCCACCCGTGTCACTTGCACCTGCCCTGCCATCTAGCACTCACTGTGCCCCAGGCAGTAACTTCTTCTTAAGTTTACATTCTGATTTTAAAAATGAACTTTGCTCCAGTCTGCAGATTATTATCCAAATTATGATACAGGCACAGCTTTTCTTGATATGAAAGAATAAAATGATGTACAGTTAACCTGTGGGTGGCATGTAATCATGCTCCGCGGGGCTGTGCATTATTAGACTTGATAGACCACAAAGTAGCCAGAAACTTCTGTTTTCTGTTTGCATTTGTGAACACACCCAGGGCCAGGCTCTTCTATGTCTGGGACATTCAGCAAATAAAATGATCCTCTCAGAAGGGGCTGGGGCTGGGGTTGGGGGTCCCTGGCGGTCCAGTGGTTAAGGCTCTGTCCTTTCACTACAGGGGGTGCGGGTGTGATCCCTGGTGGGGGAAGATCCTATGTGCGGCAGGGCGTGGCCAAACAATTTAGAAAAAAAAACAAAAAGAAGAAGGAGGGAATGATATAACAATCTAGAGAAGAGAACATCGTATAGTTACGCATAATTATGCATGATTAATAGAATACTTTTACACATGCCATCTGACCTAACGCTCACACCATTTGATGTACGTAGTGTGGTTTTATTAAACCCCTGCCCCCGGTGACAGATTGGAGACTGAGGCCTACAGTGACTGAAGTTTGATTCTGAACCCTTCCCTGCTGATTTCCTTTCCCACAGCACCGCCCCCATTATCCTCACATTCAGGGGACACAAAGAGTGCACAGGCCGCAACTGCACAAAGAACCCATAGACAAAGTAAGTCGAGGCTGTTTTGTGGGTGATTTGGGGACGGGAACTTGTTCCTTGTGGGTAGGGGTGGGGTGGAGCTATTTTCTCGGCTGGGATTATCCCGATGAGTCATCTAGGTTGATCCCATGATTTGCATAGTTCCTCACCTTTCCCCTCCCCTGGACAGCAGTATCACCCAACCCTGGAGCCGGGATCGCATGTGCCCTTCACTGCCCTGCTTGTCCCCGGCAGCCCGCTCAGTCGGGGCCTGGCACGGAGCCACCAGCCCGAAGCAGGAGGGGAGGAGGCGTGTGTCTCCCAGTGGCTGTCAGCTTTCCCAGCTGACTCAACTCGACACCTCCCTCCCCCCGCCGGGCACACAGCCTCCAGTTTTCAGGCTTGTCTGGTGGTTCTCAGTGGGGAGCACCCCCTTCCTACTGCCCGGGGCGCCTGGTCTGCAGCCTGGGGCTGCCGGCAGCGGCACCAGGGCCCCCTGCCCGCTGGCCTGGCGGGCCCTCTCTCAGGACGATTCGAACCTGCTGCAATGGAGAGTTCAGAATATGGGTCAAGGTGCTCTCAGAAGGGCCCAGGGGAGGATCACCTGACCGGGAGGTGGATGACTCAGCGGGAAGGGAAGGGGTGCGGGCTGGAATCTCCTGGCCCACGGGGCCTGGAGGAGGAGGGCAAGTTGTCTCCATCTGGCTGCCTGCCAGGGGAGGAAGAAGAAGGAGACGGAAGGAAGGATAAAATGACCGCGGGTGACCCGACTAGGGTGGAGTCCAAATCCTCCCCAGAGCAGGCTGTCGCCCTCACGGAGCTGAAGCCACTCCCAGGTCAAACTGCCACTGTGGCTGTAAAGACCTAATTAGCTGCCTCCCCTGCCCAAGTGGGAAATCAAAAGGACAGAGCGCTCATCTCTCCAGACTCCAACCACCCAAGGCCCCTACAAGAAACCCAAGCCACCGGCCTAGCATGCAAAGGCAGCCGTCCCTCACAGAGGCGATTTGGCTTCTCCCCCAATTAATCCCGAATGTGAAAATTACTAACCCATTTTATTTTACATCTCCACGCGGCGGGGGCCTCCTTTCAAGGGTGTGGCAGGGGTCGCAGTTGCTGGAACAGCAGCTGCGCTGTCTGAGCCTCACTTCCTCTGGCTCCAGCTGCAGGTTCGTCAGGGCCAAGCAGGGAGTTTCCTCATTCTCTGGGCTTTCGGCTTTTCTAGGCGGCCACCCGCACCTACCACCCTCCGCAGCTGCTCGCCCGCCCTCTGTGGGTAGCGAGTTTGGGACTCCCTGGTCCCATGAGTCAGAGCCAGGCTGGAGACAGACAGCAGGCTTCCTTTATTAAATCAGCCTCCTGCCCTGTACACCACAGAGGGAAGCTATAATTACTCGTTTGGCCTGGCTCTGAGAACTGAGCCACAAATGCTTGACTAGGAGGGATGGTTCCTGATTCCTGCATTTATCTAGTGCACCCCAGTTTGGAAATACAAACAACAGCCAGGGGTTCAAGCCTGTTACGCATATGTCAGATGTTTTGCACATATAACAGCGTGCGCTGGACCTGGACACTGATGGAGATTGCTAGAAAAATTGCTATATTAATGCTGCCAGGAGTTTTTTGTTTTGTTGTGTTGTGTTTTGTTTTTTTAATGCGTCCTGCCTTGCTGCCAGTCTCATTTGAGGCAGGCTGCTCATTGCTGATGTTGGTTTTTAAGAGATAAAGGAAAAGGCAACAAAACATTGTTTTGGATCCTCAGGACTGTTTTAGCCATCTGGCATAGAGACACAAAATCTCTGGCCTCCCAGGGCCTACAGAAGTGTTTGAAACCTGAACCCTGAAAAAAAGAGTTGGCTCTAAAAGAAAAAATTAAACCACCAAATGAAAATAATATAGCCAATCTTCATTAACTGTTCAATTTACTATTCGTTGGCTTATTCACTCATTCATTCATTCATTCCTGGAAGCGTACATTTCTGCCATTCATTCACCAAAGATCTGCTGAGCTGTTTCTCTGGCCAGGTATAGTTTCAGGCACTATAGTTTCAGGGCTACATAAGTGCTAAACCAATTAAAGATATAGACAGAACTAAGCAAATATTCCTGCCCTTGTGGGTGAATAACGGACACAAAAATAAGCAAATTATATGGTATGTTAGAGATAATAAGTGTGATTGATAAGAGGAAAAAAATAGAGCAGGGTTAGGGGAATTATTGGTAAAGGAGAAATTCATAAACATCTCATGACATTTAAGAACAATTTGCAGGTTAGAGTTCTCTCACAGTGAGAGTTCTCAAGTCTGCATAATAATTGCTGAGAAATTATAACCAATCATAAATGAGTTACATTTGACTACAGTAAAATTATAAAAATCTTCTAAGCTTTGTTTAGAACCAAAATTTGGGTGCATGTTAAATATATCTGATGGGAGATAAAAAGTAAAAGTGCCAAGGCATCTGACCCTGCCTCTGGGTACCGGTAAGCAAAGGCACTTCGTTCAAGTATTACTGGATACCTATAATATAGTGGTTAAGGGCTTGGGTGTCAGATGCCAGGGTTCAGGTATGGTGAATGGATCCATCATTTACTATTTGTGTGATTCTGGGAAAGATATTTAATTTCAGTTCCCCCTCTTTTATAAGAGGGTAATACAGAACCTACCTTATAGGGTTTCTGAAATGATGAAACAAGATAATAAAAGTAAAGGTGTTAGTTAGGATAGCACCTGGCACTTAGTACGTGCTCAATACCTGTTAATCTATTATTATCGTTGCGGTTAGGATGATCACAGTGATGATAACAATGAGTTGCCAGGCACCGTGCTAGGTATTGGGGACCCACAGCTGAAGAAGACAATGACATGGTCCCAACTGGGAGAGACTTTGCAAGCATGTTGTGCTTCATTAAATCTCACGGCCCCCTGGCAGGGTGATCCCCACTGCACCACTAATCATTGTTAACCATACTTGGATGGCCGATAAAAACGAACAGACCACAGTGAGACACCATTTGATAACCTTTCAGTTGGAAAAAATTAAGAAGCCTGATAATGCCAAGTACTGGAGAGGAGGTGGATCAATAGGATCTTCACACGTTCATTGCTGGTGAGATGGTAAATGGGTACATTCACATTGTTTTTCAGGAGGTGTGTGCAAAACCTTCAGCTCAGCATGTTCAAAGGAGTGGAAAGCTGGTAACGACTCAAATGTTCATTGACAGGAGAATAAATTTATACTTGTGGGGCCTCTCACCTTCTGAGATGGCCCACCCTCTGTCTGTGGAGTGTGTTTCTCCCAAGGCAGTTTTCGCCTTTTGAGATGGACCACATTCTTTCTATGGAATGTGTATCTCTCTAAATAAATCCACTTCTTACCTATCAAAAAAATAAAAAGTACTCATGGGATGTGATAAAGAGGACAAAGGGACCATACATAGCTCTATGCTACAATATGGATGAATTTTAGCAATATAATATTTTGAGGAAAAAGTATATTTCAGAAGACTACATACAGCAGAATATTCTCTTAAGCAAGGTAAAAACAAGATCTAAGCAATGCAACTTTTAGAAAAATATATTAAAATTAATTTTTAGAAAGCAATGAATGGTAAAGTCAAGATTCAGGATAGGTGAGGGAGGCGAAGTGATGGGAAGGGCTGAAACACATAGGGAGAAGTGGGTGGTGGGTTCACAGGTGTTTACTGTATTATAAATAAATAAGTAAACATAAATAAATAATAAATAACCAGATGCATGCTGTGCAGGGTCCAAATGAAGACGAAAGAATGTCATGAATCAAAGATTATGAATGATCCTGTGTACTTGGATTCAATAAAAGAGAAAATGAAACTCTACTCTTGGGATGGGTGTGAAGCACACCTCGGAAGGGTGTGGGCTTGTCAAGACAGAGTGGATAAAGGACCCTGAAGAAGGGCAGGGGTGTGTGAGTTTCCATGAGGATTAGGCAGCATTGACCTTGGAGGTGGGGGACCCTTCACCAGTCACGTGCTGCTGTGCCGGTTCAGAATTGTCACCTGCAGTCAGAGGGCAGGAGCAAGTGGTCACTGTGATGGGGGCAGCAAAATGTCCCTGGCAGAGCCCTGTTCACGTCCTGGGTCTATCCACGTGGTGGCTGGCCCTCAGTGCCCTCTCCCTGGGGTCTTTGCCAGGCCTGCCCTGGATAGACTTCTAGTTCCTGTGTGTTGTTCTCTCTCTGCCCGGCCTGGCCCTGACTTGAGGGATGCTGGCTGTGTGCAGAGAACCCCGTTCCAGCTGGGAGTCCTGGCACCTCCCCCAAGGAGATGCAGTTTGGTCACTGAACCCACAGTCCTAGCCCTTCTCTCTCTTGCTCTGGGGGGAGCCCAGGGGGAAGTGCACTCAGACAGCTAAGATGCCTGCAGTCATGGCCAGGCCCATGGGTCACAGGCTGGATGGAGCAAGCACGTTTTCATTGATAAAAAGGCCCCGGAAGCTGGCACCAAGCAGAGAAAACTTGTTAGGCCCAGGTGATTGATTTCACGGACAGAACTAACTGGGATTCTCAGAGGCACACGGAGGGCGGTCCTGTCTCTCTTTTGTGCTACTGCTGGTGGGGTCAGGGCTTTCAAGTTCTGGGAGCTGCTCAAAAGCCCCTCACCCAGCCCCACGCTCCAGAACAATCATTGATACCTCAAGAGACTGGAATCAGAAAGACCCTAGATCAGGTTGTAGGTGGGCAGTTTCTAACTGTCTCATTAGTTTAATTCTCTAAACCTAAACAACGGGGAAAATCATATGGTCATTGCCTGACTAAAAGGCATCAGTGAGGACCACATGACATAACTGAGAACAAAGTGCTTATCAAACAGAAAGGTCCAGTACATTTGTGTTAGAACACACGCCCGTCGAGGGTGGGAACTGTGTCTGACTCCTTCTCTGCTGGACTCCCAGGATCAAGGACAGTGCCCGGCACGTAGTAAGTGCTCAATAAAAATACTTCTGGAATGAATGAATTGGAGTATTATGGATTAGAGTAAAACTAATGATGATGAGGATCATTCCTGACCATGATATGAAAATTAATTTCATCTTGACTACATACCAGGCAAAACGCTAAAAGCTTTTCATTGATAGTTCCATTTAAGCTTCACAAAAACCCAATGAAGGAGGTGCTAGTATTATTCCCATCCTGCAGGTCAGTTAATGTGATCCAGGGAAGTTAGTGATTTTCCCAAGGCCACACCCTGGCAGAACAGGTTATTACCCAGGTGACATATTTAGGGGGTTCGGAGAGGCTTGTTCCCCGGAAGCGGAACACAGGCAGCCTTGGTGCCTGAGAGGCCACCATGATATCAGTGGATTCTGACACCTTGAATGCCGCAAGATTCCAAATGAAAGTGCAGACACCTCTGAAAAACAGTTAAACCTAACTGTCTCATCAGGGAATAATCTGGCTTATCTGTTTTCTTCCTAAGTGTAGATGGTGGGGTTCTCTTGCAGGGATGGGATTCAGGGGAGTTTCCCCGAGTGAGTGGGGATTACACATGGCAGACTGGAGGGCTGCTACGAAGGGGGCTGAGAAAGGGTCCAAGATGCATGTTGGCTGTTCTGTTGAGAATTGGCCTAGGACTTCAGGAGGGCAAAAGGGTGTTTGGGTCCCCAAATCGCCTTTATGGGGTGTTTTTACAGAGCAGCTGGAGGACACTGGAAGAAGGCTATCTCAGAGAGGGGTAGCAGTATTGGGGAATTATCATAGGAGCCTTGCTTTTATGTTTGAATTTTTTATAATAAGAATATATTCACTTACTACTTGTGTGGTTAAAAATATATTGAAATAAATGAACAACTAAGTGAAGCGGGGGTGGAGGAAGGTTGAGAAAAGGTCATGGGTTGGATCCTCCAAAGGAACGCAGCTTCCAAGACTGCAGAGCCCGCGCCAGGCTGCAGCTCTCCAGGGCTTGGCTGATTTACTGGAGATGAACGGCAGCCCCCAGCATTCCCAGGGCATGGCGGCCAATGAGCCTGATCCACAGCTGGGGGGGGAAGTATTTGCCTTTGCAGTTGGCAGCATGTCTGTGCCTCTGAGCCTTCCTCATGAGAGACTCATTATGCAGTTTGGTCACATGCCCTATGCATTTTAATGAATGAGTCAGGGGACAGACTCAATTTGAAAGAGGAATCGAAGCTCTCTAGGCTGGGTGAAGGGCTCTCAAGGGATGCTCTCACAGCTTGGATTACAAGAAAAGGAAAGAAGGAAGCTATTTCCGTTTAGAAAAAGGAAAGGAAGGTCAGAAGGAAGGAAGGAAAGAAGGAAGGAGAGAGGAAGCAAGGAAGGAGGGGAGGAAGGAGGGAGGGAAGGAAGAAGAGAAAGAGGCAGAAAGAACGGTGTAGAGTTCAGAAAACAGTCCTGGAACAGATGCTGCTCACCAGACACTCCCTTGCTCTTTACCCTCCACTTATTTACTCAAAACATTCAGTGCTTTTTAAGTGTCAGCTACCATGTTAGGCAGGGGAGTTACAAGACAAATGAGATAGAGTCCTTGCCCCAAAGGTCTCTGCAAAAACCAAATGGGTTTGGTCAAGTCAGAGCAACTACACAGGGGTCTAATTTGGGAGGTGGGGTGGGCAAAAGAAGGTCATGTTCACTCCCTTCCTGGGAAGGGAGGTCCCTTACTGATGGTCAAGGGCTATCATCTCTCTAGCGCTTCCCGCTTGCCAGACACGGGGTGAGCAGTCCACGGTGAGCATCTCACTGAATCCTGGCAATAATCCCACGAGGCAGATCCTGTTACTGTCACATTTTTTACAGAATAGGAAACCGAAGCAGAGTGAGCCGCCTGCCCAAGGTCACCCAGGGATTTGAACTCAGGTCTGTCTGACTCCAGAGCTCTTGGCAGTTCAGGTCTCCGCTGTCAGCCAACCACTGGATGGGGAATGCTGGGGAAGGCCTTTCCCTTCCCAGGCTGCCTTCCAAGAACACTCTGAACCCCCAGGAGGAAGAGGTTGGTGTGAATCCAGATGCAGTCAGCGCCAGGCAGCCTGGGAGTGGATCTGAAACCTCACTGAGCGAGGCTGTGTGTGAGACTCAGAGCCCAAGGGCAGCGGGGAGAGGAAGGAAACGCAGCCTCACGGCGGTCAGTTGGGGCAACGTGCCCGTTCCCAGCCTCCACACCACAAAACACAGGGCAGCAGATGCTCAGCAAACGGGTGTGTGGGAGTGAGCCGTACCCTTAGATGGCGGTCGAGCAGGCAGTATCACTGAATTACTCAACAAAGCCACCTCGGCTTTGAACTTTGAGCCAGGCTCTGCTGGAACAGGGCCTGGGGGGAGAGGGGGGGCTCTCACCACTGTGAAGAGGATGTCTGCCATCCCCCTGCCACCCCCAAGTGGGAGAACACAGCCTGGGAAGAAGGCAAGAACTGAAAAGCCACGGCACACCCACATTCTCATGAATTTTTACAGCTGGAGAGAAAGAGCGATACACAAACATAGCAGGACACAGGGGCCCTGGGCTTCGTGCTGGAGAGAAAAGCAAGGCCACCTGCCATGAACCTGGCCTGTACACAGAGACAGGCAGCTTTTACTGAGTGATTACTACATGCCAGGGCTGTCATACACATTATTCCCTTGGACCCTACTGCGTCCTCGTGAGGGAGGTACTGTCATCATCCATCGTACCCAGGAGAGACTGATGCCCAGAGAGATGAATAACGTGCCACTGTCTGTTTTTCCCCACTTCTGGTTTCCATGAGAAGAGATTTTCCCTGAACACACTTTTGGTCTTGACTCTCACTGCCCATGCCCATGGAATGACGTCTGACTGGAAAGCTTGGGAAGGCTATCCGCAACGTTCTGCTCTGCCCCCTCCTCCTTCCAGGCTGTTAGGAAGCCAATTTGTTCTCACACTAAGCTACATCCCCCATGCTAGCTTTCGTGATAATTAAGGTGGTACCTTGGCTCTCTGCCATTCCTTTGTCCTTTTTATTCAGTGTGTTCAGAGCCGGGATGTAGAAGAGGGGTGCTGTTTTTTGGAAGGCTCTTTGGAGAGCCCAACAGCACTTAGGAGGATCCCAAGTGCTCTGGCCAAACCACCCCCATTTAACTGGGGATTCTGCTCTCTCTCCATGTCTTGGCAAAGGACACTCTTGGCTCTGGGACCACTTTCCCTTGGGAGAAGTCAGCCTGGCAACAAACGCGGCCGTAACCCTCCCCCCAATGTTTTTTGGACTGGCACCTTTTTTCCGGGACGAGGAAAACTAAGTCCTGTACCCAGTTTCTTGTTGTACATGGAATTGGTCATGAGAGGGTATCCCTGGGGTGGCAGGGTCTTGGCCTGTGTACCAGCTCTCTCCCTTGCCACCTGCCCGGGCATCAGTGATGGGTACTTGACCCCACCCAGGCTGCTGCCAGTCTAGACTGCTTACTCTGCAACAAACCTGGGCAGCTGACCCAAACCCCCTGTCAGGCCCTGATTAACCCATACACTGTATGTCTCAGTTTCCAGTTCCAGTGGATCTGCCAGGGGATTCAGAGCCAGTTATGTTATGTGGCACCAGCTGCCGAGCCCATATTACCTGGCTGTGTGACGGGGGGCAAAGTCCTGACCTGCTCTGTGCTCTGATTTCCTCATCTGTAAAAGGGGTAGTACCTGTTCTCCTGTCTGTCTCCCAGGACTGTGGTGAGATCAAATATGTAGAACATAGTTGAAAAAGAACCAAAATACTCCATGAGATAGAAGGGAATTTTTAAAAATCATTTTTATCAGCTTTTATAATGTGCCCAAAGACTTATGAAGCATCTATAGCAAACATATTCAGCTTTGTCATCAGGGCTGGGCCACCTTCGTTTTGGTAACCTTGCCCAACTCCCTCTGCAATTTCCCTCTAAGAATCACCCCTCCCCTTCCCCTCAGTCATACAGATCTAGGGACTCCGCCTAGGAAAATGAGTGCATCTCATTTCTTTGGACCACAGTGATTGCTTCACAGATGGTCATGTGACCCCATGAGGATCAGTGAGACTTTTCCTAGGACTTCTGGAAAAGAGATGCTCTCTGGAGATCCTGAAAGGATACAGGGGCTAAAGCGGATGCTGTCATCTTGTTTACCACTTTAACCCAAAACTCAAATTGAAACATAAAATATGAACCAAGAAGTAGAGAGAAACCAAGTCCTGATTTTGACATTAGAACCCCAAACCCAGCCAGGACCACCAGTGATAACGTGATTTGCAATAAGCAATAGAAATATTTGGTCTGGGCTTCCCTGGTGGCGCAGTGGTTGAGCGTCTGCCTGCCGATGCAGCGGACACGGGTTCGTGCCCCTGTCCGGGAAGATCCCACATGCCGCGGAGCGGCTGGGCCCGTGAGCAATGGCCGTTGAGCCTGCGCGTCCGGAGCCTGTGCTCCGCAAGGGGAGAGGCCACAGCAGTGAGAAGCCCGCATACTGAAAAAAAAAAAAGAAAAGAAAGAAATATTTGGTCTTCCTCCGTAGTTCTTGGCACGGAGGTCCTAAAACTCTTGGAATTTCCTTAATGAACAGAGCAGTAAAGGTGTCCTTTGTTATGTTCATAATGTGGCTTTTAGAAAGCACCTAAGGATGACGGCTGGTTACCAGGAGAACCAAACAAGTGATCAGAAGGTTGGAACTTTCAGTCACACCCTTGCTGACCTCCCGTGAGGGGTGAGGGCTGGAGATAGAGTTCAATCCCCAATGGGCAATGATTTAATCCATCATGCCTATGTTATGAAGCCTCCATAAAACTCCAAAAGGACTATTTTCAGAGAGCTTCCGGGTTGGTAAACACGTGATCTGGGGAGAGTAGTGGGCTGGGAGAGGGCATGGAAGCTCCGCCCCTTTCCCCATACCTTGCCTCATGCATCTCTTCCATTTAGCTGTTCCTGAGTTATATCCTTTCATAATAAACTGGTAATCTAGTAAGTAAACTGTTTTTCTGAGTTCTGTGAGCCACTTTAGCAAATTAAAGGAATCTGAGGAAGAGGTTGAGGGAATCTCTGATTTACAGCTGATCGGTTAGAAGCACAGGTGATGACCTGGACTTGGAAATAGTGCCTGAAGTGAGGTGGGCTTGGAGTGAAGGGCAGTTGCGTAACCTGTGGGATCTGACAGGTATTTCCAGGTAGGTGGGGTCAGGACTGAGTTGAACTGTAGGACACCCATCTGGCATCTCAGAGAATTCCTTGGACCACCCCCTCCAAACCACACACTGGAAAGTGGGTGCAGAACCCTCTCACCAGCCCTGGACTTCTCAGCTTAAGGTAAGGCGCCAAATTCCTTTTTTGTCCAAAGGCATCTTGGGTTGGATTTTCTGTCCCTGGTTACCAAGAGAATCCTAATGGACACAGTATTACCTCGTTTAATCTTTTCACCAACTGTGAGCTAAGTATCGGAACCCCTAACTCTACAGATGAGGAAGAGAAACAGGCACAGAGAAGTGATGTGATGTAAACGGTGCAGGCAGGATTTCAACCTGGCCTCCTGGCCCCTGGAGCCCGCATTCTATCCACTCTGCAGGGGCTTGGGAGTACAGCTGAGTCTCATAGTCATCTCTGTCACAGACTTCAGTCAGCAGTAGAGCATCTGCTGGCAGAGGAGAGCCCTGATTCTCTTGCAGCCAGTGGCTGAAGGAGGACCTAATTCACTTGGTGTTCTCTGCCACATGTGCCCTCTTCCTGGAAGAAAAACACCAACAGAGGAGGAGCTTAGTCAATTCCTACAGGGTTTAAGCTTGATGTCAAGGGCCTGGAGAGCTTGGAATGGCCCAATATCTTCTCCTTCCAAGGATTGATGTTCAGTGTCTACCTTTTACAGTTTTGGTTTTTTTTTTTTTTTGGCCATGCTGAAGGATCTTAGTTCCCTGACCAGTGATCGAACCCATGGCCACTGCAGTGGAAGCACGGACCCCTAACCACTGGACCACCAGGGATTCCCTAGAGTTCCACTCTTTTCTCTGAAGATACCAGACTCTGGTAAAATGCAAATACCTCTCAGGACTCCAGGGCTTACAACCTGAGCTGCTATCAGTGGTGACAGTTTTGTAGGAATAATGGCTTTGAGAGGGGTTTAGGGTACCAGGTGCATGGCTGGGCTGGTAATGGTGGCACTCTGGAAGAGGAAAAGGGTGCAGAACGGGACATCTGAGAATTGGATACGTTTCAGTTGGTTAAGGGAGCAGGTCATCCATGTAAGTGTGATAATGGGATCAAATAATAC
The DNA here is from genome assembly GCF_039906515.1 of Pseudorca crassidens. Classification (NCBI taxonomy): domain Eukaryota; kingdom Metazoa; phylum Chordata; class Mammalia; order Artiodactyla; family Delphinidae; genus Pseudorca; species Pseudorca crassidens. Next base: position 31,383,849 of record NC_090315.1, on the reverse strand, counting down.
GCTATCTGGGATTTGCTGCAAAATAACAGGGGGATGGGGAAAGTAGGTGGAAATATAGATGAAATAAGATATATACACTAATATGTATAAAATAGATAACTAATGAGAACCTGCTGTATAGCACAGGGAACTCTACTTCATTTCGCTGTACAGTAGAAACTAACACAACATTGTAAAACAACTACGCCCCCCCCCAAAAAAAAGGATTGGCCATTAGTTGATCATTGTTGAAGCAAGGTTACCAGTACACGAGGGTTTATTCTGTCTACATAAGCATATGTTTGAAATATTCCATAGTAATATTTTAATTATGAATAATTAAAAAAACATGATTTAAAAAACATGTTTTGTGCTTTATTCTTTATATCTTGTATGCACCTCACAAATGTTTTCTCCCCATTTTAAAGATGGTAAAACTGAGGCTCAGAGAGTTTAAGTCATTTATGCAAGGTGGAATTGAGAGCTAAACCCAGGCTTTCCAACTCCTGTATCCCAAGGTTAGTCTGGGGCAGAGGGCAGCAGAGGCAAGCTGGCAGCCCCTGCTTGACGGGGGCTGACAGGCAAGGACCGGGGCTAGGTGAGCCAGTCTTGTCCACATCCAAGTCTTGCCGAGAGGCAGCCCAGCCTGTGTGTAACTGGTGTGGCGAAGACCCCGGCAGGGCCTCACGGATTCATTGAGCGCACAGTGGAAAGCTCCTGGCCACTGATTTCACATGCTTCTCGGTAGTTAAGAAAACACTGAGTCCAGCACAGCAGGCTCTGGCTCTGGACCCTTTCATGGGCATCCTGAGGACTGCTGCCTGAACATCTGGGTCTGATAAAGCCCACGTGGGCTTCCCTGCCGCCTTTGCCATAGCTATTTCCGCACGTACCCTTGAAGCTCTGTGCGTGTGGAGGGTCTTTTCTTTTCTTTCCTCCCAAACATATGGATTCCCAGCTCCTATTTCAAACTCAAATACTCCTCTGCTATAAACTCCCCAAAGCTCTCAATTTCCTTTTTCCATTGCTCATTCTTTCCTGAAGTGCATGAAAAAGCCTCTCTTAGCTCTGTTCCAATTTCCTTGTTTATGAAAGAAGGGCAAGGAGAACGGTGACTTCAATGATCAAAGTTAAGCAGGCCCTGATTCCTTCCTTAGGAGAGCACACCTCAATGACCTGGGAGATCCCAACTTACCAGGTACGAAAACAAATCACAGGAAAGCCCTGACTCCCCCCAAAACACTCATCCTGCAGGAGGCCTGATACAGTGCCAGCTGCTTCCTTTATCTGGCTGAAACGTCCTCTTTGAAAACCACTAATGGAATAGAAAGAAGAAGAGAAACGGGCATGATTCCCAGAAGGTTACTGCTGGAGTGGGAGTGTGTTATCTGGGAAGGGAAGAACAGGTCCTTGCCTGCTCCTTAGCCTGTGGCCTTGTGTTTCTTCATGATGATGGCAACTCACAACTTAGAGGCAGAAAGAAGCCAGTCCTCAGCACTGAAACACTGGACACATCAGCACCAACAGCGTGAGGGAGGAAAAGGGACTCAGTGCATCATGAAGCACCTGGGGGACAGAAGGTTCCCCACCCAGGGAGAGACCCTCAGGTGCCTTCACGGGGCCCAGCAGGTAACATAATGATAAAAGGCAGTGGACATTGGTTTCAGCCTGGAGGAGCCCTGGGTAGCAGCAGCGGAGCCTGGAGACAGCAAGTCCTCTCTGGAGGGGGCAGCAGCCATTCACCTCTGGCTGGTTATTCTTGTGGAAGAACGTGAGCCTGGTGTTGCCACATCTTCCATTTTTCCAAAGACGTGGAGATCTGGATTTTACATGAAGTCTCCCAGTTTGGGAACTGATTTTGATGGAACATATTGCGAAGGCTGACATTAGGAGCTCAATAAGATCTGTCTCGCAGTGCGAGTTCACCCAAGCACCCCTGGTTTGCAGCCCAGACCTAGTAACTGGTCCTCTACACCTGCAGTGTGGTCGGCAGCGCTGGGAGAAGTAGCCAGGAAGAGGTCAGAGGCAGCCACGGGGCAAAGGGCATCGCCTGGCACAGGAAGGAGGTAGCCCTGCCTGCTGTTCCTGGGCTCATAAAACACTCGCAGGCTTCTGTCATGTTACCATGCTGGATCTGCTACCAGTTGGGTCCTTACCAACAACGCTCCCATCCCCTTTAGAAATTCTCCTCCTCCCCAAGGCAGTTCATGTGGCTAGCTCAGAACTCTTTCTTCGGGAGAGGCAAGTCGGCACTTCAGCCTCTGACCACATTCAAGATAACCTTCAAGACAACTTAAAATTCACCTGCCCATGGAAGAAGCAAGTGACACCTTCCTTCCTCTCAGGGTTGACAAAACCGTGACCAGCAACTCTGCATCCTTAAGGAGCTCTTTCTTTCCCCCCAAAAGTCACATTGTGCTTTGAGGACAACTTCTGTTCCTCATCTCTGTGTGAGAGAAAAGAGGCACAGAGCTGGGAGCTATTTGCCCAAAGACACACCAGGGAGGACTCCTAATAGCTGGCAGAAACATGCACTAAGCTATTTTTTTTAAAAGTTCAGATGTCTTCCTGATTTGTACATAATAACGGTAAGTAAAATTTCCTCACAATGGGATGGTGCAGTAATCTAGAAGGCAGAGAGAGACGAGAAAAGCTTTTAGGCATGGGAACTCCCTGGTGGTTAGGACTCCGTGCTTCCACTACAGCGGCCCGGGTTCAATCCCTGGTTGGGGAACGAAGATCCCACAAGCCCTGGTGTGTGGCCAAAAACAGAAGGAAAAAAAAAAAAAGGTACGATCACGGAATCTCTTTCTCTGGCATTACCTTTACTCTACCAGGTAGGTTCTTTTATTCTTGCAATTCCCTGTATACAGGGAATGAGAAAGATGCGTGGGAGGAGATGACAAGAGAGAGTTTCAGAGCAAGGGAAAGTACATTGCACAAGCGATTGCCTGCAGCAGGGTGTGCGCGTGAATCTCTGGGTCTGGATTTGCATGCTTTGCCTGCGTGCAAGCCATTTTGGTAGAAGGAGAAGTGTTGTTTCTATACTTCAGTAAATACAATACCCTCCTAAGAGAACCTTCATGACTCCTGTCTCTCTCTCTCTCATTTCACCAATACACTGTTGCTGTTCATCTAATCAATATATATTTATTGAGCACCTTCTCGGTATCTGATACTGTGATATGCGCTGAGATTACATTGATGAACAAGAAAGACACAGTGTTTGTCCTCAGGGGACCCACTGTTTATGAGGGAATCAGACAAGTGAATGGGAAGATGCCATTCAGCGGGGTTAAGCCCTCAGATGGAGGAAGTGGACGTGGAGAGGGCACGGAGGAGGAAGCGTGACCTGATAGGCTGCGGGGGGAGTGGGGGGAACGTATTCTGGGAGAAGTGAGGTCTAGGCTGAGATCTGAAGGATGAGCTGGAACGAGACAAGGAAAAGGGAAGGGGAGCATTTCAGGCAGAGGAAACAGCATGGGCAGAGATCTGGAGGTCAGATTCTCCCTAGCACCGGATGAAAAGCTACTGTTTGTGCTAAGGCAAGTTCCATCCTGGGGAGGGTTTCAGGGGAGTTCTGGAGCCAAGTATGGGACCAACGTGGCATTGGTCATAAGCCAACCTTAAAAATCATTGTTCTCAAAAAAAAAAAAAAAAAACATTGTTCTCTGATTTAAACTGCTCAGTTAAAAGCATTTAAAATGGTCTCCAGTCCTTAGGGTGCTCAGAATATAGGATGGAGAACTAAGTGCTCAGGGGACACTGGAATATAGTCCCTCCTCCTGAGGAAGGACACAAATACTAAGGGTAAAGCACAGAACCTGAGAAAAACTGACTTTTTAATTCTAGTTTACAACAGAGGACAGAGAAAATTCATACTTTTGTCCTCTCTCTCTCTCTCTCTCTTTCACACACACACACACACACACACATACACACACACACACAAGCACTCTCCTGGTGAGCTAGGCAGGTGAGATTTTTTATGTTATTTTTTACAGAGGAGGAAACTGAGGCTCAAGGGGCAAAGCGTCCAAGGTTATTGGCTCATTCATTCACTCACTGACTCAACAACCATTAGTGGAGCACATGCTGCCAGCAGGCTTGCACACAGCGGTGAATGACACACGTACTCCCTACTCATGGGAGCCAGGGTTCTAACCCATTTCTTCCGATTCCCACCCCAGTACTCCATCCAATACACTGAACTGCAGTTGGATACGTGTTCTCTGGTGCAACACGCCAGTGGACGGGTGTTTACGGTCCTGTGCCCTGTCTTTGTCAGCACTACCCCCAGCCCCAAACATGCCATCGAGGCAAAAACAGCATAGTTGCTATGCAAATGTATCTTCAAGACAAGGTGCAGACCCAGATTTTCCCTGTAAGTCCCTCTTGTATAGAAACTGTACCAACCAACGGCTGTCCTGGCCCTGGTCGTCTTTGAGTCACTGGGAAATTTCCCATTGCACCTCCGCCCCCTGTACTAGCCCAAAGTGAAGGCTTTTAAACCCTCACCTTTTGCAAGTCTTCCCTCTAAACCCTGTCCCGTGGAAGTCGGGATGGGATAAAGGTTCTTTCAAAGCAAACTGGGGAAGATTGAAGGGGAGGAGAAAGCAGGCTGTGAGCAAGGGAATAGGAGACACCAGGCCCACTCTGCTTCCCGCACAATTGTGCTGTGAGCCAAATCTGGCCAAGGTCGGAGAGGACTGGCAAAACCCAACCAGACAGACATCCCTCAGAGATGCCTGGGAGAGGCTGGTGTATCTCCCCAGAGCCTGGGCAATGTTATTTCCTGGGGCGAAGCAAGTCACAAAGGATGAAAGCTGATGACTGAATGTCTGGGGCAGGGTGGGAGGCTTTGCCAGGAGGTGGAGGTGGAGTGGTGGAAAGGGAGGAGGGGAGGAGACTTGGCTGGTTCTGCACAGACACATCTCTTCATTTTTCCAGACTGGAAAAAGCTGTTTGCACTGTGCACATTTGCAGAGAGTCACAGTATTTACTACGCTTCCTGGCTCGACAGATTTCTTTCTGTCATTCAGTCAAACGCAGCTTGTATTTTTCATAGCCAGAGCCGAACAGACCGTGGAGGCTCTTCCCCCACGTTGTGTTCAAAAACACAGCACGAGTGACTCAGAAAGCCCGGCTCACGTGGGCAGCGGGAGCGGGTGGTGGTAGCATGTTGTAGAGATAAAGACCCATGTTTAGAAAAACACTGTCTTCCCCTTGGAGGGGTTTAATGACGCTCCTTGTTTTCCCGGCACACATTGTTTTTTGAGCAGCCGGAAGAAACAACTGCTGTACTAGAAAGTGATTCCTGCCCTTTGCATGTGACTCTCGGTTATCCATACTGACAGCGGTGGGTAGTTCAGGGGAGTAGGATAATTTTTAAAAGTGGTTAATAATAATATAGAAAATCCTTTCTTGCCAAAATCTGCCTATCCAGGGAAAGTTATCTGTTGAACCACTGTATGCTTGCTAAGAGATAATTCAATCCAACAAACATTAACCGAGCATGCCCCATGTGCATGGTATGGTGACAAGGGTGGATGTGTCCAAGCTGACCACAACCTAACATGCACTTTACCTTTTTAGTAGAAAACGGTGTGTGAGCCCAATGGCATTCACTGCCAGTGGTGGAATTCCAGGCACTAGGGATGGGCCAGGTCAGTAAGGAAAGTCTGTCGGGGGTAGGAGAGGGGAGAGCTATCCCAAACCCCTTCACATCATACTCCTAGGTTCCTGTATGTGTAATATACCAGCCAAGCCACCACACTGGGAGTGTAGTCATCAAATCTTGCTCAAAACCTCAGAGTCATGCTGCCCGAGAGTCCGAGAGTGGGTGCCTCATCTTCAGAGAGGACATAAAGACGTATTCAGGCAACCTCTGACCTCGCCAGCCAGGGGGAAGGTAAATAAACAGTTACCCTTGATGACACAGGATAGCATCACCTGATGCAATGGAATAGAGCCTCTAACTTCATCCTCTTCTTGGGTTGGCAAAGCAGAGTCCTCTTGCATTAATTTAAAGAGAGAAAGGGCCCACCCAGACTTCTCCTCAAACCTGCTTTTGAGCCAGGAGCCTTGGGACTTGGAGGGGTGGAGGCAGGCGGAGGAAAGTAGGGGAGGGTTTTTAGGGGACCAAGGGAGTCAGGGGAGCTAGAAATTCTGCACAGTCCAAGCTGATGATGCCAGATGTAGCTCAATTTTTTTTCTTTTAAAAGACTATTATGGGTTTCCTTTCCAAAGTGGAAATGCAGGGATGGAAAAATGACTTCCAGTTGCTATGGTAATAGGAGTTGGCTGGGCCTGTAGGAGCAGCAGCTGGAGTAGAGCTAGTGGCCGGGAACCTGGCCCCATGACAGAGGGAGCTTCAGGCTGGGGATAAGACAACAACAGGCTTTAGCAGGAAGGAGAAGGAGGAAAGATGAGAGAAAAGGAGACAGAAACTGTGTCTCCAGACATTGCAGCCTGTGAATCCTGCAGACATTAGCAGGGATACACAATGGGGTTTGTGTGTGCATGAGTGTGAGTGGCTGTGTTGTATGTGCATTCCCACAGGCCAAAAAAAAAATGAGAAGCAAAATAAATCCAATGCCTGAAAAAGAATGGCCGAGAAAGCCCTAAGACAGCTGAACGACTGAAGAAGAGAGGGCAGCCATTTAGGAGCCTTCCAGGAGGTTGTGGGAAATGCCTGAACAGGGACTGGCCCTCACATGCTGTGCTCCCTCACCTTTTGTCCTCACACAACTCCTCAAATTGAAACTAGTGTGGGCCAGCAACACAGCCGACAAAATCCCCACAGGGTTAGCAAGACTATGGGTGTCGGTAAGCTGGTTGTTCTATTTCATCTGCACCTCTAGGTGACTGTTTTTGTTCCGCGTAGAAAGAATCCATGACCCTGGGACTCTGGGGTCTTCTAGTCTGGGGCTTTGAAGGGGTCTGGATGTTCTCAACATCACATTCTGGGGAGATGTTTTGATTAGGCCTATGGTGACTTTAGGCCTTTGCTGGATCCCTCAGCAGGGCCCACCTGAGAGAATATTATGCCATTCCCACTCCTACCTCAGGAACAGGGACCACTCAGGCCCTCTCCTCCCATCACGTGGTGGTAAATCGATAGGGAGACCTCACATTTATGAAGGGACTCCAAGTTAGGCTTTTGACACTATATAATCCTATCACTCTCTCTATATATGCTGCCCCTGAGAAACACTGAGAGGATCATACAGTTTAAATGGACCACCACTCCGGTATCTTGTTTTGTATTTCTTCACTTTGCAATGTATCAGGAGCCTCAAAAAGTAGAAGTGAGCGCAAAAAAGAATAAAATACTTAGGACTAAACTTAACCAAGGAGGTGAAAGACTTGTACACTGAAAAATGCAAAACATTACTGAAAGAAATTAAAGAAGATACAAATAAGTGGAAAGACATCCCATGTTCATGGATTAATATTAAGATGACACTACTACTCAAAGTGATCTACAGATTCAGTGCAATCTCTCCCAAAATCCCAATGATGTTTTTTGCAGAAATAAAAAAATCCATACTAAAATTCATAAGGAATCTCAAGGAACCCCAAACAGCCAAAACAATCTTGAAAAAGAACAAAGCTGAAGAACTCAAACTTCATGACTTCAAAACTTATTACAAAGGTACAGTAATCAAAACGATATGCTACTGGCATACAGACAGACATATAAACTAGTAGAATAGAATAGAGAGCCTAGAAATAAACCCTCACATATATAGTCAAATGACCATTATGACCTTATTTCAGCAAGGTGCCGAAACAACTCAATGGGGAAAGGACAGTCTTTTCAACAAATGGTGTTGGGAAAACTGGATATCCAAGTACAAAAGAATGAAGCTGGACCTTCACTTTATGCCATATACAAAAATTACCTAAAATGGATCACAGACCTAAACATAGGCTCTAAAACTGTAAACTCTTATGAGAAAACATGAAAAAAAAGCCTCATGTCATTGGAATTGGCAACGATTTCTTGGACATGACAACAAAAGCACAGGCAACAAAAGAAAAAATAGGTAAACTGAACTTCATCAAAAGTAAAAACTTCTGTTTATCAAAGGACACTACTAACAGAGTGAAAAGGCAGACTGGGGGAAAATATTTGCAAATCACATATCTGATAAGGGATTAATATCCAGAATACACACAGAACTCCTGACTCAAAACAACAAAAAACTCAAACTGATTAAAAATTGGGCAAAAGATTTGAAGAGACATTTCTTCAGATATTCAAATGACCAATAAGTATATGAAAAGATGCTCAACATCCCTAATCATTAGGGAAATGCAAATCAAATCCACAATGAGATCCTATTAGAACTATTAATGAAAAAACAAACAAAACAAAATAACAAGTGTTGGCAAGGATGTGGGGAAATAGGAACCTTTGCCCATTGCTTGTGGGAACGTAAAAAGGTGCAGCCACCGTAGAAAATGGTGGGCGATTCCTTCCTTCCTTCCTTCCTTCCTTACTTTATTTACTATTTTTGGCCATGCTGTGCGGCCTGCGGGATCTTGGTTACCTGACCAGGGATTGAACCTGTACCCCCTGACTTGGGAGCGCAGAGTCTTAAACACTGGACCGCCAGGGAAATCCCAGCAATTCCTCAAAAGATAAAATAGAGAGTTACCTTATGATCCACTCTGGCTATATACTGCAAAGAATTAAAAGCAGAAATATTTGTACATCCATGTTCATAGCCATATTATTCAGAATAGCCAAAAGGTGGAAGCAACCCAAACGTCCATCAACAGATAAATGGATAAACCAAATGCTGTATATGCATACAACAGAATATAATTCAGCCTTAAAAAGGAAGGAAATCCTGACGTATGCTACAACATGAATGAACCTTAAAGACATTATACGAAGTGAAATAAGCCAGTCACATAAGGACAACGATTGAACGATCCATCCTTATATGTAAGGTACTTAGAGTTGTCAAAATCATAGAAACAGAAAGTGGAATGGTGGTTGTCAGAGGCTGTAGGAAGGAGAAAATGGGGAGGAAATTAAATTAATTAAACAATTAAACCCATTGTTTAATGAGTATGGAGTTTCCATTTAGGAAGATGAAAAAGTTCTGGAACCACCTGGAGATGGACTGTGGTGATGGCTGGTTTTATAACAATGTAAATGTACTTAACGCCACCGAACTGCGCACTTTAAAATGGTTAAAATGGGGGCTTCCCTGGTGGTGCAGTGGTTAAGAATCCACCTGCCAACACAGGGGACACGGGTTTGAGCCTTGGTCCGGGAAGATCCCACATGCCGCGGAGCGACTAAGCCCGTGCGCCACAACTACTGAACCTGCGCTCTAGAGTCCGAGAGCCACAACTACTGAGCCTGCGTGCCACAGTTACTGAAGCCGGTGTGCCCTAGAGCCTGTGCTCAGCAACAAGAGAAGTCCCCGCAATGAGAAGCCCGCGCACCGCAACACAGAGTAGCCCCTGCTCGCCGCAACCAGAGAAGAGCCAGAGTGCAGCAATGAAGACCCAACGCAGCCAAAAATAAAATAAATTTAAAACAAATTTTAAAAAATAAATTAATTAAATGGTTAAAATGGTAAATTTTATGCCCTGCGTATTTTACCATAATTAAAAATATACATATACAGGTACATAAAAGTGGAAGTGACTAGGGTCAGCATCTCGACCTCTGAGGAGTCCAGTTACGCCCAGTCCCCACCAAGGAAATGGCCCTTCCCCTACTTCTTCTGTCTTGTCAAAACTTACCACAGGTGCAGACAAGACCACAGGCTGGTGTGGGAGCCCAGCGTGCGCAGGCGGGAGAGAAAGATGAACACAGACAAGGAGTGCTGAGGAGGACGCAGGGTCTGAAGTGATGAGGGCCTTCGGGCAGGAGTGGACACAGCTGCCAGGAGCTCTGGCGGTTCAGTGGAGGAGGGAGGCGGGACTTCTTGCTTGGCTGCTGCGCGGTGTCACAGAGGAAGTGGTGTTTAAGGGGGGTTTGAGGGAGTGAGGACGTGCAGCTGTGTGAATTGGTGGAGGGCATCTAGGTGAGTTGTTTGTTTGGCAGGCGTGTGGTGTGACTGAGAGGCGGAAGTTGGGAGAGGAGGCTGGGTCGGCAGGGAGGGGAGGCGACCTGGGAGAAGGGCACCCCGTGCAGGAACTTCTCTGCCACACCAGCCTGTGGCCTTGGAAGGGAAGCACTGTAAAGGCATACTTGGCCTTGATTTGGAGCCTTCTGCAGCCAGATGCCGACGGATTGTGAACTGACAATAATAACAACTTCTAGCGACAGAGTACTTACTAAATGCATCTTAATAACCCTAAGCGGCAGGTAGCAATCTCAGCTCCACTTTCAGCTGGGAAAACCGACGCCCCAGTGATAAAGCAGCCTGTCAAGAGAGAGCGCGCGCGCACACACACACACGCGCGCACACACACGCACACGCGCGCACACACACACAGCCAGTTAGTGGTGGGGCTGGAGTGCGAACCCAGGCCTACATGGGTCCCAAACTGGAATACATATAAGAAAGCCCTCAGGAGCTAGTTTAAAAACATAAATTCCATTCCCAGTAGCCAAAGCTGGAATAATTTGAGCAACAAAACAAAGTAGTATTGGATGATAGCCTGGGGTATAAAGTAAAATCCACAAGTCCATACTATTACAAATTTAAAAAAAAATTAATCATTGGGAGAGAAGAGCCCAACCTCCCATGAAGAATTCTAAATAAATTATGTAGACACATGACCCTAAAGTACGGGGGACAGACCGCCCACTCCCTTAAGCGTGGGCTGCACATAATAATCTTCCTGGGCTTCCCTGCTGGTCCAGCAGTTAAGACTCTGCACTTCCAATGCAGGGGGTGCGGGTTCAATCCCTGGTCGGGGAACTAAGATCCCACATGGTGCACAGTGCCGCAAAAAAAAAAAAAAACTTCCTTCCAAGAGAACAGTATGGAACAGGGGAAACAGAGTAACTTCACAGAGAAACCTGACAAATGCTACCTCAGCCAGGTGATCCAAGGTAGTAGCAACAGTGGTAAGTCATGTTGATATTATGGACACGTCATGTGATGTGATGAAAAAAGGCACTTTATTTCTGTGGTCTTCCTCTCCAAAACCCATAACCCTAGTCCAACCATGAGAGAAATATCACACAAGTTCCAATAGCAGGGTATTCTACAGTACATCTGAGTGGTACCCCTCAAAACTGGCAAGGTCATCCAAAACAAAGGAGTTCTGAAACACTGTCACAGCCAACAGGAGCCTAAGGAGACATGACAACTAAATGCAATGTAGGACACTGGACAAGATCCCGGAATAGGAAAAGGACATTAGGTACACACTAAGAAAATCTGAATAAACTATGGGCTTGTGTTATCAATAATGTATCAGCATGGTTCATTAATTATAACAAATGGACTATGGGTTAACAAACGGTTAGTAGGGGGACCTGGGTGTGGGGTATATGGGAACTCTCTGTACTATCGTCTCAATTTCTCTGTAAATCTAAACTGGTCTAAAAAAATAAAGTCTATTAAAACAAACAAATTCCTGGGTTGACCCTCAGAACCCCTGGCCTTCTGGTGCGCATTTGCACAGCTGTAGCGGAGCTGTGAATGAAGTCAGGCGCACCACCTGCCTGATGACAGACTGAAGAGAAGCAGCAGATACAGCAGAATCCGCAGGGAGGGAGACAGTTCACTCCAAGGACACTGCATGCCTCTCCTCCATCAGACTCCTCGAGGTTAGGGACTGTGCCTCTCTCATTGGACTGCCAGCCTTCCTAATGTGCGAAGTGGATCTCCCCTGTCAGACTGGGCAGCCCCTGAGGGGCAGGGCCCACTTTTCCTCTTGAGGAGCTCAAGGAGGCCTTTCTCTGCAGCCCCAGGAGCCACAAATTCTCTATATGCATTTCATCTTCCTTTATGTAAGTCAAGGTTCTTCCTATGAGTGGGAAAAGAGGTTACGCACAAAACGTACATTTTTAAAAATTGAAGTAGAGTTAATTTACAATGTTGTGTTAGTTTCAAGTGTACAGCAAAGTGATTCCGTTATACATACGTACATATAGGTGCGTGTGTGTGTGTATATATATATTCTTTTTCAGATTCCTTTCCATTATAGGTTATTACAAGATATTGAGTATAGTTGCCTGTGCCATACAGTAGATCCTGTTGTTTAACAAAATGTACATTTTTTAAAGGCTGGCAAAAGGTCTGCTTGCTCCAAAATAACAGGACTCCTAACTCTTTGGATAAGCATAACCAATGCTCATAAGCAGCAAACTCAAT